>NC_135887.1:19319704-20019357 GCF_964194155.1 Cetorhinus maximus | reverse complement strand
AGAATGCCTCATCGCCAGAACTTTCCAACAAGCACCAAGACGTAGCTTGGCTGGTGGTGAGAAAGGCCCTCCCCGTCAGATCCTTCCTACACGCCAGGAGTCTCACCCCCTCTGCACGATGCCCTCGAGGTGGCTGTGGTGGGGAAGAGACCGTTGTTCACCTCCTTGTGGATTGTGCCTTTGCAAAGAAAGTCTGGAGAGAGATGCAGTGGTTGCTGTCGAGGTTCATCCCGAGCAGTTCTGTGACACAGGACTCTGTGCTCTACGGGCTGTTCCCAGGGACACACACCGAGACAAACATCGACTGCAGCTGGAGGATCATCAACTCGGTGAAAGAGGCGCTTTGGTCTGCCCGAAACTTGTTGGTCTTCCAGCACAAAGAGTTGTCCCCGACCGATTGTTGCGGACTGGCACAATCCAAAGTCCAGGACTACGTGCTGAGGGACGCACTAAAGCTTGGGGCAGCTGCCGCAAAGGCGCAATGGGGAAGGGTCGCTGTCTAAGACCTTTCTACCACAGCGCACCGAGAGACTGGGAACTGTTTAGAGCCCCTCGGGCTGTACAGATCAAAATGAAAGGCTGTAAATGATTGTAATATTGTTTGTACTGATGCACCTGGTGATACATTTTGTAAAAGTTTAACCTGGATTGTACCCTTGTAATGTTGTTTTTGAAATGGGTTTGAATGTGATTGAAGATTTTTTATGAATAAAGTATATTTTTACAAAAAAAAAAAAAAAATTGCCAGCGGTGCGATAGCAATCGCAATCCGAATTCATACCGTGGGTTACCTATCACCGTCCGAGTCACGGTGAACCACAGCGACGAAGGAGGATCACCTATGGATCGGGGCTTCTTCACCAGGAGGATCCTGTTGAAGGCGTGCGGCTTCCAAGCTACGGAGATCTTCACCCTGCACGACTCCCGCAAAGGCGGTTATTTTGACGTCACGTTCAAGCAAGTGGCAGACTGCGTCCGGCTCCTGAGGGTGTTCGAGGAGAAGAGAGACCTGCCGGAGATGAAGATCCTGACGGCGGAGCCGCACTTTTCTCTGCCGTTGCAACGGGAACGTGAGGTGATGGTGCATGTGTACAACCCCTTCGTCCCTGTCGCCGATGTGGTCACCTTCCTCACCAGGTACTTCGATAAGGTGGGGAGCGGCACTGAGATTCGAGACGACTTGGGGATCTGGACAGGCAAACGCCTGTTTAAGGTCACGCTAAAGACCGATGGTAAGGGAGCCATTTTCCACCCTCCTTCCAGTTTCGCTATCGGGGGAAACCGTGGCTACCTGGTCTACGCTGGGCAACCCAAGCATTGTCGCTCATGCGGCAAGGCTGGTCATGTGGCGGCCAACTGCAGCGCCTCCCTCTGCAAGATCTGCAAACAGGAAGGGCACCAGACAAAAGACTGCAAACAGGCCAAGTGCTGCAACCTGTGTGGCGAGGCAAGTCACCTCTACAGGACCTGCCCCAAACGCTGCCGTACTTACGCACAGGCAGCCAAAGCCGACCACGGGGAAGCAGAAGAAATGTTCCGTGTCACTCCAACCACCAAGGCCCCCAGGGAGCTCAACGGGACAAAGGAGGACACAGAGAGAGACAAGGTGGAGAAAGAGATTGAGGCAACAGAGAGCCAATCAACAGCACCACCCCCTGAACCTTCCAGTCCTCAGGACAGCGAATCAATGGAGGAGGAGGCAGCAGTGGGAAAGCAGCAGGGGGAGTGGCGGACGGTGAAGAACAAGAAAAGTAAGAGGGAGCGAAGAAGAAGCAAAGGCGTTTCCCAGAGAAGCGGCAAGAGGCGTCTCCCATCCGACACGGATGACAAGGGCAGCAGCTCTTCGGATGAGGAAGTGCCAGAGCGGCACCGACAGAAGAGGCGGCAAAGCTCCAGGGCGTTGGAGGACGAGACACCCGAGCTCCAGAAAATTGGAGACAACAAGGAGACCAACGCACCCCAACTTTGCCTGCAACCTGAGGAGGCCAGTGCACCACAGCCCCTGGAATCTGGGAGCAGTGAGGCAATCATCGCACCCCAGCTCCAGGAAGCCGGGAACAGCAACCCCCCAGAGGGGGTGAGTTTTGGAGAAGCTTCTCCAGCAAAGGTCATCTCAAAATCCGCTCACTACGTGAACCTCCAGATGCCACTGGAGCAGAACACGGCCAAGGAGATCTACCTCAGCCCATCCAAAGTGAAGGAATTTGAGCTCACTACGGGTATGAAGGAGCAGACTAAAGGTCTGGGACTCTCAGAGACAGTGGGTTTGGTAGGAGAATAAATGCTTTAATATGGGTTTAAAGATTGTATCCATAAATGTGCGTAGCATTAAATCTACTACGCGATGTGTTGCGACCTTGGACTACCTAGCCAAGGTCAAAGCTGACCTGTTGTTTCTGCAGGAGTGTGCGATACCACACCTCAGCTCCTACAGGCAATGGTCACGATGGTGGTCCCACGGGCCATCGATCTGGTCGGGCGGAAACGACTCTCGTTCCTCCGGCCTGGGTATTCTGCTGCGGGGAGGCAACTTCACCGTCTCCGAGGTCAAGGAGGTGGTGGGCGGGCGACTCCTGGTAGCAGACGTAATGTACAAGAACGCTCCACTCCGGTTAATTAACGTGTACGGCCCGGCACAAGGGGCTGAGCGGCTGGAGGTTTTTCAGCAGCTCCCACTGCTGCTGGCGACCTCCAGGCCGGTCATTCTGGGCGGGGACTTCAACTGCATCATCGATGCGGCTGGACGATCCGGCAGGGCCGGAAGCAGATTGGACGCTACGTCCAGATCCCTGATGGAAACAGTTAAGGATGCCAAGCTGCACGACGTCTTCAGCAACCCTGCAGACGGAGCGCAGCGTAGATACACCTGGTCGCGGCCAGACGGGTCCATTCGTTCCAGGATAGACTTCCTGTTTGTGTCCCGTGCATTCACAGTCAGATCCACCGACGTCAAGCCGGTGTTCTTCTCTGACCACTGCCTCCTACTGGCGGACTGCCACTTGGAGGAAGACCTGAGGGTGGGCAGGGGGGCATGGAAGCTAAATGTGCAACTGCTGACCCCAGAGAACATTGAGGAGCTCAAGAGGGATTACAAAGGTTGGAGAACCGTGAAACCCCTCTTTGAGTCCCTGACACACTGGTGGGAAGTGATCAAGGGAAGCATCAAGAGGTTTTTCATCCGCAAAGGCACCCAGAAAGCTAGAAAGGAACAGAGGGAAATGTCCCGACTCCAGGAAAAGATGCAGAATCTGCTCCGGCTGCGGTCGATGGGGGTCGATGTCAAGGAGGAGCTCCAAGAGGTGAAGGGCCAGCAAGCCTCGCACTTTGCCTCGGAGGCCTCCAAGATCATCTTCCGTTCCAGAGTCCGCTCCGTGGAGCAGGATGAGACGTGCTCACGTTTCTTCTTCCAAAAGGTACACAGAGAGCGCTCTGTGATCAGCAGCCTGAAGGAAGAAGACGGCTCAGTAAAGTCATCACGGTCCGACATTCTGAGGATCAGCAAATCCTTTTATGCCGGTCTGTATGACGTGAAGCCCACGGACAGCACGGCCTCCCAGTCCTTCCTGTCCTCTATCACGGAGGTCTTAGACCACAGTACGCGGGAGAGCCTAGACAAACCGCTAACTCCTGACGAACTGACTAAGGCCCTCGAGTCCTTCGAGAAGAGTAAAACCCCCGGAAGCGACGGCCTGCCGGCGGAGTTGTATTCGGCTCTGTGGGACTTGATCGGCCCAGACCTGCTAGAAGTGTACGAGAGTATGCTCCTGGCCGGCAGCATGTCAGAATCCATGAGGAAAGGCATCATCACCCTCATCTACAAGCACAAGGGGGAAAGGGAGGAAATTAGAAATTGGCGACCCATTTCACTGTTGAATGTGGACTATAAGATTCTGTCCAAGGTCATCGCCAACCGGGTCAAATCCGCTCTGGAATTGGTGATTCACCCTGACCAGACCTGCTCTGTGCCAGGCAGGAAGATCTCTGACAGCCTGGCGCTGCTCAGGGATACGATTGCCTATGTACAGGACAGGGGTGTGGATACCTGCCTCATCAGCTTGGATCAGGAGAAGGCCTTTGACAGAATATCGCACACCTACATGGGGGATGTGCTCTCCAAAATGGGGTTTGGGGAGGGAATTCGAAATTGGATCCAACTGCTCTACACTAACATCAGTAGCGCAGTCTCAATCAATGGGTGGGAAACAGATAGCTTTCCGATTAAATCTGGAGTCAGGCAGGGCTGTCCTCTCTCGCCTGTCCTTTTCGTGTGCTGCATAGAACCCTTTGCCGAGTCCATCAGGAAGGATCCGGGCATAAGAGGAGTGACGATCCCAGGCAGTGGAGGCACTCAGGTAAAAGCCTCCCTGTACATGGACGACGTCGCCGTCTTCTGCTCGGATCCGCTGTCGGTGCGCAGACTGATGCACGTCTGCGACCAGTTCGAACTGGCCTCGGGAGCCAAGGTAAATCGTGGGAAGAGCGAGGCCATGTTCTTTGGGAAGTGGGCTGACCGATCCTTTGTCCCCTTCACTGTCAGGGCTGACGGCCTGAAGGTGCTGGGGATATGGTTCGGAGGGACCGGGGCATGCGTTAGAAACTGGAAGGAGCGAGTGGCTATGGTGAAAAGGAAACTGGGCATGTGGGAGCGACGCTCCCTCTCCATTGCGGGTAAGAACCTGGGCATCAGGTGTGAGGTACTCTCGCTGTTGCTGTACGTGGCGCAGGTCTGGCCCATTCCACACTCCTGCGCGATGGCGATCACTCGAGCCATCTTCCGCTTTATCTGGAGGTCGAAAATGGATCGTGTCTGCAGGGACGCGATGTACAAGCCTCTAGATAAAGGGGGAAAAAACGTGCCCAACATCGCCCTCATACTGATGGCCACCTTTGTGTGTGGCTGCATCAAGCGGTGCGTAGACCCTCAGTACGCAAACACCAAGTGTCACTACGTGCTGAGGTTCTACCTGTCCCCGGTGTTGCGAAGGATGGGTCTGGCCACGCTGCCGCGGAACGCTCCAAGTAGTTGGACCGTGCCGTACCACCTGTCCCTGGTGGAAAAATTTATGCGGAAAAACACCTTTGACCACCAGTCCATCAGGCAGTGGTCAGCACGTAACGTCCTAGAGGCCCTGAGGGATAAGGAGAGGGTGGACCCTGTGGGATGGTTCCCCGAGCAGACTGTCAAAGTCATTTGGCAGAATGCCTCATCGCCAGAACTTTCCAACAAGCACCAAGACGTAGCTTGGCTGGTGGTGAGAAAGGCCCTCCCCGTCAGATCCTTCCTACACGCCAGGAGTCTCACCCCCTCTGCACGATGCCCTCGAGGTGGCTGTGGTGGGGAAGAGACCGTTGTTCACCTCCTTGTGGATTGTGCCTTTGCAAAGAAAGTCTGGAGAGAGATGCAGTGGTTGCTGTCGAGGTTCATCCCGAGCAGTTCTGTGACACAGGACTCTGTGCTCTACGGGCTGTTCCCAGGGACACACACCGAGACAAACATCGACTGCAGCTGGAGGATCATCAACTCGGTGAAAGAGGCGCTTTGGTCTGCCCGAAACTTGTTGGTCTTCCAGCACAAAGAGTTGTCCCCGACCGATTGTTGCGGACTGGCACAATCCAAAGTCCAGGACTACGTGCTGAGGGACGCACTAAAGCTTGGGGCAGCTGCCGCAAAGGCGCAATGGGGAAGGGTCGCTGTCTAAGACCTTTCTACCACAGCGCACCGAGAGACTGGGAACTGTTTAGAGCCCCTCGGGCTGTACAGATCAAAATGAAAGGCTGTAAATGATTGTAATATTGTTTGTACTGATGCACCTGGTGATACATTTTGTAAAAGTTTAACCTGGATTGTACCCTTGTAATGTTGTTTTTGAAATGGGTTTGAATGTGATTGAAGATTTTTTATGAATAAAGTATATTTTTACAAAAAAAAAAAAAAAATTGCCAGCGGTGCGATAGCAATCGCAATCCGAATTCATACCGTGGGTTACCTATCACCGTCCGAGTCACGGTGAACCACAGCGACGAAGGAGGATCACCTATGGATCGGGGCTTCTTCACCAGGAGGATCCTGTTGAAGGCGTGCGGCTTCCAAGCTACGGAGATCTTCACCCTGCACGACTCCCGCAAAGGCGGTTATTTTGACGTGACGTTCAAGCAAGTGGCAGACTGCGTCCGGCTCCTGAGGGTGTTCGAGGAGAAGAGAGACCTGCCGGAGATGAAGATCCTGACGGCGGAGCCGCACTTTTCTCTGCCGTTGCAACGGGAACGTGAGGTGATGGTGCATGTGTACAACCCCTTCGTCCCTGTCGCCGATGTGGTCACCTTCCTCACCAGGTACTTCGATAAGGTGGGGAGCGGCACTGAGATTCGAGACGACTTGGGGATCTGGACAGGCAAACGCCTGTTTAAGGTCACGCTAAAGACCGATGGTAAGGGAGCCATTTTCCACCCTCCTTCCAGTTTCGCTATCGGGGGAAACCGTGGCTACCTGGTCTACGCTGGGCAACCCAAGCATTGTCGCTCATGCGGCAAGGCTGGTCATGTGGCGGCCAACTGCAGCGCCTCCCTCTGCAAGATCTGCAAACAGGAAGGGCACCAGACAAAAGACTGCAAACAGGCCAAGTGCTGCAACCTGTGTGGCGAGGCAAGTCACCTCTACAGGACCTGCCCCAAACGCTGCCGTACTTACGCACAGGCAGCCAAAGCCGACCACGGGGAAGCAGAAGAAATGTTCCGTGTCACTCCAACCACCAAGGCCCCCAGGGAGCTCAACGGGACAAAGGAGGACACAGAGAGAGACAAGGGGGAGAAAGAGATTGAGGCAACAGAGAGCCAATCAACAGCACTACCCCCTGAACCTTCCAGTCCTCAGGACAGCGAATCAATGGAGGAGGAGGCAGCAGTGGGAAAGCAGCAGGGGGAGTGGCGGACGGTGAAGAACAAGAAAAGTAAGAGGGAGCGAAGAAGAAGCAAAGGCGTTTCCCAGAGAAGCGGCAAGAGGCGTCTCCCATCCGACACGGATGACAAGGGCAGCAGCTCTTCGGATGAGGAAGTGCCAGAGCGGCACCGACAGAAGAGGCGGCAAAGCTCCAGGGCGTTGGAGGACGAGACACCCGAGCTCCAGAAAATTGGAGACAACAAGGAGCCCAGCGCACCCCAACTTGGCCTGCAACCTGAGGAGGCCAGTGCACCACAGCCCCTGGAATCTGGGAGCAGTGAGGCAATCATCGCACCCCAGCTCCAGGAAGCCGGGAACAGCAACCCCCCAGAGGGGGTGAGTTTTGGAGAAGCTTCTCCAGCAAAGGTCATCTCAAAATCCGCTCACTACGTGAACCTCCAGATGCCACTGGAGCAGAACACGGCCAAGGAGATCTACCTCAGCCCATCCAAAGTGAAGGAATTTGAGCTCACTACGGGTATGAAGGAGCAGACTAAAGGTCTGGGACTCTCAGAGACAGTGGGTTTGGTAGGAGAATAAATGCTTTAATATGGGTTTAAAGATTGTATCCATAAATGTGCGTAGCATTAAATCTACTACGCGATGTGTTGCGACCTTGGACTACCTAGCCAAGGTCAAAGCTGACCTGTTGTTTCTGCAGGAGTGTGCGATACCGCACCTCAGCTCCTACAGGCAATGGTCACGATGGTGGTCCCACGGGCCATCGATCTGGTCGGGCGGAAACGACTCTCGTTCCTCCGGCCTGGGTATTCTGCTGCGGGGAGGCAACTTCACCGTCTCCGAGGTCAAGGAGGTGGTGGGCGGGCGACTCCTGGTAGCAGACGTAATGTACAAGAACGCTCCACTCCGGTTAATTAACGTGTACGGCCCGGCACAAGGGGCTGAGCGGCTGGAGGTTTTTCAGCAGCTCCCACTGCTGCTGGCGACCTCCAGGCCGGTCATTCTGGGCGGGGACTTCAACTGCATCATCGATGCGGCTGGACGATCCGGCAGGGCCGGAAGCAGATTGGACGCTACGTCCAGATCCCTGATGGAAACAGTTAAGGATGCCAAGCTGCACGACGTCTTCAGCAACCCTGCAGACGGAGCGCAGCGTAGATACACCTGGTCGCGGCCAGACGGGTCCATTCGTTCCAGGATAGACTTCCTGTTTGTGTCCCGTGCATTCACAGTCAGATCCACCGACGTCAAGCCGGTGTTCTTCTCTGACCACTGCCTCCTACTGGCGGACTGCCACTTGGAGGAAGACCTGAGGGTGGGCAGGGGGGCATGGAAGCTAAATGTGCAACTGCTGACCCCAGAGAACATTGAGGAGCTCAAGAGGGATTACAAAGGTTGGAGAACCGTGAAACCCCTCTTTGAGTCCCTGACACACTGGTGGGAAGTGATCAAGGGAAGCATCAAGAGGTTTTTCATCCGCAAAGGCACCCAGAAAGCTAGAAAGGAACAGAGGGAAATGTCCCGACTCCAGGAAAAGATGCAGAATCTGCTCCGGCTGCGGTCGATGGGGGTCGATGTCAAGGAGGAGCTCCAAGAGGTGAAGGGCCAGCAAGCCTCGCACTTTGCCTCGGAGGCCTCCAAGATCATCTTCCGTTCCAGAGTCCGCTCCGTGGAGCAGGATGAGACGTGCTCACGTTTCTTCTTCCAAAAGGTACACAGAGAGCGCTCTGTGATCAGCAGCCTGAAGGAAGAAGACGGCTCAGTAAAGTCATCACGGTCCGACATTCTGAGGATCAGCAAATCCTTTTATGCCGGACTGTATGACGTGAAGCCCACGGACAGCACGGCCTCCCAGTCCTTCCTGTCCTCTATCACGGAGGTCTTAGACCACAGTACGCGGGAGAGCCTAGACAAACCGCTAACTCCTGAGGAACTGACTAAGGCCCTCGAGTCCTTCGAGAAGAGTAAAACCCCCGGAAGCGACGGCCTGCCGGCGGAGTTGTATTCGGCTCTGTGGGACTTGATCGGCCCAGACCTGCTAGAAGTGTACGAGAGTATGCTCCTGGCCGGCAGCATGTCAGAATCCATGAGGAAAGGCATCATCACCCTCATCTACAAGCACAAGGGGGAAAGGGAGGAAATTAGAAATTGGCGACCCATTTCACTGTTGAATATGGACTATAAGATTCTGTCCAAGGTCATCGCCAACCGGGTCAAATCCGCTCTGGAATTGGTGATTCACCCTGACCAGACCTGCTCTGTGCCAGGCAGGAAGATCTCTGACAGCCTGGCGCTGCTCAGGGATACGATTGCCTATGTACAGGACAGGGGTGTGGATACCTGCCTCATCAGCTTGGATCAGGAGAAGGCCTTTGACAGAATATCGCACACCTACATGGGGGATGTGCTCTCCAAAATGGGCTTTGGGGAGGGAATTCGAAATTGGATCCAACTGCTCTACACTAACATCAGTAGCGCAGTCTCAATCAATGGGTGGGAAACAGATAGCTTTCCGATTAAATCTGGAGTCAGGCAGGGCTGCCCTCTCTCGCCTGTCCTTTTTGTGTGCTGCATAGAACCCTTTGCCGAGTCCATCAGGAAGGATCCGGGCATAAGAGGAGTGACGATCCCAGGCAGTGGAGGCACTCAGGTAAAAGCCTCCCTGTACATGGACGACGTCGCCGTCTTCTGCTCGGATCCGCTGTCGGTGCGCAGACTGATGCACGTCTGCGACCAGTTCGAACTGGCCTCGGGAGCCAAGGTAAATCGTGGGAAGAGCGAGGCCATGTTCTTTGGGAAGTGGGCTGACCGATCCTTTGTCCCCTTCACTGTCAGGGCTGACGGCCTGAAGGTGCTGGGGATATGGTTCGGAGGGACCGGGGCATGCGTTAGAAACTGGAAGGAGCGAGTGGCTATGGTGAAAAGGAAACTGGGCATGTGGGAGCGACGCTCCCTCTCCATTGCGGGTAAGAACCTGGTCATCAGGTGTGAGGTACTCTCGCTGTTGCTGTACGTGGCGCAGGTCTGGCCCATTCCACACTCCTGCGCGATGGCGATCACTCGAGCCATCTTCCGCTTTATCTGGAGGTCGAAAATGGATCGTGTCTGCAGGGACGCGATGTACAAGCCTCTAGATAAAGGGGGAAAAAACGTGCCCAACATCGCCCTCATACTGATGGCCACCTTTGTGTGTGGCTGCATCAAGCGGTGCGTAGACCCTCAGTACGCAAACACCAAGTGTCACTACGTGCTGAGGTTCTACCTGTCCCCGGTGTTGCGAAGGATGGGTCTGGCCACGCTGCCGCGGAACGCTCCAAGTAGTTGGACCGTGCCGTACCACCTGTCCCTGGTGGAAAAATTTATGCAGAAAAACACCTTTGACCACAAGTCCATCAGGCAGTGGTCAGCACGTAACGTCCTAGAGGCCCTGAGGGATAAGGAGAGGGTGGACCCTGTGGGATGGTTCCCCGAGCAGACTGTCAAAGTCATTTGGCAGAATGCCTCATCGCCAGAACTTTCCAACAAGCACCAAGACGTAGCTTGGCTGGTGGTGAGAAAGGCCCTCCCCGTCAGATCCTTCCTACACGCCAGGAGTCTCACCCCCTCTGCACGATGCCCTCGAGGTGGCTGTGGTGGGGAAGAGACCGTTGTTCACCTCCTTGTGGATTGTGCCTTTGCAAAGAAAGTCTGGAGAGAGATGCAGTGGTTGCTGTCGAGGTTCATCCCGAGCAGTTCTGTGACACAGGACTCTGTGCTCTACGGGCTGTTCCCAGGGACACACACCGAGACAAACATCGACTGCAGCTGGAGGATCATCAACTCGGTGAAAGACGCGCTTTGGTCTGCCCGAAACTTGTTGGTCTTCCAGCACAAAGATTTGTCCCCGACCGATTGTTGCGGACTGGCACAATCCAAAGTCCAGGACTACGTGCTGAGGGACGCACTAAAGCTTGGGGCAGCTGCCGCAAAGGCGCAATGGGGAAGGGTCGCTGTCTAAGACCTTTCTACCACAGCGCACCGAGAGACTGGGAACTGTTTAGAGCCCCTCGGGCTGTACAGATCAAAATGAAAGGCTGTAAATGACTGTAATATTGTTTGTACTGATGCACCTGGTGATACATTTTGTAAAAGTTTAACCTGGATTGTACCCTTGTAATGTTGTTTTTGAAATGGTTTTGAATGTGATTGAAGATTTTTATGAATAAAGTATATTTTTACAAAAAAAAAAAAAAAAATTGCCAGCGGTGCGTAGTCAGTACGCAAACACCAAGTATCACTATGTGCTGAGGTTCTACCTGTCCCCGGTGTTGCGAAGGATGGGTCTGGCCACGCTGCCGCGGAACGCTCCAAGTAGTTGGACCGTGCCGTACCACCTGTCCCTTGTGGAAAAATTTATGCAGAAAAACACCTTTGACCACAAGTCCATCAGGCAGTGGTCAGCACGTAACGTCTTAGAGGCCCTGAGGGAAAAGGAGAGGGTGGATCCTGTGGGATGGTTCCCCGAGCAGACTGTCAAAGTCATTTGGCAGAATGCCTTATCGCCAGAACTTTCCAACAAGCACCAAGACGTGGCTTGGCTGTTGGTGAGAAAGGCCCTCTCCGTCAGATTCCTCCTACACGCCAGGAGTCTCACCCCCTCTGCACGTTGCCCTCGAGGTGGCTGTGGTGGGGAAGAGACCGTTGTTCACCTCCTTGTGGATTGTGCCTTTGCAAAGAAGGTCTGGAGAGAGATGCAGTGGTTGCTGTCGAGGTTCATCCCGAGCAGTTCTGTGACACAGGACTCTGTGCTCTACGGGCTGTTCCCAGGGACACACACCGAGACAAACATCAACTGCAGCTGGAGGATCATCAACTCGGTGAAAGATGCGCTTTGGTCTGCCCGAAACTTGTTGGTCTTCCAGCACAAAGAGTTGTCCCGACCGAGTGTTGCGGACTGGCACAATCCAAAGTCCAGGACTACGTGCTGAGGGACGCACTAAAGCTTGGGGCAGCCGCCGCAAAGGCGCAATGGGGAAAGGTCGCTGTCTAAGACCTTTCTGCCACAGTGCACTGAGGGGCTGGGAACTGTTTAAACCCCCTTGGGCTGTACAGCCCAAAATGAAAGGCTGTAAATGATTGTAATATTGTTTGTACTGATGCACCTGGTGATACATTTTGTAAAAGTTGAACCGGATTTTACCCTTGAAATGGTGTTTTTGAAATGGTTTGGAATGTGATTGAAGATATTTTATGAATAAAGTATATTTTTGCAAAAAAAAAATATTGCCAGCGGTGTCTGCATTGACCATTCTGAAATGGTTGTAATATTCATTGATTGTATTAATGCACCTTGTGATACATGTGTAAAAGTTGAATCTGATTGTACTTTTGTGATGGTGATTTTGAAATGTTTTGGAATGTTCTTCCAGATATTTTATGAATAAAGTATATTTTGCAAGGGGGAAAGGGAGGAAATTAGAAATTGGCGACCCATTTCACTGTTGAATGTGGACTATAAGATTCTGTCCAAGGTCATCGCCAATCGGGTCAAGTCCGCTTTGCAATTGGTGATCCACTCTGACCAGACCTGCACTGTGCCAGGCAGGAAGATCTCTGACAGCCTGGCGCTGCTCAGGGATACGATTGCCTATGTACAGGACAGGGGTGTGGACACCTGCCTCATCAGCTTGGATCAGGAGAAGGCCTTTGACAGGATATCGCACACCTACATGGTGGATGTGCTCTCCAAAATGGGGTTTGGGAAGGGAATTCGCAATTGGATCCAACAGCTCTACACTAACATCAGTAGCGCAGTCCCAATCAATGGGTGGGAATCAGATAGCTTTCCTATTAAATCTGGAGTCAGGCAGGGCTGTCGTCTCTCGCCTGTTCTTTTCGTGTGTTGCAAATAACCCTTTGCTGAGTCCATCAGGAAGGATCCGGGCATAAGAGGAGTGACGATCCCATGCAGTGGAGGCACTAAGATCAAAGCCTCCCTGTACACGGACGATGTCGCCGTCTTCTGCTCGGATCCGCTGTCGGTGCGCAGATTGATCCACATCTGTGACCAGTTCGAACTGGCCTCGGGAGCCAAGGTAAATCATGGGAAGAGCGAGGCCATGTTCTTTGGGAACTGGGCTGACCGATCCTTTGTCCCCTTCACTGTCAGGGCTGACGGCCTGAAGGTGCTGGGGATATGGTTCGGAGTGTCCGGGACATGTGTTGGAAACTGGAAGGAGCGAGTGTCTATGATGAAAAGAAAACTGGGCATGTGGGAGCGACGCTCCCTCTCCATTGCAGGTAAGAACCTGGTCATCAGGTGTGAGGCACTCTCGCTGTTGCTGTACGTGGCGCAGGTCTGGCCCATTCTAGACTCCTGCACGATGACGATCACCCGAGCCATCTTTCGCTTTATCTGGGGGTCGAAAATGGATCGTGTCCGCAGGGATGCGATGTACAAGCCTCTAGATAAGGGGGGAAAAAACGTGCCCAACATCGCCCTCATACTGATGGCCACCTTTGTGTGCGGCTGCATCAAGCTGTGCGTAGACCCTCGGTACGCAAACACCAAGTGTCACTGCGTGCTGAGGTTCTACCTGTCCCCGGTGTTGCGAAGGATGGGTCTGGCCACGCTGCTGCGGAAAACTCCAAGTGGTTGGACCGTGCCATACCACCTGTCCCTCGTGGAAAAATTTATGCAGAGAAACACCTTTGACCACAAGTCCATCAGGCAGTGGTCAGCACGTAATGTCTTAGAGGCCTTGCGGGAAAAGGAGAGGGTGGATCCTGTGGGATGGTTCCCCGAGCAGACTGTCAAAGTCATTTGGCAGAATGCTTCATCGCCAGAACTTTCCAACAAGCACCAAGACGTAGCTTGGCTGGTGGTGAGAAAGGCCCTCCCCGTCAGATCCTTCCAACACGCCAGGAGTCTCACCCCCTCTGCACGATGCCCTCGAGGTGGCTGTGGTGGGGAAGAGACCGTTGTTCACCTCCTTGTGGATTGTGCCTTTGCAAAGAAAGTCTGGAGAGAGATGCAGTGGCTTCTGTCGAGGTTCATCCCGAGCAGTTCTTTGACACAGGACTCTGTGCTCTACGGGCTGTTCCCAGGGACACACACCGAGACAAACATCAACTGCAGCTGGAGGATCATCAACTCGGTGAAAGGCGCCATTTGGTCTGCCCGAAACTTGTTGGTCTTCCAGCGCACAGAGTTGTCCCCGACCGAGTGTTGCAGACTGGCACATTCCAAAGTCCAGGACTTCGTGCTGAGGGACTCACTAAAGCTTGGGGCAGCCGCCGCAAAGGCGCAATGGGGAAAGGTCACTGTCTAAGACCTTTCTGCCACAGTGCACCGAGGGGCTGGGAACTGTTGAGAGCCCCTCGGGCTGTACAGCTCAGAATGAATGTATGCAGTGAATACTAAATGTATTATAAATGTATTGAAGCACCTCAGAGTACAACATGATGTATGTTGATAACTCCAATACCATTGTCTGATTGTCTGCGTTGACCATATTGAAATGATTGTAATATTCATTGATTGTATTGATGCACCTTGTGATCCATGTGAAAAAGTTGAATCTGACTGTACTTTCGTGATGGTGATTTTGAAATGTTTTAGAATGTTCTTCCAGATATTTTATGAATAAAGTATATTTTTCAATAAAAAAAACCATCAAGTTTTTTGTTATATTGAACCCACTTTAAGTTTATACTTCTGGAGTAAAATTTGAACCCAGTGCTTCTGTAAAGAAAGGGTTAATCAGACTGTCCTGAAGCCTGCTAATGTTATACTGTTATTGATTTACCTTGTTATTGTAGTAATAGTAACCTTTAACTTTCACCTGATAAGCAGGGGAGTTAAAGTCAATTGAAAGTAGTGCTGGGCTATTGATCCCAGGCTAACCTGAAAGCATTTGTCATAGTCACTTCAGGGAACCTAAGTAAAAGACATGCTGCTGAATACTGATTAATATATTTAATCAGTTGATAACAAGCACAGAAAATACTTACTTGGCAGGGAAGAGACCATGATCATGCTTCTGCATGTGCCTAAGTGTTTTTGTGACTATCATTTCTTTTAAAGCGGGGGGTTTCAGCAAAGGCTTTCGCCTTTTTGCCCTTTGGTATTGGAAGCTCTTCTGTGGTTCTTTGTTCTCCTTTGAAGGGGCTTCAGTGCCTAACATCGAGAACTTAAAGAGGTGATGGCTGCAACCAGTCGAGCCCCAAACCAGGGGGTACGTAACACCATTAGGCCAGTGGTAAAAGACAGCGAAAAAGGTGCACCCATTGACCATGTCTTTTTCATTAAGAGAATCCTTTTGGAGTCCTGTAGATTTGAAGCAGCAGAGATCTACTGCCTGCAGGACTTCCCCAGCGCTGGATACTTCAATGTGACTTTCAAAAATGTTGCTGCCTGCGTCCAAGTTCCTGAAGGTGTTTGAGGAGGAGAGACCAACCGCAGATGAGGATCCTGACGGTGGAGCCACTCTTTGCTTTGCCGTTGCAACGGGACCATGTGATGACTGTGCACCTCTACAAACCCTATCTTCCTATCGTCGATGTGCGCACCTTCCTTGCCAGGTACGTAGACAAGGTTGGGAACTGCACCGAGGTCAAAGACGCCTTTGGGATTTGGACCAGCAAACGCCAGGTCAAGGTCACACTCAAGATGGATGGTAAAGGAATCAGTCCTCCACCCTCCTTCCAGCTTCGCTATCAGGGGAAGCTGTGGCTACCTTCTCTACGCTGGGCAGCCCAAAGTTTGTCGCTCATGTGGCAAATCTGGTCATGTGGCGTCCAACTGCAGCACCGTCCTCTGCAAGAATTGCAAGCAGGAAGGGCACCAGACAAAGGGCTGCAAACAGACTAGGAGCTGCAACCTGTGTGGCGAGGCAGGCCACCTCGACAAGACCTGCGCCAAACGCTGCCTCACTTATGCACAGGCGGACAAAACCAACAAGGGGCAAGCAGATGAAATGGTGAGTGTCACTACTGCCAAAGACACTTCCAAACCTCCACCTATCAAGGTCTCCAGTGAGCACAATGGGACAAAGGAGGACACAGAGAGAGACAAGACGAAGGTAAACATTGAGGCAGCAGATGGCCAAACAACTGCACTGCCCCCTGAACCTCCCACTCCCCAGGAAAGCGAATCAATGGAGGAGGAACCACCAGACAATCACCCGGGGGAGTGGCAGCTGGTGAAGTGGACCAAAAAGAAGAAGGGGCTAAGAAGGGACCAAGCCACTTCTCAGACAAGTGGGAAAAGGCGTCTCCCATCCGACACGGATGACAAAGGCAACTGCTCTTCTCGGCCTCTTGGCTAAGATCAAGTGTTGCAGGAGCGACACCATGGTCCTGCCATGGCAAGGTCGGGATGGAAGGGCGAAAACCAATCGCAATCCGAATTCATACCGTGGGTTACCTATCACCGTCCGAGTCACGGTGAACCACAGCGACGAAGGAGGATCACCTATGGATCGGGGCTTCTTCACCAGGAGGATCCTGTTGAAGGCGTGCGGCTTCCAAGCTACGGAGATCTTCACCCTGCACGACTCCCGCAAAGGTGGTTATTTTGACGTGACGTTCAAGCAAGTGGCAGACTGCGTCCGGCTCCTGAGGGTGTTCGAGGAGAAGAGAGACCTGCCGGAGATGAAGATCCTGACGGCGGAGCCGCACTTTTCTCTGCCGTTGCAACGGGAACGTGAGGTGATGGTGCATGTGTACAACCCCTTCGTCCCTGTCGCCGACGTGGTCACCTTCCTCACCAGGTACTTCGATAAGGTGGGGAGCGGCACTGAGATTCGAGACGACTTGGGGATCTGGACAGGCAAACGCCTGTTTAAGGTCACGCTAAAGACCGATGGTAAGGGAGCCATTTTCCACCCTCCTTCCAGTTTCGCAATCGGGGGAAACCGTGGCTACCTGGTCTACGCTGGGCAACCCAAGCATTGCCGCTCATGCGGCAAGGCTGGTCATGTGGCGGCCAACTGCAGCGCCTCCCTCTGCAAGATCTGCAAACAGGAAGGGCACCAGACAAAAGACTGCAAACAGGCCAAGTGCTGCAACCTGTGTGGCGAGGCAAGTCACCTCTACAGGACCTGCCCCAAACGCTGCCGTACTTACGCACAGGCAGCCAAAGCCGACCACGGGGAAGCAGAAGAAATGTTCCGTGTCACTCCAACCACCAAGGCCCCCAGGGAGCTCAACGGGACAAAGGAGGACACAGAGAGAGACAAGGTGGAGAAAGAGATTGAGGCAACAGAGAGCCAATCAACAGCACTACCCCCTGAACCTTCCAGTCCTCAGGACAGCGAATCAATGGAGGAGGAGGCAGCAGTGGAAAAGCAGCAGGGGGAGTGGCGGACGGTGAAGAACAAGAAAAGTAAGAGGGAGCGAAGAAGAAGCAAAGGCGTTTCCCAGAGAAGCGGCAAGAGGCGTCTCCCATCCGACACGGATGACAAGGGCAGCAGCTCTTCGGATGAGGAAGTGCCAGAGCGGCACCGACAGAAGAGGCGGCAAAGCTCCAGGGTGTTGGAGGACGAGACACCCGAGCTCCAGAAAATTGGAGACAACAAGGAGACCAGCGCACCCCAACTTGGCCTGCAACCTGAGGAGGCCAGTGCACCACAGCCCCTGGAATCTGGGAGCAGTGAGGCAATCATCGCACCCCAGCTCCAGGAAGCCGGGAACAGCAACCCCCCAGAGGGGGTGAGTTTTGGAGAAGCTTCTCCAGCAAAGGTCATCTCAAAATCCGCTCACTACGTGAACCTCCAGATGCCACTGGAGCAGAACACGGCCAAGGAGATCTACCTCAGCCCATCCAAAGTGAAGGAATTTGAGCTCACTACGGGTATGAAGGAGCAGACTAAAGGTCTGGGACTCTCAGAGACAGTGGGTTTGGTAGGAGAATAAATGCTTTAATATGGGTTTAAAGATTGTATCCATAAATGTGCGTAGCATTAAATCTACTACGCGATGTGTTGCGACCTTGGACTACCTAGCCAAGGTCAAAGCTGACCTGTTGTTTCTGCAGGAGTGTGCGATACCGCACCTCAGCTCCTACAGGCAATGGTCACGATGGTGGTCCCACGGGCCATCGATCTGGTCGGGCGGAAACGACTCTCGTTCCTCCGGCCTGGGTATTCTGCTGCGGGGAGGCAACTTCACCGTCTCCGAGGTCAAGGAGGTGGTGGGCGGGCGACTCCTGGTAGCAGACGTAATGTACAAGAACGCTCCACTCCGGTTAATTAACGTGTACGGCCCGGCACAAGGGGCTGAGCGGCTGGAGGTTTTTCAGCAGCTCCCACTGCTGCTGGCGACCTCCAGGCCGGTCATTCTGGGCGGGGACTTCAACTGCATCATCGATGCGGCTGGACGATCCGGCAGGGCCGGAAGCAGATTGGACGCTACGTCCAGATCCCTGATGGAAACAGTTAAGGATGCCAAGCTGCACGACGTCTTCAGCAACCCTGCAGACGGAGCGCAGCGTAGATACACCTGGTCGCGGCCAGACGGGTCCATTCGTTCCAGGATAGACTTCCTGTTTGTGTCCCGTGCATTCACAGTCAGATCCACCGACGTCAAGCCGGTGTTCTTCTCTGACCACTGCCTCCTACTGGCGGACTGCCACTTGGAGGAAGACCTGAGGGTGGGCAGGGGGGCATGGAAGCTAAATGTGCAACTGCTGACCCCAGAGAACATTGAGGAGCTCAAGAGGGATTACAAAGGTTGGAGAACCGTGAAACCCCTCTTTGAGTCCCTGACACACTGGTGGGAAGTGATCAAGGGAAGCATCAAGAGGTTTTTCATCCTCAAAGGCACCCAGAAAGCTAGAAAGGAACAGAGGGAAATGTCCCGACTCCAGGAAAAGATGCAGAATCTGCTCCGGCTGCAGTCGATGGGGGTCGATGTCAAGGAGGAGCTCCAAGAGGTGAAGGGCCAGCAAGCCTCGCACTTTGCCTCGGAGGCCTCCAAGATCATCTTCCGTTCCAGAGTCCGCTCCGTGGAGCAGGATGAGACGTGCTCACGTTTCTTCTTCCAAAAGGTACACAGAGAGCGCTCTGTGATCAGCAGCCTGAAGGAAGAAGACGGCTCAGTAAAGTCATCACGGTCCGACATTCTGAGGATCAGCAAATCCTTTTATGCCGGACTGTATGACGTGAAGCCCACGGACAGCACGGCCTCCCAGTCCTTCCTGTCCTCTATCACGGAGGTCCTAGACCACAGTACGCGGGAGAGCCTAGACAAACCGCTAACTCCTGAGGAACTGACTAAGGCCCTCGAGTCCTTCGAGAAGAGTAAAACCCCCGGAAGCGACGGCCTGCCGGCGGAGTTGTATTCGGCTCTGTGGGACTTGATCGGCCCAGACCTGCTAGAAGTGTACGAGAGTATGCTCCTGGCCGGCAGCATGTCAGAATCCATGAGGAAAGGCATCATCACCCTCATCTACAAGCACAAGGGGGAAAGGGAGGAAATTAGAAATTGGCGACCCATTTCACTGTTGAATGTGGACTATAAGATTCTGTCCAAGGTCATCGCCAACCGGGTCAAATCCGCTCTGGAATTGGTGATTCACCCTGACCAGACCTGCTCTGTGCCAGGCAGGAAGATCTCTGACAGCCTGGCGCTGCTCAGGGATACGATTGCCTATGTACAGGACAGGGGTGTGGATACCTGCCTCATCAGCTTGGATCAGGAGAAGGCCTTTGACAGAATATCGCACACCTACATGGGGGATGTGCTCTCCAAAATGGGCTTTGGGGAGGGAATTCGAAATTGGATCCAACTGCTCTACACTAACATCAGTAGCGCAGTCTCAATCAATGGGTGGGAAACAGATAGCTTTCCGATTAAATCTGGAGTCAGGCAGGGCTGCCCTCTCTCGCCTGTCCTTTTTGTGTGCTGCATAGAACCCTTTGCCGAGTCCATCAGGAAGGATCCGGGCATAAGAGGAGTGACGATCCCAGGCAGTGGAGGCACTCAGGTAAAAGCCTCCCTGTACATGGACGACGTCGCCGTCTTCTGCTCGGATCCGCTGTCGGTGCGCAGACTGATGCACGTCTGCGACCAGTTCGAACTGGCCTCGGGAGCCAAGGTAAATCGTGGGAAGAGCGAGGCCACGTTCTTTGGGAACTGGGCTGACCGATCCTTTGTCCCCTTCACTGTCAGGGCTGACGGCCTGAAGGTGCTGGGGATATGGTTCGGAGGGACCGGGGCATGCGTTAGAAACTGGAAGGAGCGAGTGGCTATGGTGAAAAGGAAACTGGGCATGTGGGAGCGACGCTCCCTCTCCATTGCGGGTAAGAACCTGGTCATCAGGTGTGAGGTACTCTCGCTGTTGCTGTACGTGGCGCAGGTCTGGCCCATTCCACACTCCTGCGCGATGGCGATCACTCGAGCCATCTTCCGCTTTATCTGGAGGTCGAAAATGGATCGTGTCTGCAGGGACGCGATGTACAAGCCTCTAGATAAAGGGGGAAAAAACGTGCCCAACATCGCCCTCATACTGATGGCCACCTTTGTGTGTGGCTGCATCAAGCGGTGCGTAGACCCTCAGTACGCAAACACCAAGTGTCACTACGTGCTGAGGTTCTACCTGTCCCCGGTGTTGCGAAGGATGGGTCTGGCCACGCTGCCGCGGAACGCTCCAAGTAGTTGGACCGTGCCGTACCACCTGTCCCTGGTGGAAAAATTTATGCAGAAAAACACCTTTGACCACAAGTCCATCAGGCAGTGGTCAGCACGTAACGTCCTAGAGGCCCTGAGGGATAAGGAGAGGGTGGACCCTGTGGGATGGTTCCCCGAGCAGACTGTCAAAGTCATTTGGCAGAATGCCTCATCGCCAGAACTTTCCAACAAGCACCAAGACGTAGCTTGGCTGGTGGTGAGAAAGGCCCTCCCCGTCAGATCCTTCCTACACGCCAGGAGTCTCACCCCCTCTGCACGATGCCCTCGAGGTGGCTGTGGTGGGGAAGAGACCGTTGTTCACCTCCTTGTGGATTGTGCCTTTGCAAAGAAAGTCTGGAGAGAGATGCAGTGGTTGCTGTCGAGGTTCATCCCGAGCAGTTCTGTGACACAGGACTCTGTGCTCTACGGGCTGTTCCCAGGGACACACACCGAGACAAACATCAACTGCAGCTGGAGGATCATCAACTCGGTGAAAGAGGCGCTTTGGTCTGCCCGAAACTTGTTGGTCTTCCAGCACAAAGAGTTGTCCCCGACCGATTGTTGCGGACTGGCACAATCCAAAGTCCAGGACTACGTGCTGAGGGACGCACTAAAGCTTGGGGCAGCTGCCGCAAAGGCGCAATGGGGAAGGGTCGCTGTCTAAGACCTTTCTACCACAGCGCACCGAGAGACTGGGAACTGTTTAGAGCCCCTCGGGCTGTACAGATCAAAATGAAAGGCTGTAAATGATTGTAATATTGTTTGTACTGATGCACCTGGTGATACATTTTGTAAAAGTTTAACCTGGATTGTACCCTTGTAATGTTGTTTTTGAAATGGTTTGGAATGTGATTGAAGATTTTTATGAATAAAGTATATTTTTACAAAAAAAAAAAAAAACTGCTCTTCTGACGAAGAAGGGCAAGGGCGGCACCTACAGAAGAAGCGGCAAAGCTCTGGGGAGTTGGAGGGCAAGACACCCGAGCTCCAGAACATTGGAGACAATGAGGAGAGCAGCGCACCCCAACTTCACCCTCAACTTAAAGAGGCCAGTGCACCCCAGCTCCGGGAAGCCGGGAGCAGCAATGCCCCGGAGAGGGAATGGATCAGAGAGACTTCTACAACAGAGAACAATTCAAATCTCGTTCCTGGCACGAACCCCCAAAATGCCACCTGAGTGGAACATTTCCAATGGGGCTGTTCAGGACGGTTTCCTCAGCCCATCCAAGTGAGACAATTTGCAAACACGGTGGGTATGCAGGAGCAGACCAAAGGTCTGGAACTCTCAAAGACAGCAGGTTTGCCAAGTGACAAAATGCTTTAAAAATGGGGATAAGTATTGTATTCATTCACGTGCGTAGCATTAAATCTACTATGCTATATGTTGCGACCTTGGACTACCTTGCCAAGGTCAAAGCTGACCTGTTGTTTCTGCAGGAGTGTGCGATACCACACCTCAGCTCCTACAAGCAATGGTCACGATGGTGGTCCCATGGGCCATTGATCTGGTCAGGAGGAAATGCCTCACGTTCCTCCGGCCTGGGTATTCTGCTGCGGGGAGGCAACTTCACCATCTCCGAGGTTAAGGTGGTGGAGGGCGGGCACCTCCTCATAGCAGGCGTATTATACAAGAACGCTCTGCTCGGGTTAATTAACGTGTATGCCCCAGCTCAAAACAATGAGTGGCTAGCGGTCCTTCAGCAGGTCCCATTGCTGCTGGCGACTTCCAGGCCGGTCATTCTGGGCAGTGACTTCAACTGCATCATCAACGAAGCTGGACGATCTGGCAGGGCCAACAGCAGACCGGACGCCACGTCCAGACTCCTGACGGAAACAGTAAAGGATGCCAAGTTGCTCAATGTCTTCAGCAACCCTGCAGATGAAGCGCATCGTAGATACACCTGGTCACAGCCAGACAGGTGCAGCTGTTCCAGGATAGACTTCCTGTTTGTGTTCCGTGAGTTCACAGTCAGATCCACCGACACCAGGCTGGTGTTCTTCTCTGACCACTGCCTCCTACTGGCTGACTGTCACTTACAGGAAGACCAGAGGGTGGACAGGGGGACATGGAAGCTGAATGTGCAACTGCTGACCCCAGAGAACATTGAGAAACTCAAGGCGGATTACAAAGGTTGGAGAACCGTGAAACCCCTCTTCGGGTCTCTGACACACTGGTGGGAAACGATCAAGGAGAACATCAAGAGGTTTTTCATCCTCAAAGATGTACAGAGAGCTAGAAAGGAACAGAGACTCCAGAAAAACATGCAGAATCCGCTCCGGCTGCAGTCAATTAGGTCTCTGTCAAGGAGGAACTCCAGGAGGTGAAGAGCCAGCAAGCCTCGTTCTTTGCCTCGGAGCCAACAAGACCATCTTCCGGTCCAGAGTCCGCTCCGTGGAGCAGGATAAGACATGCTCACATTTCTTCTTCCAAAAGGTAGAGAGAGAGCTCTGTGATCAGCAGCCTGAAGGAAGAAGACGGCTCAGTAAAGTCATCGCAGTCCGACATTTTATGGATCAGCAAATCCTTTTAAGCCGGATTGCATGATGTGAAGCCCACAGACAGCAAGGCCTCCCAGTCCTGCCTGTCCTCTATCATGAGTGTCTTAGACGACAGTACACGGGAGAGCCTGGACAAACCGCTAACTCCTGATGAACAGGCTAAGGGCCTTGAGTCCTTCGAGAAGAGTAAAACTCCCGGAAACAATGGCTTACCGGCTGAGTTGTATTTGGCTCTGTGGGACTGGATCGGCCCAGGCCTGCTAGAAGTGTACGAGAGTATGCGTCTGGCCGGCAGCATGTCAGAATCCATGAGGAAAGGCATCATCACCCTCATCTACAAGTGGAAGGGGGAAAAGGGAGGAAATTAGAAATTGGTGACCATTTCACTGTTGAATGTGATGGTGATTTTGAAATGGTTTGGTTTGGAATGTTCTTCCAGATATTTTATGAATAAAGTATATTTTTTAAAAATCAGCCTGGACCAGAAGGCAGCAATGGACCGAGTATCGCACACCTACATGGTGAATGTGGTCTCCAAAATGGGGTTTGGGGAGGGAATCTGCAACTGGATCCAACAGCTCTACACAAACATCTGTTGCGCAGTTTCAATCAATGGTTGGGAATCAGATAGCTTTCCAATTAAATCTGGAGTCAAGCAGGACTGCCCTCTCTCCCCTGTTCTGTTTGTGTGTTGCCTAGAACCCTTTGCTGAGTCCATCAGGAAGGATCAGGGCATAAGAGGAGTGACGATCCCAGGCAGTGGAGGCACTCAGGTCACAGCCTCCCTGTACATGGACGATGTCGCCGTCTTCTGCTCAGATCCACTGTCGGTGAGCAGACTGATCAACATCTGCGACCAGTTCGAACTGGCCTCAGGAGCCAACGTAAATCGTGGCAAGAGTGAAGCCATGTTCTGTGGGAACTGGACTGACCGATCCTTTGTCCCCTTCACCGTCAGGTCAGACTGCCTGAAGGTGCTGGGGATATGGTTCGGAGGGACCAGGGCACGATCCAGGCAGTGGAGTGACTTAGGTCAAAATCTCCCTGTACATGGACGATGTCACCATCTTCTGCTCCGATCTGCTGTTGGTTTACAGACTGATGAGCATCTGCGACCAGTTCAAACTGGCCTCTCGGTGTTGCTGTAGGTGTCACAGGTCTGGCCCATTCCTCAATCCTGTGCTGTGGTGGTCATCCAAGCTCTCTTCCAATCTACCTGGAGTGGAAATAGACTGTGTTTGCAGGGACCCAATGTATAAACCTCTAAAGGGGGAAAAAGCATGCCCAACATCACCCTCATCCGGATGGCCACCTTTGTGTGTGGCTGCATCAAGCTGCGCATAGACCCTTGCAAACACCAAGTGTCACCACATGCTGAGGCTATACCTGTCCCCGGTGTTGAAGGATTGGCCTGATCACATTGCCGTGGAACACTCCAATCAGTTGGATTGTGCCGTATCACCTATCCCTCATGGAAAAGTTTAAGCAGAAATACACCTTTGATTAGAAGTCCATCAGGCTGCACATATTAAGTCCTTGAGGCCCTGAGGGAAATGGTTAGCAACAACCTGCTCACTGTTGCTCAGTTTGGGTTCCACCAGGGTCACTCAGCTTCTGACCTCAATGCAGCCTTGGTTCAAACATGGACAAAAGAGCTGAACTCCAGAGGTGAGGTCAGAGTGACTGTCCTTGACATCAAGGCCGCATTGGACCAAGTGTGGCATCAAAGAGCACTAGCAAATCTGGAGTCAATGGGAAACAGGGGGAAAACTGTCCACTGGTTGGAGTCATACCTAGTACTAAGGAAGATGGTTGTGGTTGTTGGAGGTCAATCATCTCAGTTCCAGGACATCACTGCAGGAGTTCCTTAGGGTAGTGTCCTAGGCCCAACCGTCTTCAGCTGCTCCATCAATGACCTTCCTTCCATTATAAGGTTAGAAGTGGGGATGGTCACTGATGATTGCACAATGTTCAGCACCACTCACGACTTCTCAGGTATTGAAGCACTCCATGTCCAAATGCAGCAAGACCTGGACAAAATTCAGGCTTGGGCTGACAACTGGCAAGTAACATTTGTACCACACAAGCGCCAGGCAATGACCATCTCCAACAAGAGAGAATCTAACTATCACCCCATGACATTCAATGACATTACCATTGCTGAATCCCCCACAATCAACATCTTGGGGGTTACCATTAACCAGAAACTGAACTGGATTAGCCATATAAATACTATGGCTACAAGAGCAGGTCAGAGGCTAGGAATCCTGCAGTGAGTAACACCTCCTGACTCCCCAAAGCCTGTTCACATTCTACAAGGCACAAGTCATGAGTGTGATGGAATACTCCCCACTTGCCCTGATGAGCGCAGCTCCCACAACACCCAAGAAGCTTGACACCATCCAGGACAAAGCAGCCCATTGACACCCCTTCCACAAACATTCACTCCCTCCACCACCGACACACAGTGGCAGCAGTGTGTACAATCTATAAGATGCACTGCAGAAACTCACCAAAGCTCCTTAGACAGCACCTTCCAAGCCCATGACCACTACCATCAAGAAGGACAAGGGCAGCAGACACATGGGAACACCACCACCTGGAAGTTCCCCTCCAAGTCACTCACCACCCTCACTTGGAAATATATCGCCGTTCCTTCACTGTCACTGGGTCAAAATCCTGCAACTCGCTCCCTAAGAGCACTGTGGGTGTACCTACACCACATGGACCGCAGCGGCTCAAGAAGGCAGCTCACCACCACCTTCTCAAGGGCAATAAATGCTGGCCTGGCTAGCACTGCCCACATCCTGTAAATGAATTTTTTAAAAAATCCTACTGAATGGTTCCCTGAGCAGACTGTCAGTCATTTGGCAGAATTTCCCATCACCAGAACTTTCTAACAAGCACCAAGACAGAGCTTGGCTGGTGGTGAGAAAGGCCCTCCCCATCTGATCCTTCCGACACACCCTGAGCCTCACCTCCTCTGCATGATGCTCTCAAGGTGGCTCTGGTGGGGACCAGACCGTTGTTCTCCTTCTTCCAGAGCGTGCCTCTGCAAAACAGGTCTGGAGAGAGATGCAGTGTTTTTTTGTTGAGGTCCATCCTGAGCAGGCTCCGTGATACAGGACTCTGTGCTCTACAGGCTGTTCTCAGGGGCACACACCCAGATAAACATCAACTGCTGCTGGCAGATCATCAACTCAGTGAAAGACACTCTTTGGTCTGCCTGAAACTTGCTGGTCTTCCAGTGCAAAGAGCTGTCCTTGACTGTGTTGCAGACTGGCACATTCCCAGGTCCAGGACAATGTGCTGAGAGATGGGCTAAAGCTTGGGGCTGCTGCCAAAAGCACAATGGGGAATGGTCATTGCCTCGAGGGCTTTCAGGCATTGTACACTGAGGAACTGGAAAATTTGTAGAACCCCTCAGGCTGTATGCTATCATTGACTATGAATACAAAAGTGTTGACATTGCATTGAGGCACTTCAGAGAGGAATACATATGAGGGAAAGTTGAATTCTATTGCACTTTCCGTAATTTTTCAATTTGAAATGTTTTGTCCTGAGGCGCTGTGCCTGACAGGAAATGTATATTGAAAATATCAAAAAGAATTACAATTGCACAAAGGCACCTAAGAGTGGAACACACTGTATGGAGACAAGTCAAGTTTTATGGCACTTTGCAATTTTCAAGTTGAAAGATTTTGTAACATACTTCTACAAACTTTATGAATAAAGTATATTTTAGGAAAAAGAAATTTTGAGTACAGTCAGTATTGTAATGTACGAATCATGGCAGCCAACTTTGTGCACAGCAAGTTCCCACATAACGGCAATGTGATAATAACCAGTTAATCTGTTTTTTGTGACATTGATTGATTGGGAGATAAATATTGGCCAGGACACTAAGGATAACTCATCTGTTCTTCTTCAAAATAGTGCCGTGAGATTTTTTATATCTACCCAACAGGCACATGGGGCCTCGGTTTAAACACTTCAACTTAAAGGCAGCACTTCCAACAGGGCAGTACACCATGAATACTGCACTGAAGTAGATGGTGAAAGTTAAGGATTGCAGAGATAACTCTTGAAATTAACAATTAAAAAAGACACCAATCATTTGTATTTAAAAAGCCCCAAAGTGTTTCACAGGAGTGAAATTCAAACAGAAAATTTGACAGCGAGTCAAAGGAGAAGATATTAGGAGAGGTGACAAAACACCTGATCAAAGAGATACGTTTTAAGAAACACCGTAAAAAGTGGTTAGAGGGGGGACGATGAGGTTTAGAGAGGGAATTCCTCAGCTGGGGGCCTGTACAGCTGAAGGCACAGCCTCCAACCAATGGTGGGGCAATTGAACTCTGGAATGCACAAGAGGCCAGAGTTTGAGGAACACATAGTTCATGGAGGGCTGTAGGTTACAGAGATAGGGAGGGGTAAGTCCATTGAAGGATTTGAAAACAATTTTTGATAACAATTTTAAAAATTTAGGTTTCTTCCCAGAACGAGCATGAACGTAAGCCAGGGCTGATTGGTGCTAGTTAGGATACAAGTGGCGCAGTTGTGGATGAGGTGAAGTTCATGGGGAATAGAAAATGGGAGATTAGCAAGCAGAACAATGGGATTGATGAGTCTGTTAAGTAAAAAAAAAAGCACAGATGAAAATTTCGGCAACACATGGGCTGAAGGGCAGACATGAGTGATATTACCGAGGTTGACGCAGACAATCCTACTTCAATTAATTAAAGTCTATATTGATTATGAACTATATTGATTAAAAAATGCTCAACAGTCCATTCCATAGTTAGGATTATATTCATGTATTCTTCAAGGTTCACTACTGCTTGCCCACACAAGGTTAGCTAATTCGGGCAATAAATGGAAGATTTTCTGATTTTTATGGACTCAGCACCTCACCCCGCAGGGCATTTCTCAAGAGGCAATCCCAGGTTCCATCACTATGTGTTGCACTGCACAGGAGCACCAGTGACCTGCTGTGAAGTTCCCCTCCAAGTCACACAACACCCGGACTTGGGGACTATATCGCCGTTCCTTCAGTGTTGCTACGTCAAAATTCTGGCACTCCCTCCCAAACAGCACTGTGGGTGCTCTTACATCAGATGAACTGCTGTGGTACAAGAAGATGGCTCACCACTACCTTCTCAAGGGCAATTAGGGATGGGCAATAACTGCTAGCCTTTCCAATGATGCCTGCATCCCATGAACAAATAAAAATAAAACATTCTTAACTCGATCTCCTTTGAAGAGGCTCAGCAACAGGTTTGTCAGATTATTTTTTAAATTCATTCATGGGATGTGGACATCGCCCACTGGGCCAGCATTTATTGCCCATCCCTAATTGCCCTCGAGAAGGTGGTGGTGAACTGCCTTCTTGAACTGCTGCAGTCCATGTGGTAGCTGCACCCACAGTGCTGTTA
The DNA here is from genome assembly GCF_964194155.1 of Cetorhinus maximus. Taxonomy (NCBI): domain Eukaryota; kingdom Metazoa; phylum Chordata; class Chondrichthyes; order Lamniformes; family Cetorhinidae; genus Cetorhinus; species Cetorhinus maximus. The sequence goes on along the minus strand of NC_135887.1, from coordinate 19,990,875 downwards.
GGGAGTCCCAGGATTTTGACCCAGCGACAGTAAAAGAATCTGGAAGAAGAACAGGTATTAAATTGAATAAAAGACACTGTACTTGTAGGTTTTTGCAATTATATTTTAATTTGGGATTTGTAAAGTGAGAATTGGTACCTTAAGCCATGAGGTGCACTTTACATCCATTAGGAGGTTGTGTTAACATTAAATTTTTAACACCAAGAACTTTGCACGTCTAAAATGATCTCAAACAATGCTCAACACTCCCATCAACCTCAACACCAAACTTCCTCGCACCACCGCCCACCCCCCTGCAACAGACTAACCTCCTTCCACGTAATTGCTTCCAAATTCAGACCTTCTCTTTTGGCCTCGAAAGCAAATTACCAGACTGACCTCCCCACCATAGTCTCAAGGGTGAAACTCACTCCAAGATATAAGACGGCAAAGGTCCTTTGAGAGATAAAAGATAAACCGCATCACAAAACATCACTGACAAGACTTGAGTGTAAGACACTAGCTCCACACTCCTTGGGAGGGCGGCGGGGGGGGGAGGTGGTGGTGAGTGGAATGTCATGATCACTACAATACCAGATTGGCCATGTTTTATCATTTCCAGCGCTAGCTCACCAAAGCAGGGCTTGTTAAATTAGGGACGCTTTTTCTACAACCAACTTGCATCCACCTGCCTAGAGAAGGCCGTCACTGCGACTCATGGCAGCCGTTAGTAAAAACAAATTAGCGTCGCCCGTTATCGATTCGGTTGCGACTGAAGCAAGCACCTCAACGTTTCCTGTCTGACACAGGCTCCAGTTAATTTCACAAATCAAAAATCCCAGTTCAAACATTTTGAGTTGTTGTTCTGCAGCTATGACCTGTCAGAGCTCTACTGGGCTCTTCCTTGCTGTTGGAGCAGTATCCGGCAACCTGAGGAAATCTGCCCTGAGATACTCAGATTCCACGCAACTGTTCATGGAGGAGAAGGCATTATATTTTAGGAAAACATACAATTGAAAGAAAAAGACGATATTTAATTAAAAATTTGTATTCAGTCCCCTGCTGGGACTAAATCCAACTCCATTCCCCTCTCTCAATTTTATCCCTTCCTTTCCGAACCTGCTGCCTTGTGCTAGGATACTGCTCCACCGACAGAATTGCTCTTGGAGCTTGCTCAAGTAGTCACTCTTCTCATGTCAGGCCAGACAGTGAGGCTATTCGTCCCTGGGGAGTACCACAATCGAGCCCAATCCTATTCTCAATGCCCGCAGAAGGGAATTTTCCAGTACAGTCGCCAGACACCAGTCAAAAACAGGAACTCTGCCTATCACCTCCCCTCCCACACTTGCCTCACTCAGGAAGGCAGTGGACATTTTGCTGAATTGTATCAACTTAGCAGAGACCAGGATGGTTAAACCTGGGACCTCTTGCTCTGTCTAATTTGGCACTATACTGGACTGCACCATTATCTAACAGCCCATCAAGACAGCTCAATCACTTAATTTTTACAAGAAAGAACTCTCAACACTGCATTATCAGACTCAATCAGCAACAGCTGAAAATGAAAATACACAAAACTCCTGCTGGACTATTTAACTAACAGCTACCACTAAATGCCATTTACCAATCTGAGCTAATATCTGCTTGGGCTCAGGTCCAAACCTAATACAAAGCCATGACAACAGTTAACCCTGTCCTACACAGCACTACTTATCCAGTTAGAGTGCACTAAGCCAGACTGCAGGAGGCTGTGAGCTGACAAAACTGCTTTTCATAACTCAAAACACCACAATAGACTTACGTACCCAGGTAAAGGCTACCAAGAATCTAAAAGATGATGGGCAGCTGTCACTGGAGTTTACAGTGCAGCTGAGAGTTCAGATGATGTTACTCATTAGTAGTACTGGTGTGTAGGCATTTGAACCCTTAATTAAAACCATGAGCCTTCTTTTAAATTCTTGAGGTATCTCTTGAGAGTTTGTACTTGACACCAACCCAATCGCTGCATCACCAACCACTGACTGTCACAACGGGACTCCCGAAGGTTCATATGATTTTATATCACATGACAGAAAGGCAGCACTTTACTGGAAAAGCAAAGTGTGGATTTTCCCTCATGCAAATTGTGGGGAAGTTTGAGTGAAATCGATTGCATCACATTTTACCAGGGTGTGCACAGTCAAAGAGTATGAGGAATATTGTAATGGGAAGTGCCTCTGGGCTTGGAGTCTGTTGGAGTCCTTAATCTTTTCAGTCAGAAAAGGTAAGTCTGCTTTTTGCTAACTGATTCTATAGGCACTCCTGGCCTGTTAGAGCGAGGAGACGATTCACATCACCGAGGACTTCCGGTTCAGCCCTAAATTTTGGTTTGGGTCAATGTGACATTCGATCCTTCCCACCTCTTTCTGGCTTTAAAGATGGAGGTGAGGGGAAAGAGGATTTTTCTTCTCAAAGAGAAAAAGAACATTGCGTAGTTAGGAAAGCATCATCACTGTGGGATAGCCTTAAGGATCCCCCGTAGAACCCGGTAACTCATCAGTGGTTGGTTTTCTTTTGGGGGGAAGCAGGGTCCACGGTCTGTAACATAGGCATAGGGGAAACGAAGCACCCAGAGTCCATCCGGTGGTACAGGTATTTCCTGCTTCTCGGGGTAAAAGACGGGGCAGGGTGGGGGTCCAGGCTGAACCTGCAAGGTAAAGAGAAATTTATTCTTACACAAAAAAACACTATGTTCTTACACTTGCAAATTAAAGAACACATTGCAAATGTTTCATAGAATGGGGATTCTCTAGACCGACTGCAACAATGAACGTAAGGTGCTACCCACAGCTGAGTGGGCAAACACCCTTGCTTCTGGCTCAGAAAGGGGTGGGTTTCAAATCCCTCTGTAGAGGCTTGAGCACACAATTCAGGCTGACACTCCCACTCCAGTACCAAGGGAGTTCCAGTGCCGCACTAGTGGGGGCGCAGTTTTTTTGGACGAGGCAATAAACACGGGACCCCTGTCTGCCCTCTCAGGTGGACGCGAAAAGCTTTGTGCAACAGAGGAGGTGGCCATTTGACCCATCATGCCTGTGCCTGTTCCCCACTCTCCTGCAAACCTTTTTCTTTTCAAGTGCATCAAGTACGTATATCCAGCTCCCTTGTGAGCGGTGGTATTGAATCTACCTCCAATGCCCTTTCAGGCAGCCCATTCCAGGTCTCGGGGCAAGGGAGGAGGAGGAGGGGGGGCCTCAGCTTTTCTAAGTGAAATCTCAATCACATTCCATAGGACATTTCCTTTCCTCCAAGCTTATTTTTCTTCATCCAAGTCAGCCACCACCCTCTGCCCATCACAAAAATGTGCTTTAATTCAAAAATGTTTCCTTAGACACCACCAACATTATATATCTTGTCGAAGCCTCCTCAACCCCCTGCAAGCTTTCACTCTGATGCCACCATTATGACCAGCATTCATCCTTCAGCCAATTTGCACACAGCAAGGTCCCACAACCGGCAATGAGATAAATGACCAGACAATCTGTTTCAGTATTGTTGCTTGGATAAATAATGGACCAGGACACCGTCAAAACTCCCCAACTCCCCTTTGAATAATGCTGTGGGATCTTTTAGCCACCTGAGAGGGCAGGTGGGCCCTTTGGATCAAATATCTCATCCAAAAGACAGCACCTCTGAGTGCAGATCTCCCTCAGTACTGCACTGGAGCATCAGCCCAGGTTATGGGCTCAAGTCTTAGGAGTGGGCCTGGAATGCATGGCTCTCTGACTCAGAGGCGAGAGTGCTACCACTGAGCCACGGCTGACCCCATAGCTCAGTGACAACCCTCTCCTCTCTGAGTTAGAGGAGAAGAAACAGAGGACTGAGTCTCTAAAATATTAAATTCTAAAGAGGTGGTAATTCTAAGCAAACCTGGTTTACACTATAAAAGATATAGCGAATGAACAAAGAAAGGAAACGCTTCCTTAAATAGGAAACTGTCTAATTCAGATAAGTTTTTTCCACAGACAACTTTATAGGGGGTACAAATAGGAATATAAGAAATATGATCAGGAGTAGGCCATTCGGCCCCTCAAGTCTGCTCTGCCACTCAACTAGATCATCTACCTCAATGCCATTTCCCACACTATCCGCATATTCCTTGACACCTTTTAATATCTAGAAATCTATCGATCTTTGTCTTGAACATTCAATGATGGAACTTCCACCCCCCTCCTGGGTAGAGAATTCCAAAGAGTCACCACACTCTCAGTGAAGAAATTCCTCCTCATCTCACCCCAAATGGCCTACCTCTTATTCTGAGAAAGCACCCCCCCACCCCTACTACCCCAAGCCAGCAGGGATGTCCTTCCTGCATTTACCCTGTTGGGCACTGTAAGAATTTTATATGCTTCAAATAATATTAATTTAGGGTTCCATTACATATGTGGTTCACTTAATCAGCTGCAGATTATTTCACCATAAACATGTTGCAACAACTTCACAACTGTTAATCCCTTCTGGCAGAAGAATTAACAATTATACACACAGCTCTAATTTCTACTGACTTGTTATAATATTAAAACCCTTGCTGTGATTTTAAAGTAACTCTGGCCATTACTTCCAAACATTTTACAAATTTCACTCATCCATATTTCTTCATAATGTACCTCAAATGCATTTTACATGTCTTACGAATATTTTATGATGATCCCGATGGGGAAATCTTAAAATCAAAATTTACTGAACAGCCCCCAAATGTAGAAATTACAAACAAGATTCTACTTTTTGTAACATTTACCTTAACATGAATCAGACCAGTGCAAAGTAAACATGAATTAACAGGCAAATAATACTTCAAACGAAAGAGGTAAATTTCACTTTAAATAGTCGATACAACAAAGATATGTCTTACACACCCACAAGAACCCGCATTACTCGTTGCAGACATGTGGCACCACATACAGTTCTAAAGTTCTCGAACTCGGCCGCCAGTACGTAGGATCGCTCACCTTCCCAGTCAAATGATTCGGCCCTCGAGTTATGTTCGCTGGCAGCCACATTCTATCAGAGGTCTCCGGAGATTGTCATCCCCTGAACAACACACTGCTGCAAAACCTCCTGAGCTAGGTTCACAACAGTTTTGATGGCTCAAGGTTCCCCAGAAGCTCCTTTATCCAACCCCTTTAATAAACCCCGTTAAGTGGTCTGGTTGGCTCTGGCAAAACTCAGCAGCAGTAAAATTGTCCAGTTCACAATTCCTGCTCTAACTCGATCTTCGGCTTTCTGCCCTGTTCAACTGTATTACACACACACACTTGTAAATGTGCCTTCTCTGTTCTCTCCTCTGCTGCAGCTTTCCTGTGTGTTTGGTCACATAACTATTAGTCTCAATTTCCTTCCTGTTGGTACTGCTTCAAGGTCAAGGGCCGCCAGGTCACATGGACCAGTATTTCTTATCCAAGAAAATTACAATTGATCCCTTTACAACTCTTTAAAGTCCTTTCCAAACATTTTTAAAAATAATTAAAGAATCCATAGCCCTTTTAAATAAATAACAAATTTTTCTTGCTATACTGTTTCGGGGTCACAGGTCATCACAATATGTTATTAAAAATCTAATGCAGTACATACACAACCTGTTGTTATCACAATTTTTGGTCATGCTTTTGTGCTAACACAAACATTGGAAATTGCTATTTTAATATTTCCATTCAATTATGTCATGTCAACTGTCACAATGCAGTTGTAATCTCTGGCCACTAGTTGCCTCTGCAGCGTGACTCAAATTTCTCTACCAATTCTAACACCATATGCATTTAAAAACAATTATATTCATCAACTTACTGTTGGCAGTTTGATAGTGCCTTAACCATGTCACTTAAGTCAATATCCTAATATTATGCTAATATATTTCTTGTGGCGCTCTAAAACATCAACTCAAATTGTTCCCTCGTTACTTGTAGCAGATGTGCTACCCCAACTGCTTTACAGTTGTATGTCACTCAAACTCCTCTCTACAGGCAAAACACAGGCTTGGAAGAGCACATCTGATAACAACTGCTGGGTGTATTTTGCAGCTCAAATGCACATAAATATGCAAACTTTACACACTCACATGATTGCTTTTTTGAAACCCTAGCAACTAATGATGACAATGTCTGAAATTTATTGTTACTTATCAGAAGCAATATAAATTTATCAAGGACACAAAGGCAACCAGTCTCTGCACTGACAACTGGTCTTGTGTAAAAACTGAATGGAACTGAAACAAGCATAGATTTAAATAGATCAGGAGTGGTTTAAATTGATCTAACCCTTAACATTAAATTATAAACAAATCAAGTTCCATTTTCATGACTCATTAGCTCATCCCAAGCTCGTCAATTGAATTTCCACTTTCAAATCGCTCTTTGTTTTTATTACTGTCTAGGTTACAGGTTGAGATTGCTGTCTTGACAAGCCTGCAGGACACAAATATTTTTGGAGCTGGAATCTTACCTGTGGCATGAGTACGATCTGTAACGGGGCGTCAGGAGCCACAATAAACAGCCTTGTGAGCTGGGCGTAGTGCGGCTTAAGGCCCCGGCCTTGGGACGGAGACAGGATGTACAAGGGCATGTCAGAGGAGAGGGCTTTGATGGCAGACTCTTTTGGCCCACTCCCCATTACCTTCATGATCTTTTCTGGCCCTGAGCACATGAACCTGCGACCCCGCGAATCCTCATATTCAAAACCAACGAACGCCCGCGCAATGTCATCCCGCCGCCTCCCTCGGCCGATCACGGTGCCAGCCCGTTTGGTCGGCACGGATTTGTTGGGGGCGGGCCAGGAATTACTGTCCATGTCCACTTCGTCCTCAGATCTGGTCTTGATAACTATGTCCCAAGGCATCAGGTAGTTAGTCCCGGGAATGAAGCCACTCTGGTCCAGGCCCCTGTGAAAGTTGTAAGCTTTAGAAGGCCCCAGTTTGACAAAGGACCAACTAGAAAATTTAGGCAAAAGTCCCTTAGGGCAGCTGGAATTTAACATGCCAGGTAGATATTCCACTGTTGACACCTGTCGATCCACAAGACTGGGCCTCTTTTCTGGTTTAGCTTCCCCTCCCTGGCCGTGGGCGTCAGGATTGTCTCCCCCTGCATGGGGGTCAGGTGGAAATGTACCCAGGCTGTCTGTGGACTGTCCAAGACTGAGTGCCAGACTAAGACTGGTGCTCTCTCCCTGGGTCTGGGCCTCTTTTTCTTTCATTTTCTCTCCTTCGCCCTCTTGCGGGGGTAGTGATGATACAATTGAATCGTTCTTGGCCGGAGCCGGGTCAGGAGTGCTCGGTTGGAAGACGGGAAAATAGAAGTGCTCAAGCTTCCCACAGCATTTCTCCTCTTGAAGCTACAAAGATATAATAAAACGGAAAGTCAGATGACATAATTTACATTGTTCCCACATCAAGTATTGGAGTACATTCCACAGAGCTTTCACCCAAATCTCTGTTGACTGTATCCTAATTCGCACCATGTCTTGTCCACCAATCACTCTTCCCTCTGCTTGCTGATCTACATTGGTTCCTTTTCTGGCAATGCCTCAATTTCAAATTCTCATCCTTGTTTTCGAATCCCTCCACGGCCTCGTCCCTTCCCATTTCTGTGACCCCCCCTCTAACCCTGCAGCTCTCAAAGATATCTGCTCCACCAATTCTGGCCTCTCGTGCATCACCAATTTTCATTGCTCCATCATTGGCAGCTGTGTTGTCAGCTGACTAGGCTCCATGCTCTGGAATTCCCTCCCTAAACCTCTCCACCTCTCTCCTCCTTTAATATATTCCTTAACAGCTACCTCTTTGACCAAGCTTTTGCCCCCATATCTCTTTATCTGGCTCGAACAAGGTTTGTTCAATAACAGCCTTATGGCGTGTCTTGGGATGTTTCAATGTGTTAAAGATGCTACATAACTGCAAATTGTAGTTGATAGAATGATAATTTAGAAAAATATTAAGATTGCACAGTGTAGATTCAGCAGGATAATGTCAGGGACATGAAACAATAGTTAAGAGAGACTTGAGATACTGGGATGTTTGTGCCAGAGCAGAGAAAGCAAAAAGATCTGAAAAATTATCTTCTTCACCCCAGAAAGCACTGAGAGAAATATTTCTAAAGTGAAGAATGTAAATTAACATTTTCTCTAAAGCTAAATGTTCTGTGTGACTCATATAGGATACGTTTTTGGGCAAAATTCTTGCATTTATATGGCACCCTATATCTCTCGGCAAAGTGCTTCATGTTGAGATATTCGTATTATGCAAGTGAATAAATGTGACAACCAATGCAAACACAGACAACGAGATGATAGTGGTTAAGAACTTAAGAAATAGGAGCAAGAATAGGCCACATGGCCTCTCGAACCCCCTTTGCCATTGAACAAGATCACTCCTGACCCTTGACCTCAACTTCACTTTCACGCTCGATCCCCAGTGTTAATTGTATATTAATTGTATTCAGGTAGTGGGCATTAACTGTGGATGGTTATGTGGTTGTAAAGCATACCTTCTGTAAATAAAAGCTTATAAGTGTGAAAAGATTAGGCTCCAGTTCTATCCTTCACTGCCTGGCTATCTTCAACAGAAACCCATATGCCTTTATTCCCTTAGTGCAAAACAACCCATCAATCTCATTCTTGAATATACTCGACAGCTGACAACCACCGGTTTTTAGGGTAGAAAATTGCAAAGATTTACAAAGCATAGAATAAAGAAATTTATTTTCTCACTCCAAAATGGCATCCTGAAACTATGTCCCCAGCTTGGGGAAAACAGCCTCTCGGTATCTAACCTAACTTCTCTCAGAATCTTATATGTTTTAATATTTACATGATTGTCATTACAATTACAAGATTGCCACAAGATCTTTAACGTTCACCTAAGCTCCCTGAACAGGAAGAAGGGGCCTTGCCATAAGATCTGCTCTGAAGATCAGCAGCTTGGACAATGCAGTATTATCATTACTGTATGCAAGTGTCAGCCAGGATCGAGGTGTTATCCTTGGTGCAGTGGTAGTCAACTTGTCTGCTGCTGAGTCAGAAGGTTGGGGGTTAAAGTTGCGCTCCAGGACCTGAGCACATAATCCAGTCTGATATTTTATTGCAGTACTGAGGGAGTGCTGCACTGTCAGGAATGCCATCTTTCAAAAGAGACACTACATCAAAGACCCGCCTGTGCACTCAGGTGGACGTAAAAGACTGACATTATTCAAAGAGGAGTCCTCCTCAGTGACCTGGCCAACATTCATCCCTCAATCAACACCCCTAGAAAACGAATTACCTGACCATGAATTTGTTGCTGTTTGTGGGACTTTGCTGTGCATGAACGAATAACAAAAAAACTGGCTGTGGCGTTTCCTACATTAAAAATACTTCCTACTTCAAAAGTACTTTGTTGGCTATAAAACGTGTTGGAATGTCCTGAGGTTGTGAAAGGTCATCATACAAATGCAAGACTCTTACTTTTCTGTGCCCATTCTATAGCAAGCACACACCAAGCATGATGCGCAGCTCAAAAAGAGCAGCCCCACTCCCAGGCATCTACTTCCATCACCAGCCACCAAAATTTTTCCCCATTTATTTCCATCGCTACAACTGGGAAGAAATTGATGGAGAAAGAAGTTGCACTGACACAGTAATTGCAAAGATATTTGCCTCTTTGTCCATATTTAGGTCTACCTGTAACATGCAGGAATGCCTGCCATACCTGATAGAAATCGTAATTGCCTGACTTGATGTCAAAAGGATCGTCTCGAGGGGCTTGCCTGCGGCCACAGTTGCAGGAGCTGGTGGAGCGAGCGCGGCTGTTGTGATACAACACAGGTGGATTCCTGTCAGGTTCTGGTTTTTCTCCTGCAAAAAAAGAGACAGACGCACAGACACACAAAAAAAAGTGTATTCAAGTATCATTAGATATTTCATTATTGGTACACCTCAATCCACGGTCAGTAAAGGGAAGAGACATACATCCAGGCTCGGTTAATGATGACATGTTGCTTGTACTAACATTGCACCACACCAAGTCAAAATGTCTCAAAATGCTTTAAAGACAATTAATTACTTTTGAGGAGCAACAATTATAATGTAAGCAAATGCAAATTGCGTTCAGTGTAAGCAACATCCCAGACATTGCAATGAGAAGTTACTAGAACTGGGAATCAGGGCCTTCAGTTATGTGGAGAGACTGTAGAAACTGGGTTGTTCTCCTTAGGAAAGGCTAAGGGAAGATTTAATAGAGGTGTTCAAAATCATGAAGGTTGAAATAAGGAGAAACTGTTTCCCATGGCAGCAGGGTCGATATCTTGAGAACACTGATTTAAGGCTAAAGAACAAGGGGAGGCATGAATAAATTCTTCTCTTCAAACACAGCAAGGTGTTGTGACCTGGAATGTGCTGTCTGAAAGGGCAGTGGAAGCAGATTCAACAGTACTCAAAGAGGAATTGGATAAATACTTGAAGGAAAATAATTTACAGGACTAGCTATGTGGAGTGTAAATTAATTGGATTGCCCTTCCAAAGAAGTAGCACAGGCACAATGGACTGATTGGCCTCCTTCTGTGCTGCATCACTTTAGGATTTTCTGATATGGATGACTGGTAATCTGTTTTGTTTGGGCTAATATTGTTTGATTAATAGATTTAGACTAGGACTGGACTAAGCCTCGGTTCTTTAAATAGTTCCCTAAATTTGATCATCGCCCCTGTGAAGAGCCTTGGGACTTTTTGCAATGTCAAAGGCAATATATAAATGCAAGTTCTTGTTAATGCTCTCTTGAACCACTGGGAACAGGAAATGGGGGTTTTGGTTCAAAGACCCATTTAAAGGACATTTCTGAACGAGTTCCATGCTGGACAGCCAACCCACAACATTGGTGCATCATCGGCCCCTGGACAATGAGAGGATTTCTCCTGGTCTCTCACCAACAGGATAACAATAGCAAAATGTTTATGGAGGGAGGGAATAAAACAAATTGTCAGCAGAGAGCCAACACTGTTCTGATGAAAGTTCATTGACCTGAAACGTTAACTCTGTTGCTCTCTCCACAGATGCTGCCTGACTGGCTGAGTGCATCCAAATATTTTTGTTTTTATTTCAATTTTCAGCAATATTTTACTATTTCACACCTACGTGAGCGGTTTTCAAATAAATATGCCAGTGTTATTCTGCCATCAGCTAATACGTGGGGCAGGTAAGTGGTCCAGAGGGACTATCATCTTTCCTTCAAGGGAACGCCTATGGATCTTAATCCTCATCTCCCCGTGACTAAGAGTAGAGATGCACTTATGCAGGGAATCACTGTCTAGACCATGATGCAAGATGTTAGCACTGCAACACGTTGCTCCATAGTTCTGCCCTCCCATATACCTCAAAGCTCATTAAAGACATTTTTCAGAAAAATACCTGGTGTAAAGGAAGCAGGCGAGAGTTTCTGGGACTTCCCCTTTGTGGGACGGGTGATCTCCTGGGTCTCAGCCTCTCTAAGGTCCTAGTCCTGCTGCCAATTTGATATAGCTCTGGTGCTTCTTCTTATTCCTGTACTGTTCATTTGTCTTCAACTTCTATTGTCAATCCCTATGCTCAGTCTTCTGTAGCTCAGATTTAATGACTAGATGAGCGTTCAGCTTCTGCCCTCCCAGTCAACCGGAAGTTTGCAAGATTTCCTCGATTCTGGAAATTGGTCTCCCTTGTATGGATGATGAGATATCAACACCTTCTACTCTATAATTAATGTTAATAATAACGCATACATGACTTGGCTGACTCCTGGCACCATATAAATGTTAACAACATTAGGAACACTATGTTTAATTGCTTAAATATTGTATATTACTGCTGCATTTTTCTGTGGAATACTGCCAAACTTGCATTTATGCCCATCCCTAAATGTTGCGACAAGCAAGGCCAGTCGGAAGGTTTTAAGACCCAACCACATGCGTGATATTGGAGCAACATCTGGGGTGGACAGGTGGGGGGGAAGGAGATAGTGAAACAGTTGGGTATTAAGAACAAAATGGTAGTTTTTATGCTCATTTTCTTTCATGGTATGAGCCCACAAATAACCAGAGTTACTGAATTCAATTTTACTCCTTGCAATTTATTCACTGCTAATCCAGTGCCAGAACCACTACACTACTGAACTCTTACTGTAGAAATTAAAAATAAAGTGGAGTTTTCCTATTTCAATAGTTTACTAAGCTTTATTAAACATATAGGGCTTAACACACCACACCCAACAATGCACATAGCATATTACACTTTAATAATGGTGCGGTACATTGTTATCCATCTCTCTGTTGCTGATATTGAAAGTCAAGATTCTTGCTGATGTAGGCTGTCTTATCCATATAGCTATTGAAAACTGAAGCCAACCTATGTCAATTATAGAGCTGTTTCACTTCAATGAGAATTTCTAAATTCTCAGCACAAAGTTGACTCAATGCACAGATATAGGCATTTGACAAAAGGTCCTTACCACTGCTCCCACTAATCCCAACTACAATAAAAATACAGACTCATAGTTTGCTCTTGTGTGAAAACTTCCTTTGACTATAATAAAATAATAAGTCAATATATCTCGAACACTCCTGTGTATAAACATTGCAGTGCAATGCCAGGCTCTATCACTTTGCCACAACTGGGTGGGTTGTTTGCATTCATGAGCAATTTACTAACTTCTCTCCACCTACCAAGATGAAAGCCTCTAATTTATGACTCACCTGGTTTAGGCAGTAGATGAAATTTGTGAACACAGTGTTGATCCGTTAAGCTCCTCTCTTCACACAACTGGTGCCCGTTACTCCAGAACTTGTAGCAATCTTCATGCAGCTGCATGGCGTACTTCTGGAAGGCTGGCCCACGGGCATGCTGGCTGTAGACACGTAGGGCCTGTGCCAATTGGTTCTTGTGGACAGTTGTGGTGTAATGGTGAGGCAGATTGGACTGATAGGCACTGTGAGCCAGAGGCAGGGCCTTTTGGCAACGGTTTTCTGAAAACTTATTATCTGCGTCCAAAAATCCTTCCAGACCTTTCAGCTGACCATGTATCTTGGAGGAAAGATCCCCGGCAAGAAATCCAAGGTCTTCATCCTTCCCACTTATCATCACATCATAGAGTTTTGAGGCCACTGTCAGCCAATTTTTATAGGCTGGAAGTTCAAAGTGTGACGGCTGTGGATTCCTCCCTACACTATCCTCAAATCCCTTTTTGGTCAAAACCAGCTCCACATGTTGCCACAGAAACTCTTTCATGGTGCAGTCCACCAGCTGGCCACTGGAACTGTTGACGCTGCTTTCCAGTATGAAGGACGGCTGGCGGACGTGTCTCATCATCTGATAGCGCCGTGACCCAGGCAGAGGGAGGGACTCGTGCTCCCTGATGGCACAGGTGTTTTTCAGTTGCCCGATCAGCATACTGATTGGGTCGTCCGCCTGCCCAGCCAGCACGTAAACAAATGCCTGGTTAGCAGGGACAGTGAACAAACAGTTAATACTCTGGTTTGTCAGTACCCTGCTCTTCCTGAAAATCCTGTAGATCTGATCCTCCAGGGCATGCTGCAGCCTCCTTTTAGGGGAATGCTTCTTGGGCTTATCCAGAATTGAGGGGTCGAGACACTTGGGCTCGACCTTCAACGCCCCATTCAGCTGGAAAATAAAGAGGAGTCTCGGCGGGCAAGGCCTACAGTTCAATCTCCACTCCTTCCCTACCAGGCAATCCTTAATCGCGTTCTTCAGGTAGGGCAGCACCTTTTGCCGGAGGGTGTCCAGGGCTCTGAAGAGACGGTCGTAGGTGATATCGAAGGAGCAGGTGGGGTGGACCAGCAGGAGGATGTGGGAGACCGAGAAGAGGTACAGCAGATGGATGCAGTGGAGCTTCTCCTCCCCTTTCCAGAACTCGTGGGCTTCGGCGTGGGAAACATCATCGGCCAAGGCCCTGCAGGCCTGCAGCAGCTGCTGGTTGTCGCAGACGGCAGTGAGGAGCAGGTAGAGGACTTTGCTGTCCTGGTTGTAGTAACACTGCAGCAAGTTGTTGTTGCCCTGCTGATGGCCGGCGGCCAGCCCCGGGTACAAAGGGAAGACCGGCTTGTCGCACAGGGTGTTGATGATGGCGTGTTTCTGCGCGCTCAGCTCCGAGGTCTTGCCGAAAATCCCCACCACGCACACCTCCTCGTCCTTCCAGGCCGCCTCCTCCCCGTCCGAGGCCAACGCGGCCCTCAGCGCCCCGGCCGCCGCCATCTTCTTGCTCGCCGTCCCGCCCTCAACCCCGTCCGGCGGAGGAACCGCTGCGCCCACGGCCGTTCCGGGCAGGGAGTCCCGCCGTTCATCTCATCCGGCCGGAAACAAACAGCGAATGACAAACGCCCCCCCGCCCCCTACGTCTGCTTCTTAGAAATTGCAGAGTAAAAAGTTAGATCGTCTCTTCCCTTCCCATCTTCTCCTACCTTGAGCCCCTCTGTAATAACTGTGCTTCCAGGTCCCCCAGCACCAAGATGCAAACTCCTATTGCCAGCTGACACATCTTTAACATGAAAAATGTTGAAAAATGTTAAAATGTTAAAAATTTAACTGCTTTTGCCAGCTGACACATTTTTAACATTTTTAAAAAAAAAAGATGACAGGAGGCAGACCTGGCAAAGTCAATCACTGGGCATGAAATTACTCACAATAACCAGTTTAAAACGTCACTATCGCTGATCATAAGTCTTACTCTTAACATTTCCCCCAATGTTAACAGCTCTGTTGAAAGGCAACTGTTTAAAAAATAAAAGTGCCCTGCACATTGTCACCCAAAAATTAAAATCCGCCGAAAGTAACATCCACTTAGTCCCATTTCCCCTGTTCCCTACAATTTTTGCGGAGGGTCGTTAAGCCAGAAACAATGGTCGAAGCAAAATCCACATTTATCCAGAAAAGGCAAGTGGACAAATAAGTTTCCCCCCCCACCCCCACAAAATTCCAGCGCTAGCGTTACTGGCTGGGGGATGGGGGAACAAGTTACAATTAGAGAGAAAATAGGGCAGCTAAAATGTCACATCGTTGTTGAATGATGGTTGAAAAGCTGGCTGATTACCATATTTATAATAGACTCTAGGAACATGAATTATTCATTTGCAAAGGCTGTTCAAGGCTGTGTAGCAAAGTGGAGCTCCTTTAGAACGAACACTTAATTAACATATTGCATAATTTCGCATCAACTATCATTATTTGGTTTAGAAAACCATTAGAAACACATCGTACAAACCTTTACAAATATTCTCTAGGAAACTAATTGACGATTCTCCAGGGAGGAAGAGCAAAAAAATGGATGTTAGTATGCATTTTTTTTTGTTGCTTCTCTCCCCTTACCCTGTTCTGGTGAGATTTGTTCTTACTGGGTATGATCCTGTGGTCACACTGCGATTTCACCTTTGGCCGTTCTTCGGTGTGCGTTTGGACTGTTTTGTTTTAAAAAAAGAGTGAGGGATATCCCAAGTGTCAGCAAAGTCAACAGATTACTATTTGTCTGCAACCAGACACTTTGCACATTGTGAGCAAAATAATAAAATCGATATTTGTTAATGTCCAAGCATATTATTTTCGTTGTTATATATTGACAACATCCTAGAACCATAGAATGTGAGGCCATTCTGCCCATTTTGCCTGTGCCGACTCTTTAAAGGACCTACTAGTTAGTCCCACTGTCCCATCCCTCCATAGGATCATCTACGTGATGATGTGAACAATGTTGAGCAGGGGCAGGTGAGAATTCAAACACTTACATGGCCCTAAATAGCTGGCACTTTTAACCCCCGTGATTTATGGTTTTCAAACAAATTTTGGAGGAGGTTTTACAATGGGATTACTTCAAAAGGAAACATAATGTGAAGCCACAACCTCTACCACCTAGATGGACAAGGGCAGCAGATGCATGGGAAACACCACCACCTTCAAGTTCCCTTCCAAGCCACTCATCACCCTGACTTGGAACTATATAAACATTTCTTCATTGTTGCTGGGTCAAAATCCTGGAAGTGCCTCCCAAACAGCACTGTGGGTGTATCTACACCACATGGACGACAGCGGTGCAAGAAAGTGGCACATCACCACTTTCTGAAGGGCAATCAGGGATCGGCAATAAACGCTAGTCTAGCCAGTGATGTCCACATCCCATGAATAACTATAAAAGAAATTCAAGGGCCTTAGCTCATCCAGAGTTAGTGGTTTGTCCAGACTGTCCTGCATACTTTGTCTAAGACCTCTGTGATTGAGGAGAGGGAGGGACTGGGAGTCCGTGCTGTCTGTGAGCTTCACGTCATACAACCCAGAACAAAAGGATTTGCTGATCCTCAAAGTATCAGACTGCGATGACTTTACCAAGTCACCTTCTTCCTTCAGGCTGTTGATCACAGAGCTCTCTCTGTGTACCTTTTGGAGGAAGAAACACAAGTATGTCGCATCCTGTTCCACAAAGTGGACTCTGGACCAGAAGATTATCTTGGAGGCCTCCAAGGCAAAGAGTGAGTCTTGTTGACTCTTCACTCTTGGAGATCCTCCTTGACATCAATGCCCCATCAACTGAAGCCGGAGCAGATTCTACACACTTTTCTGTAGCTGGGATGTTTCCCTCTGCTTTCTGATCATTTCTGAGGGTGAAGAACCTTTGGATGTTCATCTTGATTGCTTCCCACCAGAGCATTGGGGACTCAGAGCAGTTTCACAGTTCTCCAACTTTTGTAATCTTTTTTGAGTTCCTTGATGTTTTCTGGGGTCAGCAATCTCACGTTCAGTTTCCATGTCCCCCTGTCAACCCTCTGGTCTTCCTGTAAGTGACAGTTGGCTAGTAGGTGGCAGTGGTCAGAGAAGCAGACCGATTTGATGTTGGTGGATCTGACTGAACACGCGGGACACAAACAGGAAGTCTATCCTGGCACAGAGAGATCCGTCTGACCACGAACAGGTGCATCTACGCTGCGTTCCATCTCCAGACTGGCTGAAGACATCATGCAACTTGGCATCTGTTACCGTTTCCATCAGGAGTCTGGACGTGGCGTCCAGTTTGCTCTCATCCCTGCCGGGTCTCCCAGCCGTAATGATGCAGTTGAAGTCACCACGCAGGACAACCAGCCTGGACATCACGAGCTGCAGTGGGAGATGCTGAAGGACAGCCAGCCGCTCCTGCTTTGAGCTGGGGCATACACGGTAATTAACCGGAGCAGAGCGTTCTTGTATAATATGTCTGCTATGAGGGGGAATGCTACGGAGATGGTGAAGTTGCCTCCCCGCAGCAGAATACCCAGGCCGGAGGAACATGAGTCGTTTCCTCCCGACCGGATCGATGGCCCATGGGACCACCATTGCCTGTAGGAGCTGAGGTGCGATATCCCACACTCCTGCAGAAACAGGTCAGCTTTAACCTTGACCAGGAAAACTGAGGTTGAATCACATCGCATATTTGATTTGACGTTAAGCACGTGAATGGAAGTGATCGTTGTACCCATTTTAAAGTATTTTGTCGCTTACCAGATCCATTGTCTTTGATAGTTCCAGTCCTTGGGTCTGCTCCTGAATACATATAGTGTTCACAAATTGTCTCATTTGTGATGGATAGAGAAAATCGTCCCTGTCCACCCGGTTAGAATTGTTTCGCTTGGGTGACTATGGGGGGGGGGTTCATGCAAGGAGCGAGGTTTGGACTGCTCCCTGTTGGAGAAGTCTTTCCCGTCCGTTTCCCATTCAGGGCATTACTGCTCCCACTTCCTGGGGTGGGGTGCGCTTGCCTCTTCACTGTCTCCAATATTTTGGAACTCTAGACCTTTGCTGCTTCTTCTGCAGATGCCGCCCTTGTCCTTCCTCATCTGAAGAGCAGCAATCCCTGTCACCTTTGTCAGATGGGTGTTGCCTCTTGTCGCTGGTCTGGGAACTAGCTTGGTCGCTTCTTATTTTTGATCGTCTTCACCAGCTGCCACCCCGCTGGCCATCTCTCTGCTGGTTCCTCCTCCATTGATTCAGTTCACTTGAGTGGGAGGTTTGGCACAGTGCTGAAGTTTGGCAGTGTGCTGCCTCATTCTTTTCCTTCCTCTTGTCCCCATGTATCCTTCTTTGTCCCATTCTGCTAGCTGGAGGGCTTGGTGGGTGGAGGGTTGCAGGTCTCTTTGGTGGTAGTCGCACTCATCGTTCTGTCTGCATGCCCCTTCCTGGCTTTTGCCACCTGTGCATAATTGAGGCATCATTTTGGGTAGGTTGCAGCATTTTGTAGGTGACCTTCTTTCTTGCAGATGTTGGCACTGCAGTTGGCTGCCACATGGTCAGATTTACCGCAGGAATGACAAACTTTGGGCTGCCTGGCATAGACAAGGTAGCCCTGGCTTCCACTGATAGTGAAGCTGGAGGCAGGACGGAGGATTGCTCCCTTACCAGCCACCTTTAAGAGTCACCTTGACCTGCAATTGCTGGTCTAAATCACAAAGACATCCTTGGCCTTGGTGCAGTTCCCAACCTTGATGATGTACCTGGTGCAGAAGGCAAGCGCATCCAGGACAGGAAAATGGGGATTGTAGAGATGCACAGTCATTACCCTTTCCACTGCGACAGCAAAGTAAACAATGGTTCTGCTGTGAGGATTCACAACTGTGGCAGGTTTCTCTTCTCCTCAAACACTTTGAGGAATTTCATGCATGATGCAACATTTAAGAGTTCACTACATTTTTTTTGCAAAAATATACTTTATTCATAAAATATCTGAAAGAACATTACAAAACACTTCAAAATGGCCATCACAAAAAGTACAATCATATTCAAGTTTTCCACATAGATCATGTCGCACACTGAGGTGCTTCAATACAATCAAGGAACATTACAGACATTTCAACATGGTCATGACAGACAGTGCAATGGTATTTAATTTGCCTGCATAGATCACATTGCACTCTGAGGTGCTTCAATACAATTGTGCTACATGAAATATTCACTGCGCACATTCAATATGAGTCATACAGCCCAAGAGGTCTCTATAATTCCCAGCCCCTCAGTACGCTATGGCTGAAAGGTCTTAGACAGTGACCTTTCCCCATTGCACCTTTGCAGCGGCTGTCCCAAGCTTTACTGCATCCCTCAGCATGTAGTCCTGGACCTTGGAATGTGCCAGTCTGCAACACTCAGTCAGGGACAACTCTTTGCACTGGAAGACCAACAAGTTTCGGGCAGATCAAAGAGTGTCTTTCACCGAGTTGATGATCCTCCAGCTGCAGTTGATGTTTGTCTCGGTGTGTGTCCCTGGGAACAGCCCGTAGAGCACAGAGTCCTGTGTCACAGAACTGCTCAGGACAAACCTCGACAAAAGCCACTGCATCTCTCTCCAGACCTTCTTTGCAAAGGCACATTCCACAAGGAGGTGAGCAACAGTCTCTTCCACATCACAGCCACCTTGAGGGCAACGTGCAGAGTGGCTGAGACTCCTGTCATGTAGGAAGGATCTGACAGGGAGGGCCTTTCACACCACCAGCCAAGCTACATCTTGGTAGTTGTTGGAAAGTTCTGGCAATGAGGCATTCTGCCAAATGACTTTGATACTCTGCTCGGGGAACCATCCAACAAGATCCACCATCTCCTTTTCCCTCAGGGCCTCTAGGATGTTATGTGCAGACCACTGCTTGATGGACTTGTGGTCAAAGGTGTTTCTCTGCATAAATTTTTCCATGAGGGACAGGTGGTACTACTACTTGGAGCATTCCGCAGCAGTGTGGCCGGACCCATTCTTTGCAACAGGTAGAACCTTCGCACGTAGTGACACGTGGTGTTTGCGTACCGAGGGTCTACACACAGCTTGATGCAGCCACACACAAAGGTGGCCATCATGATGAGGGCGATGTTGGGCATGTTTTTTTTCCCCTTTATCTAGAGGCTTGTTCATCGCATCCCTGCAAACACGATCCATTTTCGACCTCCAGATAAAGTGAAAGATGGCTCAGGTGATCGCCACCGAGCAGGAGTGAGGATTGGGCCAGACCTCACACCTGATGACCAGGATCTTATCCGCAATGGTGAGGGAGCGTCGCTCCCACATGCCCAATTTTCTTTTCACCATGGCCACTTGCTCCTTCCAGTTTCCAACACATAGGTCTGGAGTCATATGTAAGCCAGTCTATGTAAGGATGGCAGATTTTCTTCACTAAAGGACATTAATTGATGATATTTTTATGGTCACTGTTACTGAGCCTTCAATTACAAATTTTATTAATTGAATTTAAATTTCACCAGCTGCCATGGTGGGATTTGAATGCACATCGCCAGAGTGTTAACTTGGGCCTTTGGATTACTGGTCCAGTCACTATGTCACCATCTCCCCCAAAGCAAGAACAATGTAGCTTTGTTCAATTCCACGAGCCCAGAACAAAAATTGAAGACAAGGCAGTTGTATTGAAATTAGTGGAAAAGGGTTCCTTCTTTCAATCAGGTAACCGACAGGAAAGCAGTGCTTTTGTGTTCATATTCTCCAGTCATCTGTCTTTAGTCAGGGGTTCAGAGAAGAAAACATTTAACTAACTGGTGACAACATTGTGGTTTCCTTTTCAGACACGTGATAAGATCTTTAGCTCTGCATTTGATCAAGAAAGGAATTACGGTACAAGACTTTATTGGCTGTTAATTAAATAAAAACATACAAAGCATATGTAATGCACTGGAATAATATAGCCAAGACTTAAAATGCTTGATGCTGAAATAGGTGTATCAAAGGCATCCTGCGGGATAATGGCTACCCTGATCAGAACATTTTGCGCTGTATATTACACAAACTCATGAGCGGGCCTGAAAAACGCCCAGCCTACCTCAGATTACCCTGGAAGGGCAAGGTATCTCAAAAATTTTAGCAACAGGTGAAGCTAGCTGTTTCACACTGCTATTATACAGTTGCAACAACAAGCGGTATTTGGTACTAACAAGATGCTGCCGTCAAGCCAGAAAGATGTTTTGCCTATTACACAAATGAGTAATGTGATATATGAATTTCAGTGCCAGTATGATGCTAGGTATGTAGGCCGTTGTTACAAAAGTATAATAATGTTCATAATATTATTCTAGTTTATTGTCAAGTAGGTTTATCGGTGTGAGTGCAGATGGTATATCTGTGTGATTTAATTACACTTGGAGTCAGGGAGACTACAAGCTTGAAATTATCAAAAGAAGTTAGGTGTAGTGTAGAAATGTACTTGAAATGCTAGTGAGTAAACATGGATGTTGTCTTAGCATATAAAGTGTAAAGGAAATTTGTATTAGTGGACTCACTACTTCTGAAGTCAGTGCACGCTTCTCGTAATAAATACAAATTGTAAAACTGTTGTGATAGTGTGACCAAGTTTCCCTTGTGGATTTGGTCCACCTGGCACACATCATCTGCCGCATCATAACGGCCATACATCCCAAAGACTGGCAGATTGTATCAAATAGCATGTCCCAGCCACTGTTCCCAACAGGCAAGTACAAACTGTACTCAACCAGCCCGTGCTCGCAAAACTCAAAACAGTGTCCAACATTTGATTTGATTCTGCAATTGGACATTTACTAAATAATCCTCAGTGTGCTAAAAATTACGCTGACAACCTATTTAAGATTTAGGATGCAGTGTGGTGCATATGTGTGTACTGGAAGC
This sequence comes from Cetorhinus maximus, assembly GCF_964194155.1. NCBI lineage: Eukaryota > Metazoa > Chordata > Chondrichthyes > Lamniformes > Cetorhinidae > Cetorhinus > Cetorhinus maximus. The sequence goes on along the minus strand of NC_135887.1, from coordinate 19,969,268 downwards.
TACATATCTTAATAGACAGTGCCCCGTTGTTTGCAGATAGAAAGAACATGTACACACATTGCACCTGTTTCAGCTAAACAAAATAAGTGACAGCCATTTGCTGACTCAGTCCTAAGGGCAATGCCTTAACCAAGCAGGGTCAAGCTGCCTGCTTTAAATTTCAAACAATGCTCAGCCATTAACTGTCAGTCACCAACACTGGTCCATTCTCCATGACAATGTCTCTAACAGAGTCACTTTGTCAACTAATCATCACTCTCTTCACTTACAGTATAAATTGTTGTTTTCCCCATATATTGGTATTCCTATGAAGTGTCCTGATGTGTGCAAGGTGAAAAGCTTAGACATGTATTTTTTCAGCAATACTCTATCTTTATTGATGCCCACAAGCTCCATGCCCATATGCTACTATATAGACAAATGTGCAAGTTTTAGAAAAAATGGTTTTGCAGACATCTTTGACTAAGTCTTTCTCAAGGATTTTTTGTTCAAAATGCCCCATTATATAATTTTTAAAAGGTACAGGACTTTGGTTTGACTGTCTCGCTTGCTCTTCTCCCTGTGTAGCATCTACAGAGTAATTTCCATGTGGGTCAGAAGTCATACACTCTCACTGTTTTCAGTCAACTGACTCTAAGATGCACAGGGTTGGACCCGCCCATTGATCCCAGAGTGGAGTGATGCGCCCACTGTCCTCAGACTCAGAAAATTGACATTCAAAGAAAACAGGTTTCTCCCATCGTAGTGTTTTGAACAGATTAATGAAGGACATTCAGGGTATTTAAAGTTAAAACTTAGTGGCACTTTGTAGATAGAATTGATCACAGCACCTCAGACTTCTAACCCAGTGAAATTCCATTTAGAACCTCCATTTTGAGACCTGCATGTAATGGTATCCCCAGGAACTCTTGCAAAACATATCCTTTCTTCATGGCCACACAGTTAAGGATCTCACGGAAAATTAGAATAATCAGAATCACAATGTTGATGAAAATAAATCTTATTTGTAAGTTGAAGACATTCTGCTCACTAGCCAGGCAAGCAATATAAACAAATGAAAAATGCCATTTTCATGGTATTAGACAGAAACATATGAAATTTTAAACACAATTTCCATATTAATGTGGGCAGATAACACACAATACTTGAGGTTTTTGGTTAATTTGACAGCTTTCTTTGTTTTCCAAGCAGCTGTCTTTATATGCTCCTGTAAAATGTAAAACAATGTTCTAGGCAATTGATAACTGGAAATAAAACATTGGCCTCAAAGTTTCCCCAACCTTCACAGCTCTTTCTGATTCAGCCTTGAAAGTACGTGCCCCTGTTAAAAAAGGAAATGTAACTTGCTGCAGAGTACTCATCTGGAGATGGGCTATAGGTAATGCTTACACTTTTAGGATTACTGGATTATGGCAAGCACCTTCCTGTTGACCAGATGTACACAGATCAAGGGCTTGTATCCATTTACCATGCAATAAAAAACAAAGGTCCACCCAGACAGCCAAGTCATTTATTTCCCAGCACTGGTAAAGCAGAAGAAATCATTAAACATATATTTAAGATATCATTTAGCCCTATCCCGACTACCTTGGAATAGAGTGATCATTTACCCCAACCCATTAAGAAATAGAATGATGGAAGTGAACACATTCCATGAGAAGGTTTGTACACAGTCATTAGACAGTATTCACTTTATTAAAAGCACATGCACAGCTGCATATAGCAGCTCAGAATTGCTTCACACAGAGAACTTGAATCAGAAAATGCATGTCACCACGCAAGTTAACATTTCAGTCCCGAAGTTGAAGTTAAAAAAACATGGTTACATTTCTGTAGATGTACTTTTTGAAATAGAGGTATTTCCACTGGTAGTAAACCACAACAACCTATTGAGACAGAGCAGGACAGTGCAGGGAAACAGAGTGAAAGCATGAAACAATGAGGGAGAGATAGAAAAGGGGAATCCCTACACTCCCAAATTATTTCCCAATGCTAAATATTTTGGGTATGAGTTTGCTTTCCATTGACTGAAATAGTAAAGCTGAATATCCAGATCTTCCAATTGCATCATGTAAATAGCCTGATTACATGCTCTGTGTAGCAACTTTGTAAAAAAAAAGTGAAGTGCAGAGAGATACTAATGGTAGCAACATATTAAAAGTGACAAGAGGTGTGCTTTTTATATTGTAGTAAATGTAAAATGCTTTTTCTAAATATGTTGCAATTAGCCCTTGAACTAGTAACTAATAAAAATGTGCTCTAGATTTAATCGTCACCACATAACAAAGGGCGGCAAATGCAAATAACAATTTACTAGCTGCCAGTGCAAATTATGACGGTCTTTGCTATAAAGTGCTATTGGTAAGAGGATTTGCAGTTTATAGTCAATTGGTTAATTGATAATCTATACTGCTGTGTTCCAGTCAGGTACATGTTGGATCAAAGACCCCAAGCACCACTATATTCTATCAGCTCCAATAAATTGCATAAATGAAACTGAAGGGAAACAGGCCACAGATGAACACAGTTGTTTCTGGAATTTTATTTTATCCCACCCCAAAAGGTCATGGGAATTATCTTGAGTTTAATACTTAAAGAATGTAGGGGAATTAGAGTTAATTAAAAAGAACAGAGCAAACCCATAGGTCTGGAAAATGGGCTGTGAGTTGAGCTATTTTTGAATTCTTAAACTGCAATTTGAAAAAATGTCAAAGCAGAGCTGTGTAAACAGTTAACCGTGTCACAAGTCAGGCAATTAATTGCTACAGTATAATGTAGATTCAATGCTGAAATAGAGCTATTTACCAGAAAGAAACAATGAAAACACTTGACTGTTTGCCTTGTGGTTTATATTGGCTTAAACCTCTTTCCCAATCTTGAGCTTTCAGATTTACACGCTGGGGATAGTGCACACAATGCAATTAGGTTAACAGCACCCCCAGTTAACCAAAGGAGTCCAACAACATCACAGCAATGTCGGCTGCACATGAAAAGTGACCACCCACAACGGAAAGCACAGTATACTCACCTTCAGCCAGGGTCCATTTATCTGCAAATTATGCATGCGAGATTTACACAGTTTTTATTTATCATATATAAAACACACATACAAAAACATTAACATTATTTGCAATTTTAAAAGTAAAAACTTTTTGCTCAAAGAACATTAGTTTTCAATTTGATCATCAAAGCTGGCGTTCGGAGAGTAGCAGCAAGGAGGACTTTTGGGACGAGCCATCTGAAATAGAGTAGAAAGCTCATTAACTCAACAGCTGGTATTTCAAAGCATCTGTTATACACAGGCATTACTTTCTAACTTTCTTTTAGTCTAGGTCAGAGGTTCTCAAACATGTTTTGCTGAACCTCACTGCGGAGATTTGAGTGGGAACTCTCAAGTGCTAACGCCGTTTTTAAAATTCTTTCACGGGATGTGGGAATCACTGGCTAGGCCAGTATTTATTGCCCATTCCTAATTGCCCTTAAGGTGGTGGTAAGGTGCATTCTTGAACTGCTGCAGTCCATGTGGTGTCGGTATACCCACAATGCTGTTAGGGAGGTAGTTACTGAACTGTTTCTCAATTTTAGATGATGCCAAGCAAGGAGCAACACTGAATCCAAGCAGGGCAAAATTAACTTTCTAGAAAAGGGCAGAGGACTGAGCAACAAAATATTTTTGGGACAGAGAATTTTTTTTTTTAAAAAGGATGCTTATTTATGTACTCCCTGTAAACATCACAGGCACCCAAGGATTTATGCAGATTTCACTACAGGGACTAAACAAAAAGGACAATCCATAGTGCTGCCAAGCTTGGGGCAAAGAACTTAACAAATCTTTAGGCAGAGTTGCAAGGTGGGTGGGTGGTGGGGGGGGGGGGGGGGCACTTATTTATTTCTCTACGGCAGCATGGATTCCAAGGGGTCATGAACACTTCCAAAAAGAGAGTTATGCTGCACAGGGGTACACAAAGGGGAACAGCTTTCTTTCTATAAACTGAAGCTGAGAAATTCTCTGTAAGCTGGATAAATAGGAGTTCAGGTAAGGTGAAATCAGGAATCAGCCTGAAAGACTTGCAGGCAGTGCTACAGTGCCACCAATGGAGAAAATACATCTTGCACCCATTACTTATTAGCTACATACAATGAACTCTCTCTGTGCAAGCCCACCCTCCCAACCCCACCACCCCAGAATAACCCCTAGTTTGGAAATGTTTGGTTGAGCTAGGTGGGACATTGAAAGCTGAACTACACAGACTAAACATATCATGTTTAAGCCAAGGCTATTGAGTTAGTGGATTCCAACCAGAGGTTGGCAGACAAACTAAAGAGCCTGGTCACTAACCAGCAACATCAAGTTAAAGAGTGCAGAAGTGGAGTCTTGTATTTGGCTCATCTCAGATGTCCTAGCAAAAGTACAGTCTGTTGAAAGTTACACTCTATCCTTGTACATAAAGCGAGGCTACTTGGGAGAGTACTAGTGAGCAATCATGGAGTGTACCCCAGCAAGGATTCAATCCCTTCAGGAGCAAAGCTAGAAAGGAAAAGAAAATATTTCTCAATGGGGATGGAGGAGGAACATTACAAACCAGTTGAACTGCTTCTACCTAAAATACCTCAAATTTCCGTTTTAGTGCTTGCGTCATAACTGGTGTCAGTCCTGTCCCAGTGTCTCTGTTCTCCTTATAGAGAGGTGTTCCACCAGGGCTCCTGCATCCAAATATTTCATAGGGTAAGCAATTGTAGTATTCAATACCTTCCCAAAATAAAACTTTCATCGTTCAACACAAAGCTACTTCTGGAAAAGTTTAAGTTAATCTCAGGCTTCAAACAACAGATTTAATAAATTATTCATCCTGTGTAGCAATATAAATGCACAGCATTTTACGTTTTGTTTCTGGCTCAGCCACCAGAAAATGCTGTGAGTGAAGGTTTCTTCCCTTCTTCAGGTCGAGCAATTTAAACCTTGATCCTTCCAAGATGAATTGGATTGATACCTTACTACCACTTGGGAAGGGGATGGGGGTAGAAAAGAAAACTTGCCAAGAGATGAAAATAACTGCAAGTGAAGGGAGACTTTAAAGTGAAAAAGTTTCCCAATGGTTCAAGTAGTAAAAAGGTGCATGGGTATGCCAGAGACATCAAAAATTCCCATGTTCCTACACAATTGAGCTAGCCAATTTGAACAAGAGGACTACAGTTTATTTGGTGGAGGTGGGGTAGCGGTGAGAGAATTAAGCAAGTTTCCTCAATAATTACCCAGTGACAGCCTATTGGAAAGTAGGTGTGTAGAATTTTGGGGTAATCAGATTTAGACTTTACGGTGATGTTCACCCACAGTCCAGCAGCTTGCCAACGTGCACCACCTCAGATCACTTGAAGTAACGTGGGCATAATACAGGATGGCAACCCGTTCAATTCAAACTGTACCTGAAGGAGTAAATGTCTTCAGGGATGAGGGGAAAAGAAAGGGAAGGTTATTTTCCAAGGTATGAGTCAACTGCTACTACAGAGGAGTACATTGGGGTACTGTGCCACCAGATCATTGAAATGTTGTTCTGCTGAGTCTGTATGGTGCACTTGGAACAAGTGGAACAGAAGTTACTTCATTACTTTTCTAATGAAGTTAGGCGTGACTGGTTGAAATGAATATGGCTCATTATAGCTTGTTTAAAAAGATTAGTATTTAACTATGTGAATAATGACCTTTATTAGCTAATATTACCTTTCTATAGCTACCTTCTTTAGACGCTGCCGAAGATCCATTACAGGTTTGTTTGGAGTGGTTCTAAAATAAAAACAAATATTGAAGTTGCAGTTAACCATTTCTTCAGTTAGGTATCACCTTCAAGTTTAGTACTTTAAGTCTTGTATTTCATGCAGACACCATAATTAGACAGCTAGCTTTTTAAAAAACACAAAAAATGGGACTCCACATTCTGTTGGCAAGATTTGAACCAATAATGTCTTTCACCTTTGGCTCTGCTCAGCCAGTCTGATTCCTAATTAGCAGCAACTGCAGAAAAGTTCAAAGCTTAGAACATCAAGCCTTCCTGGCAAAATGAAGATCATGTAGAAGTGTTCCCCTTATTTACTTTGAAAAATGGAAGTGGATTTTAATTAGAACATTAGATAAAAGCATTGTTATAGTGCGAGTAAGCCTTAGACTCCTTGCTGAAAAGGGATCCTGAATACTAATAATTTCTGAAACAATATTGTCCTATTCAGGTTTAATGACACCCTCAAATATAAATAGAACAATACTGTTTTGAGGAATTGTTCATCATCAGGGCTGGCAATTCAAGTAATGATAAAGATTCTTGACTGTGTCAGGTGATTGTGGGTTCAAGTCCCGCTCCAGGGACTTGAGGACTTAATCTAGGTTGCCACTTCCAGTGCAGTACTGAGGGAATGCTGTACTATCAGAGGCGCCGTATTTCAGATGAAACATTAAACCAAGGCCCTGACTGCCCTCTCATGTGGATACAAAAGATCCCATGATACTAATTGAGAGCAGGGACGATCTCACCATTATCATGCCCAATATTTATCCTTCAACTAACAGAGTTATCTGGTCATTATTGCATTGTTCTTTGTGGGATGTGCACGCAAATTGGCTGCCACATTTCCTACAACACAATGGTGACCATATTTCAAAAGTATTTCATCAAATTATAAAACGTTGTCTTGAAAGGCATAGTCTTTATTTTTTACTTTTTCCATAAAGGTGAAAATTCACATTTACAATTACAATTAAAATGTTCAAAACTAAAGGATTTTTTCCACCTGCTTAAAAACATATTGCAGATAGAATGATTATACTAAAACATTACATACAATTAAAATCATTCTGCAATATATTTATTATGCTGTTTAGAGTTCACAAGATCATAGTCACTAAAGAACCTCATGGGCTTACATCATTTTTGCTGGTTTTTGCAGTTGGTTAGCTTTACCCTGCAAATTAAAGCCTTGTAGATCAGAGATTGTGACTAAAGGAGATCTTTTCTTTCCTGGTGTATTCATCTGTGAACAAAGTATGAATCACAGTACACAGTCAATAATAGTTAAAAATGACACTAATGTTCACACAGCTGAATTTCATGTATTTATATCTGTAGCCTATCAGAATTTTTTAAAAAAAAGTTTCACGGGATGTGGGCATTGATGGCTAGACCAGCATTTATTGCCCATCCCTAATTGCCCTTGAGACGGTGGTGGTGAGCCACTTTCTTGAATCACTGCAGTCCATGTGGTGTAGGTACACCCAAAGTGCTGTTAGGGAGAGAGTTCCAGGATTTTGACCCTGCAACAGTGAAACAACGGCGATATATTTCCAAGTCAGGATGGTGAATGGCTTGGAGGGGAACTTTCAGGTGGTGATGTTCCAATGCATCTGCTGCCTTTGATCCTCGAGGTGGTCAAATTCGCAGGTATTGAAGGTGCTGCCAAAGGACCCTTGGTGAGTTGCTGTCACTGTGCATCAGTGGTGGATGAAATGAATGTAGGTGGTAATGGATGGGGTGCCAATCAAGTGGGCTGCTTTGTCCTGAATGGTGTTGAGTTTCGAGTGTTGTTGGGTCTGCACTCATCCAGGCAAGTGGAGAGTATTTCGTCACACTCCTGACTTGTACCTTATAGATGGTGGACAGGCTTTGGGGAGTCAGGAGATGACTTGCAGCAGAATTCCTAGCATCTAACCTGCTCTTTTAGCCACAGTATTTCTCTGGCTAGTCCAGTTCAGTTTCTGGTCAATGGTAACCCGCAAGATGTTGATCATGTAACAGTCAAAAAGATAGACAGTGCAATTCTGAAGTGAAAAGTTTTCCTATCATTAAGTAACAATATTTTCATGACATGGCTAACCAAGAGATAAATGTAGTCATTAGTTGTGGTTTAAAATTGTTACTTAAAAATTGGACCCAATATTTTGTGAGTGTATTAGTTTGATATGAGCAATGCAACAATGGGACTGATAACTATCCTGTTCCTTCTGATGTTCTTTTGAGAATTCCAGAAAGATTTGCTTGAAATGAAAAGGTGTGTAGTGCTCACCTCTGCTTCTTCCAATTTGTTCTGGGTCTTCCTCAGTTTCACCTCAAGTAAATCCTTTACTGTCACAGATAATGGTCCATCCATCCTCTCAGGAACAGTCTATCAATGCCACAAAAAGTGTTATAAAGCATACAGTCTGCACTAATAAAACAAATAGTCTTATATTAATAACACTAACCTTGTTTATTTCAAATCTGTCTGCAGTCTTCTTCAGTTTTACTTTAAGTAAATCTTTCATAGTTATGGACGGCAATCTGCCAACTTCCTCAGAGAGAGTCTGTGGATGAATTAAGAGCCGGCAATAAAGTGTCTGCAATTCATATCATTATTTTGTTTAGAAATTATCTATTAAGATTATGCCCCAGATTAATGCTGTCATGAATAAAGCTTCCAAAAATTAGAGAATTACATTTATTGGCTAGATAGCAAGTAACAGACAAGATCGAAGGGTTGAATGGCCTACTCCTGCTCCTTAGTCCTATGCTGGAGTAAACTTTGTCATTGTTATTCCCTTTCACCAATGCTAATCAGAAGTATGAGAATTATATTTTCATGGTGTACAGGAAAATGACCCTAATTTTACACAATGTAGTAATTGAAGGCAGAAAGTGAACTTTTCAGAGAATTACAGAATTGTTATGGTGCAGGAGGAGGCCATTTGGCCCATAGTGTCTGCACCAGCTCTCCGAATGAGCATTATGACTCAATGCTATTCTCCTGCCTTTTCCCTATAACCCTGCACATTATTAGGTTATTTGAATAGAAACAATCTCTTGGATACCTCTCTTGAACCTGCCTCCACCATACTTTCAGGCAGTGCAATCCAGACCCGAACCACTCACTTCACTGTGTGAAAAAGGTTCTCTCGCGTCACATTTGCTCCTTTTGCAAATCACTTTAAATCTGTGCCCCCTCGTTCTTGATCCTTTTATGAGCAGGAACACTTCTTATCTAGTCTGTTCAGTCCCCTCATGATTTTGAACACCTCTATCAAATCTCCTCTTAGCCTTCTCCTCTCCAAGGAGAGCAGTCCCAATCTCTCCAATCTATCTTCATAACTGAAGTTTCTCATCCCTGAAACCATTCTTGTAAACCTCTTCTGTACTCTCTCCAATGTGTCCACATCCTTCCTAAAGTGTGGTGCCCAGAACTGTACATAATACTCCAGCTGAGGTCTAACTAGTATCTTACTTCCTTTAAAAGCTACTCGCAAAAATTTGTCACCCACAGCTTTAATAAGAATAACTCATAATTCCCTAAAGTTTTGTTAGTCTCCAAAATGTGTTCCAAATGTCAGTTGTTCCATCCTGGTTGCTATTTTGTGATGACTCTGCCGCACAGGGCATCAGCATAGAATGGTATGCCTAATATGACCCATAATTTTAATTCTCAGAGAAACTTCACAGAATTTTTCTTTGTTCCTAACTGCCTGCTGATGGAAATGCTATCTTCTCCTTTTCTCATTTCATCCAACTTTGATCGAGGAACAAGACTTGAACCTGGATGAATGTTGGTCAGGAAATAATGGGAACTCCCTACTCTTCAAATTTGCCATTGGATATTTTACGGATGGATAGGACCTCAGCTCAATATCTTATTCAAAAGATAAAACCTCTAATAAGGCAACATTCCCTCTGCTACTCCATCGAGGGTTCAATCCTCAGGATGACCCTATGAACAGGGGTAAGAATACCAAAAATGGAGCCAAGTTGGCACTCTGCAGGTATGGATTTATGAGAGTTCAAGCATCTAGGAGACTGCCTTCTCACCCTGCATTTGTGATTTGATTCAAGTATTTCACTTATGCAGCGCAATCTAAATCCATCGAGATCCTCCCAAAGATTTAGAGTAAACAAACTTCAAGTCTCTCAAATTTTAGTTTTACAAGTGTTGTAGAATAATTTGAAGACAAAAATTAACATTTTTTGACAATTGTAAACAAACATTAAGAAGAGTGCACATCACGTCTTAATTTAAAAATAAAATCACACATTCGACATCTTGGTGCATACTCACTTGCAAAGAGATTTCACTCCTACTCTTTCGCTGAATCTGCAGAGGTTTCTGTACAAACACAGAGGGAGGTGGCAGTGGAGGAGGGGGTGGTGGAAGTGGAGGAGGAAGGGCCCCGAATGGTTTTGGCAGCATGGGACGACTAATAATTGGCTGGACTGGCCATACTGGTATTTTTGCGGGGCTTGTGGAGAAATCAACACACTTTCGACAGGAACACATGTCAGGAGCTTTTGCATTATTAGATTCCTGTAAAAGATAGAAAGGATAGAATTCAAGAACAATGGACAAGATTTAAAACTATCCAGTGACATTCCCATTGATACAAATTCAAAAAGTTATGCTCTACTGAATTCTTCCATTGTGCGTGCAATTATACCTCTATTAAGTTTTCATATTTGGTGTAGATAATTCCTAAATAAATGAAGGATTTTTTTCTGAATAAATAAAAGGAATTGTGCAAATTGGAATTTGTGCAAGACTATCATGGAGAAAGGGAAGCTCACAATTTGGGGATCTACATGCTGGCAGTCTGAGTCATAGTGCCACTTCTACAGAGATGTGCATGCCAAACCACTTTGGATTTGATGTTGACTGGAGTTTACAATCCTGCCTGGCATATATACATGCTTGTCACTGACCCTGCTCATGCGCAGATCACTATATTTGTTATAGATCATGATCTACAAATTTATAGATAGTTCTTCTCGACCTTTATCCAGATCATAGATTAGATACAGATTGTGATGAGTGAGACTTTGAGTAACTGGTTCCCATGCAGAACCACTGTCATTAATAACAAATATCTGCATAGAGGAACGCAATCAATTTCTCATCTAACTAATTCCACAGGACTCTATCATTTTTCATAGCCTATTATGTGGGCAGCTTGATTTTGAAAGTTAAAAATTTGTCAATCAGGCTATCTGCATCTTCCAATCTAGTAATTTCCTCAACAAGGTTGGTGAGACATGATTTTCTTCCCTCCCCCAGAAGTCATGTTGAGTGTATTTAATAACTCCTCCTCTCTTGAGGTGGTCACAGAGTATCTGTAATAATCCCATCCAACAACTTACCTTTAACAAAGGTTATGACAATGGGCACGTAATTCCCGAGTTTTAACTATTTTGCTTTTTGAATAATGGCAGCATTTGAGCCTTCCTCTAGTCCATGGGGACAATAACAGGTCTTAATTAGTTACGTATATTACCAAGGGGCTTACAGTGCAGGCTCCCAATTCTTTATATTTATCTAATGGAGCTCAATCAGGACCAGCAATTTGATCTGTTTTGAGAACCCTTTACTTCAGCCTGTATTATGTTAGTATTCACTCTGACACTTTCAATTCTAGCATCAACCTCACTATGTGGATTGATAACTTAGCATCACCTTCTGTAGGGAATACCGATGCAAAGTAGCCAATTCAAACCTACATCATTTCCTGAGAGCTGACCTGAACCTGTTCTGATTAATCATTCAATAGCCTTATGCAATCCTAGTTATGGAGAACTTAGAACATTATGTAACATCAATAAACCAATAAGGAAGAACATTTATTTCAAAAGGTAAAGGAACATTTCAAATGGCAAAATAATTCTCTGCACTATATATGATTGGCCACATGGTGTGGGTTAGAGGAGAAATTAGACAACATCACAACAGATAGATTTTCAAACAGTATTTACTCCACTAGATGGTGGTCTATTCCAGAAATTAATGATTGAGGATAAGTGAGTGAGTGTACGGCTAAGCCAGATGTCTAGTTCACATATTCTGGTTACTTCACCTTATCCATTTCCTAAAACATGGATCACATTCTCTTAAAATCTTTCTCCCTCAAATTGCAATAGATTCAACTCATTACCACATCTTCATAGCTCATAATCTGGAGATGATAAATTTTCTGCTGCTTCTATATCTTTTCACAAGCACAGATACAAAGGAAAAGAATATTACTTATCTCGCCAATCATCTCATCCATTTTCACACAAGTATGCTTGTATTTTTTAAGCATTCAAATTTAATTTCCAATTTATTTTCTCACTTTGTCAAGTCTTTGCAGGCAATTAAAAACAATTCTAGCAAAAGCTTTGCTTTCTCACTTAACTTGGCATCATCTGCTAACAAACACTATTTTCAATAATCTTTAAGAAAGATGTAAATATTGTACAAGAACAGCAAATATCTGCTGTTCACATGATCAATTACAGCTACCTACCTTGGCCGGTTTACTATAACTAAGCCAATTATATTTCAGATTCCTTGTCCTAAAACATACTTAATTATTACCCATCTGAAAAATGAATGTTGTTTCCACTATAGAGTGAAAAGCTAATAAGCCTCTAGTAGCAAGAATCATATTTCTTGACAATTTTAAAAACATAGATGTTACTTTCCAACTTTGTGGTCAGAACACTGTCCCTAATGAGCCAAGAAATTTCAATCACAATTTCCTTTACGTATACCTTAATTTCCTTGAATATAGTTTTATTTGGTCCTGTCAGCATAAGAATATTTTGTTAAATGCATTTCCAATTCTTATTTCAACAGAAAGACAATGTTGCTGGTTTCTATTCTGTGGCCATCTGATGTTCTCAATATTTGCAACTGATGATTATTTAGCACAGAAACAAAGGCAACCCGAATTGTGGAAGTTTTTTTACTCAGTCCAATAAATTCAGATGGCGCTTGTCAAATCATCCATGTCATTTTGCCTAACATAAGAATTCCAACATATAGCAAAGTATTTTGTACTGTTTTAACTGTGGATACAGTACACAAAAGAAACATATCCTGATTGAGGTAATCTATTTACCAGGTTTACATTGAAGATTTCTCGCAATTGTGTTAGTTTCATCTCAAGTGTCTCAATGTGTTGCCGCAGTGCATTCAGCTCCCTCAAGTAAACACGAGAAGGAAATAATATGTCCTTCACTACTTCTAAACCCTGTAAACACAGGAGAAACAAATCATTGTAAAAACAATAAGATTTGATTATATCAGTCTTCTGGTTCATTTCATAAAGGCAGCATGCAGCTGAAACACAGATCAAAAAGGTCCTGTTGGAGTCTCAGAATTAACTGATTGCAACCAAATGGTAGAAAGGGCAAAACACCAGGCTTAATTGTTGCAATAATTAGGAAAGTTGTGGGGGGTGGTAAGAAGAGGTGGAAAAAAAGAGCATAGATTTCTGCTTGATCAGAATCCAGTAACCCCTGCTAAAAATTGTGTGTGTCTCATTGCCAAGTGAGAACAGGATTGGGTTTGGCTATGACTCCCATACATTTTAACAACCTGACAGCATTCATCATTTACCCATGCAAATTAAAAAAAGAACACCCAGACAGGGTTTTCAAGGCACCCAAATCTTGCAGAACCTTAATCTAACAAGATTCAGGGAGGTGGAGGGTTGGGTGGAAGAAAGCAAAAAGAGACAAAGAGGAATTTATTCTTGCTATCACTGTTTTATAAGCTTTTTTAAGACAAAACTGATTAAATTCCTCCAGTGAAGGAGTGGATTCAACCTTAGCCAAATGAGCTGCAGGAGGACAGGGAAATTGGCTGCGATCCAAGAGAATGTTTTCAGATGGGTTGAATGAAGACTGGTATACCTCACCCACAATTTATTAAACAAGGACAAACTGACTTCCTAAGATGTTACTCTTGGATCAAAATAAACATTGGTGTCTTACGTAACTTGTGTCCTCTCCAACACCTTAATACCATGCTTGTCCTCTTACCATTGTACCATTTGTCTCAAAGCCTCTTCCATCTGTACACCCATTCGCATGCATTATAAAATCTCTACCTTCCCCCTGTATGTTTTCCATTGTATCCATGTACATCTCATCTTGCAGAACTTTTTAATAAGGCTAGAGAATACAAAATTCAAAATTAACCTGCTTAGGCTTGGGGATCTGAGGAGAAACAATTTGAGACGTGAGTAATCTGCATATTTAAAAGAAACTGGGGTTCCGAACTTTGAGCTGATAATAGGGGCTTGTATACCAGAGGGGAGATAGTGGAAGGGAAGATGTGGTGCCAGAATCAAGCCTTGAAGAGACTTTTACTTCAGATCAAGCTTATTCACGTACAGTGGATTTGGTACTGGCTCATAAATGAGCTGGAGTACACATGAATGATAGAAGTCAGAAAGTTCTCATTAGAAACAGGGGTCTGGGTCAGCAAGCCATGGAGACTGAATAGCATCGAAGTTGGGAAGGAGTAGGCAAAATTGCAAACCTGGAGAAGAACAATTTGGTGAAGCTGTGTGCTTTAGCGCATTCTTCCTTCGCAGTCAAACAGCCCGTTTACTGTCACTGTTGAGGTGTACATCAAAAGCTGCTTGGGATAGGTAGCTGAAGATACTCAGCTAAAACCAGCAAGAAGTAATTTTGAAGCAGGAAGTTTGCAATAATTTTTTACCCCCCGATTCCAGTGTATCAAGAGACAAATTAAAACTGGCTGAACAATTCCAGAATGGGAATTGGAAAAACAATCATTTTTAAAATGTCAAAGCTGAGAATTATTGTCAACACATTCAATTTGATAGACAAAAGATAATTACACAACTAGCTGTGCAAAATCAAAATAACCTTTAGCATGTGAACTAAAGAAGGTCTGGCTTGCATTTATACCTGCCTAATGCCGTTCAGCCACCAACTGTACAAGGAGGAAACCACAGCCTTAAGAGGATTCAACATATTCTCCACATTAATTAAAGAAATGAGCCTGATGGGAACAGGCTCAAGCTGGGAGCAATTGTTATTAGACACTGGTGTTTCCTTCATCCTGGATTTAAAACAAAAAGAAATGTATGTAAATTATGTGCATCCTACAAACGATCCACAAAGTGAGAACAAACATTAACGTCAAATAATTTTTGTATCAAGTAGTAGCAGGCAACTCGTGAAATGCTACGTACTGCCAGACAAATTCAGTTAAATTAGGACAGAATTAACTTGCATTTATATAGTGCCTTTCACAACATCAGAATGCCTCAAAACAAATGAAGTACATTACACTGAAGTCATTATTGTAATGTATGAAATGCAGCAGCCAATTTGAGCACAGGAAGACACCAGAAACAGCAAGAAATAAATGATCAGATAATCTATTTTTAGTGATGTTGATTGAGGGACAAATGACTGCTAGGGCATCAGGAAAACTTCCCTGCAATTCTTCAAATTGTGCCATAGGATCTTTAACATCCAATAGAGGGGTCAAATGTGATTGGATTGACACCTCGTCCAGAAAGTCCCCGAATACCGCACTGAAGTGTCAGCTTAGATTATGTGCTCAAGATCCTTCAGCCACTGTGCAGCAACCCAATGAACTGACAATCTAAACTAGAAATAATGATTCCCAATGTGGATCTGAGTCATTCGAGTCAGGTACGTTCCAAGCAGAGCAGCGGGAGGATCACTGCAATTAACAGTAGTGTTTAGAGTAGGAGCTAAATGTCATCATTACCATTCCCGAACAGGATTGGTTGCGACTGACAGAAAGCCTACTTTGGGATTGGGTGTGGCAGTGGCAAGAGGAAGAAAAATCGAACAGGAAATTGTTTCAATTCTACCTATTCATAAAAAGCTCCAAAATAAATTGAAAAAGGATTTAAAAAAAAAATTCTAATCACCAATTCAATACTGTACATTTCTTTTGGGGATGAGGAGAAAGCAAGCAAATGAATATTGTTCACTTATTGTATGATTTTGAAGTTATCCACACCACCTTCACAAGCAAGCCTTGCTAATTAAGATCAGTCACAGAACTGCTCACCCTGTTTCAGCAGTAATTGGCTTTGCCTTGCAGAAATGCCTTTTGTTTTTTGCCAGCAGACATCGCTTACTATCATTCCATGCCTTTTCCATTGCTTGTTGTTTTCTCATGATCTTCCATTTCCTGCGACGCTGACTCAACTTGTGCATTGCTGCAGAAAAGAAGTTATAGAATGCTAACAGGCACCATAATGCAAACATACAAAATGACTTAATGCAACAATCAAACGCCTCAAAACTGGATGTTGTTGTTTCAAAACATTCAACTGATCAGTGCTGGTTGATCGACAATGTGGTGGTGGGATTTTCAACTTTGCAGAAGAGATTCCAACAGGACTTGCAATTCTATCACAGCACTGCGCCAATCCATTTGGGATTGAAATACCTTTCATCATACCTCTTCTTTGTATATCTTCACAACATCTATAACCTTTGTCAATGGTGTGTTGAAACAGGCCACCAGGAAGTGCACAGGGGAGACAGGCCAGATCAGTGGGATTATGGTGTCCTATTACCAAATTATTAAAAAGGTGCCCTGGTCAATACTTATCCATCAACTCACACCCTAAAACAGATTATCCAGCCATTACCACATTGCTGTTTGTGGAAGCTTGTTGCTTGTAAATTGTCTGCCATGTTTCTTACATCATAACGATGACTAAACTTCAAAAAGTACTTTATTAGCTGTTGAGTACTTTGGGATTTACAAAGGTTATGAAAGATGCTAATATAAAAATGTTTTTCTTTTTATCTAAATGAAAAATAACTTGCATTTTTATAATACCTTTAACAGAGTAAAGCATCCCAGGTCACCTCACAGGAAAGTTATCAAACAAAATTTGACACCAAAAGAGCAAGCAACCAACATCAATCAAAACAGTTGGTTGTAAGGAGCATCTTGAAAAAGGAAAGGAAGACAGAGAGGCAGAGTTTAGGCAGGGCACGCCAGAACTTAAGAGCCCAGGCAGCTGGTAGATTGGGTTTGGGATGAGAATATTGATGAGTGATTGAATAGAATGGGTCTACCATGTCTGAAGTTTAGAAGAATGAGAGCTGATCTCATTGTAACGTAGGAGATTCTGAGAAGGCTCAACAGGGTAGATGCAAATGTTTACCCTGGCTGGATGTAGAAGCAAGGGGTTTAGTTTCAGGATAAGGCATCAGCCATTTATGATTGGAATGAGGAGAATTTTTTCAATCAAGAGTGGTGAATCTTTGAAATTCTCTACTGCATCCACAGAGATCTGTGGACGCTCAGTTGTTGAGTATATCGAAAACAAAATCAATACATTTTTGGATTCTGAGGGAATTAAGGGACACAGTGAGAAAGTGGAGTTGAGGTCGAAAACCAGTTACAATCTTACGGGTTCAAGGGACCATACAGCCTACTCCTGCACTTATTTTTAAAATTCTGCTCTAAGGTGAACAACCCCAGCCTCTCCAGATAAAAGTATTTAAACCCTGGTACCATACTAGAAAAACTCCTCCGCAAGTCCCTTGACATCCATCCGAAAGTGAAGTGCCCAGAACAGGCCACTATATTGCAGCTGAGGCCCAACCAGTGTGTTGGTTCAGCACAACTTTCTTGCTTTTGCACACTCTGCCTCAATTTATAAAGCCACAAGCATACACTGACAGATGCTGAAATGTAGTAAAACATTCTAAGGCTCCTGCCAGGAGTGTAATCAGATAAAAATTGACACGGAGCTAAAGAAGGTGCTGTTAGTACAGGTGACAAAGCTTGGTCAAAGAGGTAGATTTTAAGGAATACTTTAAAGGCAGGGGGTGGAAGAGAGGTTTAGGGAGGGAATTCCAAAGTTCAGGACCTAGACCTGGGGTCAGCAAGCTTTTTAAAAAAAATTTGCCCAAAATAAAAACTATTGGGAGCAGCAGGATGAAAATTCAGCATTTCTAAACCTAATACTTGGCGAATTTTCCAATGTGTCTGGTAGAATGCATAATTTGCTATATATATATATATGTGCGCCAGTATTGAATTTATGTATCAAAAAAATAAAAATAGACCCAACTTTGAATTATCGCACAATGTCTTTTTTTAAAAATTGTGATTTTGTCAATAAAATCCTTAAAACAAGAATTAAGACAATGTTATCAGCTATTGATTCTTGTAATTAAAAAAAAGTTACCCAGCAGCACATTCAGAATAATTTATCATTTCAGCAAGCTTGCACAAATAGCAACGTGATAATGACCAGTTAATCCGCTATTTTCTAGTGATTAATTGAGGGATGGAAGGAGATCTGTGGTGCGGTGCTAATGTCTCTACCTCTGGGTCAGAGGCTTCAGATTCAAGTCCCACGCTGGGACTCGATGGCAGGGGAAGACACGTTCAGAATGTGGCCAAAGAGGTTGATTCTCAGCCTGTAAATCCTCCCAATATGCCCAATGGCAGGCAGTAAGAGCAGGAGAGTTTCCTGGTCAGCCGTACTGCAGAAGGCAACAACAAACCACTGCAGCACTGTGCCAAGCATAATCATGGACCAATCAGTGGAAGTCCATAGTTGCCAATGCCCTCTTAGGGAATGGTACCTGAAAGAGGAGGAGTAGTTTAGGGATAAATATTGGCCAGGGCCACAGAACCATAGGAAAGTTACAGCACAGAAAGGAGACCATTCAGACCATCATGTCTGCACCAGCTAAAAAAAGAGGAAAAAAAAGAAACTAGCCGCTCATTTTAATCCCACTTTCCAGCACCTGGTCCGTAACTTTGCAGGTTACAGCATTTCACTCCATGTTCTTCAAAATAATGCCATGGGATCTTCTATGCCCACCTGAGAGGACCTTGGTTTAACTCCTCATCTGAGAGGCAGCATCTCCAAAAGTGCAGCACTCCCTCAGAACTGCACTGGGGTGTCAGATTAGATTATGTGTTCAAGTCTCTGGAATGGGACTTGAATTCGCAACCTCCTAAGGCAAAGGCAAGAAAGAGTGCTACGTCCCTCTGAGTTGACACAGAAGCACTGAATGAATGCTACTGGCGCAACCAAAGATGTCCTTGTGGTGCAGCAGAAGTTGTTAGCAAGTGGGCAGGGTGTATTAGCCTAAAAGGACAGGAGCTAAGTGACAGCAACTTGGATTGGGGTTGGCAATCTGTAGTTCCAGACTGCTCAAAAGCAATTGATGCTAAAATATAAAAGCAAAATACTGCGGATGCTGGAAATCTGAAATAACAAAAAATGCTGAAAATACTCATCAGACCTGGCAGCATCTGTGGAGAGAGAAACAGAGTTAATGGCTTGAGTCCGATTGACTCTTCTTCAGAGCTAAGAGAAGTAGAAATGCAATGGGTTTTATACTGTTTAAGAGGGGTGGAGCAGGTGGACCAAAATAGAAGGTCAGGGATAGGTGGGAGCTAAGGAGAAATTTGACAAAGATGTTAAGGACGCAGGACAAAAAATGTTAATGACAGTGTTAAAGGCTAAAGTGTTGATAATGGCATAAAGGGAAGATAGCAGAATATGTGAATAGCAGAACAAGGGTCAGCACTCTGTGAAAGCAAAACATTGAAGTAAGTGACAGGTGGCCGGCTGTGTGTGTGTGGGGGTGGGGGTTGGGGAAAAAAGTATAGAAAAATGGAGGAAAAAATATTTTAGAAATAAAAGAATAAATAAAAAATTGGATAAAAATGGAGCAGAGAGTTCATGATCTGAAGCTGTTGAACTCAAATGTTAAGTTCAGAAGGCTGTAAAGTGCCTAATCAGAAGATGATGTATTGTTCCTCCAGTTTGCGTTGGGCTTCACTGGAATATTGCAGCAGGCCAAGGATGGACATGTGGGCATGAAAGCAAGATGGTGTGTTGAAATGGCAAGCGACAGGAAGGTCTGGGTCATGCTCGAGGACTGAGTGAAGGTGTCCTGCAAAGTGGTCACCCAGTCTGCATTTAGTCTCCCCAGCGTAGAGGAGACTGCATTGGGAGTGGCGAATGCAGTAGGTGCATTGAAGGAGGTGCACATGAAGCTCTGCTTCATCTGAAAGGAGTGTTTGGGGCCTTGGACAGTGAAGAGGGAGGAGGTAAAGGGGCAGGTGTGGCACCTTCTGCAATTGAATGGGAAGGTGCCGTGGGGAGGGGATGAGGATTTGGGGGTGACAGAGGAGTGGACCAGGGTATCCCAGAGGGAATGGTCCCTATGGAATGCTGACAGGGGGGTGAGGGGAAGATGTGTTTGGTGGTGGCATCATGCTGGAGCTGGGAGAGGATGATCCTTTGAATGCGGAGGCTGGTGGGCTGAAAAGTGAGGACAAAGGGGACCCTATCATGGTTCTGGGAGGGAGGGGAAGGGACGAGGGCAGAGGTGCAGGAGATGGATTGGACATGTTTGAGGATCCTGTCACCCATAGTGGGGGGATCCCTCAATGAGAAAGTTAGACATGTCAGAAGCGCCGTCTTGGAAGGTAGCATCATCGGAACAGATGTGACAGAGGTGGAGAAGTTGGGAGAATGGAAAGAGTCCTCACAGGATGCAGGGCATGAGGAGCTGTAGTCGAGGTAGCTGCAGGAGTCAGTGGGCTTGTAATGAATATTGGTAGACAATCTATCACCAGAAATGGAGACAGAGAGGTCAAGGAAGGAAAGTGTTAGAGATGGATCACGTGAAGTTGAGCGAGGGGTGGAAAATGGAAGCAAACATCAATAAATTTTTCCAGGTCCAGACGAGAGCATGAAGTGGCACCGATAAAATAATTGATGTACTGAAAAAGAGTTGTGGGAAGGGGCCTGAGTAGGACTGGAACAAGGAATGCTCCACATACCCACAAAAAGACAGGCATAGCTGGGGCCCGTGTAGGTACCCATTGCCTCACCTTTTATTTGGAGGAAGTGAGTCAAGTTAAAGGAGAAGCTGTTCAGTGAGAGAACAAGTTAGCCAGGTGGAGGAGAGAATGGTAATGGATGGGAATTGTTCAGGCCTCTGTTCAAGGGAGAAGCAGAGGGCTCTCAGACTGTCCTGGTGGGGGAGGGGGAATTGGAAGTGTAGAGGGACTGGACATCTATAGTGAAGAGGAGGCAGTTGGGGCCAGGAAACTGGAAAATGTTGATTTCATGTAGGGCATCAGAGGAATTGCAAATGTAGACGGGAAGAGACTGGAGAAAGTGAGAGGGAATGGAGTCAGAATAGGAAGAAATGTGGTCCGTGGGGCAGGAACAATGGGACTACCAGGACAATCCTGTTTGTAGATTTTGGGTAGGGGTAGAAGTGGGCCGTGCAGGGTTGGGAGACTATGAGGTTGGAAGCTGTGGAGGGAAGATCTCCAGAGGAGATGAGGTCAGTGACAGCCCTGGAAACAATGGCTTGATGTTCAGTGGTGAGGTCATGGTCCAAGGGGAGGTAGGAGGAAGCGTCTGAGGGTTGGCGTTCAGCCTCCGCATGGTAGAGGTCAGTACGCCAGACAACAACAGCACCACTTTTGTCGGCAGGAATGACAACAGTGCCAGGGTTTGACCTGAAAGAACAGAATGCAGCAAGTTCAGAAGGAGACAGGTTGGAGGAGGTGAGAGGAGCAGAGAAATTAAGACAGCCGACATCAGGCTGGCAGTTCTCAATGAACAGTCCAAGAGCAGGGAAGAGGCCAGAGGGAGGGAAGACACTGGAGGCAGGTGAAAGGATCCACTGAATGGGGGGGGGGGGGGGCTCCTGCCCAAAGAAGTGAGCACGGAGGTTAAGGCGACAGAAGGTGAGTTCAGCATCACGCCAAGCCTGAAATTCATTGAGATGAGGGCATAAGAGAATGAAACAATCCTTTGCTGAGTACAGAGCATTCAGCTCAGAGAGGGGAATGTCAGAGGGTATGGTGAATACAGGGCAAGGGCTGGGATTAGGAGGAAGGATGAGGTCAGAAGGACAGGGGGGGATGGAGGGTCCCCATTGGGCATTTGGTATCGGTAAGTTGTTCGAGCTCGTGTTCCTTAACACCTGAAAGAAAAATATGTTCTTTTAAAGCAGGTTACTAAATCTTTAAGGAGCATAGCGACCACACATAATAAGAATTCCCCAGTTCTTCCCCCATACTTACCCGCCACTAATCTAAACTCACCAGCGTGACGGAGCTTAACGGCGGCGAAATTTAAAATTAAAAAGCTCGTGCCAGTTCCCCAATAGGAACCTGCCTTTCATGAGCCACGGTCGGCTGCCAGTTTCGACCAACCGCGTCTGGCCCCTCAACAGCAAGCCCAGCTGGATCTAACCAATAGGGAAGAACCAGCGCCTTGAGCCCGTTGCGTTTGTAGCCAATCCGTTGCCGCACCTCAACCGGTTTGCTCCAATGGAACGTCGCCCGTATTCCGACTATCCAATCAAATGCCGGATGTGCATGCCGTTGCGGTCCAATCGGAAGGTCTATGTCAAACGGCCGGAGGGGAAACAGCTAATCCAATCAGAAGGAAGTGTTCCATCCAGTCCAATGGGAATACTGATTTCATGCAGCAACCATCCAATCAGAAGCCCCGTCTCATCTCATTTCAGGGGCCTTTATCGGTTTGCCTTCGGAATGTAAACTATTCAATATGGAGGCCGCGGTCAACAAGCTGGAAGCGCTGGTAAGAGGATTTTTTAAAAATTAAAAAAAAATATTTAATGGTGGAGATCGGCTTCCATCAAAAGAAACCTATTGCATTGGGTAGAGTAAAACCTCGCGGTCGCGGGAAAAAAGTTTAAAAAATTCTGCGCGCGCGCGATCGGTGTTTTTTTTCGGTTGAAACTTTAATTTGTTTGAAAGCCCCGTCCTGATTTGCATCCGGGTAACTGGGTGCGAAAATGGCGGGAGTGGGATTTTTCCACCTCTGGGTAGCGGCAGGTTTGACTCCTTTTTGTGTTCCGAATGGAATCACCTTAAGAGCGTCGGGTTTTAGTTCGGATTCGAGAAATAGCTGCGATTCTGTGGTGAATCGTGCGGGTTGGAGGAGGTGGGGGCGGGGGGGGAAGGCGATGGGAGGATGGGCGAGGCGTTCCCGGCGTGTGTTGTCGCTCGCGCCCGTTCTTCATTCGGCTCCTGCGCCCCCCCCAACATTTCGCGAGCGCGCGCGTCCTGTAGTGAGAGGAGCAGCTGCCTCTCGAGCGTTAAGCGACGTCGCGGCGTGCGCGTTCCCGACGAACCACCTGCCCCCGCACGTCCCCCCCTCCCCCGCGCCGCCGCTGTTAACCGCCGAACTGCTCGTT
Source organism: Cetorhinus maximus (assembly GCF_964194155.1). Taxonomy (NCBI): domain Eukaryota; kingdom Metazoa; phylum Chordata; class Chondrichthyes; order Lamniformes; family Cetorhinidae; genus Cetorhinus; species Cetorhinus maximus. The sequence goes on along the minus strand of NC_135887.1, from coordinate 19,946,253 downwards.
GACAGCTAGTCGCTGGGTTGCGCGCGTCCATATGACCCGCCTGTTTTAAAATGTCGACCAGATTATTAATTTCATTGGGTTTTTTTTGGTAGTGTGTTTGATTTGGTACCTTTTTTTTTGTTTACAAGCAACAAAACTGATTAAAGAAGACAAATGAGCTCCGGTGCATCTTGTCCGACGGCAATTCTTCTTCACCCCTCCCAATAGTAGGAGAAGCTCGTGTGCGCGCCCCCGAGAGGGGTATTGTAGTTGTATGTTTTACATGCTTGTTTGCAGCATTTCACTGTTGGAAGCTCTTTCTCCTGTGGAATTGTACCCATTCCCCTGCATTGAACCAACGATTCACCATTTTATTTGGCTAGCTAAATGAGACGTGAAGCATTTGAGCTCCAGAAGCCGAGTGGAACCATCGGTTTTGGACAAATGCAATGTTACCTCGGCTTATTTTCCTCTTTAACTTCACACAAAAAAAACACCTTCAGGAGTTTGGGTATAAGGGAGGGTGTTCTACTGTGTAAGGCAGGCTGAAGTTTAGACCCACTGCTGACGTTGCCAGAGCTATGCAGTATGTTCTATCCAGGCATATGCACAAAGTATGGTCATGTTACTTGTCAAACATTTTCATCTGTGCACTGCTCAGATCTGTGATTAAATTTACTTCTACATATAAAACTGTTGGGTCTCGTATGCCCTGTTCGGCAACTGTCTAGGGCAGAGCTGAAAGTAGGAAATTTTAGGGGTTAGTTTAGCAATTGTGGATGAAGTTCTGAGGTCTGTAGTTTTTTATTAGTACCCTTGAAACTAAGTTGTGTGTGGGGGGGGGGGGTGGGGAGACAGTTTTATCTTGAGCTCTCACTGCAATTAATACAATTCACTAAGAGCCAGTGTCTGATAGTAGAAAGCACTTATTGAAAAATTGTTTAAGCTTCAGAGGTATTTTGCTACCTTTTTAAGTTCTTTGTTGAGGAAAACTTGTATGAACGTATTGCAAAATTTAATATAACTGTAGTATTGCTGAAAAAAGAGATGTCGAAGCTTTTTGTCTTGTACTCATCAGGACACTTCACAACAATGCAATGAGGGGAAAACAACAATTTGTACTGTATATGAAGAGAGTGCTGATTGGTTGACAAGTGGACTCTAATTGGTAGAGGCGTTGCCATGGAGAATGCACCAGTGATGGTGACTGATAATGTGGCACATTTGCATGTACTGGAAACTATATATAATAATACACAGGGCCCTGTTCTTTGCAGACAGGAAGAACATGTACACACATTCTGCCTGCTTCATCTAAACAAAATAAGTGAGCCATTCGCTGATTCATTGGTCAAGGCATTGCCCTGAGGAGTCAGGGTCAAGCTGCCTAGTTTAAATTTCAAAGCATGCTTGGCAGTTAACTGTCAGCCACCATCACTAGTGCATTCTCAATAACGACACCTCTACCAATCAGAGTCCACTTGCCAACCAATCAACACTCTTCACATACAGTATAAATTGTTGTTTTCCCTTATATTGGTATTCTTGTGAAGTGTCCTGATGAGTACAAGACGGACAGCTTCGATGTGTTTTTTTTAACAGCAGTACTCAAGTTCTAACTAAGAAATGACTATTAATATAACTTATGGCGGAATTTTAGTTTCAAGGTTAAAAATGACTGTACATAAATGCATGGTACTTTTACGGGTTGGCAATATCCACTCAGGGTTTTATATCCTTGTTTTGAAGGTGTGTTCCTTGTAGGAATGGATGCGTGCGCGTTTTGGCTCCTCCCTTTCTCGATCACAACAGCTTGTATTTATCTAATGCCTTTACTGTAATAAAATGTTCCAAGGTGCTTCATGGAAGCATTATAAACCAGAATTTGACACTGAACTATGTAAGGTGGTTTTAGGGCAAATGGCCAAAAACTTTGTCAAAGAGGTAAGTTTTAAGGAGAGTCTTAAAGGAGGCGAGACAGGTGGAGAACGTAGTGAAGGAATTACGGGGCTCAGGGCCTAGGCAGCCGAAGGCATAGCCACCAATGGTGGAGAAATAAAAATCGAGGATACTCAAGATTAGATGAGCGCAGTTATGCATCTTTCGGGTGAGAGATTAAACCAAGATGTTAAGCAACTGTCTGTACCCTCGGGTGACACTATTTTGAATAAGAGCAGGGACTTATCCCTGATGTCCTGGCCAATATTACTTTCTCAGTCAACATTAGCAAAACATATTACCATGTCATTAGCACATTGCTGTTTGTGGGACCTTGCTGTGCACAAATTGGCTGCTGTGTTTCCTAAATTACAACAGTATTTCAAAAATACTTCTTTGGCTGTTGGTCGGTGTGAGCTGTGCGATATAAATGCAAACCTTTCTTGAGGTGATTACAGATAGGGATGGCTGACATCATAAAGAGATTGAAAATGAGCATTTTAAAATTGAGGCATGACTTAACTGAGAGCCAGTGTGGGTCAGCGAGCAATGGGGTGATGGGTGAATGGGACTTAGTGTGAATAAGGGCATGTTTTGGATGACCTTGAGTTTGAAGAGGGTAGAATATGTGAGGCCAGCCAGGAGTGTGCTGGAATAGTCAAGTCTCAAGTTAACAAAAGGCATGGAAGAAGGATTTGGGAGTATGTGAGCTAAGGCAGGTTAGTCAGGTGATATTATGCAGGTAGAAGTTGGCGGTCTCAATGATGACACAGATGTCATTGAAAGCTCATCTTTATGTCTACTATAACACCAAGGGTGCAAACAGTCTGGTTCAGCCTCAGAGTTGTTAGGGAGAGGGATGAGGTTTGTGGTAGGGAGCAAAGATAATGGCTTCAATCTTTTAAATATTTAAATGGAGGAAATTTCTACTCAACTAGTACTGAATGTCCTACAAACAGTCTGATATTTAGAGGTAGTGGAGAGGTCGAGAGCAGTGGTGGTAAGTTAGAGTTGTGTGTCGTCAGCATACATGTGAAAACCGATTTTGGATTTTCAGATAATGTCACTGAGGTTGCAGCATGTAGATAAGAAATAGGAGGGGGCCAAGAATCAGTTCTCAGGAGACACCAGGGGTAACAGTGCTAGAGAGGGAAAGAAGCCATTGCAGAATGTTTTGTTTTAAAGCTCCTGATATCCATCTCTTGCCTTGGTTTTGTGAGACGGGGCATTTCTCTATAAGCTCTTGTATATTGCAATAATTAGTACCAACTTAAAACATAAAAGGCCCTCTCCAAGGAGCTGATGCCTTTCTGAAAATGCATGTGTAAAAGACTGAAATGTCGCATCAGAAGTGCTGTTTCATTAAACTTTGCTGGAAGCAGGGATTTGCAATATTGTACTGTCATATTCTTAAGTATTTCTTTTTTGGAGCATGCATTTCAGCAGGTAAAATCTCTGACTAATTTTTTGTGCATAACTGAACCTAATTTTTTTTGGATTAATTGACAAAATGTTACAAATGTTACAATTGTTTTAGAAAAAACTTCCCTTTGTGCTTTAATAAATTTAAATGAAAATTATAGTGAGAAATGGCTGTAAAAGTTCGTTGTTGCTACAGCAACTTTGTCAAGCATTTCCTGATTTATATTTGAGAAAATCTTATTTAAAAATTCACACCCATTGCATTAGATGTCAGGACCCAGGAGCAGATCCATTGTTTTTCAAATGCCCTCTAACACTGCAACTAAGCAGTTCCATTTTAAATTGTTCACTGTCTAACTAGGAAAAGCCCACTGTTTGATTATTATGTAAGAAGAGCTATAGGGTCCATGGATGCTCAGCATGGGTGAGCATGATAATTGATAACCTGAACCTCAACTGTAGTTACGTGAGGTGAGATGAAAAAGAAAAATTATAACCGTGTAGATCAATGTGATAGACTTAAGATTCTCAGTCCTTATTACAACAGCCTCAGATTAATTTCAAAGTAGGACAACCTTTTCCTGTTGAATCTATTTTGAATTGATACAACCCTTTTCTTATGATTAGTGATAAACCTATAAAACGCTAGTGTTCTGAGAGATAAATGTATGTAGATCCTAATATTGGAAAGCTTGTTCTTTGCAAAGCAATGATTTTTGGGTTGAAGAAAGACCGAGTGAGGCACTTCATGTCTGAGTGTGGACAAAACTTTGGCTAAAGGTCACTGAACTAGCCATTCTTTAGAATTCTGAAAACAGTAAATGGACAGGGCCAAGATTTAATAAGTTATTAACTTCTGATGAAAGTAGTGAGATGAGCAGATAGATCAGTAGTGCTGACTTCCTGATGAGACGTTAAACTGAGGCCCTTTCTTCCCCCGGCAAAAGCTCCCATGGCCCTATTCAGTGAGCAGGAGAGTTCTCCCTGTGTTCTGGCCTATACCCGTTGACCAACATGGTCCTTTTAAGAAAGATTTTTTTAAAAAAAGATCTGTCGCTGAGTCATTCTAAGTGAAGCATTAAAGGATCACCTGTTTTGGATCACTGGGTCTATGTTACTGATGAATTCTGCTGCCATTATTGAAATATATTGGACTATGTGCTGTGTGAAGAAGGTGAATATTTATTGTCCCTTTTTATGAACTTAAATGGTGTGCTGTACTCTTTTTTTTTTTCCCCCCCACATTCTTGCTTATACAGAGTGTAGGTATATTATGTGGTGTCTCTTAAAATTGATTAATTCATTGCTAATATAGTGTCTGTGAAAAATAATGTACAAATGCTGTATGTTTTATGATTATAACTGAAGAACAATCATTTGCCTCAATATATTTGTCAAGATGTCAAAATATTTATCTCCACTGACTCGGCTAGGCTATCTAAAGAAGCAGCTGAGCCATGTATGGGATCTTCCTGGTGCGTTAGATCTCTGGTCTGTGCCGAGTTAGCTTGTCTCAGCTGGGATAGCAGTGGAGGGTGCTGCAGAGGACTTGGGAACTCTCGATCAGCAAGCGTGTCTTTTTGGACATGTGGGATGGTGCTCCCTTTCATCATGTAGCCTTTTGATGGTTGCTGTAATCAAATAATAGGCAACAAGGCTGAGAGACCCAAGGGTGTCCAATGCTTATGAAACTATGACCTTTAAGAAGTTGATACCTTCAGAAGAGCATTTTATTAAATTGCATTTGCTAAAATTGCTTCACATTTAGTGTATGTCCTGAAAGTAAACAAACAGTATTTTTGATCTTGGTATGCCTAGTTTTTTTTGTTCTGCCTTAATTAGATTTGGTGTGTAAACCACTTTTTGAATTTAAAAATTAAGTTCTTCCAACACAAGTGTGAACCATTAAACCTCTTGGTGTTAAAGTATCGGTGTATTGAGGACTGCAGTTGTGGCTCTCTTCTGTAGTGCCTAACTGGCATTGGAGTATAGTTCATAAGGTTTTGCTTCCCCATCCTGATGGTTGAAGGTTGTACCAGATTAAAGTTGATTTTATTTTCCAGCTTTGATGTTTGCGATGTCTAATGGAAACTCTACCATCGAACTTGATGCCCTTTTGTCCGTTCGTCCAGTGCCCTTTTTATGTTGTACTACTAGTGATAACAGAAAAAAAGCAGTGCAATATTAAAAGGGCATTGGCTGGCGACCAGGTCAATGTTGCAGGTACGGGCTACAGTTTGGTGGGTCTCCCCCACCTGCCCCTCCCCCACCTGCCCCCCCCACCTCCCCCTCCCCCAAAAGGACTTGCTTGCAGAGGAGTGGGTGATTCGCCACTGGAAATTTTGTTGGTGGGTAACTTGGAGCTGATGAATATTGGTACCATTTTTATGGTGAGGTAGTTTTAGGAAAAAGTTAGAAAATCTGGTGCTATAAATTAAAATCATGAATCTACATTTTTGAAATATGTGCATCAATTAATTTTTATTTAAAATAACTTAGATGGGTGATGCCATGGGTGTGTTGAGAATGCAAACCCTTGCAAGAAATCAACCCATTGCTCCATTAGGAAGATGAACCGAAATTTAATGTGATTTGACAGGCATCTTAAGGGAGCGTTATACCACAACAATATCCTTTGTGCAAAGTGGTTTCCCAATACATTGAAGTTTTGTATTATAAAACTTGAGGTCTGATGTGGCAAATGCGAATCCCTGGAATTTCACTACATCAGAGTCGGTGCAAAGTAATTTCATGAGTGTTGTGTACAAGTGCACCCCAGAGGGTTTTATTAACATTTAAGTCTGCATTTATAGAACTGAGATGATCTTGCTTAATACCTGTAGATCCCCAACCCTCAGTGAGGTGGACCTGAGTTATATGTTCAGGCCTTACTGCGGAAACACCTGAGCACTTTTTTTTAATATATAAAGGAATCTAGCGATTAATTCAAAGATTACCCGCTAATTATCATGTTTTACAGCATGTGTGAAAATTCCAGTGCTATCCCTAGCCATATTCTATTTACAGATTGTCCAAATTGAACAATGGGAGTCCTTCTGTGATGTTCTCATTGAAATTCAACCATCCACTGATGGGTTGGATTAGTGTCCAGAACATTGTCAAGCTGATTCTGGATGTGGGATGACAAGCCAGGAGCAGGATGTTCTCGGTTCAGGTCTAGCTGAAGCAGGTTTAATCGAGGCATTCAGAAGGGAATTAGACCCTTATCTGAGAGGGAAGAATATGCAGTTTTATGGGGAGAAGGTGGGCAAATGGCACTAGGTGAATTGCTCGTTTGGAGAGCCAGGTGCAGACATGATGGTCCAAATGGCTGCCTCCTGCACTGTAACAATTCTTTGATTCTAAAAGGTCATCACTAGTGAAGAAAATTTGCAGTTTTGCTTTATTTGTTTGATATGCAAGTAGTAATTATATAATGCTGTAAAATTTCATCCAGTTTAATGGAACAAAACTCAAAGAAACTCATAAGGCACACCTAACACTTTTACTGCTTTGAAGTAGTAAACCTTAACTGTTAAGAGTGTTGCATATAAAATAAATTGGGTTGACCTCTGTATTAGAACACCAATGGGAGCTGCTGTGGAATAATGAGTGCTCAGGCATACATTTTGCTACTGGAACAACAAGGTGAGAGTAGGGAAATCTCCAAGGCTTTTTGCACATTTAGCTGCCAACTGAGATTGCCAAAGACAAAGGCCTGCTGGTCTTAATTTTGTTGACCCGCTGAGGAGAAATTTGTTATGTGAGACAGAAGTAAATGGCCCTTAGTTACTTCATGTTGATGGTAATCTAATGCATAAACTTAAATTTCTATTTTAGTCACATGGTACATGAACTGTATATAATTAGTCTTGGGTTAATGTGATAGCAAGAAGCCTCCCGTTCTAGACTTGAATGTCTGATTAATCCTTTCTAGTAATCTTAACTATCTGCTGACCTCCTCCCAACACGTTAGGATGTTAGAGATATTCTAGTTAAGTTGGGATTTGAATTCTCCTGTTTTGACAACCTCACAGTTGAGATTGTTTTTAAGTAAACAATATTACTTTTAAACTAGATACTTAAAACATGAGTTTAGGAAGAATGTTTAGAGCTGAATATCAAAGAAATCATATCTAGATGTGATACTGTTTATAGAAATTTTCAACAGAAGTATTTGAGGTTGCTAATATATGTAGGAAATGGCTTAGTGCTTTAAGATTGATCGATTGCTTTACAGGTTCATTGTGGTGGGGCGGTTGAAAGTTCTACAGAATTTTTCAGGCTTGCTGCTGACGGATGCTCTGACTTTATTGCACTACTGTGTTTCACAACTAGCAGTGCAATAGTATTGTCAAAGCATCTGAAGGTAGATCAGATCACCACTGGCAGAGGATGTGAAGCCGCCAACTGGTCATGAGCAGTGCCATGGACAATTTACTAGTTGAGGTTTTGTAGTTTGGCTTCAAGTGTTGTCACTCATTTTGCAAAACTGTAAAGGTAGGAATGTGGAGAAACAAGCAGAGTGCTATTTTTGATTTTTTTTCTGTCTTTAGAAATTCTGGGAAGAGCACTTGGAATTCTGCATAGTAAAGCGCAAAAATGGTTGTAGAATTGGCTATTGAGTGCCTTTTTTCCTAGAGTGCAATGATACGAGTACCATAAGGAAACATGCACTGTGACAGTGTGCAAAATTAAGTAATTGACAATATTTCACTGTGATGTTGTGCTGTGGCAAATAGTGGGAGGGTGGTAATCCTTATGCTTTTAAGGTTTTTCTCATTTTCTAATCTTAGCATGAACATGGGGCGGTGGGGGGGGGTGGGTTTCTTCTGTGGGGAAGAGAATCTAAAGTTTTTAAAAAAAAATTTGAATACCTTTTAAAGTACATTGTATATGCAAAATGACCTGGTGCTTTGACTGCAGCGGCAAGATATTTGCTGAAATGTAAGTATAGGACAGTTTTGGGTGTCTTTCCAACTCTAAATTGTTGCAATGCTCTAACTTTTTGTGTAGCAGCAAGTCCTTTTGATACAAATAAAATCTGTGATCTCCAGCAACTTAAGTTAATTGAATTTAATGGGTATTTGCAGGCCTGAACAGAAATGAGTTCAGTAGCTTTCTGCAAGATAATTTTGTTTTTAAGTGATCAGTGAAAAATAATTTCATACAAGCATTACTTGGGGCAGTGTGATTCCTAACCAGAAGTTGAGCTGTTGTGTTTGCAAAATTGTTTCTATTTTTTTAATACCCTCAAAATCTGGAGTTCACCTGATGTATTTCTTTGATCACGCAAACACTGTTTGGAGTAAAATCTTAAACAGCCAATCAGATGTATGTTCCTCAGTAATTATTTAGTGCATGAAAGGAACTAGAGGTAAGATGAGGAAACCCTTATTCAGTGAGCTGTGATATGGAATGCACTCTCTGTATGTCTAGTGAAAGAAGATTTAATAGTAACATTCAAAAAAGAGAGTTTTGATTTAAAAATTTTGAAGGGCTAAGGAAAGAACAGAAGAGTGGGATTAATTAACCGAAGGCACAATGGGCCAAATGGCCTCATGCACTGTATCATGATTCTATAAAATTAGCTTCATTTTGGCAGTCCTCACTTTGGAGTAATCCAATTTTATGGTCTCAATTATTGCTAATAAGTGTATCTTGACAGGATTCAGCAACTAAAGAGAATCCAGTGGTTAGCCTCACCAACATCACTTTTTAAATAATATACTTGTTCATTATCATTATCACATTGCTATTTGTGGAATTTTCTGTTCGTAAATTGACTGATGTGCTTCCTACTTTACAACAGTGACTACACTTCAAAAATATTTTAATTGGCTGTGAGGTGTTTTGGGATGCCCTGAAATGTGACATAGAAATGCACTAATTTTTTTCAAGATGCAAAATGTGTTATGGATTGAAACGATTCGTTTTCATCTGGAGAATCAAGCCTTGGCAGCTTAAGTATAACACAGCCAGCTACAGAGTAAAAGTTCCCGCATCTCTGTGCCAACATTGTGCTCAATCTCTTCAGAAGAACGTGCTTATAAATATAACTTCGATATCAACCATCCCCTGTCTTTCAGAATAAGATTGTGCTAAATTGTCAGCAGTTGCTCAAACTTTTAGCTTTTTTTTTTATGAAAGGTGGGGGGAGGGAAGAGAAGTGTTACAACATTTTAATGCGTTTACTGAAATGGTTGCTATATGGATATTGGGTACACTACTGTAAAAGCTCCAATAATTTTATAAAATGGCATTTCCTTGCCTGCATAGACCATTTCAAACTTAAACATTTTTAAGCATTGTGGCGTTATTATGATACAGCAGTTGGTAAAGGCTGACTTGTTTAAACCCCAGAGGGAAACTTGAACAACTGTCATAACCTATATTTTCAATTGGTATGTTTGAGATGCAGCTCTGAATTCAGTAATAAGACCACCAAACCTCAGAGGTTTTTTATATAAAACTAAATTAAACATTTATTAATTTAACAAGAAATTAAACACACACTACATGCCTACAAATTACTATCATAATAACTTTTAAACAAATCCCCAAATTAATCACACCCAGGTAAATCTTCACCAAGGCAACAATAACCCATAGACTTTAAACAGACAGGCAAAGCACATTTGACCATACAAATTCAAAATGAGGTCCCTTGCAATTTAGTTCCTTTGCAGACAGTTGTAGGCTTACAGGCTGGTTAGATGTTAAATGCCCCTGACTCTCACAAGCTCCTCTCGGTTTATACCCAGCTTTCCGTTTGAATGTAAATTTTCCCTTGTATTACTAGGTTTTTAAAAATTTTATCTCTCCCAACAATAATCCTTTCATTACACCAATTTTATTAGTAATATAAACACATTGCTTGGTGGCTCCTAGCTAGGTGCAAGATTTTACCCATTCTTTTGAATGGTTTATTCAGCAAATGCAAATGTACTCTTTATCTTCTATCCTTACGTTTATCTAATTAACATCTCAAACTACTATACATCAAAGCACCCAGACTTGCTGGCGTTAATCCAATTAAGCCACACACATAGACACAGACCCTACAACAATTCCAATTTTAAAATAATTTCCAATAATATAGACATTAATCTCTTCATGACAGGCATATATACACCAGGATGCTTTTGCAACAATTGAGTAAAATTTGCTGTTTTCCAATTACAAAAATTGGATAGCAGTATTATATACCCTTTTAGGTATAAAGGGAGGCAATTTGAACCACTGTCTAACTTGGTTGTAACTACTGGAACAATCTTTTTAAAAGTGTTTATCTATTTTTTAATGTCCATAATTGGCTTGGTTTCTATTGTCACTGACCAAAACATTTCATATCCTATTAACTATTTTGTAGCCTCCCCATTATACCGTACAATCCCAAGTTTTTATGCCCCCTTGACTGATTCGCAAAGCAAAAGTATCAATCTTTCACTGTTTACTCAATTCCCCCATCTAACCTTGTTTATTGCAATGGATAAAATTATTATAACCTTTTATGTTTTTGCATTTTTCTTGGTGGTGAAATCATATGTTTCCATGAAAGCTTGTTCTGTATGAAGAGTCCTTTTATCCTTTTTAATAGATATGTTGATGTGCATGTTGTATGGCGTTTTGCAGTCTTTACTTGCATATATATTGGTTAATGTAAATGTTGCATGCACTCCTGCACTTTTCCCCTGAGATTAATTAGGCTTATTTGCTGACCTATTTCATTCAGTTCTCTTTGGGTCAAAAATTCCTTTGCCTGTTTCAACTGACCAATCCCTTTCTTGGTGTCCTTGTTTTTACGTTCTCTTATCTCTGGGTCTCACCGTGTAACTGAGAGTGAAGATCAGAAGCTGGAAGATTTCTGACTCTATTGTTCAAATTTCCTGGCATGGCTACCTGTGCTATTATAGTTAGCCTTTAATGTGCCAGTTTTCATAAGGCGGTTTGAGCTCATGCACTTAATGTCATGCATGCTTCCTGTACACACTGTGCTATCATTTTGATGTTGATTGTTGCAACCTAGATCACCAAATACAGCTACAGTCTGAAAGCTTTGTTCATAGGGGTGCTAGCAGGGAATCTTTGGCACTGCCTTAGTCGGGTGTTTTTCTGTTATGAAGGTACAGATTTAAATAAAAATTGCAATGTATATTTTAGTGAAGTGGTCTGCATGTAAAGGATGTGTAAGGGCTCAAACTGTGTAATGTATGGCTTTTTTCTTTTTCTTGCAAGGTTAGTTTGGCTTGACACTCTACCAAAAAACCATAATAATGCTATTCTTGAAACTAAGCATCCAATGCTTTTGGTTACTTCTCATCAAAATAGTTTGGTTTAAGAATGAAGACTTCAATGCATATAATTTTAAGACTGCCACATGCAAACAGATTTCTCTGCTTAAATATATGCAACACAGCAAGATTTGCTGTATGATGGGAATTCTTTGCAGCTGCAAACTTGCTGGTCTGCATGCTAGTAAGGGTGGAGAATCTGTACTGGACAATGAATTGTATTCTGTATGATTCCGTCAACTAGTTCAGAGCACTTTGAAAATTATGCCAAAGATCTATAGATCTGGCTTGTGTCTCTACCGTGTTGACCAGAATAAGAACATAAGAAGTAGGACTTCTTTTGGCCTATTGAGCCTACTCCGCCATTCGGTAAGATCATGGCTGATCTGATTGTGGCCTTAACTCCACTTTCCTGCCTGTCCCCCATTTCCTGCCTGTCCGCCATTAAGTCCCTTGCTGATCAAAAATCTGCCCAACTCAGCCTTGAATATTTTCAATGATCCAGCCTCCACTGCTCTCTGGGATAGAAAGTTTCAAAGACTAGCGACCTCTGAGAAAAAATTCCCCCTCTGTCTTAAATGGAGGACTTTTTTTTAAGCTGTGCCCTGTAATTCAAGATCTCCCCCATGAGAGGAAATATCCTCCCAGCATCTCCCCTGTCAAGACCCTCTTAGAATCTTATGTTTCAATAAGATCACCTCATTCTTCTAAATTCCAATGAGTATAGGCCTAGTACACCCAACCTTTCTCATAAGACAACCCCTTCATCCTAGGAGTCAGCCTAGTAAACCTCTGACCTGCTTCCAATGCAAGTATATCCCTCAAGGATACCAAACTATACACAGTACTCTGCGTGGCCTCACTAATGCCCTGTACAGCTGTAGCAAGACCTCCCTACTTTTATACTCTACCCCGTTGCAAAAAAGGCCCAACGTTTTATCTGCCTTCCTAATTACTTACCATACGTATGTGCATGCTAACTTTTTGTGATTCATGTACAAGGACACCCAGATCCCTCTGTACTGCAGAATTATGCAGTCTCTTGATTTCAATAATATTCTGCTTTTCTTCCAGCCCAAGTGGACAAGTTCACATTTTCCCACATTACACTCCATTTGCAAATTGTTTGCCTACTCACTTAACTTATCTACATCCCTTTGCAGACTCTCTTTATCCTCACAACTTACTTTCCTACCTATTAACAGCAAATTTGGCCACAATATAGTCAATTCCCTTCATCCAGGTCATTAATATAGATCATAAACAGGTGAGACCCCAGCACTGATCCCTGTGGCATTCTACTGGTTATAGTTTGCTAACTTGAAAATGACCCATTTATCCTGACTCTGTTTCCTGTTTGTTAGCCATCCTCTATCCATGCTAATATATCACCCCTTGTGCAGTAACCTTTTCTGTGGCACCTTTATCAAATGCCTTTTGGAAACCCAAATGCGCTACATCTACTGGTTCCTCTTTACTCACCCATCCTCAAAGAACTCTAATAAATTAGCCAAACTCAATTTCCATTTCACAAAACCATGTTGACTTTTCCTGACTATATTATGATTTTCTAAATGTCCTAATACTAACTCCTCAGTAGTGGATCCTAACACTTTCCCAGTGACAAATGTTAGGCTAACTGGTCTATAGTTTCCTGCTTTCTGTCTTTCACCTTTCTTGGATAGAAGTGTTACATTTGCGGCTTTCCAGTCTGCTGGGACCTTTCCAGAGTCTAGGGAATTTTGGAAGGCTATAGCCAATGCATCCACTGTATCTCTGCAGCCCCTTTATTTCTTTAACACCGAAGGATGCAGGCCATCAGGTCCAGAGAACTTGTCAGTCTTTAGTCATGTTAGTTTTCCTCCTACAGTAAAATCTTTGTTATCCAGCATGCTTGGGAATAGGTGGTGCCAGTTAATCAAAAATGTAGTTAACTGGGAGATATATTACTTCAGACACCAGGCAAGGTGCTGCTCTGTCTTCAAGGGGAGAGGGGAAGCAGCTGGGCAGTCTAGGGCCCCGGCACAGCAGGGCATCACAGTGAAAACCACCACAACTGAGGACCAAGCTGACGTCATGACCTTCAAATGGGCTTTTTTAAAAAAAAAAATCCAACTGTTGGTTTCCCCAACAGTCGCTTCAAGAATATCTTTGTTCAGGCACAATAACCAAAACTGACCCAATAATTTAATAATTTCAATGGAAGGCCTGAGAACACCTCTGCAGATTTCCAGTCTGTTTATTGTTAGTTTTTTTTTTGAAGAATACATTACCTGACTGAAAGTGACTGGCTTTTTAAAAAAAAATTGAACTATCAGAAATTCCAGTTACTAGAGAATTCTGGTTGAGTGCCAGTTAACACAGTTTACTCTTTTTCTCTAGTGATCATTGTTTTTAAGTTCCTCCCTCCCTTTTTTTTAACCTGTTGATTTTTCTGTTATTCTTGGAATGCTTTCCGTGTCTTCTACTATGAAAACAGATACAAAATACTTGGGTTCAAAGTTGCTGCCATTTCCTTGTTTCCCATTATTCCCCAATGGGACCGACACTTACTTTAGCTACTTGATATACTTATAGAAGTTTTCACTCTCTTTTTATATTTCCTACTAGTTCTCTCTCTCTCCCTCTTTTAAAATTTTTTAGTCATCCTTTGCTGGTTTCTAAAACGTTCCCAATCCTCTGGGCCATCACTAATCTTTGTAGCATTATATATCTTAATCAATTTGGTACCATCCTTATGTTCCTTAGCTGCAATGGTGCATCCTTCTCATCGCCTCTTTCCTTCACAATGGCATATTTCTTTGAGACTCATGAAATATCTCTGTAAATGGCTGCCACTGTTTCTCTATCATCTTGCTTTTAACCTATATTCCTAGTCCACTTTAGCCAACTCTGTCGTCTTATTCCTGCAATTGCCTTTAAGTTTAAAATGCCAGTTTCAAACCCAAATTTTACACCCTCAAAATGAATGTGAAATTCATCATGTTATGATCACTCTTACTTAGATGATTCTTTACTATAACATCATTAATCCTGTCTCATTACACATTTTTCAAGTCTAGAATATCCTGTTCCCTGGTTGTCCCAGAACATTTTGTTCTAAGAAACTGTCCCAGATGGACTGTATGAACTCGATCCTCACCACTGGTCAGGAGGATCTTTTTCTTTTCACAGGCCATTCACACGTAGACCAAATCAGTTGTGGGCCACATGCACAAAAATCAACTTCATTTAGTTTTTTCATAGAGAATGCAGAAATGTTCAACTCATCTGTTTTAATGCGATGGCTGAATTTTTGAATACAGTCAACTCCTGCCGTTTGCACCCCCCCTTTTTTGTTATTTTACCTGTGCGAATCTGTTTGTGTATTCCAGTCGCAGTTTGTGCCCCTGAAACTTCGCTCATCCATGATTAAAAATGTCACAATCTGGAAAAGTCAAACCAAAAAACAAAGACACTTGAGAGATATAAATTTACCACTTTTTGCAGATCTTTGAGCTGAGCAAACTTGCTGTTTCTGTGCTTCAAGTTCATGTAGCCTAGCCACAAGTGCACAGTGACATTTAAACAGCATGCATGCACTTGGTCCCACAAGGTTAATAAAGAGCTTACTGTACCTTTTATCAGAAGCCATAAAAAAACTGTTTGTTCTCTTGTCCTCTGTGTGCACTGCAAAGTCCCTTCACTGCACATGTGCAGTCTCCATGTGCACATGGGTTGCCATGATTTACAGGATTATACAGTAGTGCAGTATTTTTGCAGCACAGTTACAAGGCAGTACAGCACTTTAAAAATGTGAGTCGGAGCCAAGCAGAAAACATCCCAGGAAGGTGATGACACTTGAACAAAGTCACAATCCTAGATAGATTGCAAAATGGTGCAAGTGCTTCCATGCTAGCCAGGAAATACTCTGTGAATGAATCTACAAAATAAGGGCCAATGTTAGTGTTTCTAGTAGTTGTACTGTCAAGTTAACTTTTGTGAGCAGGAGAGAGGGACCCACACTTAGGGGGAATGGAGAAGTTAATCAACGTATGGATAGAGCACCAGCATCAAAGGAGGACCCCAGTTAATGGGTTCTGTCATTTGAAACAAAGCCCTTGAATTGTACCAGCTTCAACCATAAATGCCTGCTAGAAAAAAAGTTTTGGCCTGAGGCTGTGAATGATTTCACAGGGCTCCCCAATGTGAAAGCTGAAGTGGCCAGGATTGTTGACTTGGCAAAACAAGCTGGAGGGGCGGGATTTGAAGACATCACCACAGCTGAAGTGGATGAGTTGCTTCAATCTCATCAAGAGGAACTCTCTACAGAAGAATTGGTTGAACTGATGAGATTAAATGAGCCTAAACAGGAGCGGGAAGAGCCTAAAAAGGCTCCGTTCGCAACCAGGGTAGTGATAGATCGCATAAGGTCAGCCGAAGATTTGAAAAAACAGGCAACTGACCATGATTTAAGCATGGAAAGAAGCGTCACCTTTTGTAGAACGTTTGACAGCTATTGCTCCTTACAGAGAACTTTACAAAATTGAAAAACAAAAGGTGAAGCAGTCAACAATAACATTGTTCTTCTCATCCAAATCGTCCACAACAAAGCCTGCAACAGCCATGTCACCCACTCCATCTACATCCATTCTCAAAATACGGTACCTGTACTGTACAGTACTGTGACTTGTAAATTGTACTACAGGTATGTAATTTTAAATTGTTCCTGTTTTCTTGAGGACAATTTTACTGAAGAAATTGTTTGTCCATTTAATAGTTTTTATTGACTTCATTATGTAAAAATGTGAAATTTGGGGATGGCTGGAACATATAGAATTCCGTTCCACTATAAACTGTGTTCTCCATTCGTGATTTCAACCTTCGAGATCTCGTGGGAATGGAACCCCTGCGAATAGTGGGACTTTACTGTATTGTATTAAATATTATTGTAGTAATTTAACTGATGCTTTTATCCAAAGCAAATTTGTAACAATGCTATAAATGCTATTTTGAAGGCGCTACTGTCACAGGTCTATGTTTTTAGAAGTCTTGCTGCGGGCCAGACGAATTTGAGCTTTAGGTTCCCCAACCCTGATCCAGGCTATTTCTGCCACCAATCTATATATTTGGATTAAAATCACCAATGATTTTAGCTGCACCTTTCTTACCAACCTCCATTATTTCTAAATTTATACTCAGTCCTACTGACAGGGGACCCATAAACCATTCCTGCCAGTGAATACATCGCTATTTCTTGTCTCTCTTATTTGATTTATGTCTAGTTTTTGAGACCGTCAACAGCAAAGATGCTGGGAATTTTCCATTCAACCTCAGAGGCTGCAATGTTCAATTTGCATGTGTAGTGAGGTAACCAATTACAGTGGTGCTTTTTAAAAAAGAAAAGATATTTACAGGCCCTCAAGAGGAAGGGAGGATCGCAGGAGAGCACTTGTGCAGCTCTGAGATAAAAAAAAAATGGTATTCGACTAAGGTGTGATATTTCTCATGGACAAGCTACAAATTAATAATACTTGAAGTAGAAGTGGAAACTTGAATCTCGTTCAGCTTCCTTCGGGCTCAGGTGATGCCAGGAGCCCGTGTTTATTGAACAGGCTGGGTTGGGTTGAGCTATCTCAAAATGTTCAGCTGTAATTCTGCTATCTAAACAGTGTTGCCTGTAGTGTTATTGTACTGAGACTCTATCTGTCCTGGTGTTGTGAAGGATGGGTCTGGCCACAATGCTATGGAATGCTCTGTTCAGTTGGACCATGCTGAGCCCCTTAGCCCTGTTGAAAAGCACCTTTTCCTGCAGGTCCTCAAGGGCATTACACATGGGCCACTACCTGATGGACTTGTGGTCAAATGAGATTGCAAAGCCTGTTGGATGGTTCCCCAAACAGACTGACAGTCATTTGGCAGAATGCCTCATTGCTAAAACTTTCAAACAAGCACCAGACTTGGCTGGTGGTGAGAAGGGTCCTTCAATAGATCCTTCCTGCAAGCCCGGAGCCTTACTGCCTCCACACACTGCCCTCGAGGCAGCTGTGGGAGGAAGAGACCATCATCCACATCCTGTGCCCTTTCAAAGAAGGCTTGGGGAGAGACACAGTGGTTTTTAAGGTTCATTCTGAGCAGCTCCTTAAGGCAGGACTCTGTTCTATGGGCTGTTCCCAACGGCACACATTGAGACTAACAGCAATTGCTGCTGAAGGACCAACAATCCAGTGAAAGATGCTCTTTGGTCTAGCCAAAACTTATTGGTCTTCCAGTGCAGAGAGTCGTCCATGACTGCATATTGCAGAATGGCACATTTCAAGGTCCAGGGCCATGTGCTTAGGGGCCCTAAAGCTTGGAGCAGCCCTTGTAAGGATTCGATCAGGATTGGTCACATTCTAATGTCCTTCTACCGTAGTATGACCAGGGGCTGGAATCTGTACAAAACTTGCCGGACTGTATGTACCAGAGAGGAGAGTGCAAGAGGAGGACCCTGGAACAGGCAGTCAGCAGCACCTAGAGGATCTAGCCTATCTAGAGGATCTAGCATCTAGTCTATACTCAAGTAGGAGTAAGGGTAAAACAAAAGCAAGAGTCCGTATTCTATTTAACTAAGATATGTCTGGGGAGCTGAGTCCCGTGATTTGCACATCCTGTGCTATGTGGGAAATCCCAAATGCTCCTGGTGGTCTGGATGACCATGTGTGCAGGAGGTGCCTCCAACTGGAGAAACTTGAACTCCGGGTTTTGGAGCTTGAGTGCCAGCTGGGGGCACTACGGTGCATTCACGAGACTGAAGAGGTTCATGGATAGCATATTTCAAGATGTGGTTACACCGCAGTTTAAGGAAGTGCAAGCAGAGAGGGAATGGGTGGCCGTCAGACAGAAGAAGGGGACCAGGCAGATAGTGAGGGAATCCCCTGAGTGCATCTCATTTGCAAACCATTCTGTAGCCTTGGAAAACGGTGAGAGTGACGGTTCCTCTGTGGAGGCCAACCAGAGCCAAGGCTACGGCACTGATGGGTGGTCCAGCTGCCTTGGGGTGGGGGGGGGAGTGGAAGTGTGAGGGCAATAGTGGTAGGGGATTCGTTAGGGGAGTAGACAGGCGCTTCTGCAGCCGTAGACGTGACTCCAGGATGGTATGTTGCCTCCAGGGTGCCAGGGTCAAGGATGTCACGGAATAGCTGCAGGATATTCTGAAGGGAGAGGGCGAACAGCCGGAGGTTGTGGTCCATGTTGGGACCAATGACCTAAGGAAGAAAGAGAAATGAAGCCCTGCAAGCAGACTTTAGGGAGTTTGGTAGGAAATTGAAAAGCAGGACTTCAAAGGTAGTAATCTTTGGATTACTCCTGATGCCACGCAATAGTGAGTGTAGGAACAGAAGGATAAAGCCAGATGAATGTATGGCTGGTGAGATGGTGCAGGAGGGAGGGCTTTAGATTCCTGGGGCATTGGGATGGTTTCTGGGAGAGGTGGGACTTGTACAAGTTGGATGGGTTACATCTGAACAGGAACGGGACCAACACCCTCGCGGGGAGGTTTGCTAATGCTGATGGGGCGAATTTAAACTAAATTGGCAGGGGAGTGGGATCCTGAAAAGCAGTTCAGAGGGGAGAGAAGCGGAGATGGGATTAGAAGTTAAAACGCTAATAAATGAGTCTGGAAGGCAGAGGAAACATAGACTAGATAAGAAGGAAGTGAGTTTAGCAAGGCTAAATGGAATATATTTTAATGCAAGGAACTTGAGGAATAAGACAGCTGAGCTGAGGGCACAGACAGGCAGATGGGAGTATGATACCATAGCTATGACTGAGACTTGGCTAAAAGGAGGGCAGGATTGGCAGCTCAACATTCCTGGTTATAAGGTATTCAGATGAGATAGAGAAGGGGATAGAAGAGGAGGGTGGGTTGCAATGTTGATCAAGGAATCAATTGACAGTGAGGAGGGATGGTATTCTGAAAGGATCATCAAATTAGGCCATATGAGTAGGTGTAAAATACAAAAGGGGCAAACACGCTGTTGGGTGTGTACTGTAGGCCCCCCAAACAGGGAGAGATGGAGGATCAAATATGTAATCAAATTTTAGAGAAGTGTGAGAATAATAAGGCAGTAATGGTAGGGGATTTTAACTACCCAAATATTAACTGGTATAGTTTTAGTGTGCAAGGTAAGGAGGGGACAAAATTCTTAAGTTGCACCCAGGAGAACCTTTTTAGCCAGTACGTAGAAACCCAACAGGGGAGTTGGCAGTTCTGGACCTAATATTCGGAAATAAATCTGGGCAGGTGGAAGCCATATCAGTAGGGCAGCATTTTGGAGAAAGTGGCCAAACTCTGTTTAATTTAGGATGTTTATGGAAAAGGATAAGGTTGGGCTGGGAATAAAAGTTTTAAACTGGGGAAAGGCTAATTTTACTAAGATGAGATACGATTTGGCCCAAGTGGACTGGGAGCAGCTACTTGTAGATAAATCTGTCAGAGCAGCGGGAGGAATTCAAGGAGGAAATAGCGAGAGTACAGGGCAAATATGTCCCCATAAATACAAAGTAGGGTACCAAATCCAGAGAACCCAGGATGTCAAGGGACATAAAGGTTAGGATTAAAAGAGAAAAAGAGAAGCTTATGGCAGATACTGAGGGCTCAATACAGCAGAGTCCCTTCAGGGGTATAAAAAGCGCAGGGGTGCCTTAAAAAGGAAATTAAGAAAGCTAAGAGAGTGCATGAGAAAGCATTGGTGGGTAGAATAAAGGAAAACCCAAAGGGGTTTTTCAAATATATAAAGAGCAAGAGAATAACTATGGAATGAGTAGGGCCAATTAGGGACCATAGAGGTAACCTGTGTGTGGACCTGGAAGACGTGGGTACAATCCTCAATGAATACTTTGTGTCGGTCGTCATAATGGGAAAGGACGACGCAGGTGTAGACATCAGGGTGGAGGACTGTGAAATATTCTAGCAAATTAACATAGAGAGAGAGAGAGGAGGTACTAGCGGGTTTAGCGGCCTTAAAAGTGGATATATCCACAGGCCCAGATGAGATGTATCCCAGGCTGTTGAGTGATGGAAGGGAAGAGATATCATGGGCCCTGACAGTAATTTTCAAGTCCTCCCTGGCCACAGGTGAGGTGCCAGAGGGCTGGAGGACTGCTAATGTTTTCCCATTATTAAAAAAGGGAGGATGGGATAGACCAGGAAATTACATGCCAGTCAGTCTAACCTTGGTGGTGGGGAAGTTACTAGAAATAATTCTAAGGGACAGAATACATCTGCACTCGGGAGAGACACGGATTAATCAGGGATAGTCAGCATGGATTTGTTAAGGGAAGGTAGTGTTTGACCAATTTGATTGAATTTTTTGAGATGGTAACCAGGAGTGTTGATGAGGCTAATGCATTTGATGCAGTCTACATGGACTGGTCAAGAGAGTAAGAGCCCATGGGATCCAAGGCTAAAGTGGTACGTTGGATCCAAAATTGACTGAGGCAGGAAGCACAGGGTGATGGTAGAGGACTGGAAGTCTGTTTCCAGTGGGGTTCCGCAGGGCTCGGTGCTGGGGCCCTTGCTGTTTGTGGTGTACATAAATGATTTGGGCTTAAATGTAGGGGGCATAATCAAGAAGTTCGTGGATGACACAAAAATTGATAGGATGGTAAATAGTGAGGAGGATAGCCGTAAATTGCAGGAGGACACCAATGGACTGGTCAGATGGGAAGAGCAATGACAAATGGAATTCAACCCGGAAAAGTGTGAGGTAATGCACTTTGGGAGGGCTAACAAGGCAAGGGATTACACAATGAATGGTAGGACCCTGGAAAGTACTGAAGATCAGAGGGACTTTGGTGTGCATATCCACAGATCCCTGAAGGTAGCAGGGCAGGTAGATAAGGTGGTTAAGAAGGCAAATGGGATACTTGCCTTTATTGGCTGAGGCATAGAATGCAAGAGCAGGGAGGTAATGCTGGAACTGTAAAACGCTGGTTAGGCCACAACTGGAGTACTGCATGCAGTTCTGGTCGTCACATTATAGGGAGAATGTGATTGCACTGGAGAGGGTGCAGAGAAGATTCACTAGGATGCTGCCTGAGCTGGAGGGTCTGAGCTATGAGGAAAGATTGGATAGGCTGGGGTTGTTTTCTTTGGAGCAGCGAAGGTTGAGAGGGGACCTGATAGAGGTGTATAAGATTGAGGGCATAGGTACGGTGGATAGGAAGGCACTTTTTTCCATTAGTAGAGGGGTCAATAACCAGGGGGGCATAAATTTAAGGTAAGAGGTAGAAGGATAAGAGGGGAGTTGAGGAGAAATTTTTTCACCCAGAGGGTGGTGGGAGCCTGGAACTCACTGCTTGAAAGGGTGGTTGAATTAGAAACTCATGTAACATTTAAGAAGTATTTAGATATTTACTTGCTTTGCCATAGCCTCCAGGGCTATGGGCCAAGCGCTGGGAAATGGGATTAGTGTCATCAGATCTTTGTTGACTGGCATGGACACGATGGGCCGAATAGCCTACTTCTGTGCTGTAAACGTCTGAGAATGCTTGACACGAAATGTAAATGTATATTGTGAATATAACTTGTAATTGTAAATGTAGTGAAGCACCTCAACTGAAATAAATTGAACTATATTGTAATTTATGTAATGTCAAAGTTGAAATGTTTCGTACACTTTTGGCAAATTTTATTATGTATTAAATATATTTATTGATAGGGTGGGGAAACCTGTGGGCTTTTTGCATGTATGCAATCTGCTATAAAAGTAAATCTGATGGTAAATTCACTGATTGGCGGATCTCCTTTATGCTGCATGAGAGGAAATGTTCATCCGTTTCCCTGTAACTAAACTTCAGCTTTGAAAGATTTTTAAAGTCGCGCTGCTCTTAATTTTTCCACCAAAAAATGACCCAGCTTTAATTTCCAAGCACCCATTTCTTTTTAGATTCTGGTATAGAAATTGGATTACTTCGAACAATTTAAAATTTGTAATTTAAGTAAAGAATTTCCTCCAAATGGCAGGAGAAATTTAGTGTTTTATCTCCTTTCAGATGCCATTTACTCAGGGTGGTTGGGCCAGGGTGTGGTGTGAGTGCAGGCACTGAATAAATAATATCAGTCTGGATATCTCTGTACTGTTCATATCAAGATTTATAGGTATTAAATTGAGATGCAATCCTGGACTAAAGTAAAATGCCATTTCAGTGAGCAAAGACGTTGCGAATGATCACTTGAATCTGAAATTGTGTTGGTAATCCTCCTTTTTGTGTTTTTTTGGTTATTATTGAGGGTTATGTGTGAGTCTCAATGTTGTCCTTCAGTTTCTATGGCTGTTTTTAACTTCATCTCGGTCTTCCTTTCCTTACTGTCTTTTTGTTGCTGTATTTTACTGTAAGAGTAGTACCAATATAAATCTTTCCTTCACATGGCCCATCCCCCCCCCCCCCCCCCCCCCCCCCCAATATGGGCCGACCAAATGCAGACTGGGTGACCGCTTTGCAGAACAGCTTCGGTCTGTCCGCTAGCATGACCCAGACCTCCCTATCGCTTGCCATTTCAACACGCCACCCTGCTCTCAAGCCCACATGTCCGTCCTTGGCCTGCTGCAACGAAGCTCAACACAAACTGGAGGAACAGCACCCCATCTTCTGACTAGTCACTTGACAGCCTTCCGTACTTAACATTGAGTTCAACAACTTCAGATCATGAACTCTCTCCTCCATCCCCACTCCCTTTTCCGAACCCCTTTTTTCCCATAATTTATATTTTTAAAATATATTTTTCTTTTCCCATCTATTTTTAAATCTACCGTTTTATCTCCACCTTTTAGCCCATTTCGATCCCTTCCCCCCCACCCCATCCCCACTAGGGCCATCTGCCACTTGTTTGTCCTGCTTTCTACCCTTAATGTCATCATTAGCACATTCCTTAGATAATATCACCACCGTCAACACCCCTTTATCCTTTTGTCTACGACATCTTTGGCAATCTCTTCTTTGCCTCCACCTATCACTGGCCCTCTATCCAGCTCTACCTGTCCCATCCCCCTCTACTAGCATATATTTCACCACATTTCTATATTTCTTTAGTTCTGATGAAAAACCAGACGGACTCAAAACGTTAACTGTGTTCCTTTCCACAAATGCTGTCAGACCTGCTGTGTTTTTCCAGCTATTTTTGTTTTTGTTTCAGATTTCCAGCATCCGCAGTACTTTGCTTTTTTCTTTCTTTTATATATTGACTGGTGATATCATTGTTAACGAATGAAAGGAAAACCAACAAAACACAATATAGTGGCTTAATTTGCTAATGATTTCTGTATTTGCCTATTAACAGCATTTTCTTTTGTAACTATCAAATGTGTATGTTTTTTAACTATGATTTTAGTTGTTTTTTTTTTATTCATAAAATACCTGAAAGAGCATTACAATACATTTCAAAATGGCCATTTCACAAAGTGCAATCATATTCAACTTTTCCACATAGATCATGAGGTGCTTCAATATGATCAATGAACATTACAGACGTTTCAACATGGTCGTTACAGTCAGACAACTTAACTACCATTGCACTGTCTACATAGATCATGTTGCACTCTGAGGTGCTTCAATGCAATTGTGATACATGTAGTATTCACTGCATACATTCAATGCAAGTCATATAGCCCAAGGGGTCTATTCAATTCCCAGCCACTATGCACTATGGCTGAAAGGAGTTAGACAGTGACCTTTCCCCATTATGCCTTTGTGGCAGATGCCCCAAGCTTTAGTGCGTCCCTCAGCACGTAGCCCTGGACCTTGGAATGTGCCAGTCTGCAACACTCAGTCGGGGACAATTCTTTGCACTGGAAGACCAATAAGTTTCGGGCAGACCAAAGTGCGTCTTTCACTGAGTTGATGATCCTCCAGCTGCAGTTGATGTCTGTCTTGGTGTGTCCCCCTGGAAGAGCCTGTAGAGCACAGAGTCCTGTGTCACAGAACTGCTCGGGAAGGACCTGGACAAAAACCACTGCATCTCTCTCCAGACCTTCTTTGCAAAGACACATTCCACAAGGAGGTGTACAACGTTATGTTCCCCACCACAGCCACCTCAAGGGCAATGTGCGGAGCGGGTGAGACTCCTGGTGTGAAGGATCTGACTGGGAGGTCCTTCCTCACCACCAGCTAAGCTACGTCTTGGTGCTTGTTAGAAAGTTCTGGCGATGAGGCATTCTGCCAAATGACTTTGACAGATTGCTCAGGGAACATCCGGCAGAATCTACCATCTCCTTTTCCCGCAGGGCTTCTAGGATGATATGGGCTGACCACTGCCTGATGGACTTGTGGTCAAAGGTGTTTCTCTGCATAAATTTTTCCACGAGGGACAGGTGGTATGGCACGGTCCAACTACTTGGAGCATTCCGCGGCAGCGTGGCCAGACGACTCCTTCGCAACACTGAGCACAGGTAGAGCCTCAGCACGTAGTGACACTTGGTGTTTGCGCACTGAGGGTCTAAGCACAGCTTGATGCAGCCGCACACAAAGGTGGCCATCAGGATGAGGACGACGTCGGGCATGTTTTTCCCCCTTTATCTAGAGGTTTGTACATCGTGTCCCTGCGAACATGATTCATTGTCGACCTCCAGATAAAGCGAAAGATGGCTCAGGTGATCGCCATCGCGCAGGAGTGAGGAATGGGCAGTACAGTAACACCAAGAGCGCCTCATTCCTGATGACCAGGTTCTTACCCACAATGGAGAGGGAGTGTTGCTCCCATATGCCCAGTTTTCTTTTCACCATAGCCACTTGCCCTTCCAGTTTCTAACGCATGCCCTGGTCCCTCCGAACCATATCCCCGGCACCTTCAGGCAGTCTGACCTGACGACGAAGGGGATAAAGGATCAGACAGCCCAGTTCCCAAAGAACATGGCCTCGCTCTTGCCACAATTTACCTTGGCTCCTGAGGCCAGTTCGAACTGGTCGCAGATGTTGATCAGTCTGCGCAACAACAGTGGATCCGAGCAGAAGACGGTGACATCGTCCATGTACAGGGAGGCTTTGACCTGAGTGCCTCCACTGCCTGGGATCGTCATTTCTCTTATGCCTGCATCCTTCCTGATGGGTTCTATGCAACACACAAACAGGGCAGGGGAGAGAGGGCAGCCCTGCCCAACTCCCGATTTAATTGAAAAGCTTTCTGATTCCCACCCATTGATTGAAACTGTGCTACTGATGTTTCGTGTACAGCAGTTGGATCCAGTTGTGGATTCTCTCCCCAAACCCCATTTTGGAGAGCACATCCACCATATAGGTATGCAATACTCTGTCAAATGCCTTCTCTTGGTCCAGGCTGATGAGGCAGGCGTCCACATCCCTGTCCTGTACATACTCAGTCATATCCCTGAGTAGCACGAGGCTGTCAGAGGCCAGTGTGGATAACCATCTCCAGGGCAGTCTTCACCCGATTGGCAATGACCTTGGGCAGAATCTTAGTCCACATTCAGTAGCGAGATGGGTCTCCAATTTCTAATTTCCTTCCCTTCCCTCTTCTGCTTGCAGATGCGGTTGAAGATGCCTTTCCTCATGGATTCTGACATGCTGCCATCCAGAAGCATACTCGTACACTTCTAACAGGTCTGGGCCAAACCAGTCCCACAGAGCCGAATACGACTCAGCCAGTAAGCTGTTGCTTCTGGGAGTCTTGCCCTTCTTCAAGGACTCGAGGGCCTTAGTTAGCGATTTGTCCAGACTGTCCTGTGTATTGTCATCTAAGACCTCCGTGATAGGGGACAGGAAGGACTGGGAGGCCGTGCTGTCTGTGGGCTTCACGTCATACAATCCGGCATAAAAGGATTTGCTGGTCCTCAAAATATTGGACGGTGATGACTTTACTGAGCCGTCTTTTTCCTTCAGGCTGCTGATCACAGAGCTCTCTCTGTGCACCCTTTTGGAAGAAGAAACGTGAGCACGTCTCATCCTGCCCCACGGAGTGGACTCTGGACCGGAAGATGATCTTGGAGCCCTCCGGGGGAAAGAGTGAGGCTTGCTGGCTCTTCACCTCCTGGAGTTCCTCCTTGACCCCCATTGACCGCAGCCGGAGCAGGTTCTGCAAGGTTTTCTGGCGTCGGGATATTTCCCTCTGTTCCTTTCTAGCTTTCTGGATGCCTTTGAGAATGAAAAAACCTCTTGATGTTTCCCTTGATCGCTTCCCACCAGTGTGTCAGGGACTCAAAGAGGGGTTTCATGGTTCTCCAACCTTTGTAATCCCTCTTGAGTTCCTCAATGTTCTCTGGGGTCAGCAGTTGCACGTTCAGCTTCCACGTCCCCCTGCCAACCCTCTGGTCTTCCTGTAAGTGACAGTCGGCCAGTAGGAGGTAGTAGAAAGTTGTTTGTACCCTGATACTCTTGGACTGTGGTGTGGCAAATGTTAAGTGTTAACTTTGCGTCCGCTCCACACCCCCTCCAATCCCTTTCAGTGAGACTGAACACTAAGAGTTTGGTGCACTAATTGAAAAGGAACAGTAACAAACCCATATTTTTATTGGAGTGAGCTTGGGAGCAGGTTTGTGTGTTTAACTTTTCACACTCATGCTGGTTTGGTTACAACACACACACTCATTAATTAGGAGCCATTTTGTACAGAGGGTCAAAATGGCAGATGCTATTCCAATTTTGCTTACTAAATTCAAGCACCAGGCACTATAATCTGTCATTCAGAATTTTAAAGAGAAATAAAATTTAGTCTAGCAAATCAAAATGTTTTGAAACCACTCACTACCGACATTACAACAATGACTGACTGACTTTATTTCGAAGAGTACTTGTCTGTAAAGCTTTGGAACATCCTGAGATTACCAAAAGAGCTATATAAATGCAAAACTAACTCTTCTTGGTTTTCGGAGTGTTTTTTCTGGCAATCAGTAATACTCTTTAGCCGGGTAAGAAAGTTCTTGGATAGTTTCCAGATAATCTTGCTGTAGCCTGATATTCTCTCATTCCTTCCTCCCTCCAGTAAGATGCATTCCTTTACAAAATATCTCTTGCCTGCTTGAGAACCATAAACTGAGCTGTGGAGTCCACTTTTTATAAGTCCCAAGAATTGACTGCTCTTATGCTTTTTATCTTTTGTGTGTGCATCCAGGTGAGGGATGTTAAGGTTGACCAGCCATTGTCCATATTGAGCTCATCCAGTTCAACTGTAATTTGAAGCTTAGGGTAAAGTTTCATCTTGTCTAATTTCTTATAGTATCCAATTAGTGTCTTTTTTTTTTGCCATCAGCATGTGCCCACAAGAAACTGACTTGAGGCTGACCCCTGGCAGTTTTAAATAATGCACCTTTCTCCAGTCCTTCAGTATTCCTACACAACTGGCCTTAATTTTGCCTTTGATAGAGCAGCAGTTTTATAAGGTATTAACATATTTCCAGCATTCTGTAGCATAAGCAGTATAGGTAGAAATCTGACGTGGCTGCACTCTATTTAGTTAAGGGTGGGGAGATATATTCTACTGAAATTTACTAATGTCTGAACTTGAATATTGCTTCGAAGAGAGACTTGCTGTTGAAGTGTTTCGTCTTGAACTCATCAGGACAGACACAAGAATGCCAAATTTCAAAGGAAGCAACGGTTTACACAGGATGAGAAAAGGGCGTTGATTGGTTGATCAGTCACCTCTGAGCGTGTCCAGACATTGTGCCTTTTTAAATTAAACAAAAGCATGAGGAAGAATGCTTTCTCCATGGCAGCGCCTCGACCAACTAACTGGCCAACCAAAGTTTTCCTGGTGACTGGACTACATTCTACATTCTAAAAATAATCGATTGAATTGGATTAATAGTATTCCATGTTGTACCAATATGGTGAATTTCATAATCAATATCTGATCAAATTTATTACCTTCATTACCTGTGTGAGCATGTAAGAAAATTCTCCTACGAATTCTTGTAAATGGATCATTCATAATGCACAACATGTCATGATGTCATTGTCAAATTGATGGGTTGCAACACAATCCTAAAGTGTGATTTTAAAAAAAAATTCTTTCTAGACTTGTCCCTGGTTCGCAAGCATTTTTTTAAAAAAAACAGATGTTACATTCAGGAGGTGCTTTTAAGAAATGACTGGTTTTTTTTTGATGCTCAGGTACTGGGACCCTATCGATATTGCCTCTGCTTTGTAGATAGCTGTGAGTAGTGCAATATTGCTTATAGGGTTTCAGTGTTTGGGAATTGCAGCGGCCTGGCTTACAGCCCATCGCTTGAGTGGAAAGCTTCAGTATTCACGTCAGCAAAGCTGTGCAAAAGCTGATGAAAACATGTGCATGTATATTTTTCTGGTGGTGGAAAGAGAATGAGGGAAGATGTGCGACATTAAGCTGGTCATTTCTGTAAGTAATCTGATTTATGTAAGTGCTGCAGTTGGCTACAACATCATGGAAGGGTAAACATCCAGGGTTGCTACTCTTTTTTTTTCTCTTTCATGGGATGTGGGCATTGATGGCAAGACCAGCATTTATAGGCTATCCCTGATTGCCCTTGAAGGTGGTGGTGGTGAGCTACAGTCCATGTAGTGTAGGTACACCAGTGCTGTTAAGGAGTTCCAAGATTTTGACCCAGTGACAGTGTAGGAACAGTAATTATAGCTCCAAGTCAGGATGGTGTGTGACTTGGAGGGGGACCTGCAAGTGGTGGTGTCCCCATGCATCTGCTGCCCTTCACCTTCTAGGTGGTAGAGGTTGTGGGCTTGGCAGATGCAGTCGATGGAGCCTTGGTGTGTTGCTGCAATGACCTTGTGGATGGTACACAATGCTGCCACTGTGCATCAGTAGTAGAGGGGAATGAATTTAGTTTAAGCCAGAGGATGGAGTGCTGATAAAGCAGGCTGCTTTGTCCTGCATGGTGTCCAGCTTCTTGACTGTTCTTGGGGCTTCACTCATCCGGGCAAGTGGAGAGTATTCCATCACACTCCTGACTTGCACCTTGTAGATGGTGGACAGGCTTTGGGGAATCAGGAGGTGAGTTACTTGCTGCAGAATTCCCAGCCTCTGACCTGCTCTTGTAGCCACATGATGATGTCCATGCCAAGAATATGTATGTGGAAGATTTTGAATAAAGTTAGGAGCTAGCTTGTCTGTAATGGTTTAAGCTCCACTTAAAACCTTCCCACCAGATCAAGAGTGCCAGCTGCGCTTCAGTAACTTCACTAAATTCATCATGTGAGCCTAGACAGGTGTTGTTTGGAGGTAACTTGTCAATAAGGAAGGACATACCCAAGTCCAGTTCTGTGTTTTTTGTTTGGATCTGACCATTGTTCAAGCGCTCTCCTGTGAACCTCCCTTCCTCTTGAGGACCTGCAATGCCTTTTCACAAGCACTGCTGTAATTAGCTACCTCGGCGCACATTGCAAATTGAACATCGGAGCCTCCTGGCAGTGAATAGAAAATTTCCAGCTTCTTTGCTATTGACTGTTGCTAACTGGACTTAAATTTATAAATTTAGAGAGCCTTTCAAAAGCTCAAGGTGTCTCATAGTGCTTCACACCAAATTAAGCACTTTTTGAAGTGTAGTTACTGTTATGTAGGAAACATCGCAGCCAATTTGCACACAGCTCCCACATACAACAATGAGATGGTGACCATATAATTTGTTCCAGTGGTATTGGTTGAGGGATAAATATTGGCCAGGACATTGGGAGAACTCCTTTTTCATGCAATGCCATGTTATGCATGAGGTTAAACAGCAGGACCTTTGTCAACATCTCACTTGAAAGACTGCACCTCCAATACCACAGCACTCAGTCCTGTCCCATAAGTGTCAGTGCCCAAATCTCTGGAATGGAGCATGAACTCCTGACCTTCTGACTTGGAGGAGAGAGTGCTACCACAGAGCCAAATTTTTGGTCTGAATGTTGTAAGAGCATTGTCACCCTGGAAGTGCACAGAGGCATTAAGTCCCATATTTCTGGTTGAATTAGTCCCAATCTTTCTTTGATGTAAGAAATGTAGGAGGACTGTCACCAAACATTGAAGAGCATTCGCAGCATAGTGCAATCTGGAAATGTGAGACCTGCATGTCTGTTGAGTAGGCCTCCTCTAACAGGCCCATTGGAGCGTAGAAGCACAGTATCATATTAGATTTCTGTAATTTATTAACAAAAAAAGTACACAGTCCAGGAGCAGATGCTGAGCTGCCCTAGAATGTGTCTTGTATTTGATCCGATATGTGCTTAAGTTATTAACTACTTGTGTATATATTTGGCATAAATTTGCTCAACTGGTTCATTGGAGGCAGTAGCATTGGAAGGAATAGGTATGTGGAACTGATAGGTTTGCTTTATGTAGTGCTCTTGGATATGTGGAACACTCGTCAGGAGTAAACAGCATTACGTTAATGTAAAAACAATAATGAAGTGTTTGAGAAATAGCTAAAACCTTGTTGAAAATTGGGAACCCATTATCCTGACAACTGCTATTAGTTACTCTGGTTCCATGCCACCAAAGAGTAAAAATGCTATGAATATATGTGGGCAAGCCAAACTAGTTGTTTTCCTTTTGGCAGCATTACCTCTCCTGTATTGTTTCACGAGATGGTTTTCAGTTACAAACAATAACTGGATCATCCCAAAGTAAGGAAGTATTTGGTTTTCTAAAAGCACTGACTGCATTCTTTTTTTTCAATAATTGAACGTCACTGAATAATTTATACTGTGCATTGTGCAGATCCCAAGAAGAGCAGCGCAAATGGCTTTGTGATTAAAGAACAGTGATGTTTCATGTTCTTGCATGAGGTGGTATAATGGAGAAGTAAATTTCAGAAATCTTAACTGAATTTGCTAGAGGCTACAGAAATAGTTAAAATCGTTGGTTGTTACCAATTATGAACATATGTGCCACTCATCTAATTTCTTAAATTTATAGGGTAAAAATTCTCTTGTCTAGTGTGATTGATTATTTTTAAATAGTGGCTTTGTGGTATCAGATGACCAGCTCACAAGGTCGGTCAAAGTGGCTGTTCCTTTTCAAGCAGGATCTGGAGTCGGCAGTTTCACCCATTAGTAAGGTCAATGAACCAGCTGAAACGCTTGCAACAGTGTTTTCTAACTAGCTGTTTTATTTCCCAGATCTGGGAGTATAGTTCAATGCCTGTGTTTTGACTGCTCCTGCCCTATTGCTGGTCTTTGGCTAGCAGTCCAATATGTTATCTTTTTTTAGCCCTTTTACTTTGGTCCATAATATAGAGCCTTTCGTGTCCTAAAGCACTTGACAGCCTATGATTTTTTTTCTTAATTTTAATTGTTTCTTTGGTTAGAAACTCTTTCTAGCATTGGTCTGCACTTCTGCTCTATTTGTGACAAATAGCATGTGGAAGAAATGTTCTTTGTATTAAGAAAACAGTGTTTCACTTTGGTCTGTTGGTAGCTCCCTTTCCTCAGAGTTAGAAGTTTGAGTGTGCATGACCAACTGCAGGACCCAAGAAAGTAGTCTAGATTCACTGTGTACAGTCACTGTTTGGGAGGCAAACATGGCAACCAGTTTGTGGAACCTTGTAAGCAATGAAATAAATGACCAGATAATCTGTTTTTGGAGAAGTTCATTTGAGGGATGAATATTGGCTTCTACACTGGGAGAACTCCACAATTTTCTTTATAATTTGAATTTCTAAATTTAAAAAGCCAGTCATGGAAAATGAGGCATGGACAGAGAGTAGACCGAAATTAAAACTCCAGCCTGTTAAGCAAATGCTTGGGGCGTTCCAATGAAGGATTCCAAGGATGAAATTAAAACCATTCTCTCCTTCGAGCTGAGTTTTCTCCCCCCTTCTGGAGAGAAATGGGAAACAATGAAATACATTTGCCCAAACCATCTGATTTACCATGGGGTGACGTAGGTTAATTTCAAGCAGAGTTTTGTATGCTCATAGCAGTAACCTTCGTTATTTCAACAGCAAGTCTTCTTAGCAATATTCAAGTTGACATTAGTAAATTTCAGTAGAATATATCTCCCCACCCTTAACTAAATAGAGTGCAGCCACATGAGATTTCTACCTATCTTGCTTATGCTACAGAATGCTGGAAATACGTTAATACCTTATAAAACTGCTCTATCAAAGGCAAAATTAAGGCCAGTTGTGTAGGAATACTGAAGGACTAGAGAAAGGTGCATTATTTAAAACAGCCAGAGGCCTGTCTCAAGTCAGTTTCTTGTGGGCACATGCGGATGGCAAAAAAAGACACTAATGGATACTGTAAGAAATTAGACAAGATGAAACTCTACCCTAAGCTTCAAGTTACAGTTGAACTGGATGAGCTCAATATGGACAATGGCTGGTCAACCTTAACATCCCTCACCTGGATACACACACAAGATAAAAAGCGCAAGGGCAGTCAATGCTTGGGAAACCACTGATCCAGGACCCTTGTCAAATAATACCATTGGATCTTATTTGCATCTGAGGGGTAGACCATGTCTCGGGTTAATCTGCCATCCAAAAGATGGCACTCTCAATACTGTACTAAAATGTCTGAACAGATTGTGCTCTGGTCCTGAAGTGGAACATAACTTGAAGCAGAAAATTGTGGGATCCAGATTGCAGGTAATGGCTGACACTCATGTATTTTGCTTGAACATTTGCTTGAAGTATGGATATTTTCTTGTTACCGTTTCTCGCCTAATACAATAGAAATGTTTGTAAACTTAGTCCTAGAGGTCTACAGTACAGAAAAAGGCCCTTCGGCCCATCGAGCCTGTGCTGGTCAAACAAGTACTTAACTATTCTCGTCCCATTTTCCAGCACTAGGCCCATTACCTTGTCTGCCATGGCATCGCAAGTGCACACCCAAATACTTCTTAAATGTTATGAGGATTTCTGCCTCTACCACCCTTTCAGGCATTGAGTTCCAGAGTCCTACCATCCTCTGGGTGAAAAAATTCTTCCTATCATCCCCTCTAAACCTCCTGCCCCTTAGCTTAAATCTATGCCCCCTGGTTATTGATCCCTCCACCAATGGGAAAAGTTCCCTCCTGTCTACCCCATCTATGCCCCTCATAATTTTATACACCTCAATCATGTCCCCCCTCAATCTCCTTTGCTCCAGGGAAAATAACCCCAGTCTACCCAATCTCTCCTCATAACTAAAACTCTCCAGCCCAGACAACATCCTGGTAAATCTCCTCTGCACCCTCTCTAGTACAATCACATCCTTCCTATTATGTGGATTCCAGAACTGCACACAATACTCTCACTGTGGCCTAACCAGTGTTTTATACAGTTCCAGCATAACCTCCCTGCTCTTATATTCTATGCCTCAGCTAATAAAGGCAAGTATCCCATATGCCTTCTTAACCACCTTATCTACCTGTCCCGCTACCCTAAGGGACCGTTGGACATGCACACCAAGGTCCCCCTGATCCTCAGTACTTGCCAGGGTCCTACCATTCGTCATGTATTCCCGTGCCTTGTTTGTCCTGCCCAAGTGCATCACCTCACACTTATCCAGATTAAAATCCATTTACCACTGATCAGCCCATCTATATCCTCCTGTAATCTAAGGCTATCCTCCCTACTATTTACCACCCCGCCAATTTTCGTGTCATCCGCGAACTTATTGATCAACCCTCCTACATTCAAGCCTAAATCGTTTATATGTACCACAAACAGCAAGGGACCCAACACCGATTACTGTGGAACCCCACTGGACATAGGCATCCAGTCACAAAAACACCCCTCGACCATCACCCTCTGCTCCCTGCCACTCAACCAATTCTGGATCCAATTTGCCAAATTGCCTTGGATCCCATGGGCTCTTACCTTCGTTATCAGTCTCCCATGTGGGACCTTATCAAAAGCCTTGCTGAAGTCCAAGTAGACTGTGTCAAATGTATTGCCCTCATCTATACACCTGGTCACCTCTTCGAAAAATTCCATCAAATTCGTCAGACATGACCTTCCCTTAACAAAACCATGCTGACCATCCTTGATTAACCCCTGCTTCTCCAAGTGTAGATTAATTCTGTCCCTCAGAATTGCTTCCAATCGTTTCCCCACCACTGAGGTTAGACTGACTGGCCTGTAGTTCCCTTCCTCCCTTCTTGAATAACGGTACCACACTGGCTATCCTCCAGTCCTCTGACACCTCCCCTGTGGCCAGAGAGGTATTGAAAATTATTGCCAGCGCCCCTGCTATCTTCTCCCTTGCCTCACTCAACAGCCTGGGATACATTTCATCCAGGCCTGGAGATTTATCTACTTTTAAGCCTGCCAGACCACTTAGAACCCCCTCCCTTTCTATGCTAATTTCTTTAATTATATCTCAGTCCTTCTGCCTGATTTCCAGACCCACATTGTCCCTCTCACTTGTGAATACCGACACAAAGTATTCATTTAAAATCCTGCCTACATCTTCCAGCTCCACACACAAATTACCACTATGGTCTTTAATGGGCCCTACTCTTTCCCTAGTTATCCTCTTACTCTTAATGTACTTGTAAAATAACTTTGGATTTTCCTTTATTTTACCTGCCAATGTTTTTTCATTCCCCCTTTTTGCTCTCCTAATTTCCTTTTTAAGCTCCCCTCCTACACATTCTATACTCCTCTAGGGCTTCTGCTATTTTGAACCCTCTGTATCTGCCATAAGCCTTCCTTTTTCTCTTTATCCAATCCTGTATGTCCCTCGACATCTAGGGTCCCCTGGATTTGTTGGTCCCACTCTTTATCTTTACTGGAATATGTTGGCCCTATACTGTCCCTATTTCCTCCTTGAATGAGTCCCACTGCTCTGATACAGATTTACCTAAAAGTAGCTGCTCCCAGCCCACTCTGGCCAAATCATATCTGACCTTATTAAAATCGGCCTTCCCCAAATTTAGAACTCTGATTTCTGGCCTATCCTTGTCCTTTTCCATAACAACCTTGAATCTAATGGAGCTATGAACACTATCTGCAAAATGCTCCCCCCACTGATACCTCTACCACTTACCCGGCTTTGTTCCCTAAAATTAAGTCCAGAACTGCCCCCTCTCTTGTAGGACCTTCTACGTACTGGCTTAAAAAGCTCTCCTGGATGCATTTTAAGAATTCTGCTCCCTCTAAACCTATCACACTATGACTAACCCAGTTAATGTTGGGGAAGTTGAAACCCCCCACTATTACTACCCTATTATTTTTACACCTCTGAAATTTGCCTACATACCTGCTCTTCTATTTCTCTCTGACTGTTTGGAGGCCTATAGTACACTCCCAGCTATGTGATTGCTCCTTTTTTGTTTTTCAGCTCTACCCATATGGCTTCATTTGATGAGCCTTCTAAGATGTCATCTCTCTTTCCTGCTGTAATTGATTCCTTGATCAATATTGCGATACCCCCTCTTTTACCTCCTTCCCTGTCTCGCCTGAAGACCCTATATCCTGGAACATTAAGCTGCCAATCCTGCCCCCCTCTCAACCATGCCTCTGTGACAGCAATGACATCATACTTCCATGTGGTAATTTGTGCCCTCAATTCAATTGCCTTATTCGTCAGACTCATTGCATTAAAATAAATACCACCCAACCTTGCCAAACTCCCTTGTGCCTTAACTAGCTTATAATTTCTATGCCTTCCAGACTCACTTGCGCGCTCTCTCCTAATTTTGGCTGTACATCTCCCCTTGCTGTACCTCCTCTCAGGATCTCGTCCCCCTGCTAAGTTAGTTCAAACCCTCCCAATGTACCTTCCAACCCTCCCAACTTGTGGGCCAACTTCATGAGTACACTGCATGCTGATAATTGTGATCTTTGTCTGACAATTCTTACAAATTGAAAACCCAGAACCCTGGGGCAGAGGAAGGGTCAATGTGCCTGAACATAGACAAAGTGCACATTGCTGACATTTTTAGATGGAAGAGTTTAATTTAATGGAATGCATGGGTTGCCTGCTCTTGTCCTGGATCGGTGGCTTCCACAGAGTCTAGTAACATCAAAACAAAGCTTACTGTTATGAGCATACAACGATGTTACCCCATAACTCTCATGTTCCTGGTAGATCGCAGATGGTTTGGACAAATGTATTTCATTGTTTCCCATCTCTCTCCAGGAGGGGGAGAAATCTCTGCTCGAAGTAGAGAATGGTTTTAATTTCATCCTTGGAATCCTTCATTGGAATGCCCCAAGCATTTGCTTAACAGGCTGGAGTTTTAATTTCGGTCTACTCTCTGTCCATGCCTCATTTTCCATGACTGGCCTTTTCTTTAGAAATTCAAATTATAAAGAAAATTGTGGAAATCTCTGGCACAAGGAACACTATAGAATGCAATTCCTTTTTAATAATTGGCGATGAAATGTGAGTACTGCAAACTGTCTCACTACCTTCACGACTGTAAGCCCTTCCATCAAACGTTTTAATACTAACATAATGTCTTAATTCTACTTTGTAATTATATTTGTTCTTGTAGTTCATCAAATAGTAAATCTTTCTTTCTTGGCAAGTGGGTGCACAAATTTTATACCATTCCAAATCTTTAAACAACTAGACAATCTGTTCTCCCGCCCCCTCTCCCGTGCACGAACCAAATGTTGGAAGGCAGTGGAGTGGGAAATATTGTAATTTCCACTACCAACCAGGTTTCAAGGTGGACTAACTACAGAATTGGAAAGCAGAGTCTAAGGACAACTGTTTTTTTT
Organism: Cetorhinus maximus; assembly: GCF_964194155.1. NCBI lineage: Eukaryota > Metazoa > Chordata > Chondrichthyes > Lamniformes > Cetorhinidae > Cetorhinus > Cetorhinus maximus. The sequence goes on along the minus strand of NC_135887.1, from coordinate 19,909,019 downwards.
CTCGATGTCTTTTTTTCTCCCCTCACATTCCCTTTCTCTTAAGGTGTAACATCATTGCACACACACCCCCCCCCCCCCCCCCCGCCCCGGCCCAAACTTATGTACAGGTTTGGTCTGTATGGGCAAGCTGTTGACCAGTGAGTCTAATCCCAGTGGTAGCTGTGGTTCAGTTGATCGCACTCTCATCCAAGTCAGAAGGCTATGGACTCAAATCATTCCAGAGACTTGAGCACAAAAGTTTAGGCACGCATTCCTGTATAGTACTGAGGAAGAGCTTCATTGCCAGTGGTGCTGTCTTTGAGGCCTTGTCTGCCTCATTGGGTGATGTAGATCCCATGCTGTTTCAAAGAAGTGCTTGGGAGTTATCCCTGCTGCTCTGCCAATACTTATCTATCAATCAACTTAAAATCTTTTTCTGGCACTGATCTCACATTGTTCGAGGGATCTTGCTGGGTACAAATTCCAGTGTTTCCAACATTACAACAGTGGTGCACTTTGGATAGTCCTGTGGTTGTGAAAGGCACTATTTTAAAAACAGAAGTTATTTTTCCACTTGCAGAAGGTGGTCTCTGTTTAGTGAAGGAGCAGAATCTTACCCTGACTAAATCGTGCTCGAGGCCCCCTCCCTGCCCAGCTGAAACCAGCTAACCTGACACAAACCAGGGATTGAATCACTGAATGCTCAGGTATTCTGGCTTGCTGAGCCATTGGGAAAAGGGGTGCTCTCGAAATTCCAGCAAGGTATCTTTGTGTGTCGAGGCAATAAATTTTATGTATGGGAAATGGAATGTACTTGTTGGCTTGCGCGAGGGAGTGTACAATTTGCAGCTCAAGTTAGAATGGCACACCTGGGAATTGGGCACTGAGCGGTTTAAAGCCAAAAACCAGGTGTTTGAGCATGAGTTTTGTGACAGTTTTCCTAAGGGCTTCTCAGTGTGTCTCTTGTGTAACAGCTGGCAGATTAACTGAATATCTGTGCTCCTGTGAATCCCCTTAAGGCCATTTGGCATCTGAGACTTGTACACAGTAGAAATGTGTGGCTGGCAGGCACCAACATGCTTTACCACTAACTCCCGATTAAACTGCACCTTGGCTAATGATCTCAGCAAATTCTGTAACTTTTCAGCCTAACTCGTTTTTGCAGTTTCTCTATTCTTATATTGCTGCTGAAGCAATACCTTTTTAACACTTTTTTTCATTTGTGATGTGATACTGTGTATGTGATGGCCTCTTCCTTGCCACCGCACACTTACCCCAAAAACACTTTCATTTGACACAGGCAGGAAAAATCTGATTTCACTTTAAGGTCACTTATCGTAACTCCCCAGAGCAGTCATTCTCAAACTTGGGTCCATGGATTTCTGGGGGTCTGTAAAGACTTGGTGGGGGCCTGTGCATAAGCGAATGAGTGGTCACCATGTGTGCAGTGCAGAGTTGTCTGGCTGTCTCACTTTGAGGGGAACATGCATGGTGGAACGCTGAGAGCAGCAAGAAGATGGCCAGCAGGTACATCAAGCTGGCGGTGGTCACCGCATGAGTTCGGCCTTGCTCAGAAAAGAGTTTCTTAAACTTTTAAGCAGTCACCTCCTGCTTGCTGATCTGAGCAAATATCTGTTTTCTTGAAAGCATTATTGCAATGCTCATTGCATGCAGCATTTGCATGTTTTGAATATACATTAGTATATTAATTTAAAGTATTATAATTTAAATGAATTGATTGTGGGGGGGTCTGTGATTTTTCTATTTCATTTGAAAAGGGCCCTTCAAAAAGTTTGGGAACCACTGATCTAGGAAAGGCAATGTTTTTTTTACAAAAAGCTGGCTGCTCCCCTGTAGCACATGGGCAGGGAGCCGGAGATAAGGTAGCGGTGCTGGAGAAAACTGTAGGGCAGAGAGTAGAGCAACAGAACCACAAACAATGACTTTTGGATAAACTATGCCTGAGCTGCACTGAGGTAGGGCGAGTTTAAAAGACACACTCCATTGCCACTGTTCCCCACCCCCATTCCTATAACAAATTTTTTGTGGTAATTTGTAAATTTCAGACATTCTAGTATTTAACTTATTTATCCTGGCCTTGTTATTCTGATTAGCTTTATAGACTAACCTGAGTGGATTGATTGAAGAGATGAGCAATTGCTTGATTGGAGCTGATGTCCACCCTCTAAATTTGTGTATAGTAAGCTTCAGGGCCATAATGTAATGTGATTTGAAAACTTGTGCTTTAAGCTGTTTTACATTCCCTCCCTCTAATTCTGATGTTAATGGTCACAGGTTTGGAGTTCAGGAATTGACTGATGCTGCAGCATCACTGTTGGGTATGAGCTCTTGCTGGCTCAGTGTTAGAATTCCTAGAGGGAGTGATGGTGCAGCTAATGAGCAGTGATGTGATCTCTTGACAAAGAAAGCAATCTATTTAACTTCTTACTTTCCTTCCTCAATTTAGTTCCAGAAGGCAGAGTCTGACCTGGATTATATCGAGCATAAACTAGAGTTTGAAATAGTGAAAAATCTTCCTCAGAGCACACCGACACAGGTACAGATGTTGTCTTATCAGAGCACTGACCTTAGAGAAAGCTTGCATTTGATTAAACTCTGCGGACTTTTATTTCTGCGGGGCATTATCATGACTTGTCTGTCATTGAAATGATAAAGAAATTGGTTATGTGTTCTACCCCAGCATGTAACCATTTCTTGAAAACTAGTATCCAGGAATATGTCTGTTACTTCATAAATGCACTTTTTAAAAAAACGAATTGCAGTTTACATGGAAGCCTTCGTGTTCCAAAATGTGTGTGGTGACAAGAGGCTGAGAGTTTAATTGCAAAATGTCCTTGAGCACTAGCTGTAGTTGTGCAATTTGTAACTGTTCTGTTCACTTAAAAATATTTAACTAGCTTGTTTTTTGACTTGTCAGCAAATTAAAAGGGCAAATCACCTTTTTGTTTTGATGCCTTTCAACCATGTGATGTCCAGTGAGAATTTTCTCAGCTGAGGATTGGCGATGGAGACTCTTACTGTTGGAGGAAATCTTGCTGCATACCTGACTGATTTTTGCTGAAGCAAGAACTACTCCAGAGCTTGTTTTTTATCATTATGCATCACCTTGGATATTTTTCTCCCTATTGCTATATTATTGAATTATTTTGGCTGCACACTGAATCATATTTAACCCACTAGCAGAGGTGTAGGGGTATGTGTGTGTGTATATGGGAGTGGCTAATTCAACACCACTTTAGCTTACACTGTTTCTGTACGTTACAGCTCTTACTGTATTTCCCACCTGTGCTTTAGGAAAATCCAGTAAAACTGCTGGAGCAACTGAGGGTAATAAAATCTCGTTATCATGAGTTATCTGTGGAAGCAGATCAGATAGCCAGTGAACAAAAAGAAGCTGTGGATTTCATCCGTTCACAACTTGCTACCACGTTGCGTTTAGTCCAGAAGCTGCGGGAACAGAGCGACCTCAAGGTAAATCTTTATAGTTGCCCATCTTGTGAGGTGACCTTAATCCTTGCAGGAAAAATTTTAAATGGCTTAGCTCATTTTGAGCTATGTTGTCACCAAAAGAAGATATTATTGAGTGATACAGCGGATTATTTTTGAGTGTGGCGTTTTTAATTGGCTGGTGTCCATTGTGTGCAGAAACCTGCTGTGCCAAGTGTAATAAAGCTATGAATAAAACCACACTGTCTCCATCATGCATGTCCACTATCATAAATGCAGAGACCTTGGGGAAAGATGTTGAGAACCAAGGCTTCAGGACACCAGAGTGGATGAGATCCACTTGCTCTGTGAAGCTGATAAGGAACAGGCTTGGGCTAAGTTCAGTTGTTGTTCTTTCCTGAGTTAGCTGCTGTAATCAGTTAGGATGATAATGAGTATCCTTCAAGTGACATCCTCTCCATGGGCAAGGAAGAGGAAAATTGGACTGTTTCTCTGTGGCTGACCCCTACTATCTCCTTCCTTCTTCACTTTCTGCATCAACTTAATCTGTTGTCCACCTTTTATAGAAGGTATGCAGAAATGGGCTTGGGTTGCCTCTGATGGAGATTTGTTCTGCAATTCCTCGTATGATTGGATCTCCATCCTACCACATTGCAGTGAGGATGTAGCTCTTAAGAGATTGCTTTAACTATTTCAGTAGAATTCTGAGAATTCATTCACTAACTCCTGAGGGACACAGGTGAAATAAGCTCTCAAACCTTGTCTGAAACTCAACTACTCCAAATATTACTGAGATTCTTGTGCTGCCTTAACAATGGTTAGTTAGGATTATTACTGAATACAAAGTGGGGAAAAATGTTTGGTTTTTGCTTTTGATGATTTTGAGAACAATGGATGAAAAGACTAAATTATGGAAACGTGAAGTCAGAAATGAAAATGCTGAAATGGTTTACTGATCGCTCAGTGTCAGAGCGTATAAGGTTTTGCAGAGGTCTCAACAGTGCTCAAAACAGAAGTCTTATCCGTTCTGAAGGGATCACCTAAAATATTTCTCATCAAGGTAATGACTAATCTGTGCATATCCAGCATTTCTTTGATTTTGAAGTGTGTTAGCTTAAAGATAATCTGAAAGCAAGGCCTTGGCTGCCAGTGAGTTTTTCCTGTGGGTGCTGATGTGTTTATCTTGCTCTGTGCTGGAAGCCTGCCCTATGGTGAAACCAGGAACAACTTGCCTTGTGTATGGGGGATTCTACTTTCATAATTTGATTATTTCTTCTTCTTGTTTTTCTCCAGTCTTGTCCACTGACTGAGAACGAGCAATGGGCCATGCAGAAGATTCTGAAATCTGAGGTTTTGACTGAAGCAGGACCCAGTGAGGTACATTGTGCTTTACTGTTGTGCCATTCTTAAGTGCATTCACTTTTCCCATTTAGGTGTTTTGTATCAATAGGATCAGTGATGGGTTTGACATTAAATGTGTTTAAAATTAACCTCTTAACCATTTAAATTATACTGTTGCAGGTGTTTTAATTGCTGTGCACTTCAGTGTTTTTTCCCAGCTTATCACCTTGTTCTAAATATATAAAACTCAAATGAACTAATCTGCTTGGAATTCTTGATCTAATTCACTCAAAAGTCATGCTTTGGTTATTTTTTCAGAAGGTTGGGTGGACAGAGAGGTGGTTTTATGGTAATAATGGTCATGATTGGATTTGTAACCCTCTTTTGCTGAGTCAGAAGGAACTCTTCTATCCAAATTTTGGTGACTATGTATGTGCAAGTTATTCCGTTTCTCAAATCTGCTTCAACTTCCTTCCATTTCGTGCTTGTGTTTCCTGAAACTTGACCCCTGCTCCAAATATACGCAGGCAGTGATTTTTTTTTTCTGCTCACAGTTCCTCTCTGCTCCTTTTACTCTTTCTGCAAACACCTCCCCTCCCTCCAGCAGGGAAATCCTATCCATCTCATTGGTGTGGCTCAGATTGGGAGCTGAGTAGTTAACATTGTACCTATAATCAGATCAATCCATGACATTGAATATTGGTGCTCTTGACATTCAGCACTGCTGACCAGTCCCTGTCATCATGTGACTATTCCCGATGAGGGTATATGCTCCTTTCATCATTCTTCTACCTCCTCAAAGGAGAGATGGGGAGAATCATTCAGTAACTTTTTCCAGACTGTTGACTTGCATCTGATATTTGCTGGTATCACAGTAATGTGTAACTGAGAATGGACAGTTGAAAATGGGGCAAAGGGGAAAGCAGTTAGTTAAATAAAACAGTTAATCATGTTTCCCTGAATGAAATATCAGCTTTAAAATGCATTATGCTAACTTAATTTAAAAAAGGTAAAATTAAAGGCTGAGTGGGCACAACAGTTACTTCAGGGCACTGTAGCTCAACCAACTTGTGGAAAGTTTGATCTGCTTTCTGTGGTATGTCTGCCATTTTTTTAAAGCTCTGACTCCAGTGGGTGTGTTTTGATTACTTTCTGTCTATTGAATATAACTGATCTTTTCACTTTGATAGGAGCCTTGTGCAGAACCTCCAGTAGCACAACAGGTGGAAGGTAGGTGTGCAGACAGAAGTAATGAAGGAAAACTATATACTTTCTGAACAGTTTCTGATCTGTCTGTGTGAAGCTCACAACTGAGGCCGATGTGGATTTTCCCCTAACTTCCTATTGTGGACAGTGAACCGCATTTAGGGAGCCAGAATGCCAAGGTGGCTTTCTCTTCTCTATACACCCCCCCATCACCAGTCTTGATACACTAAAGATAATTCTAAGACCTCCTCTAACATCTACAAATTCAGCGTAGCCCAGAGATCAAACCTGATTGGTGTGGCTCAGTCATTCCCAGAATCAGGAGAGCCAAATCTGATTTCTCTCCTCCAGGTATACAGTTAATAAATATTACACAGAATGGTATGTGACTAACCCAAGTGCCAAGGTGAGTGTTGGCTAAGGGTATCAGACATTCTTGGCAGCTCTGTGCAGAAAATAACTTGGAGCAAAAACCATGAATAAAAAAATTAAGGTGGTGAAAGAAGAATTTTGTTGGTCATCTTTCAATTTTTGCTTCAATTGCCTCAACACTGGAATTCAGGAAATAAGTTGGCACCTGTGACTCCTTAATAAATTACCAAAATTCACTATTGCTCAGGAGATGTGAAAAACTAAATTAAGCAATTTAGTTCAGCATCTAAACTTGGCTGCATCTGGAATATTTTTGTGGATGTTGTAAAAGAAAACTTCAATTTATGCAGTGCCCATCGTATGTCACTTGAGCCACTGTAAGTGGCTGTTTTTCATATAGCAGGTTCCCATGCAGCATTTGAATGACCAGTTTGATTATTGGTTGAGGGGGTGCTGTTGGGCACATACCAGGAGAGCTCCCTGCTTTTCTTTGAATAGTGCTGTGGGGATCTTTTGAGTACATGGACTGCAGCAGCAGGCAGGTGGCATTCCACCCCCCTAGTGTTTAACATCATATCAGGAAGACTTCTTGCAATAATGCAACAGTCCCTCACCCTCACTGCAGAAACTTGTGTGCTCAAGTCAAGCCTTCTGGTTTTCTGAGTGCTCCCAACCGACCCAAGTTGATGCTTCTGGCTGAAGCTATTTGCATTGTGAAATTTATCCCTTGCTCCACATAGAAAAAGCCTCCCCTCTTTTTCTCCAGTTTTCTGGGTTATACTTGGGTGACTTGCAATGAGATTCTCTTGCTCGGTCAAGTGCCTGGCATGGCTGAGATCAGACTGATGAGTACAGACTTGTGGACTTCTGTACTGCTTTATGTTGCAGGTGTAACTCAGTTGCTTCATAAGACTGGTACTTTGCATTCTGACTCGCTATACAACTACCCTTGTAATGTTTTACTTTGTACGATTGACCTGTCACTGTCAATTTGAAGTAGAGCTAAATGCTGATTTATGGCATTCTGACCCAGTATTCAACTCTTGCTGCTCGGTATTAAAGAGCTTTTGTGATTATGATGCATTGCATTTCTTCCTGTCTTATGCACATTTCTCCATTCTTGGTGGACAGTTTGAGAATGTGATCTGGTTTGCAGGCTGTTCTGGTATAACTGGGAGAAGAAAGACATGAGCTGTTAGGCTGATTCTGGATTTCTTTCCCTCCCAGTGGGGAAATACCTTTCTTCTGGGCTTTCCTGGTGTGACATTAAATCTGTTAGACCAACTTCTAAAATAAGTTGATTTTTTTATTTAAAGTTAACTCTACAAATTATTGGGTAAAAGCTTATACCTTCTGTTTGTTTGAAAAGAGGTGTTGATCAGCAGGGTAAAATAACATCATGGAATATTCTACAAATGCGTTAAACATTTGTGCAGCATATCACTAACAATTTATGACCATACCCAGTGAATTAATATCCAGTGAATCAATCTCAAACAAATGCCGGCTGTTATATCCTCTGGTGCTTCAGAAATGTCTGATCAGCTGCCTTTATTTTTCATGAAATGTGAACTATGTTGCTTATGTTTCAGCTGAGTTTGAACCGATCACTGAGAAGATGTTCATGTCTGTACCAAAAAGCGTGAGGCTGACTGTGAAGCTTGCTGACTTGAACACGTTTTATCAGCAACTCTTTGACCACTTCATAAGGAACAAAAATAGGTGAGGGTGCAACTCCTAATGAACTTGTTTGAATTTTGTAATCTCTTGGTTAGCACTGATGGTAACTCTGGGAAGAATGCACTGGAAGGGTGACCATGGCTACAGCGAAGTCCTACATGGGGGCACAGTCTCAGGTGAAGGGGCCAATCATTTAGCACTGAGATGAGAAGTTACTTAACTCAAAGGTTGAGAGTCTTTGGAATTCTCTACCCCAGAAGGTTGTGGATGCGCCATCGTTGGATACTTTAAGGCTGGGCAAGAGAGATTTTTGGTGTCTTAGAAGTAAGGGATATGGAGAGCGAGGGGAAAATGGAGTTGAGGCCAAGATCAGCCATGATCGTATTGAATGGCGGAACAGACTCGACAGGCCATGTGGTCTACTCCTATTCCTTTTTTCTTGAGTTTTTGTGTTTACCCCTAGTTTGAATCCAGGAGCTGTTAAGGCAGAAAAATTGGGAATCTGTAATGTTGGCATATTTAGTATATCCAACAAGAAAGATGCAAGTACAATTACCATATTAGGATGCTCCTGTTTACTCATTCAGCCCCCATCTGACATTGGCAATTGCTGGTTTTATCCTCCTGGTTCAGAGATTGTATCTCTCCCAATGTCTGTATCATAACTTTCTGACAATTTTAGTCAGCTTGTGACTGGTGCTTGGTTTGGACTAGTTCCTTTCTTAGGAAGTCAAAAGTTTGTGACAGCTGCCTTTTTTTTTTAAATTTTAGTTTTGCCCCAATCAAATTTGCCAAATTTGCAGTTATGAATTAATTCTTGAACCTTTTTAATTAATTAACAAGTATGGTGTACAGCACCAATTTGATTAGTGGCCTTTTTTATAATGTGCAGGAAAAAACAAAAATCTAAACTCTACTCCTCTTAATTCAGTCACTTAATATAATTTGTTGTCTGCTTTCACTATCCTTTGCCCAGGGTAGACTGATCTGAAACAGCGGGTGGGATTTTCCCTTCCGTGCATAAGTACAGTGGCGGGTATTTTACCTGCCGGCCACAATGGAGGGTTTTCGTGCTGCATTGTCTGTTTCCTGCCTCGTTAGTTATACACCCACTGGAAACACACCAGATTGCGGGCAAGTGGCCTCTGATTCGCTTGCAGTGAGCTCACTGATTCCTCACTCAATGCTATATTTAAATGGCACCGTTGCACAGCTTTCTTGATGTCTGCAGCCCAGGATTGCTACAGATGAGAGAGATGGCCCCAAAAGGGAAGAAAACAGCTGCACCCAAATTCAGTGATGCCTCCCTGGATTGCCTTCTGAATGCAGTTGAGACTCGTCGCAATGTCCTCTACACCCATAATGGCCAGAGGTCCACTAACCTCAGCATTTCAGCTTGGGAGGTGGTGGCAGTGGTGGTCAGTGCCAATGCTGCACAGAAGAGGTCAGTCACCCAGTGCAGAAAGAGGATGAATGATCTCATCGGTACTGCCAGGGTAAATTTATAATTTCATCACTCAACTCACTCACTAGCCCATCAGACATTCCCTGGGATCTCAGATGCTGCCTGTTCAAGGGACATCACCACTCTTCCCCTCTCTCTCGCACCTTCAAAACTCCATCTGGGCTCATATCCTCTGGAGTTTACATCCTCATCCCGTCCATGGCTCCACTCACCACCCACACATGGCAGGCATCCTTGTCATCTGCGCTGGCATGTGTCCTGCTCTCTCACTCCATCTGTATTTATGCAGGACAGGCTTGCTCACAATTGAAGGGAGTGGTCTCAGACTGGGGTGTGGAGTGGCTGAAATCAAGGTCCTCACTCCCTATGAGAACCGAGCCATCAAACTGACCTTGAAGGACGTAGACAGTGCCTGCGATGATGGTGAGTTGCGTGGTGCACACCCAAGTGAGGAATCTGTACCAACTCATCCCTCGGACAACGATACTGAGAGTGCATTGTCTTGTTTTAGAGTCGCCTGCCATACATTAATTATCTCTACTTTCTTTCATAGGCACCCTGGAAAGTGCCTGAGGGGGAATCCACAAGCCAAGCACTCAGCCTCAGCCCCAACAACACCTCGGATGAGGAACACAAACAGAACACCATAGAAGACCCGTCACAGCGCTCACCCATACTCTCCAGCAGTGTGGAGACACGCACCTCTGTGGGACCTCGTTCTAGAGCAGCCTCAGTTACAATCTGGTGAGCACAGCACAGAATCTGGCCCACACCAAACGGAGGCAGGGACATCCAAGGTTGCCGGTACCTAGGACTGCTGGAGGCCAGGAATTTGTGGAGTCTGAGTCCGATGACTTGGTCCTCAATCAGTTGGTGGAGTTGCAGTGACAGTCATGAGAACATCAGGAAGGGATGTCAGCTGTATTCCTCAGACTTCAACTTACAATGGAGTCCTTCCGTGTTCAGCCTGAGGTTATAGCGCCGGCATGCCAACGCACTGAGGTTAACACTGGCAGGATGGCGTCCACTATGGATACCTTGGTCCAGGACATCAGCCCTGCACTGCATCAAGAGTTGCACATCATCACGGTAGGCTTGATGACATTCATCAGTGGCTGTGAGGGGTGGGGCCAGGGCAGCTCTATCTTACTCCAGCTGCCCTTTCTCCTCAAGAGTCAACCATGGCCCTCAGGCACCCATAGGGAGGAGGACCAGCTGCTGGACACCTTGGGGCCATGCACCAATCCCAATCTCCTCTTCCTGTGGCCCCATCACCTCTAGCTCTACAAGCTGAGGAACGTTCATCTGTCCTACAGCAGGGCACCCAAAACAGGCTGGGGCCTTCCAGGTCTCAACACTCCAGAGGATGTCCAACAAAGTCATCAAAGACAACAGGGCTTGGCAGTCAGCAGGCTGCCTCCACCTCCACTGTGCATGTCACGATGCACTTATGTAGCGGTAGGGTTAGGAAAGTTATAAAATATTAGGAGCACAGTGGTGGCACAGGTGTTCACCGCATGGAAATAATGTTCACGAATGTAAATAGAATCGCACTCATTTCACATTTCCTCTTGTATATGCCTCCTTTTTATGATGAGCTGTGTTGTCAATCAGGTGTGACATCATGGTCCCTCCTCTCCACATCACAGGTTTTGTTATCATTGGCCTCTTGTCTATGTAGTCAGCTTCCATTTCACCACAGTGCGTACCCGTTCTCGGATCATTCCCGACATCAGTGGTGCCTCGTCCTTAATGTAAAGTGTGCTGTGGAAAGATTCTTGTTCATATGCTTTGCAAGGTCATGTCATATTCATTCATTCTTGGCTGTGTAAGGTTGAGGTAGAGGTGTTCTCCCATCTCGTCTGCATCATTGAAAGATGAAAGTGTAGCATACAAGGAGAGATGTTTTGATGCATAGAGAAGGGTCATATATCCTGGAACTTCATGTACTCTGTCATCCAGCAGGGTTTCATGCTATGAGCCCACACTCTGGGCTCGTGTGTACTCCTGTCTGCCAAGTGTGTTTACAACTTTCCGAGTGTGCATCTGCTAAGCTCGCCAATAAGTGGGAGCACCTTGCCACCTCAATGTGCCGAAGCTGTGCTCATCAACCATATTGTTGTCCTGGCACTTGTACCTACAACCATGAGCCTTTCTCACCCTGTAGTTGTCTGTATTGCGGCCACAAGGCGCTCATCACAGTGTAGGGATGCAGAGCTGTGCATCCTCTCACCTATACACTGAGGTCAGTGATGCTAATTCCAAATGGTGATTTTGACAGGCAATGGAGCCTTTGAGCATGCTCTGGAAGCGCACATGGTAGCTTTAGACAATGCTGAGGGGAGCAATGGGATAAGAGCGAGGATGTACTGAAGCTGGTCTGCTCTTTTAGCAACGATGTGTGACCTTGAGGGCTTCGTGGTGTCTGAGCATTTTGGAGTTTGCAAGGGCAGGGCTGGCCATGAGGGCACACTGTGTTAAAGAGGAGCATTTCATGCCTGGCAGGCAAGTGTTTGGTCGTTGTCATCCTAAGGTAGTCCACATCCATAGAAAGGTGAGGATAAATGCAGGCCAGCCTCCCTAACTGAATGCTAGATGTCAATGTGATTGAGAAGATGACAGAGGACTCAGTCATCTTGATGGATTGACACCTATGAAATGCCCTTGGCTGCCTTGGTCCAAGTGTCAGCTGTCAGTTTCACCATTGAGGTGACGCAGAATACTTTGTCCAGTTGTTGGAGATGGATCTCCTTGAGGAGCGTTGTCAGACTGAAGGCATACAGCTATGAGCTCACTGAGGATAGTGGAACAGCTCCTGCCTCTCGTACGTTGCTGTAGCAACTGGGATGCTGGAGAGGCGCTTGACGAAGCAGTACCTTCTGACATCTGATGCCATTACGCCCTCCTCCAGTTAGCACCTCATCTTGGCAAGGGCGCATGCTTCCAAAGCTGCTTCATCCTTCAAGGGATCGGGACAATGTGAGCCTGATGTGTAACTATTCACTCGTATAGAAGTGGATGGTTGAAATGAGAGCAATAGCAACACTGGTGTTCATGTTGGCCCATGATGGGGGGACACTTATCCAAGAGAAAACTCACTGCAGCTCCTCATCCTCTTAGAGGAATCTGGTGGCTGAGGGCCTCGCGTGCATGCCTGCCTTGTCTTTCCCCTGCAGCCTATGCTTCCTCAACCTCATTGCATTCGCTGTCCTCATCAGAGGAGACCTGCAGCTTCATGTTGGCATCTGACAAGTCCCCTGCCCTTTGCAGCACCAGGTTGTGAAGCATGCAGCAGGCCACGATCTCCTGAGAGTCCCTCTGGGGCATGTACTGGAGTGCTCCACCATATCTGTCCAGGCATCAGAATCGCATCTTAAGATGTCTATGGTGTGCTTTACCAATGTTTGACATGAGCTTCGCTGTACCTTCTCTCTACAGGATTCTGTGGCTGCTGCACGGGCGTCATCAGCCGCATCCTTTACGGGTACCCTTTGTCACCAAGGAGCCAAACCTAGATCCTTTGTGAGCCCTCTAAGATGTCAAGGTCTGGTGCAAGCCTGCAGGATTTGTTTGTTATGGTCACAGTCCAGCTGAACATTAAAGGAATGGAAGCCTTTCTTGTTAATGTATTGGAGTGCCTGTAGCCAGGGAGCTTTTATAGCCACGTGAGTGCAGTCGCTGGTACCCTACCCCTGTGGGAATTTGAAATTGCAGCAAAGTCCAGTGCTCTAGAGTCCTGGCTTGCTTGATCTTTGTCAAAATTCATGCTTGCTTGATCTTTGTCAAAATTCATGCAATTGTGGGTCTTGGAAAAAAGGGTATGTGTTACTTCCTATATGCACTTGTGTGGAATCTTACGCGAGGTCCCCAGTGGAGCTCTGGAAAGAGCCACCTGTGTAGAAGTTAAGAGTGATGGTGACTTTGAGCCACTGGCAGTGGATGTCCTCCCAGTCCCCATGGCATCAACTTCTGCAGATTGTGGTAGATGTCTGGCACCAGATCCATGGACATGCAGAGGCGTTGGTGACGCACTCTCTCTCTCTCTCTGCAGAAAAGGCATGCGGTTCTGTACATCCTTGGTCTTGCGAGCTGCCTACGCATGAGGTTTCTGCGAGTTTTGTCCTCTGTGTACGGAGGGGGCCCTGCTGCTCCTTGCTCATCAGGGTGAAGCTGCTCCCTTTGGTGAGGCTGGCGCCTCTTTCGCAATCTCCCCCTCCTCTCCTACTTGTATGCAATTATGCAGGTAGCAATAAATCCAGCCTCCATCTTCCTGAAGGTTGTCTTTCCACAGCATCAACGAGAAACAGACATGAGTCAGCATTGGCATCCAAAGGTCTTATTTTTGTTGTTGACTCATTGGTGAATGTGAGTTCAAGGGCTTGGTTCCAGTGTTGGCAACTATTTGTCCCTCTCTTCCTCCACCCCTCTCCCTTCACATGACCAACTGCTATGAGATTGCTTCGGCCAGGCACTTGGATGTGCTGCTTTCAGCTCAGGCATTGGGATCCTCATTCACTGCACTCTAATACTACACTCTTTAGAATATATAAGAGGGAAAATGTTTAGTCAAGAGCTGAGATTATTTGAGGGGAGGCATCTGTTCTGTGAACATGCTAGTGCCACAATTCTAACGCTCATCTGAAGCTTGTCCAGTTGGCCAATTGTTCAGGATTTCCACGCTGTGAACAAGGGGTTAATACAAAGATAAAAACAAAAAGCTAAAAGCTACTGCGGATGCTGGAAATCCAAAACAAAAACAGAATTACCTGGAAAATCTCAGCAAGTCTGGCAGCATCGGTGGAGAAGAAAGCAGTTGACGTTTCGAGTCCGCATGACCCTTCGGCAGAACTGTTCTGCCGAAGGGTCATGAGGACTCGAAACGTCAACTGCCTTCTTCTCCACCGATGCTGCCAGACCTGCTGAGTTTTTCCAGGTAATTCTGTTTTTGGTTAATACAAAGAGATTGATTAGTGCCACTTTTCAGGATTAGTCTTGTATGAATGCACTTGCTTGTTTCACTCTCCTGATTCCCTGCATTGTCATTGAAAGGCTTCTAATATGTTTCGGCTGTGAATTTCTCATCATTTGGGAATGCACAGTTCACTTGAGTGCCCCTTTAATTAGCCACCCAAGTGTAGTGCACCGGTTTCCAATCAGCCCTTAGAGCCCTCACCAGCAGAGTATCTCCTCATTTTAATTTTGCACCACCGCTGTAGGTTGGAAGTGGGTGGTGCTGAGGTCTCACTAACTCCCTGTGAGTCTGGAAATCCATGGAGGAGCTTAATATTCAGGTTTCCCTCCCTGCAAGACCTCTGGATTTTGCTCCTGTATTCCTTGATCTCATGATTGTAGTGGATATTCCTTTGTTACCCTCTGAATATTTTTGAGATAGATGAGCTGATGCCCTGTCTGGACCTCGCCCCTCTATCTTGAGGCCACTTGCACAGTGAAATATGTACAGCACCTGCCCCCACCCCTTTGCCCCGGAATACCTCTTCCCCAAATATAGGCTGCAATGCCTCCCTTGACTGTGACTGTGCCATCTGCAGTCCAGCATGATGTTAAAATCCACCCCCTCCCAGACTGATGGACGTGAGGTTATGACCACGCCCTGCGCACAACATGCTGGGCTCGACTGACATTCCCTCCCCCTGTCTGGACTGGGACAAGGACAGTCTTTGCAAGCTCAACAATATAAACTGAAGCGCTTCTTCAGTCAGTGATCCTCCCATTCTGGCCCCAACTCACTTATGTCCTTCTGTAACAAACTCTTCCCCTCTCCTGGCGCAGAGGATGCTTCCCTGCACACTGCCCCCCCCCCCCCCCACCTCCCAAAGCTATCTCCCTCTTATCGCTGGTCTGGTAGGTAGGGACAAGCCTGTGACACACCCCTGAAAGTGATGTCGTGCTGACTGCAAAGCCTGGCTCTGAGCCGAGTTGCCGCAAGCACTGCATGATGCAAGGTAAGAGAATGAACCTTAAAGTCACCAGCAAAGTGCAGGTCGCCAGGTGCATGTCACTTATATACCATTGTGAAGCACGTTGGTTTAGTTGGATGCCAACGTGCCCTCTTGATCCAGCAAGGGGAGGGGTGATTCTGGTGGCAGCCCTTATAATGAAATGCAAATATATTAAAAAGATATATTCCTCATGTGCCACGGCTGGAAACACAGCCCACCACTGAGGGCTGGAGTGGACGATCGCAAACTGGTTTTACGACAACGGAACACCATGATGCCTGCTGCAGGAGGGAGTAGAAAATCCCAGCCAGTGTCTTGTGCCTGTGTTATTTCACAGTCCCTGTCAGCTTAAGTTGTATTTGACTGGCAACCAGGTTACTGCTGCCCTGCCTCACGTTCCTGGTGCATTGCTCTACCTTCCAAGATAGCATCCTCTGCCACAGCAGTTGAGGACTTGGTAATTTTGGATTGAGTGGGGTGAGGGGGGGTGTTGGGTTGTGGTTTTATTTTCCTAGAAATACAATCAGTTTGTATCCAGTTATTGCGCAGATGACAACATTTTATTGTTCCTCTATAACCAAAAGCATTTGAGTAGCTCAAGGATATCAATCCAGTTCATGACTTCCATATATGACATTCCTGTGGTTGGATTGGGAGTATCTTATAGGGCTTTTAACTTGTGCCTGCCTGAATTCCAATAATCAAGTATGCATATAGCTTCTCGTCTGTTTTGTCATTTAATGTCTTCAAACATTTAAAGGGAAAGCTATGAAGTCAAAACTTAATTGACAACTAACCTGTGCTGTTATAAATGTCTCCTTTTCCTTCAGTTCTGCGCTGAGTGTGATACAGATGAGTAAGCTCAACATGAAAGCAACCGAATCCAAGTTAAAAACATTGAAAGCTCTTGAAATCCTTCAACTAGACAAAAAGGGACGAGTTCGGCTCTGCATGCAACATCCTAAATGCTGAGTGTCTTCTACCAGAGCAGACTCTCCCACTTGGACCTTGTATAAATTTAAGAGGGCAGTAACCCCCTTTCTGTAACTCTGTCCGGTTCAGAGGTCTCCAAGCTTTAAGATGTAAGATCAAAGATCTTTGGACCAGTGAATTTAAAACTGGGGAGGACGCAATCTGGAAACCGCAGCTGTTGAGATGTTTTAACATCAGAAGTCAAGCATCAAGGTTTAGCTGCTTTCAGTTGAATGACCTCCCTACTGTCCATCGCTCAACTATTAATACAGAGACAGTGTTGGTACAGGTGACTGGTTCCCAAGATTCACCTTAATCAGCAGCAGAATCATGCGCCATATTTTCTTGTCTTTTCAGTGCTGTTGGTTCCTGGAATTTAGATTGTTTACAATAGGGAGTGTGACTGATGGAGGGAGATAGGTGAAGTTGCCACCTGTCATGTCAAATCACCTAGAAAAATGTAAAGCGAGTTGCAGTACAAAGTGGTGGGATGTGGGTTTGCACCTGTAAATTATTCCATTGTCCACTCCATCCAAACTCAGACATGGTTGATCTAGACCATGGGAAGATGCTGCGTACAGTGCCTCTACACGGACCACAGAAACTGTTTCCCTTTGAGCAGCTGTTGTTCACCTTGTAATGGTCAGCTCCATAGTATTTGTAGAGCCCTTTCAGAAAGTTCTATCCTTGTCATTGGAAATAACTTTTAAAAAAATTTTAAAACTCATTAGATGCAACAGTTGTACCAATTGTCATCTTTTGGTAATTTAGGTGTGTGGAGAGATTATATAATATTTTAAATTTGTCACTTCCTAGTTCATCAAATCCCATGCACAATCTAATTTATGCTTCCATTGTTCTTTGTCTGGTCTGGACTGAGCTGAAGAAAATGTGAAATTTGGCAAAAGTGAAGTACAATCAGTTTCTGAAGCTTCTTAAATTGTATATTTGATTTTCCTGAAACCAACAGAGGAGATGAATGCAAGATTTGCTTAATGTTTACTTTTTGATTGTCTTTCAAGGTGAACAAATTCTTTGGACTATACTGATTTTGGTTTTTTTTGTATAATTGCATGGATATATGAGGTAACAATGTTCTAGCATTTCATGCATGAAAGGGTATTTTGTGGCTAGTTTGTTAGATCTTGTCAATTTTTGATGTTGAATAAAGTGAAATGAGGTTGTAATGGGTTTTCTTCCTTGCTTATGTGGCCTTGGTTAGGGATGACTGCACTGGGGAATTGAACATTCTCCTCTTTGAATTTGGCTGCATTGTTTGTACAGTCCCGAGTTGAATTAATTATAGAGCAGTGGTAATGGAAAATCCCATGCTGACCCAATTTTAGACCAAGTTTATTTTTAGCCCCTAGTGAAGTGGGGGAAGAGCAACAGTGAGGAATACAGTGATGGGATGTGGGTTTACAGCCACAATTCAGTATAGAGATAATTTCCCATCTTGTACTGGTAAATATTGGTGAGATGGTGCTATGCAGAGTTACAGCATTTCCTTGATGGAATCAGTTGCTGCACATTCCACTGAAACCCCATATTTCACTTTACCACCTTGTTTTTCACATCAGTATTATTTGATTGTCTATTAAACTGTGCGTACTTATTCTCCATTCTTCTGTCCCCTCATCAGTGGTTTCTGCAGTCTGTAGCATCATTTTATGTATTGTACAGATGAACATCCAGATTACTACAGTTAAATGTTGATGGAGGGAAGGATGTGGGTTGCATTCCCATACATCCAACATAAATGAAATGCCCAAAGGACTGACTAGTCCACATTATACACCTTAATTTTTTAAAAGACTAACTTGCTGACCAGAGGATGTAAGTTTTATGTGGAATAGCTTGATCTCAAATTCACAAAATGCCTTTTTGAAATGTAGGGTCACTCCAGTGAAATTCATGCCCCAGCTCCCAAAACCATTAGCAGGATAACTCCCAACATCTTTTAACTGCATCTTGGAAAGATAGTGTGCGATATAGTAATAAGAAAATAACCAATTGGAAAACCGACTAGAAGTAAAGATGAGCCAATGAAAAGGAAGAAACAACATAAGAACAGCATTAGCCCATTCAGCCCCTCAAGTCTGTTCTGTTTGTTTACATCATGATTGCTCTGCCTTTACTGCATTTACCTGCCTTAATGTCCTGGGGGTGGGGGGGATTCCAGAGTGCCACCCTTCTTTGTGTCATTGGGTAAATTAGGGGTGGGGGGTAAAGGAAAAAGCTCTTATTGTTTTCACCCTAATGTATGTTGTATTGTTCTGGATTCCCCATCAGAGGAAAGTTCCTCTACCCCATCGAATCCCTTTTATCATCTTAACGACCTCTGTTACATCAGTTTTCATTTGCAACAAAAATGACGACATGCAGTTATCTACATTGCTGATTTCTGATCGAGTTTCACTAACCTATGATGCCATTCATAATCTGGACCAAGCATCATGTTTAAACAATCATATTTGTTTTATTATGCTTGGTGATAATTGAACTTTTTGTAATAGAATTTTGGGGATACAGTATCCTTGGATTATGAGGTGTGCTATATATTTTCTTGAGCTGCAATTCCTTTGCTTGTGGAATTTAACATCAAGTGCTGGTTTATTCCAAGATGATGACCCTGCCAAAACAAATCACAGGTGAAATATTGCAGTAAACTAATTCCTGGAGATCGTGGTTGGTACTTGCCCTTTTAATCAATTCCATTATGATACACTGTGGAACTGGTGTGTTTGACAATGTCCAGGTGTCATGTACCCTCGTGTTAACTCTGTTTTTCCTTCCTCCACCCACTCATTTGTAAGTTTGATTATTTAATTTCCAGCGTACTAATAACTGTTTATCAAAATACTTTGTTGTAGATATTTTCCTTAAAATTTAAAAACACTACTAAATATGTGTGGGCTATTGTGTGTTGCTGTATGGTATGACTGCAGTTACACTGTGTAAAGCACAATGGAACTTTCCCTGTCACTGATGCTATGTTTGGTGGATAACTGCCATGTGTGCAGACTTTTTAAACCTGCAAAGAGCTACTGTGCTATGGGTGTAAAAGCTCATTTTTCTGTAACGGCAGTAAGTGAGTTGAAGGTGTTCCACTGGATGACAAATTTGCATTTTGACATGTGCGGACACCTTCACCTGCTAATGGAAGCCAAGAAAATAAAGAATAGAGATAGAGGCAATGCACACCATTCCATGAAACAACTTGTTGCTTCTTGGCTTGTGTGTCTTTTTGGCAGAAAGCCATACCTGTGAGGCTGGTTCCAGTTTGCTCTCTGGATCTGATTTCTATTGGAACTCTCCTCGCTAAGGCTACCTGAAGACATAAGAAATAAACAGCAGTTGATAAGGTTGCACACTAGAAGTTACACCGCTCCTGGGCTTGTGCACAGTTCAAATTGCACATGGCTGCTGATGAGGGGTGATCTCAATTGAATTTGATCAATGATCTACCTTTGCACTGAACTAGAATAGTTTTAAAGCAAAATACATTCACTGAGCATTTGATTCCACTTAATGTAGTGATGAAGGCTACAAAGTGTAATATTCTGGAGGGGTGTTATTAAATCCAAGTTCACAACTCATTAAACCTTCAGAGAAGAGTGAGGATTAGGTCAGCTATTAATAGTGATAAATGATTCTGCATTTTAAATTCCTTCACTAGTCATAGATGTCAGAGGCAATGGCCAGTATTTGTTGTCTTTAACTTGAGTTGGCTTGCTAGGCCTTTTCAGAGGGCAGTCAAGAGTCCACATTGCTGTGGGTCTGGAGTCACATGTAGGTCAGGCTTGCGGGGGGCGCTGGTGGTAACATTGTAGATTTCATTCCCTAAAGGGTATTAGTAACCAAATGGGTTTTCTGACAATCTGATAGTTGTATGGTCACCATTACTGATACTAGCTTTCCCAGCTTTTTTGTTAACTGAATTTAAATTTCCCAGCTGCTGTGGTGGGATTTGAACTTATCTCCAGATAATTAGTACAGGCCTCTGGATTGCTAGTCCAGTAACATGACCAATATGCTGGCATTCCAAGTATTTATCATGCTTGATTTGTGGTAGCTGCTATATATAAATACAAATTAGCTACCAGCAATGAATTTTTAAATCCTTTAACTATCCTGCCATGAAATGGATTTATGTTCATGTTATATCATGTATCTCTGTTTACAGATCCAGTAATGTATTCAGTTGACTATTTTTGAATATTAAAAAATAACTAATGTTGGAAAATAATTGTGTTTATGACTGGAATCTCCCAATTCTTGTATTAATTTCTTACTTGCAGGAGCAACTGAAACACCAGTTTCTGATGTTCTGCTGTCCGGGTCTCCCTTCGATTCTCCCTGTACAGTTGCAATATTGGTTTGCTTTCCATTGCATTCTTCTTTCTGTGAAACACTATTAGTAACACATGATCTTATAAACATCCAATGTATGTACTGGATACCATATTTAGACATAGATTTGAAACTGAAATAAATCCAAATGTTGATTATATATTTACATAATTAATCCGGAGCTTGATGTAAAGCCAGAAACAGGGTTAACATTAATGTGACTAAGTAGTGTGTGCTAATCCCTATTTCACACCTATTGCTCACTGACTCCCTAAAACTTCACATTCTACCTCTGCAATCTTTTCTATCGCTACATTCTATCATGCACCCTCTGCGGTTTTGACTCCAATGTCCATCCGTCTACCCAATATCAGTGTCTGCGTCTTCAGTTATCATGCCCCAAAATCCTGGAATGCTCAAACTTGATATACATTACAGTTGTATTGTCAACTGAAAATGTTATAATTTTACTGCACCAACTTTTATGACATTACAGACCTGAATGCAAGTATGACTGTCAACTTGTTAATTCAAATTAAACCACTGCTGCAGTTCTATAAGTTATAATGGTTGGATATTAGACTCATGTAGAACCAGCCTGAGCATGAACCTCTGTCTCAGGAACAATAAAGACTACTGTCAGGGCGTATCTTGTTTTACACTTTTCTCCACTGATGTAAAGGAAAACTGGCATACAAAGATGACCATCATTGTAACGTCTCTGATGATGCTTCTGTTCCTATAGAATGAACTCCTTGCTTCAGCCTGGAAATGAGGATAATTAGCAATTTGCATGTCTCATTAATGAATGCATCTGTAGCAGCTGCACAAACCTTAAGGCCTCTCCTTCATGTACATTGTTTCTACTTGTCCATAGCTTGGTTATTTTTCCCTTCGACTGATCTTGCAATTCCAATATCTCCTCTAGAACACTATCCAGTGTAGAATGAGCTCTAAGGAAAAGCACAACTTTTACTTAAGATTATTTATTGCTATTAACTTTCAGTGTTACTTGATTGGGATAATCCCATCAGTTTTAATTCTCAAAATTAAAATGAATTGTAATTGTAATTCAATTCAGCCACACCGATGGGTTGAAAATCTGCCAAGTATGACTAGCTTTAAGTGGAATGGAATTGGGCAAACCTCCAGCTCCCACTGTGATTTGACAAAGTGCAGACTTGTCAGAGATACCACAAGGATCGCTGATATGGAAATTGGAAAATACAGACTTGTGCAATATTGGGCACCGATAATGTTAATGCAGATTGCTGGGGCAGAACAGATGGGAGATTTTACTCTGGTCTGACCCATAATGTAATGAATTGGTAGTGAGGAATGCTGATACCTTACTGGGTACAAGATGTCCTGTATACTACATTTCTATAAAAACAAAAAGCTACTGCGGATGCTGGAAATCCAAAACAAAACAAAAACAGAATTACCTGGAAAAACTCAGCAAGTCTGGCAGCATCGGCGGAGAAGAAATCAGTTAACGTTTCGAGCCTTCATGGCCCTTCGGCAGAACTGCAGCATAGTTTCAACAGGGGAGAAATATAAATTGGTTTAAGGTGGGTGGGGAGGGGGGGGGGAAGAGACACATTGAGGGTGTGGTGTGAGCAGATAATCAAAAGATGTCACAGACAAAAGGGTCAAAGAGGTGTTGAAGGTGGTGGTCTTTGTCTGAGAAAAGTGCTAATTCTCAGACAAAGAGACAATGTGTCTCTTCCCCCCCCCACCACCCACCTTAAACCAATTTATATTTCTCCCCTGTTGAAACTATGCTGCAGTTCTGCCGAAGGGCCATGAAGGCTCGAAACGTTAACTGATTTCTTCTCCGCCGATGCTGCCAGACTTGCTGGGTTTTTCCAGGTAATTCTGTTTTTGTTTTGTACTACATTTCTATGCCTTGCCTTCACTCAGTCACCAGAAATGTAGTTCTAAGCAAAGGACTCTGCCTTACAACTGGAGAGACTTCTTTTGGGACTAAATTAACTGCAGAAGAGTCCTTTTTTAATTAAAAAAAAAAGCAAAGTGAATCTTAGGAATCAAATAGGCCTTTGGTAAGGTGATCTGGTCTGGAGGGTGGGGAAAAACTGCAACAGAGATTTTAAAAAGAGCAAAGCCAGCAAAAGTACTTGCATGTTGGCAAGACTAATTTTTTTCTCAGTCATGCCAAAGTTGCAAAGAAGCTGAATTCCAGGTGGGTGGGTGAATTTACCAACCCAAATCAGGCTACATGAGATTATATACTGAACAACATTACATGTCAATATATGGTCACTGAGGTTCAGGAGTGACTTGCAGATAGAACCACGAGCCGTTTTCTTTGGCCATTATCTGTTAGTGACATTCTCATCAGACTAGGAAGATTTCCAATGTTCACTAATAACATTAAAATGGTAAAGTTTAAAAAGAAAATTCTTGTTCTATTAGTGGAATCATTAAAGTCCTAATGCAAATATCATTTACTGCCAGTTGAACACACGGTGGGATTTTTTGTTCCTGCCGAAGTCCTTAGAACTAAGAATGGCTCGCTGCATTTTACGGCCATAAAGATCCGGCCATGGGATATTGGTTTGTTTTGTTTCTCTACCTCTCAGTCTCTTCCATGGATTTCTGCATGCTGCACCTTTCCCAGTCACTGGGATGTTCCAACAAGCCTCGGTTTGCTTCCTGCTGCCTCTCTGGTACAATCTGGTCCTCTCTCTGACCTTCTGCAGACTCCTGAACGATCTTTCCTGGCGTTATTCCCTCTGGCATTGGATTCACCTTTTCTTCTGCAAACAAGCCTGGTTTTAGAGCCTTGCATGTTCCGATGAGCGGACAATTGTTTACATATTAAAAATTAGGACTAGGTAGGAAACACTTGCTTTTAACTCTTACACATCTTGTTCCATTTACAAATTATAAAAGGAATTATTTAAAAATTACAAATGTTTGAAACTGAAGATCAAATATACATGGAAATACACTGCAGGTCCATCAGCATTGGCAGGGAGCACAACTTGCATTTCTATAGTGCATTTAACATGGTTTACTATCCTCAAGAGTTTCAGGGAGGGGGGGGGGGGGGGGGGGAGGGTGGGTGGGGGCAGGAGGTGGCAGTACCAGAAACCAAGCAGGAAACTGGGAGAAGAGTGGGAAGGTAACTGAAGACTGATGGGGTGGTAATTGGCTGGGTTGGATTTGTCCTTTTTATGCCTTGTCCACAAAACGCAGGACAAATCCAACCTGGGCAATTACCGCCCCATCAGTCTACTCTCCATCATCAGTAAAGTGATGGAATGGGTCATCAACAGTGCTATCAAGTGGCACTTGCTTAGCAATAACCTGCTCACTGACGCCCAGTTTGGGTTCCACCAGGGCCACCCAGCTCCTGACCTCATTACAGCCTTGGTTCAAACATGGACAAAAGAGCTGAACTCCCAAGGTGCAGTGAGAGTGACTGCCCTTGACATCAAGGCAGCATTTGACCGAGTGTGGCATCAAGGAGCCCTAGCAAAACTAGAGTCAATGGGTATCAGGGGGAAAACCCAGCAGTGGTTGGAGTTATACTTAGAACAAAGGAAGATGGCTGTGGTTGCTGGAGTTCGGGTCATCTCAGTTCCAGGACGTCACTGCAGGAGTTCCTCAGGGTAGTGTCCTAGGCCCAACCATCTTCAGCTGCTTCATCAATGGCCTTCCTTCCATCATAAGGTCAGAAGTGGGGATGTTTGCTGATGATTGCACAATGTTCAGCACCATTCGCGACTCCTCAAATACTGAAGCAGTCCATATCCAAATGCAGCAAGACCTGGACAATATCCAGGCTTGACTGACAAGTGGTAAGTAACATTTGTGCTACAGAAGTGCCAGGCAATGACCATCTCCAACAAGAGAGAATCTAACTGTCGCCCCTTGACATTCAATGGCATTGGCATTGCCATCGCTGAAACCCCACTCTCAACATCATGGGGGTTACCACTGACCAGAAACAGAACTGGGCTAGCCATATAAATACTGTGACTACAAGAGCAGGTCAGGGGCTAGGAATCCTGCGGAGAGTAACTCACCTGACTCTCCAAAGCCTGTCCACCATCTACAATGCATAGGCCAGGAGTGTGTGGAATACTATCCACTTGCCTGGATGAGTGCAGCTCCAACAACACTTGAGAAGCTTGATACCATCCAGGACAAAGCCACCTGCTTGACTGGCACCCCATCCACAATCCTAATTTGAACCATTCTGTTCACCTTTCACCTCTGTCCTCGCTGACCTTTGCTAGCTCCTGAACAAAAACAGAATTACCTGGAAAAACTCAGCAGGTCTGGCAGCATCGGCGGAGAAGAAAAGAGTTGACGTTTCGAGTCCTCATGACCCTTCAACAGAAGCTCCTGGTTCAGCAAAGCCTGAATTTTAAAATTTTAATCTTTTGTTTTTAAATCCTTTCATGGCCTCACTCATTCCTGTGTCTGTAGCTTCCACCAGCCCTACAATCCATCATGATCTCTGCGTTCCTACAACTCTGGCCTTTTGTGCATTCCCCTATCTTCTTCACCCCACCACTGGTGGTGTAAGTAGGCCTGGGTTTTAGTATAACTCAACCATTTTTAGATTAATTTCATGTTATGGTCATTGTAATAAGCTAACAAGGTCAAAACAGCATTTTGTGCTAACTGACATAAAAAGCCATTTTGCGTTCTGTACCTTATAATCACTCATGTATTAATTAAGAGCTATTACATAATTAGGAACCATCCAAAAACAGATAATTGACCAAATAGTATGCCTCAATTAAGTTACAATTGAAGAAATAGTAATTAATCAAGTAGTTATGTTAAAGCTGGATTTAAAACCTTAAGTTTAAACACTATTTTGATATGTCTGCTTTGGATGAGTATCAATCAGATATGTTGTGCTAAGCTCAGCAAAAGCCATAACCAAATGGACAATAGACTAGGGGTCACTGTTTAAAAATAAGGGGTCGCCCATTTAAAACAGAGATGAGGTGAAATCTTTTCACTTAGAGGGTCATGAGTCTTTGGAACTCTCTTCCTGAAAAGGTAGTGGAAGCAGAGTCTTTGAATATTTTTAAGGCAGAGGTGGACAGATTCTTGGTAAGCAAGGGTGTGATAGGTTATCAGGGTTAGGTGGGATGCCGATTTCAGGTTGCTATCAGATCAGCCATGACCTTTATTAAATGGCGGAGCAGTCTCGAGGGGCTGAATGGCCTACTCCTGCTCCTTGTTCGTATTTTCGAAGTCAACAACAAATGATACTGCAAAAGAAACATCATCCTTTCAAGAGATGATATACGTAGGTAGTAAAACTCCAAAAAAACAAACCAACAATTAAATTAACCAATTATGAAACTACACAGACATGGTCTGAGATGAGGTATTAATAATTTAGGGCATAAAAGTAAAGGCTTTGAATGACATTTTTGCTAGCTAGTCACATACTGAATGCACCCAACGCAGAATTTGAAAGAACTGCTGTCAATGAAGGAACAGGAGGATAGGCTTACTCTTCAGCACCCTGATCACTCGTTTGAAGTTGTAAAGTCTATTTCGTGCTGTTAAGTATACTTTTTCCTTTTCAAAATAAACTTTCTCTTTTAATTTGCTACTCAAGAGTCCATCTTTCCTTATGGCTATGTCTTGTTCAAACCAAATGATTTATTGGATTTTGTTGGGTTAAATTTGAAGTCAGATAATTGCATAATTAAGGATTAAATTAAAGTAATCTGTACATTTAAAACCTACACTGGGTGTGCCTTCAACCATCTAGCCACCAAGCTAGGGAATTCCATCCCTAAGCCTCTTTGCCTCTCTACCTTTCCCTCCTCCTTAAAACCTACTGCTTTGAAGAAGCTTTTAGTCACACTTCCTAATTACCTCCTTCTTCTTGGTATCCATTTTTGAATGTGGGTCCATTTGAAGCACCTTTTTCTACATTAAATGCACCATATAAATGCGATGTTGGGTGAGTGGTGGACAGGAGTTCTGTCCTACTGCACCTCCACAGGCAGATTGGTGCAGTGGAATATCCCAATATCTTTACCATCCTTAGACTGTGTCGCTAATTAGCAGTTTTTATTAGCATTAAGTCATGAGTTTGACCAAATGAAATAATGTTTTACCTCCTCAAAGAACACCACTGGCTGACAGCTAAAGAAGCACTCCCATAGAACCATAGAAAAGTTACAGTGCAGAAAGAGGCCATTCAGCCCATCGTGTCTGCACCGACCAAAAAGAGAAAAAAGAAACTAGCCGCTCATTTTAATCCCACTTTCCAGCAACTGGTCCGTAGCCTTGCAGGTTACAGCACTTCAGATGCAGATCCAGGTACCTTTTTAAATGAGTTGAGCGTTTCAGCCTCAACCACCAACTTAGGCAGTGAATTCCAGACGCCCACCACCCTCTGGGTGAAAAGGTTTTTCCTCATGTCCCCTCTAATCCTTCTACCACTCACCTTAAATCTATGCCCCCTGGTAATTTACCCCTCAGCTAGGGGAAACAAGTCTTTCCTGTCTACCCTATCTAGGCCCTTCATAATTTTGTACACTTCAATTAGGTCACCTCTTAGCCTCCCCTGTTCTAAGGAAATCAACCCTAGCCTGTCCAATCTCTCCTCATCGCTGCAATTTTCAAACCCTGACAACATTCTTGTAAATCTCCTCTGTACCCTCTCCAGAGCAATTGTGTCCTTCCTGTAATGTGGTGACCAGAACTGTACACAAAATTCCAGCTCTGGCCTAACTAGCATTTTATACAGTTCCATCATTATATCCCTGCTTTTGTATTCAATACCTCGCCCAATGAAGGAAAGCATTCCATATGCTTTCTTTACCACCTTATCCACCTGTCCTGCCATCTTCAGGGACCTGTGGACATGCACTCCAAGGCCTCTCACTTCCTCAACCCCTCTCAATAACTTCCCGTTTATTGAGTATTCCCTTGCTTTGTTTGCCCTCCCCATATGCATTACCTCACACTTTTCCAGATTGAATTCTATTTGCTACTTCTCCACCCACTCATCCAAATCATTGATATCACTCTGGAGTCGATAGCTATCCTCTTCACTATCAACCACACAGCCAATTTTTGTGTCATTTGCAAATTTTCCAATCTTGCATCCCACATTTAAGTCGAAATCATTCATCATTGAACCAATTTTGGTTCCAACCTGCCACCTTCCCCTGTACTCCATGAGATCTCACTTTCTTGATCAGTCTGCCACGTGGGATCTTGTCAAATGCCTTACTAAAATCCATGTAGACAACATCCACTGCACTACCCTCATCAATCCTCCTTGTTACTTCCTCAAAAAATTCTCTTAAGTTACTAAGACACCATCTTCCCCTAACAAAACTCTGCTGACTATCCCTGATCAATCTGTGCCTTTCTAAGTGACAGTTTATCCTGTCTCTCAAAATTGTTTACAATAATTTGCCCACCACTGAAGTCAGACTGACTGGCCTTTAATTTTCTGACCTATCCCTTGCACCCTTTTTGAATAATGGTACAATGTTTGCAGACCTCCAATCCTCCCTCGCCTGTATCTAGTGAGGATTGGAAAATGATCCTCAGAGCATCCACTATTTCCTCCCTGGCTACCTTCAACATCCTGGAATACAACCCATCTGGCCGTGGCGATCTATCCACCTTCAAGGATGCCAGTCTCTAGTACGTCCACTCTCACTATGCTTATTGTGTCTAATATTTCACACTCCTCTTTAACCAGAATGTCTGCATCATCCCTCTCCTTCAGGAAGATAGAAACAAAGTACTCATTGAGAACCCTACCCACATCCTGCATCAACCCACAAGTTACCATGTACATCTCTGATAGGCCCTACCTTTTGAGATGGGACCTCCCATTGCCACGTGACCTCAAAAAAATCTCATGCACTTGTCTGAAATCCCATAGTCCCTATAGGAACGCACTTCACACCCTACAAACTTACAACAGTGCCACCCCTCGATGGCACACCTCCTGGTTGACTGCAAACATCACCAACCACAACCTGGTAACTGACCTGAATGATGAAGTTCAAGATTTCAACCTTCCACAGAAAATCTGGACAACTCTCAACTGCTTGAGGATGGGCCAGGGAAGATGTGGCCACTCGCTGCACATGAGGAACAGCTCGAATTGTGACAGTCACCATCCAAGTCAGACCATCGCCCACAGAGGAGAGTGCGAGAGGAGGACCCCAAGCCAGGCAGTCAGCAGTGCCTTTCAGCCATAGTGCACTGAAGGGCTGGATACTGTGTAGACCCTCAAAAGGGCGAGCGGCTGACGGTCCTTCAGCAGCTCCCACTGCTGCTGGCGACCTCCAGGCTGGTTATTCTGGCCGGTGAATTCAACTGCATCATCGATGCGGCTGGACAATCCAGCGGGACCGACAGCAGATTGGACGCTACTTCTAGATCCCTGATGGAAACAGTTAAGGATGCCAAGCTGCATGATGTTTTCAGCAACGCTGCAGATGGAGCGCAGCGTAGATACACCTGGTCACGGCCAGACGGGTCCATCCGCTCCAGGATAGACTTCCTGTTTGTGTCCCGTGCGTTCACAGTCAGATCCACCGACGTCAAGCCGGTGTTCTTCTCTGACCACTGCCTCCTACTGGCCGACTGTCACTTACAGGAAGACCAGAGGGTTGGCAGGGGGACATGGAAGCTGAACGTGCAACTGCTGACCCCAGAGAACATTGAGGAACTCAAGAGGGATTACAAAGGTTGGAGAACCGTGAAACCCCTCTTTGAGTCCCTGACACACTGGTGGGAAGCGATCAAGGAGAACATCAAGAAATTTTTCATCCTCAAAGGCATCCAGAAAGCTAGAAAGGAACAGGGGAAAATGTCCCGACTCCAGAAAAACATGCAGAACCTGTTCCGGCTGCTGTCACTGGGGGTCGATGTCAAGGAGGAACTCCAAGAGGTGAAGACCCAGCAAGCCTCGTTCTTTGCCTTGGAGGCCTCCAAGATCATGTTCTGGTCCAGAGTCCGCTCCGTGGAGCAGGATGAGACGTGTTCACGTTTCTTCTTCCAAAAGGTACACAGAGAGCGCTCTGTGATCAGCAGCCTGAAGGAAGAAGATGGCTCAGTAAAGTCATCGCAGTCTGACATTTTGAAGGTCAGCAAACCCTTTTATGCTGGATTGTATGATGTGAAGCCCACAGATAGCACGGCCTCCCAGTCCTTCCTGTCCTCTATCATGGACGTCTAAGACGACAGTACAGGAAGAGTCTGGACAAACCGCTACCTCCTGACGAACTGACTAAGGCCCTTGAGACTCTTCTGTAAGACTCCCAGAAGCGACGGTTTACTGGCTGAGTTGTGTTCGGCTCTGTGGGACTGGATCGGCCCAGACCTGCTAGAAGTGTATGAGAGTATGCTTCTGGCCGGCAGCATGTCAGAATCCATGAGGAAAGGCATCATCACCCTCATCTACAAGTGCAAGGGGGAACCGAGTGTTGCAGACTGGCACATTCCAAGGTCCAGTACTATGTGCTGAGGGACGCACTAAAGCCTGAGGCAGCCGCCGCAAAGGCGCAATGGGGAAAGGTCGCTGTCTAAGACCTTTCAGCCATAGTGCACCGAGGGGCTGGACATTCTATAGATCCCCTTGTGCTGTATGACTCACAATGAATGTATGCAGTGAATACAAAATGTATCATAATTGTATTGAAGCACCTCAGAGTGCAACATGATCTATGTCGCTAACTCCAATACCATTGCACTGTCTGTCTTTAATGACCATGTTGAAATGTCTGCAATGTTCACTGATTGTATTGAAGTACCTCATGATCTTTGTGGAAAACTTGAAACTGATTGCACTTTTTGTGCTGCCATTTAGAAATGTTTTGTAATGTTCTTTCAGATACTTTATGAATAAACTGTATTTTTCTAAAAAAAAATAGACCCCTCGGGCTGCTCTACAGGCTGTTTCCAGGGACACACACCGAGACAAACATCAATAGCAGCTGGAAGATCATCAACTTGGTTGTGCATTGCTACAATCTCCATATTCCTGTCGTTGATGTGCTCACCTTCCTCGCCAGGTATGTTGACAAGGTTGGGAACTGCACCGAGGTCAAAGATGCCTTCAGGATTTGGACCAGCGAACGCCAGATCAGGGTCACACTCAAGATGGATGGAAAAGGGATCAGTCCTCCGTCCTCCTTCCAGCTTCACTGTCGGGGGAAGCTGTGGCTACCTTATCTACACTGGGCAGCCCAAGGTTTGACGCTCATGTGGCAAATCTGGTCATGTGGCGGCCAACCGCAGCGCCGTCTTCTGCAAGAATTGCAAGCAGGAAGGGCACCAGACAAAGGACTGCAGACAGACTAAGTGCTGCAAACTGTGTGGCGAGGCAGGCCACCTCTACAAGACCTACCCCAAGCGCTGCCTCACTTATGCACAGGTGGCCAAAACCAACAAGGGTCAAGCAGATGAAATGGTGAGTGTCACTACTGCCAAGGACAGTTGCAAACCTCCACCCATCAAGGCCTCCAGCGAGCAAAATGGGACAAAGGAGGACACAGGGAGAGACAAGAGCAAGGAAAAAATTGAGGCAGCAGACAACCAAACAACTGCACTGCCCCGCCGAACCTCCCACTCCTCAGCAGATCGAATCAATAGCAGGCAAGCAACTGGGAGAGTAGCAGCTGGTGAAGAGGACCAAAAAGAAGAAGGGGCTAATAAGGGATCAAGCCACTTTGCAGATGAGCGGCAAGAGGCGTCTCCCATCCGACACAGATGACAAGGGCCACTGCTCTTCGGTCGAAGAAGTGCAAGGGTGGCACCTACAGAAGAAGCGGAAAAGCTCTAGGGAATTGGAGGACAAGACACCCGGGCTCCAGGACATTGGAGACAATGAGGAGACCAGCGCACCCCAACTATGCCCACAACCCGAAGAGGCCAGCGCACACCAGCCCCAGGAATCTGGGAGCAGTGAAGCTCCGGGAAGCCGGGAACAGCAACGCCCCCAGAGGAGGAGAAGATTGGAGAAGCTTCTCCAACAGAGAACATTTCAAATCCCGTTCTTTGCATCTCCAATGGGGTGGTTCAGGACAGTTTCCTCAGCCCATCCAAAGTGAGGCAATTTGGTATGCAGGAGCAGACCAAAGGTCTGGAACTCTCAAAGACAACAGGTTTGGTAAGAGACTAAATGCTTTAAAATGGGTGTAAAGATTGTATCCATAAATATGCGTAGCATTAAATCTACTACGCGATGTGTTGCGACTTTGGACAACCTTGCCAAGGTCAAAGCTGACCTGTTGTTTCTGCAGGAGTGTGCGATACCGCACCTCAGCTCCTACAGGCAATGGTCACGATGGTGGTCCCATGGGCCATCGATCTAGTCGGGAGGAAACGACTCTCGTTCCTCCGGCCTGGGTATTCTGCTGGGGGGAGGCAACTTCACCGTCTCCGAGGTTAAGGAGGTGGTGGGTGGGCGCCTCCTCGTAGCAAACGTAATGTACAAGAATGCTCCACTCCGGTTAATTAACGTGTACGCCCCGGCACAAAATGGCGAGCGGCTGGAGGTCTTTCAGCAGCTCCCACTGCTGCTGGCGACCTCCAGGTCGGTCATTCTGGGTGGTGACTTCAACTGCATCATCGATGTGGCTGGACGATCCGGCAGGGCCGACAGCAGATTGGACGCTACATCCAGATACCTGATGGAAACAGTTAAGGATGCCAAGCTGCACGATGTCTTCAGCAACCCTGCTGACGGAGCACAGCGTAGATACACCTGGTCGCGGCCAGATGGGTCCATCCGTTCCAGGATAGGCTTCCTGTTTGTGTCCCGTGCGTTCGCAGTCAGATCCACCGACATCAAGCTGGTGTTCTTCGCTGACCACTGCCTCCTACTGGCTGACTGTCACTTAGAAGAAGACCAGAGAATGGGCAGGGGGGCATGGAAGTTGAACGTGCAACTGCTGACCCCAGAGAACATTGAGGAACTAAAGAGGGATTACAAAGGTTGGAGAACCATGAAACCCCTCTTTGAGTCCCTGACACACTGGTGGGAAGCGATCAAGGGAAACATCAAGAGGTTTTTCATCTTCAAAGGCACCCAGAAAGCTAGAAAGGAACAGAGGGAAATGTCCCGACTCCAGAAAAACATGCAGAACCTGCTGTGGCTGCAGTCGATGGGGGTCAATGTCAAGGAGGAACTCCAAGAGGTGAAGAGCCAGCAAGCCTCATTCTTTGCCTCTGAGACCTCCAAGATCATCTTCCGTTCCAGAGTCCGCTCCATGGAGCAGGATGAGACGTGCTCACGTTTCTTCTTCCAAAAGGTTTCTTCTTCCATCCGCCGTTGCTGCCAGACCTGCTAAGTTTTCCCAAGTAATTCTGTTTTACTATTCTTTAATTAACTGATAGACAAACCACTCAGACTGTGTTCTCTTCCTCCAGCTCTCTACAAGAGAGAGAAGGAACACTCATCAATGACAGAGAGCAGCTGCTAAAAGCAACACCCAATGTCTGCTTCCTGCTCAGAAGAGAACACTATAAATCCTCCTCATGGTTTGTGAGACCAAACACTTTAGAAACACATTTCTCAAGAAAAAAACTATAGAAATGATCCCTAAGAGTATAGTCTTAACTACTAAATTCCACGATATGGCTTCACAATGCAAGAGATACACATCACAGTGCATGTGTGGTAAGCATGGCCACACTTTATCTAAAATGTTTTCAATGGATAAAGTTACAATAACAATGAATATACCAAAGAATTAACATTTTGAAGCACGAAACACAGAAGAGAAACAATCTAACAATATTCAAATTAATGATTACATTTTCGTCCGTTAGTCCAATCAGAACTAAGGATATGAGTGAGGCGGTGCTGCATTTCTGCAGTTTGCCACTCCTATTGGTTGTGAAGTTCTCCGTTACCACCGCATAGCCCGAGGTTACTCGTCGATCAGGGTCACACCTGAACAATGGGGCGGGAGCCAGGACAGAAATCAACAGCTCCACTAGTGACTTGAGGTTACAGAGGTTAAAGAGGTTACATCTTGTAAAAGTGTAACCTGGATTGGACCGGGGCATGCGTTAGAAACTGGAAGGAGCGAGTGGCTATGGTGAAAAGGAAACTGGGCATGTGGGAGCGACGCTCCCTCTCCATGGCGGGTAAGAACCTGGTCATCAGGTGTGAGGTACTCTCGCTGTTGCTGTACGTGGCGCAGGTCTGGCCCATTCCACACTCCTGCGCGATGGCGATCACTCGAGCCATCTTCCGCTTTATCTGGAGGTCGAAAATGGATCGTGTCTGCAGGGACGCGATGTACAAGCCTCTAGATAAAGGGGGAAAAAACGTGCCCAACATCGCCCTCATACTGATGGCCACCTTTGTGTGTGGCTGCATCAAGCGGTGCGTAGACCCTCAGTACGCAAACACCAAGTGTCACTACGTGCTGAGGTTCTACCTGTCCCCGGTGTTGCGAAGGATGGGTCTGGCCACGCTGCCGCGGAACGCTCCAAGTAGTTGGACCGTGCCGTACCACCTGTCCCTGGTGGAAAAATTTATGCAGAAAAACACCTTTGACCACAAGTCCATCAGGCAGTGGTCAGCACGTAACGTCCTAGAGGCCCTGAGGGAAAAGGAGAGGGTGGACCCTGTGGGATGGTTCCCCGAGCAGACTGTCAAAGTCATTTGGCAGAATGCCTCATCGCCAGAACTTTCCAACAAGCACCAAGACGTAGCTTGGCTGGTGGTGAGAAAGGCCCTCCCCGTCAGATCCTTCCTACACGCCAGGAGTCTCACCCCCTCTGCACGTTGCCCTCGAGGTGGCTGTGGTGGGGAAGAGACCGTTGTTCACCTCCTTGTGGATTGTGCCTTTGCAAAGAAAGTCTGGAGAGAGATGCAGTGGTTGCTGTCGAGGTTCATCCCGAGCAGTTCTGTGACACAGGACTCTGTGCTCTACGGGCTGTTCCCAGGGACACACACCGAGACAAACATCGACTGCAGCTGGAGGATCATCAACTCGGTGAAAGACGCGCTTTGGTCTGCCCGAAACTTGTTGGTCTTCCAGCACAAAGAGTTGTCCCCGACCGACTGTTGCGGACTGGCACAATCCAAAGTCCAGGACTACGTGCTGAGGGACGCACTAAAGCTTGGGGCAGCTGCCGCAAAGGCGCAATGGGGAAGGGTCGCTGTCTAAGACCTTTCTACCACAGCGCACCGAGAGACTGGGAACTGTTTAGAGCCCCTCGGGCTGTACAGATCAAAATGAAAGGCTGTAAATGATTGTAATATTGTTTGTACTGATGCACCTGGTGATACATTTTGTAAAAGTTTAACCTGGATTGTACCCTTGTAATGTTGTTTTTGAAATGGTTTTGAATGTGATTGAAGATTTTTTATGAATAAAGTATATTTTTACAAAAAAAAAAAAACCTGGATTGTACCCTTGTAATGTTGTTTTTGAAATGGTTTGGAATGTGATTGAAGATATTTTATGAATAAAGTAGTGACACAGGACTCTGTGCTCTATGGGCTGTTCCCAGGGACACACACCGAGACAAACATCGACTGCAGCTGGAGGATCATCAACTCGGTGAAAGACGCGCTTTGGTCTGCCCGAAACTTGTTGGTCTTCCAGCACAAAGAGTTGTCCCCGACCGATTGTTGCGGACTGGCACAATCCAAAGTCCAGGACTACGTGCTGAGGGACGCACTAAAGCTTGGGGCAGCTGCCGCAAAGGCGCAATGGGGAAGGGTCGCTGTCTAAGACCTTTCTACCACAGCGCACCGAGAGACTGGGAACTGTTTAGAGCCCCTCGGGCTGTACAGATCAAAATGAAAGGCTGTAAATGATTGTAATATTGTTTGTACTGATGCACCTGGTGATACATTTTGTAAAAGTTTAACCTGGATTGTACCCTTGTAATGTTGTTTTTGAAATGGTTTTGAATGTGATTGAAGATATTTTATGAATAAAGTATATTTTTACAAAAAAAAAAAAAAATATTTTTACAAAAAAAAAATCAACAGCTCCACTAGTGACAGCACAGGAACAAAACTGCGGACAAAAATCAACTGTTTTCTTAACTCACGTTCTCACTCAACAGTTTTTGAATGATAATTATTGCATGAACACTTTTAACAAGAGGATTATTTGGGAAATAAATCCCCCTATTGGAACAATCCCTTTTTCTAGCCAAAAGAAAATTACTGAGGGAGCTGAAAAACAGAAATAAAAACAGAAAATGCTGTACGCACTCAGGACTCTGGCAGGCCCTGTGGAGAGAAATAGTCGAAGATTCAAGTCAATAGTTTTTCATCAGAATTACAAGATATTAGAAATAAGCACTTCTATGCTAGTACAGAGCCTAGAGAAATACAGGGTCCATGCACTTGTATGGTATGAGAAGGTGCTGGGAAAGGGGAGCAGGGGATGTGAAGATAGAGTTGGACCAGTGTATCATGGCAGGGGGCGGGGGGAGGGCTGCAGTTCCTTCAGAATACTGAAAAGGGAAGGTTTGGGGCTGCTCTCAGGGACGCACACCAAGACAAACATCAACTGCTGCTGGAGGACCATCAACTCGATGAAAAACACTCCTTGGTCTGCCTGAAACCTGCGGGTCTTACAGTGTAATGAGCTGTCGAAGTGTTGCATACTGGCACATTTCCGGGTCCAGGGCTACATGTTGAGCGATGCACTAAAGTTTGGGGCAGCCGCCACAAAGGATCAATGGGGAAAGGCAACTGTCTAAGACCCTCCAGCCATAGAACAGCGAGAGACTGGAACTCATGTAAAACTGCTCATATGCAGCAGAAAATGTTTGACATGAAACGTAAATATATATTGTAAATATAACATTTAATTGTAAATACAGTGAAGCACCTCAGAGTGCCATATAGTGTGTTGAAAGAAATTGAACTCTATTGCACTTTACGTAATGTCAAAGTTGAACTACTATTTAACGTGCATTTTACAAATTTTATGAATAAAGTATATATTTTAAAAATAAACTCATAGACTTATTGACGTTTATAGCACAGAAGGAGACCATTCAGCCCATTGTGTCCGCACTGGTCAACAAAGACCTGACTACACGAATCACATTTTCCAGTGCTTGCACTGGAGGCCATGGCAACGCAAGTGAATATCTGAATACTTCTTAAATGTTAAGAGAGTTTCTGACTCAACCACCCTTTCAGACAGTGAGTTCCAGACTTCCACCACCCTCTGGGTGAAGAAATTTCTCCTCAACTCCCCTCTTATCCTTCTACCTCTTACCTTAAATCTATTACCCCTGGTTATTGACCCATCTTCTAATGGAAAAAGTGCCCTTCTTTCCACCCTATCAATGCCCCTCATAATCTTATACACCTCTATCAGGCCCCCTCTCAACCTTCACTGCTCCAAGGAAAACAACCCCTGCCTATCCAATCTTTCCTCATAGCTCAGATCCTCCAGCCCAGGCAGCATCTTCGTAAATCTCTTCTGTATCCTCTCCAGTGCAATAACATCCTTCCAACAGTGTGGTGACCAGAACTGCACACAGTACTCCAGTTGTGCCCTAACCTACAGTTCCAGCATAACCTCCCTGCTCTTGTATTCTATGCCTTGGCTAATAAAGGCAAGTATTCCATATGCCTTCTAAACCACCTTATCTAGCTGCCCTGCTACAATCAGGAATCTGTGGAAATGCACACTCAGGTCCCTCTGATCCTCATTACTTTCCAGGGTCCTACCATTCATAGTGTAATCCCTTGCCTTGTTAGCCCTCCCAAAGTGCATTATCTCACACTTTTCCGGGTTGAATTCCAATTGCCATTGCTCTTCCCACCTGACAAGTTCATTGGTGTCTTCCTGCAGTTTACGGCTATCCTCCTCACTATTTACCATCCTACCAATTTTTGTGTCATCCACGAACTTCTTGATCATACCCCATACATTTAAGTCCAAATCATTTATGTACACCACAAACAGCAAGGGCCCCAGCAGCGAGCCCTGTGGAACCCCACTGGAAACAGACTTCCAGTCACAGAAACATCCCTCTACCATCACCCTCTGCTTCCAGCCTCTCAGCCAATTTTGGATCCAACATGCCACTTTGCCTTGGATCCTATCGGCTCTTACTTTCTTGACCAGTCTGCCATGAGGGACCTTGTCAAAAGCCTTGCTAAAGTCCATGTAGACCACATCAAATGCATTACCCTCAACAACACTCCTACCTCCTCAGAAAATTCGATCAAATTTGTCAAACAGGACATTCCCTTAAATCCATGCGGACTATCCCTGATTAATCCATGTCTCTCCAAGTGCAGATATATTCTGTCCCTCAGAATTCTTTCTAGTCACTTCCCTACCATCGAGTTTAGACTGACTGGCCTGTAATTTCCTGGTCTATCCCTTCCTCACTTTTTTAATAATTGGACAACGTTAGCAGTCCTCCAGTCCTCTGGTGCCTCACCTGTGGCCAGAGAGGAATTGAACATTACTGACAGGGCCCCTGATATCTCTTCCCTTGCCTTCCTCAACAGCCTGGGATACGTCTCACCCGGGCCTGTGGATTTATCCACTTTTAAGGCCGCTAAACCCGCTAGTACCTCCTCTCTCTCTATGTTTGCTCGAATATTTCACAGTCCTCCACCTTGATGACTATACCTGCGCGTCCTTGTGCATTGTGAGGACCAATGCAAAGTATTCATTGAGGACTGTACCCATGTCTTCCCGGTCCACATACAGGTTTTCTCTATGGTCCCTAATTGGTCCTACTCTTTTTTTTTG
Source organism: Cetorhinus maximus (assembly GCF_964194155.1). Classification (NCBI taxonomy): domain Eukaryota; kingdom Metazoa; phylum Chordata; class Chondrichthyes; order Lamniformes; family Cetorhinidae; genus Cetorhinus; species Cetorhinus maximus. Next base: position 19,870,476 of record NC_135887.1, on the reverse strand, counting down.
AAAAATGTACTTTATTCATAAAATATTTGAAAAACATTTCTAAATGGCCATCACAAAAAGTGCAATCATATTCAACTTTAACACATGGATCATGAGGTGTTTCAATACAATTAATATTACAGTCATTTCAATATGGTCATTACAGTCAGACAGTGCAATGGTATTGGAGTTATTGACATACATCATGTTGCACTCTGAGGTGCTTCAATACAATTATAATACATTTAGTACTCACTACATACATTCATTGCGAGTTGTACGGTCGAGGGGTCTATACAATTCCCAGCCCTTCAGTGCACTATGGCAGAAAGGTCGTAGACAGCAACCTTTCCCCAATGTGCCTTTGCGACAGCTGCCCCAAGCTTTAGTGCGTCCCTCAACATGTAGTCCTTGACCTTGGATTGTGCCAGTCTGCAACACTCAGTCAGGGACAACTCTTTGCGCTGGAATACCAACAAGTTTCAGGCAGACCAAAGAGTGTCTTTCACCGAGTTGATGATCCTCCAGCTGCAGTTGATGTTTGTCTCGCTGTGTGTCCCTGGGAACAGCCCGTAGAGCACAGAGTCCTGCGTCGCAGAACTGCTAGGGATGAACCTCGACAAAACCCACTGCATCTCTCTCCAGACCTTCTTTGCAAAGGCACTTTCCACAAGGAGGTGAACAATGGCCTCATCCCCACCACAGCCACCTTGAGGGCAACATGCAGAGGGGGTGAGACTCCTGGCATGTAGGGAGGATCTGAGGGGGAGGTCCTTTCTTACCACCAGCCAAGCTACATCTTGGTATTTGTTGGAAAGTTCTGGCTTTGACAGTCTGCTTGGGGAAGCATCCGACAGGATTCATCATCTCCTTTTCCCTCAGGGCCTCTAGGGTTTAACGTGCAGACCACTGCCTGATGGACTTGTGGTCAAAGGTGTTTTTCTGCATAACTTTTTCCATGAGGGTCAGGTGGTACGGCACGGTCCAACTACTTGAAGCATTCCACGGCAGAGTGGCCAGACCCATCATTCACAACACAGGGGACAGGTAGAACCTCAGCACGTAGCAACACTTGGTGTTTGCATACTGAGGGTCTACGCACAGCTTGGTGCAGCCACACACAAAGGTGGCCATTGGGATTAGGGCGATGTTGGGCATGTTTTTCCCCCCTTTATCTAGAGACTTGTACATTGCGTCCCTGCGAGCACGATCCATTTTTGACCTCCAGATAAAAAGAAAGATGGCGGATTGCCACTGCTCAGGGGTGAGGAATGGGCCGGACCTGAGCCATGTACAACAACACCAAGAGTGCCTCACACCTGATGACCAGGTTCTCAACCGCAATGGAGAGGGAGCGTCGCTCCCACATGTCCAGTTTTCTTTCCAACATAGCCAATCGCTCCTTCCAGTTTCTAACGCATGCCCCGGTCCCTCTGAACCATAGCCCCAGTACTTTCAGGCTGTCTGACCTGACGGTGAAGGGGACAAAGGATCGGTCAGCCCAGTTCCCAAAGAACATGGCCTCGCTCTTCCCACGATTTACCTTGGCTCCCGAGGCCAGTTTGAACTGGTCGCAGATGTGGATCAGTCTGCGCACCGACAGCGGATCTGAGCAGAAGACGGCGACAATGTCCATGTACAGGGAGGCATTGACCTGAGTGCCTCCACTGCCTGGGATCACCACTCCTCTTATGCCCGGATCCTTCCTGATGCACTCAGCAAAGGGTTCTATGCAACACACAAACAGGACAGAGGAGAGAGGGCAGCCCTGCCTGACTCCAGATTTAATTGGAAAACTTTCTGATTCCCACCCATCAATTGAAACTGCAATACTGATGTTAGTGTAGAGCAGTTGCATCCAGTTGCGGAATCCCTCCCCAAACCCCATTTTGGAGAGCATATCCACCATGTAGGTGTGCGATACTCTGTAAAAGGCCTTCTCCTGGTCCAGGCTGATGAGGCAGGTGTCCACACCCCTGTCCTGTACATTGGCAATCGTTCCCTGAGTAGCGTGAGTCCGTCAAAGATCTTCCTGCCGGCTACAGCGCAGGTCTGGTCAGGGTGGATCACCAACTCCAGGGCAGACTTGACCTGATTGGTAATGACCTTGGACAGAATCTTATAGTTCACATTCAATAGTTAGATGGGTCTCCAATTTCTAATTTCCTCCCTTTCCCCCTTCTGCTTGTAGATGAGGGTGATGATGCCTTTCCTCATGGATTCTGACATGCTGCCAACCAGGAGCATACTCTCGTACACTTCTAGCAGGTCTGGGCCGATCCAGTCCCACGGAGCCAAATACAACTCATCTGGTAAGCTGTCGTTTTCGGGAGTTTTACTCTTCTTGAAGGACTCAAGGGCCTTAGTCAGTTCATCAGGAGTTAGCGGTTTGTCTAGGCTCTCCCGAGTACAGTCGTCTAAGACCTCCACAATAGGAGACAGGAAGGACTGGGGGCTGTGCCGTCTGTGGGCTTTACGTCATACAATCCGGCATGAAAGGGTTTGCTGATCCTCAAAATGTCGGACTGCAATGACTTTTCTGAGCCATTTTTCTGGAATCGGGACATTTCCCTCTGTTCCTTTCTAGCTTTCTGGACGTCTTTGAGGATAGAGAACTTCTTGACGTTTTACTTGTTCGCTTCCCACCAGTGTGTCAGGGACTCAAAGAGAGGTTTCACAGTTCTCTGCTGGTTCCTCCTCCATTGATTCACTCTGCTGAAGAGTGGGAGGCTCAGGGGGCAGTGCAGTTGTTTGGCTGTCTGCTGCCTCAATATTTCCCTTTGTCTTGTCTCTCTCTGCCTCCTCCTTTGTCCCATTGTGCTCACTGGAAGCCTTCGTAGGTGGAGGTTTGCAAGAGTCCTTGGTGGTAGAGACACTTACCATTTCATCAGCTTGCCTCCCGCTGGTTCTGGCCGCCTTTGCATAAGTGCGGCAGCGTTTCAGGTAGGTCTTGTAGAGGTGGCCTGCCTCGCCACACAGTTTGCAGCACTTAGTCTGTCTGCAGTCCTTTGTCCGGTGCCCTTCCTGCTTGCAATTATTGCAGAGGACGGCGCTGCTGTTGGCCGCCACATGACCAGATTTGCCACATGATCGACAAACTTTAGGCTGTCCAGTGTAGATAAGGTAGCCACAGCTTCCCCCGATAGCAAAGCTGGAAGGCGGGTGGAGGTTTGCTCCCTTACCATCCATGTTGAGTGTGGCCTTGACCTGGCATTTCCTAGTCCAAATCCTGAAGACATCTTTGACCTCGGTGCAGTTCCCAACCTGGTAAACGTACCTGGCGAGGAAGGTGAGCACATCGGCGACAGGGACGTGGGGGTTGTAGAGTTGCACAGTCACCACACAATCTTGTTGCGACGGCAGAGGAAAGAGTGGCTCCACCGTGAGGATTGTCATCTGTGGCTGGTCTAACTTCCCCTTGAACACCTTCAGGAACTTGACGCAGGCAGCAACCTTTTTGAAAGTCACATCAAAGTATCCAGCACTGGGGAAGTCTTGCAGGCAGTAAATCTCTGCTGCTTCAAATCCACAGGGCTCCAAAAGGATTCTCTTAATGAAGAAGGCACGGTCAATGGGTGTACCTCCTTTGCTGTCTTTTACTGCCACCCTAACGGTGTTAAGCACCTGCTGGTTTGGGGCTCGACTGGTTGCAGCCATCACCTCTTTAATCCATCTTGATGGACTAAGCAAAGGGTTCTATGCAATGCACAAACAGGACAGGGAGTGAGGGCAGCCCTGCCTAACTCCAGATTTAATTGGAAGGCTTTCTGATTCCCACCCATTGATTGGGTGTTCTTCTCTGACCACTGCCTCCTTCTGGCCGATTGTCACTTACAAGAATGTGTATGACTCACAATAAATGTATGTAGTGAATACTAAATATATTAAATTGTATTGAAGCACCTCAGAGTGCAACATGATGTATGTCGATAACTCCAATCCCATTGCACTGACTGTCTGTAATGACCATATTGAAATGACTGTAATATTCATTGATTGTACGAAGCACCTCGTGAACCATTTGTAAAAGTTGAATCTGATTGCACTTTTTGTGATGGCAATTTAGAATTGTTTTGTAATGTTCTTTCAGGTATTTTATGAATAAAGTATAGTTTTTCAAAAAAAATGTGTTTCTAGCGTGTTTGGCCTCATAAACCATGAGGAGGATTTATAGTGTTCTCTTCTGAGCAGAAAGTGGACATTTAGCAGCTGCTCTGTCATTGATGAAAGTTCCTGCTCTCTCTCTTATAGAGAGCTGGGGGAAGAGAATGCAGTCTGAGTTCAGCATGTAGTGACACTTGGCGTTTGTGTACCAAGGGTCTACGCAGAGCTTGATGCAGCTGTACATGCCCAGTTTCCTTTTCACCATAGACACTCGCTCCTTCCAGTTTCTAACGCATGACCTGGTCCCTCCGAACCATATCCCCAGCACCTTCAGGCCGTCAGCCCTGACAGTGAAGGGGACAAAGGATCGGTCAGCCTAGTTCCCAAAGAACATGGCCTCGCTCTTCCCACGATTTACCTTGGCTCCCGAGGCCAGTTCGAACTGGTCGCAGTTGTGGATCAGTCTGCGCACTGATAGCGGATCCGAGCAGAAGACGGCGACATCGTCCATGTACAGGGAGGCTTTGACCTGAGTGCCTCCATTGCCTGGGATCGTCACTCCTCTTATGCCCGGATCCTTCCTGATGGACTCAGCAAAGGGCTCTATGCAACACACGAAAAGAACAGGCGAGAGAGGAGAGCCCTGCCTGACTCCAGATTTAATCGGAAAGCTATCTGATTCCCACCCATTGATTGAGACTGCGCTACTGATGTTAATGTAGAGCAGTTGGATCTAATTGTGAATTCCCTCCCCAAATCCCATTTTGGAGAGCACATCCACCATGTAGGTGTGCGATATTCTGTCAAAGGCCTTCTCCTGATCCAGGCTGATGAGGCAGGTATCCACACCCCTGTCCTGTACATAGGCAATCGTATCCCTGAGCAGCGCGAGGCTGTCAGAGATCTTCCTGCCCGGCATAGTGCAGGTCTGGTCGGGGTGGATCACCAATTCCAGAGTGGATTTGACCCGATTGGCGATGACTTTGGACAGAATCTTATAGTCCACATTCAACAGTGAAATGGGTCGCCAATTTCTAATTTCCTCCCTTTCTCCCTTGTGCTTGTAGATGAGGGTGATAATGCGTTTCCTCATGGATTCTGACATACTCCCGGCCAGAAGCATACTCTCGTACTCTTCTAGCAGGTCTGGGCCGATCTAGTCCCACAGAGCCAAATACAACTCCGCCGGCAAGCTGTCGCTTCCGGGAGTTTTACTCTTCTCGAAGGACTCAAGGGCCTTAGTCAGTTCGTCAGTTAGCGGTTTGTCCAGGCTCTCCCGCGTACTGTCGTCTAAGACCTCCGTGATAGAGGGCAGGAAGGACTGGGAGGCCGTGCTGTCTGTGGGCTTCACATCATACAATCCGGCATAAAAGGATTTGCTGATCCTCAAAATGCCGGACCGTGATGACTTTACTGAGCCGTCTTCTTCCTTCAGGCTGCTGATCACAGAGCTCTCTCTGTGTACCTTTTGGAAGAAGAAACGTGAGCACGTCTCATCCTGCTCCACGGAGCGGACTCTGGAACGGAAGATGATCGTGGAGGCCTCCGAGGCAAAGAGCGAGTCCAGCCCATCTCCTGCGCATCTGCCCTCATGCCTTCTCCTCCCTCCCAGAAACATGATAGGGTCCCCTTTGTCCTCACTTATCACCCCACCAGCCTCCGCATTCAAAGGATCATCCTCCGCCATTTCCGCCAACTCCAGCATGATGCCACCAACAAACACATCTTCCCTTCACCCCCCCTGGCGGTATTCCGTAGGGATCGTTCTCTCCGGGACACCCTGGTCCACTCCTCCATCACCCCCTACTCCTCAACCCCCATCTATGGCACCTCCCCATGCCCACGCAGAAGATGCAACACCTGCCCCTTCACTTCCTCTCTCCTCACCGTCCAAGGGCCCAAACACTCCTTTCAAGTGAAGCAGCATTTCACTTGCATTTCCCCTAACTTAGTCTACTGCATTCGTTGCTCCCAATGCGGTCTCCTCTACATTGGAGAGACCAAACGCAAACTGGGCGACCGCTTTGCAGAACACCTGCGGTCTGTCCGCAAGAAAGACCCAAACCTCCCTGTCGCTTGCCATTTTAACACTCCACCCTGCTCTCTTGCCCACATATCTGTCCTTGGCTTGCTGCATTGTTCCAGTGAAGTCCAGTGCAAACTGGAGGAACAGCACCTCATCTTCTGACTAGGCACTTTACAGCCTTCCGGGCTGAATATTGAATTCAACAACTTTAGATCTTAAACTCCCTCACCCCAGCCCCACCCCGTTTCTTGCCCCTCCCTGTTGTTTTTTTCAATAATTTATATAGATTTTTCTTTTCCCACCTATTTCCATTATTTTTAAATCTACAACTAATACCTTGTCAGTCTTTCCACCCCACCCCCACTAGAGCTGTACCTTGAGTGTCCTGCCATCCATTCTTAATTAGCACATTTTCTTAGATAATATCACCACCTTCAACACCTCTTTGATCCTTTTGTCTGTGACATCTTTTGATTATCTGCTCCTATCACTGCTTGCTTCTCCCTACAACCACCCCCCCTCAACTTCTCTCCCCCCCCGCCCCCCTCAACTTCTCTCCCCCCCCCCACCTTAAACCAGCTTATATTTCACCCCTCTCCTAACTATACTCAGTTCTGCTGAAGGGTCATGAGGACTCGAAACGTCAACTCTTTTCTTCTCCGGCGATGCTGCCAGACCTGCTGAGTTTTTCCAGGTAATTCTGTTTTTGATTTCCAGCATCTGCAGTAGTTTTTTGTTTCTATTCTTTAATTAACTAATAGACAAACTACTCAGACTGTGTTCTCTTCCTCCAGCTCTCTACAAGAGAGAGAAGGAACACTCATCAATGACAGAGAGCAGCTGCTAAAAGCAACACCCAATGTCTGCTTCCTGCTCAGAAGAGAACACTATAAATCCTCCTCATGGTTTGTGAGACCAAACACTTTAGAAACACATTTCTTAAGAATTTTTTTTTTTTGGAAAAATATACTTTATTCATAAAATATCTTCAACCACATTCCAAACAATTTCAAAAACACCATTACAAGGGTACAATCCGGTTCAACTTTTACAAAATGTATCACCAGGTGCATCAGTACAAACAATATTACAATCATTTACAGCCTTTCATTTTGAGCTGTACAGCCCGAGGGGGTTTAAACAGTTCCCAGCCCCTCGGTGCGCTGTGGCAGAAAGGTCTTAGACAGCAACCCTTCCCCATTGCGCCTTTGCGGCAGCTGCCCCAAGCTTTAGTGCGTCCCTCAGCACGTAGTCCTGGACTTTCGATTGTGCCAGTGCGCAACACTCGGTCGGGGACAACTCTTTGTGCTGGAAGACCAACAAGTTTCGGGCAGACCAAAGCGCCTCTTTCACCGAGTTGATGATCCTCCAGCTGCAGTTGATGTTTGTCTAGGTGTGTGTCCCTGGGAACAGCCCGTAGAGCACAGAGTCCTGTGTCACAGAACTGCTCGGGATGAACCTCGACAGCAACCACTGCATCTCTCTCCAGACTTTCTTTGCAAAGGCACAATCCACAAGGAGGTGAACAACGGTCTCTTCCCCACCACAGCCACCTCGAGGGCAACGTGCAGAGGGGGTGAGCCTCCTGGCGTGTAGGAAGGATCTGACGGGGAGGGCCTTTCTCACCACCAGCCAAGCTACGTCTTGGTGCTTGTTGGAAAGTTCTGGCGATGAGGCATTCTGCCAAATGACTTTGACAGTCTGCTTGGGGAACCATCCCACAGGGTCCACCCTCTCCTTTTCCCTCAGGGCCTCTAGGACGTTACGTGCTGACCACTGCCTGATGGACTTGTGGTCAAAGGTGTTTCTCTGCATAAATTTTTCCACCAGGGACAGGTGGTACGGCACGGTCCAACTACTTGGAGCGTTACGCGGCAGCGTGGCCAGACCCATCCTTCGCAACACCGGGGACAGGTAGAACCTCAGCACATAGTGACACTTGGTGTTTGCGTACTGAGGGTCTACGCACCGCTTGATGCAGCCACACACAAAGGAGGCCATCAGTATGAGGGCGATGTTGGGCACGTTTTTCCCCCCTTTATCTAGAGGCTTGTACATTGCATCCCTGCGGACACGATCCATTTTTGACCTCCAGATAAAGCGGAAGATGGCTCGAGTGATCGCCACCACGCAGGAGTGTGGAATGGGCCAGACCTGCGCCACGTACAGCAACAGCGAGAGTGCCTCACACCTGATGACCAGGTTCTTACCCGAAATGGAGAGGGAGATTCGCTCCCACATGCCCAGTTTCCTTTTCACCATAGACACTCGCTCTTTCCAGTTTCTAACGCATGCCCTGGTCCCTCCGAACCATATCCCCAGCACCTTCAGGCCGTCAGCCCTGACAGTGAAGTGGACAAAGGATCGGTCAGCCCAGTTCCCAAAGAACATGGCCTCGCTCTTCCCACGATTTACCTTGGCTCCCGAGGCCAGTTCGAACTGGTCGCAGTTGTGGATCAGTCTGCGCACTGACAGCGGATCCGAGCAGAAGACGGCGACATCGTCCATGTACAGGGAGGCTTTGACCTGAGTGCCTCCATTGCCTGGGATCGTCACTCCTCTTATGCCCGGATCCTTCCTGATGGACTCAGCAAAGGGCTCTATGCAACACACGAAAAGAACAGGCGAGAGAGGAGAGCCCTGCCTGACTCCAGATTTAATCGGAAAGCTATCTGATTCCCACCCATTGATTGAGACTGCGCTACTGATGTTAGTGTAGAGCAGTTGGATCCAATTTCGAATTCCCTCCCCAAAGCCCATTTTGGAGAGCACATCCCCCATGTAGGTGTGCGATATTCTGTCAAAGGCCTTCTCCTGATCCAAGCTGATGAGGCAGGTATCCACACCCCTGTCCTGTACATAGGCAATCGTATCCCTGAGCAGCGCCAGGCTGTCAGAGATCTTCCTGCCTGGCACAGAGCAGGTCTGGTCAGGGTGAATCACCAATTCCAGAGCGGATTTGACCCGGTTGGCGATGACCTTGGACAGAATCTTATAGTCCACATTCAACAGTGAAATGGGTCGCCAATTTCTAATTTCCTCCCTTTCCCCCTTGTGCTTGTAGATGAGGGTGATGATGCCTTTCCTCATGGATTCTGACATACTACCGGCCAGGAGCATACTCTCGTACACTCCTAGCAGGTCTGGGCCGATCAAGTCCCACAGAGCCGAATACAACTCCGCCGGCAAGCCGTCGCTTCCGGGGGTTTTACTCTTCTCGAAGGACTCGAGGGCCTTAGTCAGTTCATCAGGAGTTAGCGGTTTGTCCAGGCTCTCCCGCGTACTGTCGTCTAAGACCTCCGTGATAGAGGACAGGAAGGACTGGGAGGCCGTGCTGTCCGTGGGCTTCACGTCATACAATCCGGCATAAAAGGATTTGCTGATCCTCAGAATGTCGGACCGTGATGACTTTACTGAGCCGTCTTCTTCCTTCAGGCTGCTGATCACAGAGCGCTCTCTGTGTACCTTTTGGAAGAAGAAACGTGAGCACGTCTCATCCTGCTCCACGGAGCGGACTCTGGAACGGAAGATGATCTTGGAGGCCTCCGAGGCAAAGTGCGAGGCTTGCTGGCCCTTCACCTCTTGGAGCTCCTCCTTGACATCCACCCCCATCGACTGCAGCCGCAGCAGATTCTGCATCTTTTTCTGGAGTCGGGACATTTCCCTCTGTTCCTTTCTAGCTTTCTGGGTGCCTTTGAGGATGAAAAACCTCTTGATGCTTCCCTTGATCGCTTCCCACCAGTGTGTCAGGGACTCAAAGAGGGGTTTCACGGCTCTCCAACCTTTGTAATCCCTCTTGAGCTCCTCAATGTTCTCTGGGGTCAGCAGTTGCACATTTAGCTTCCATGCCCCCCTGCCCACCCTCAGGTCCTTCTCCAAGTGGCAGTCCGCCAGTAGGAGGCAGTGGTCAGAGAAGAACACCGGCTTGACCTCGGTGGATCTGACTGTGAATGCACGGGACACAAACAGGAAGTCTATCCTGGAACGAATGGACCCGTCTGGCCGCGACCAGGTGTATCTACGCTGCGCTCCGTCTGCAGGGTTGCTGAAGACGTCGTGCAGCTTGGCATCCTTAACTGTTTCCATCAGGGATCTGGACGTAGCGTCCAATCTGCTGCCGGCCCTGCCGGATCGTCCAGCCGCATCGATGATGCAGTTGAAGTCACCGCCCAGAATGACCGGCCTGGAGGTCGCCAGCAGCAGTGGGAGCTGCTGAAAAACCTCCAGCCGCTCAGCCCCTTGTGCCGGGCCGTACACGTTAATTAACCGGAGTGGAGCGTTCTTGTACATTACGTCTGCTACGAGGAGTCGCCCGTCCACCACCTCCTTGACCTCGGAGACGGTGAAGTTGCCTCCCCGCAGCAGAATACCCAGGCCGGAGGAACGAGAGTCGTTTCCGCCCGACCAGATCGATGGCCCGTGGGACCACCATCGTGACCATTGCCTGTAGGAGCTGAGGTGCGGTATCGCACACTCCTGCAGAAACAACAGGTCAGCTTTGACCTTGGCTAGATAGTCCAAGGTCGCAACACATCGCGTAGTAGATTTAATGCTACGCACATTTATGGATACAATCTTTAAACCCATTTTAAAGCATTTATTCTCCTACCAAACCCACTGTCTCTGAGAGTCCCAGACCTTTAGTCTGCTCCTTCATACCCGTAGTGAGCTCAAATTCTTTCACTTTGGATGGGCTGAGGTAGATCTCCTTGGCCGTGTTCTGCTCCGGTGGCATCTGGAGGTTCACGTAGAGAGCGGGTTTTGAGATGACCTTTGCTGGAGAAGCTTCTCCAAAACTCACCCCCTCTGGGGGGTTGCTGTTCCCGGCTTCCTGGAGCTGGGGTGCGATGATTGCCTCACTGCTCCCAGATTCCAGGGGCTGTGGTGCACTGGCCTCCTCGGGTTGCAGGCAAAGTTGGGGTGCGCTGGTCTCCTTGTTGTCTCCAATGTTCTGGAGCTCGGGTGTCTCGTCCTCCAACGCCCTGGAGCTTTGCCGCCTCTTCTGTCGGTGCCGCCCTGGCACTTCATCATCCGAAGAGCTGCTGCCCTTGTCATCCGTGTCGGATGGGAGACGCCTCTTGCCGCTTCTCTGGGAAACGCCTTTGCTTCTTCTTCGCTCCCTCTTACTTTTCTTGTTCTTCACCGTCCGCCACTCCCCCTGCTGCTTTTCCACTGCTGCCTCCTCCTCCATTGATTCGCTGTCCTGAGGACTGGGAGGTACAGGGGGTAGTGCTGCTGATTGGCTCTCTGTTGCCTCGATCTCTTTCTCCCCCTTGTCTCTCTCTGTGTCCTCCTTTGTCCCGTTGAGCTCCCTGGGGGCCTTGGTGGTTGGAGTGACACGAAACATTTCTTCTGCTTCCCCCTGGTCGGCTTTGGCTGCCTGTGCGTAAGTACGGCAGCATTTGGGGCAGGTCCTGTAGAGGTGACCTGCCTCGCCACACAGGTTGCAGCACTTGGCCTGTTTGCAGTCTTTTGTCTGGTGCCCTTCCTGTTTGCAGATCTTGCAGAGGGAGGCGCTGCAGTTGGCCGCCACATGACCAGCCTTGCCGCATGAGCGACAATGCTTGGGTTGCCCAGCGTAGACCAGGATTTGACCCAATTGGCGATGACCTTGGACAGAATCTTATAGTCCACATTCAACAGTGAAATGGGTCGCCAATTTCTAATTTCCTCCCTTCCCCCCTTGTGCTTGTAGATGAGGGTGATAATGCCTTTCCTCGGATTCTGACATACTGCCGGCCAGGAGCATACTCTCGTACACTTCTCGCAGGTCTGGGCCGATCCAGTCCCACAGAAAACGTCTACTCTTTTCTTCTCCGCTGACGCTGCCAGACCTGCTGAGTTTTTCCAGGTAATTCTGTTCCACTATTCTTTAATTAACTGGTAGACAAACCACTCAGACTGTGTTCTCTTCCTCCAGCTCTCTACAAGAGAGAGAAGGAACACTCATCAATGACAGAGAGCAGCTGCTAAAAGCAACACCCAATGTCTGCTTCCTGCTCAGAAGAGAACACTATAAATCCTCCTCGTGGTTTGTGAGACCAAACACTTTAGAAACACATTTTTTTTTTTTTTTTGTAAAAATATACTTTATTCATAAAAATCTTCAATCACATTCAAAACCATTTCAAAAACAACATTACAAGGGTACAATCCAGGTTAAACTTTTACAAAATGTATCACCAGGTGCATCAGTACAAACAATATTACAATCATTTACAGCCTCTCATTTTGATCTGTACAGCCCGAGGGGCTCTAAACAGTTCCCAGTCTCTCGGTGCGCTGTGGTAGAAAGGTCTTAGACAGCGACCCTTCCCCATTGCGCCTTTGCGGCAGCTGCCCCAAGCTTTAGTGCGTCCCTCAGCACGTAGTCCTGGACTTTGGATTGTGCCAGTCCGCAACAATCGGTCGGGGACAACTCTTTGTGCTGGAAGACCAACAAGTTTCGGGCAGACCAAAGCGCCTCTTTCACCGAGTTGATGATCCTCCAGCTGCAGTCGATGTTTGTCTCGGTGTGTGTCCCTGGGAACAGCCCGTAGAGCACAGAGTCCTGTGTCACAGAACTGCTCGGGATGAACCTCGACAGCAACCACTGCATCTCTCTCCAGACTTTCTTTGCAAAGGCACAATCCACAAGGAGGTGAACAACGGTCTCTTCCCCACCACAGCCACCTCGAGGGCAACGTGCAGAGGGGGTGAGACTCCTGGCGTGTAGGAAGGATCTGACGGGGAGGGCCTTTCTCACCACCAGCCAAGCTACGTCTTGGTGCTTGTTGGAAAGTTCTGGCGATGAGGCATTCTGCCAAATGACTTTGACAGTCTGCTCGGGGAACCATCCCACAGGGTCCACCCTCTCCTTTTCCCTCAGGGCCTCTAGGACGTTACGTGCTGACCACTGCCTGATGGACTTGTGGTCAAAGGTGTTTTTCTGCATAAATTTTTCCACCAGGGACAGGTGGTACGGCACGGTCCAACTACTTGGAGCGTTCCGCGGCAGCGTGGCCAGACCCATCCTTCGCAACACCGGGGACAGGTAGAACCTCAGCACGTAGTGACACTTGGTGTTTGCGTACTGAGGGTCTACGCACCGCTTGATGCAGCCGCACACAAAGGTGGCCATCAGTATGAGGGCGATGTTGGGCACGTTTTTTCCCCCTTTATCTAGAGGCTTGTACATCGCGTCCCTGCAGACACGATCCATTTTCGACCTCCAGATAAAGCGGAAGATGGCTCGAGTGATCGCCATCGCGCAGGAGTGTGGAATGGGCCAGACCTGCGCCACGTACAGCAACAGCGAGAGTACCTCACACCTGATGACCAGGTTCTTACCCGCAATGGAGAGGGAGCGTCGCTCCCACATGCCCAGTTTCCTTTTCACCATAGCCACTCGCTCCTTCCAGTTTCTAACGCATGCCCCGGTCCCTCCGAACCATATCCCCAGCACCTTCAGGCCGTCAGCCCTGACAGTGAAGGGGACAAAGGATCGGTCAGCCCACTTCCCAAAGAACATGGCCTCGCTCTTCCCACGATTTACCTTGGCTCCCGAGGCCAGTTCGAACTGGTCGCAGACGTGCATCAGTCTGCGCACCGACAGCGGATCCGAGCAGAAGACGGCGACGTCGTCCATGTACAGGGAGGCTTTTACCTGAGTGCCTCCACTGCCTGGGATCGTCACTCCTCTTATGCCCGGATCCTTCCTGATGGACTCGGCAAAGGGTTCTATGCAGCACACGAAAAGGACAGGCGAGAGAGGACAGCCCTGCCTGACTCCAGATTTAATCGGAAAGCTATCTGTTTCCCACCCATTGATTGAGACTGCGCTACTGATGTTAGTGTAGAGCAGTTGGATCCAATTTCGAATTCCCTCCCCAAAGCCCATTTTGGAGAGCACATCCCCCATGTAGGTGTGCGATATTCTGTCAAAGGCCTTCTCCTGATCCAAGCTGATGAGGCAGGTATCCACACCCCTGTCCTGTACATAGGCAATCGTATCCCTGAGCAGCGCCAGGCTGTCAGAGATCTTCCTGCCTGGCACAGAGCAGGTCTGGTCAGGGTGAATCACCAATTCCAGAGCGGATTTGACCCGGTTGGCGATGACCTTGGACAGAATCTTATAGTCCACATTCAACAGTGAAATGGGTCGCCAATTTCTAATTTCCTCCCTTTCCCCCTTGTGCTTGTAGATGAGGGTGATGATGCCTTTCCTCATGGATTCTGACATGCTGCCGGCCAGGAGCATACTCTCGTACACTTCTAGCAGGTCTGGGCCGATCAAGTCCCACAGAGCCGAATACAACTCCGCCGGCAGGCCGTCGCTGCCGGGGGTTTTACTCTTCTCGAAGGACTCGAGGGCCTTAGTCAGTTCGTCAGGAGTTAGCGGTTTGTCTAGGCTCTCCCGCGTACTGTGGTCTAAGACCTCCGTGATAGAGGACAGGAAGGACTGGGAGGCCGTGCTGTCCGTGGGCTTCACGTCATACAGACCGGCATAAAAGGATTTGCTGATCCTCAGAATGTCGGACCGTGATGACTTTACTGAGCCGTCTTCTTCCTTCAGGCTGCTGATCACAGAGCGCTCTCTGTGTACCTTTTGGAAGAAGAAACGTGAGCACGTCTCATCCTGCTCCACGGAGCGGACTCTGGAACGGAAGATGATCTTGGAGGCCTCCGAGGCAAAGTGCGAGGCTTGCTGGCCCTTCACCTCTTCGAGCTCCTCCTTGACATCCACCCCCATCGACTGCAGCCGGAGCAGATTCTGCATCTTTTCCTGGAGTCGGGACATTTCCCTCTGTTCTTTTCTAGCTTTCTGGGTGCCTTTGCGGATGAAAAACCTCTTGATGCTTCCCTTGATCACTTCCCACCAGTGTGTCAGGGACTCAAAGAGGGGTTTCATGGTTCTCCAACCTTTGTAATCCCTCTTGAGCTCCTCAATGTTCTCTGGGGTCAGCAGTTGCACATTTAGCTTCCATGCCCCCCTGCCCACCCTCAGGTCTTCCTCCAAGTGGCAGTCCGCCAGTAGGAGGCAGTGGTCAGAGAAGAACACCGGCTTGACGTCGGTGGATCTGACTGTGAATGCACGGGACACAAACAGGAAGTCTATCCTGGAACGAATGGACCCGTCTGGCCGCGACCAGGTGTATCTACGCTGCGCTCCGTCTGCAGGGTTGCTGAAGACGTCGTGCAGCTTGGCATCCTTAACTGTTTCCATCAGGGATCTGGACGTAGCGTCCAATCTGCTTCCGGCCCTGCTGGATCGTCCAGCCGCATCGATGATGCAGTTGAAGTCCCCGCCCAGAATGACCGGCCTGGAGGTCGCCAGCAGCAGTGGGAGCTGCTGAAAAACCTCCAGCCGCTCAGCCCCTTGTGCCGGGCCGTACACGTTAATTAACCGGAGTGGAGCGTTCTTGTACATTACGTCTGCTACCAGGAGTCGCCCGCCCACCACCTCCTTGACCTCGGAGACGGTGAAGTTGCCTCCCCGCAGCAGAATACCCAGGCCGGAAGAACGAGAGTCGTTTCCGCCCGACCAGATCGATGGCCCGTGGGACCACCATCGTGACCATTGCCTGTAGGAGCTGAGGTGCGGTATCGCACACTCCTGCAGAAACAACAGGTCAGCTTTGACCTTGGCTAGGTAGTCCAAGGTCGCAACACATCGCGTAGTAGATTTAATGCTACGCACATTTATGGATACAATCTTTAAACCCATATTAAAGCATTTATTCTCCTACCAAACCCACTGTCTCTGAGAGTCCCAGACCTTTAGTCTGCTCCTTCATACCCGTAGTGAGCTCAAATTCCTTCACTTTGGATGGGCTGAGGTAGATCTCCTTGGCCGTGTTCTGCTCCAGTGGCATCTGGAGGTTCACGTAGTGAGCGGGTTTTGAGATGACCTTTGCTGGAGAAGCTTCTCCAAAACTCACCCCCTCTGGGGGGTTGCTGTTCCCGGCTTCCTGGAGCTGGGGTGCGATGATTGCCTCACTGCTCCCAGATTCCAGGGGCTGTGGTGCACTGGCCTCCTCAGGTTGCAGGCTAAGTTGGGGTGCGCTGGTCTCCTTGTTGTCTCCAATTTTCTGGAGCTCGGGTGTCTCGTCCTCCAACGCCCTGGAGCTTTGCCGCCTCTTCTGTCGGTGCCGCTCTGGCACTTCATCATCCGAAGAGCTGCTGCCCTTGTCATCCGTGTCGGATGGGAGACGCCTCTTGCCGCTTCTCTGGGAAACGCCTTTGCTTCTTCTTCGCTCCCTCTTACTTTTCTTGTTCTTCACCGTCCGCCACTCCCCCTGCTGCTTTTCCACTGCTGCCTCCTCCTCCATTGATTCGCTGTCCTGAGGGCTGGAAGGTTCAGGGGGTAGTGCTGTTGATTGGCTCTCTGTTGCCTCAATCTCTTTCTCCACCTTGTCTCTCTCTGTGTCCTCCTTTGTCCCGTTGAGCTCCCTGGGGGCCTTGGTGGTTGGAGTGACACGGAACATTTCTTCTGCTTCCCCGTGGTCGGCTTTGGCTGCCTGTGCGTAAGTACGGCAGCGTTTGGGGCAGGTCCTGTAGAGGTGACTTGCCTCGCCACACAGGTTGCAGCACTTGGCCTGTTTGCAGTCTTTTGTCTGGTGCCCTTCCTGTTTGCAGATCTTGCAGAGGGAGGCGCTGCAGTTGGCCGCCACATGACCAGCCTTGCCGCATGAGCGACAATGCTTGGGTTGCCCAGCGTAGACCAGGTAGCCACGGTTTCCCCCGATAGCGAAACTGGAAGGAGGGTGGAAAATGGCTCCCTTACCATCGGTCTTTAGCGTGACCTTAAACAGGCGTTTGCCTGTCCAGATCCCCAAGTCGTCTCGAATCTCAGTGCCGCTCCCCACCTTATCGAAGTACCTGGTGAGGAAGGTGACCACGTCGGCGACAGGGACGAAGGGGTTGTACACATGCACCATCACCTCACGTTCCCGTTGCAACGGCAGAGAAAAGTGCGGCTCCGCCGTCAGGATCTTCATCTCCGGCAGGTCTCTCTTCTCCTCGAACACCCTCAGGAGCCGGACGCAGTCTGCCACTTGCTTGAACGTCACGTCGAAATAACCACCTTTGCGGGAGTCGTGCAGGGTGAAGATCTCCGTAGCTTGGAAGCCGCACGCCTTCAACAGGATCCTCCTGGTGAAGAAGCCCCGATCCATAGGTGATCCTCCTTCGTCGCTGTGGTTCACCGTGACTCGGACGGTGATAGGTAACCCACGGTATGGATTCAGATTGCGATTGGTTATCGCCCTTCCATCCCGACCTTGCCTTGGCAGGACCATGGTGTCGCCCCTGCAACACTACACTTGATCTTAGCCAAAAGGCCGAGAAGCGATGAAAAGGCACCCAGAAAGCTAGAAAGGAACAGAGGGAAATGTCCCGACTCCAGAAAAACATGCAGAACCTGCTGCGGCTGCAGTCGATGGGGGTCAATGTCAAGGAGGAACTCCAAGAGGTGAAGAGCCAGCAAGCCTCATTCTTTGCCTCTGAGACCTCCAAGATCATCTTCCGTTCCAGAGTCCGCTCCATGGAGCAGGATGAGACGTGCTCACGTTTCTTCTTCCAAAAGGTTTCTTCTTCCATCCGCCGTTGCTGCCAGACCTGCTAAGTTTTCCCAAGTAATTCTGTTTTACTATTCTTTAATTAACTGATAGACAAACCACTCAGACTGTGTTCTCTTCCTCCAGCTCTCTACAAGAGAGAGAAGGAACACTCATCAATGACAGAGAGCAGCTGCTAAAAGCAACACCCAATGTCTGCTTCCTGCTCAGAAGAGAACACTATAAATCCTCCTCGTGGTTTGTGAGACCAAACACTTTAGAAACACATTTCTCAAGAAAAAAACTATAGAAATGATCCCTAAGAGTATAGTCTTAACTACTAAACTCCACGATATGGGTTCACAATGCAAGAGATACACATCACAGTGCATGTGTGGCAAGCATGGCCACACTTTATCTAGAATGTTTTCAATGGGTAAAGTTACAGTAACAATGAATATACCAAAGAATTAACATTTTGAAGCAAGAAACACAATAGGGAAACAATCTAACAATATTCAAATTAATGAGTACATTTTCGTCCGTTAGTCCAATCAGAACTAAGGATATGAGTGAGGCGGAGCTGCATTTGTGCATTCTGCCACTCCTATTGGTTGTGATGCGTCTAGGATTTTCCACATAGTGAGCATGTGCAAATCACGGCACTGAGCTCCCCAGACAGATCTTTACTCAGTTCTGCTGAAGGGTCATGAGGACTCTTTTCTTCTCCGCCGATGCTGCCAGACCTGCTGAGTTTTTCCAGGTAATTCTGTTTTTGTTTCAGATCTTAACTAAATAGAAAGATAAAAGCAAAAAACTGCGGATGCTGGAAATCCAAAACAAAAATAAAAATACCTGGAAAAACTCAGCAGGTCTGGCAGCATCTGCGGAGAGGAACACATTTAACGTTTCGAGTCCATATGACTCTTCAACAGAACTAAGGAAAAATAGAAAAGAGATTAAATATAAGCTGGTTTAAAAGGGGTGGGTGGGACAGGTAGAGCTGGGTAGAGGGTCAGTGATAGGTAGAGATAGCCAAAAGGTATCATAGACAATTGCTTCTCAGCCTTTTAGCTAAGATCAGAATCCATGAGGAAAGGCATTATCACCCTCATCTACAAGCACAAGGGGGGAAGGGAGGAAATTAGAAATTGACGACCCATTTCACTGTTGAACGTGGACTATAAGATTCTGTCCAAGGTCATCGCCAATCGGGTCAAATCCGCTCTGGAATTGGTGATCCACCCCGACCAGACCTGCACGATGCCGGGCAGGAAGATCTCTGACAGCCTAGCGCTGCTCAGGGATACGATTGCCTATGTGCAGGACAGGGGATGGACACCTGCCTCATCAGCCTGGACCAGGAGAAGGCCTTTGACAGAATATCGCACACCTACATGGTGGATGTGCTCTCCAAAATGGGGTTTGGGGAGGGAATTCACAATTAGATCCAACTGCTCTACACTAACATCAGTAGCGCAGCCTCAATCAATGGGTGGGAATCAGATAGCTTTCCTATTAAATCTGGAGTCAAGCAGGGCTGTCCTCTCTCCCCTGTTCTTTTCGTGTGTTGCATAGAGCCCTTTGCTGAGTCCATCAGGAAGGATCCGGGCATAAGAGGAGTGAAGATCCCAGGCAGTGGAGGCGCTCAGGTCAAAGCCTCCCTGTACATGGATGATGTCGCCGTCTTCTGCTCGGATCCGCTGTCGGTGCGCAGACTGATCCACATCTGCGACCAGTTCGAACTGGCCTCGGGAGCCAAGGTAAATCGTGGGAAGAGCGAGGTCATGTTCTTTGGGAACTGGGCTAACCGATCCTTTGTCCCCTTCACCGTCAGGGCTGATGGCCTGAAGGTACTGGGGATATGGTTCGGAGGGACCGGGGCTTGTGTTAGAAACTGGAAGGAGTGAGTATCTATGGTTAAAAGGAAACTGGGCATGTGGCAGGGGGGGAACCAAGTCTGGAGAACCCAGGATGTCAAGGAACATAAAGGTTAGGATTAAGAGAAAAAGAGAAGCTTATGGCAGATACCGAGGGCTCAATACGGCTGAGTCCCTAGAGGAGTAAAGAAAGTGCAGGGGGACCCTAAAAAGGAAATTAGAAAAGCTAAGAGAGTGAATGAGAAAGCATTGGTGGGTAGAATAAAGTAAAACCCAAAGGGGTTTTTAAATATATAAAGAGCAAGAGAATAACTAGGGAAAGAGTAGGGCCAATTAGGGACCATAGAGATAACCTGTGTGTGGACCCAGAAGACAGTCCTGAATGAATACTTTGCGTGGGTCTTCACAATGGAAAAGGACGCACAGGTATAGACATCAGGAGGATTGTGAAATATTCTCGCAAATTAACATAGAGAGGAGGTACTAGCGGGTTTAGCGGCTTTAAAAGTGGATAAATCCACAGGCCCAGATGAGATGTATCCCAGGCTGTTGAGGGCAGCAAGGAAAGAGATATCAGGGGCCCTGGCAGTAATTTTCAAATCCTCCTTGGCCACAGGTGAGGTGCCAGAGGACTGGAGGACTGCTAATGTTTCCCATCATTAAAAAAGGAAGGAAGGGCTAGACCAGGAAAGTACATGCCAGTCAGTCTAACCTCAGTGGTGGGGAAGTTACAAAAAAGAATTATGAGGGACAGAATATATCTGCACTTGGAGGGACACAGATTAATCAGGGATAGTCAGCATGGATTTGTCAAGGGAAGGTTGTGTTTGACAAATTTGATAGAATTTTTTGAGGAGGTAGCCAGGAGTGCTGGTGAGGGTAATGCATTTGTTGTGATCTACATGGACTTTAGCAAGGCTTTTGATAAGGTCCCTCATGGCAGACTGGTCACGAAAGTATGAGCTCATGGGATCCAAGGCAAAGTGGCACGTTGGATCCAAAATTGGCTGAGAGGCAGGGAGTAGAGGGTGATGGTAGAGGGATGTTTCTGTGACTGAAAGTCTGCTTCCAGTGAGGTTGCGCAGGGCTCGGTGCTGGGGCCCATGCTGTTAAACGTATGGGACATGGTCAAGAAGTTCGCGGATGACACAAAAATTGGTAAGGTGGTAAATAGTGAGGAGGATAGCCGTAAACTGCAGGAGGATATCAATGGACTGGTCAGGTGGGCAGAGCAGTGGCAAATGGAATTCAACCCGGAAAAGTGTGACATAATGCACTTGGCGGGGGGCTAACAAGGCAAAGGATTATGCTGTGAATGGTAGGACCCTGGAAAGTACTGAAGATCAGAATGACCTTGGTGTGCATATCCACAGATCCCTAAGGTAGCAGGGCAGGTGGATAAGGTGGTTAAGAAGGCAAATGAGATACTTGCCTTTATTGGCCGAGTCATAGAATACAAGAGCGGGGAGGTAACACTGGAACTGTAAGTTAGGCCACAACTGGAGTACTGCGTGCAGTTCTGGTCACCATATTATAGGAAGGATGTAATTGCACTGGAGAGAGTGCAGAGGAGATTTACTAGGATGCTGTCTGGGCTGGAGGGTCTGAGCTATGAGGGAAGATTGGATAGACTGGGGTTGTTTTCCTTGGAGCAGCAAAGGTTGAAAGGGGATCTGATAGATGTGTATAAGATTATGAGGGACATAGATACAGTGGATAGGAAGGCCCTTTTTCCATTAGTAGAGGGGTCAATAACCAGGGGGCATGGATTTAAGGTAAGAGGTAGAAGGCTAAGAGGGGAGCTGAGGAGAAATTTCTTCACCCAGAGGGTGATGGGAATCTGGTACGCACTGCCTGAAAGGGTGGTTGAGTCAGAAACTTTCGTAACATTTAAGAAGTACTCAGCTATTCACTTGCGTTGCCATAGCCTCCAGGGCTATGGGCAAGCACTGGCAAATGTGATTAGTGTCATCAGATCTTTGTTGACCGTCGCGGATACGATGGGCCGAATGGCCTCCTTCTGTGCTGAAAATGTGTACAAGTCTATGGCCAGAATTTTTAGCTTGTCGGGTGGGCGCACGCCCGACCTGAGTGAGCATAAAATGACAGGTGGTGACGCTAGGCGAGTGTCCTGACATCATTATGCACTCGTGTGATATTTGGGTTGGCGGGCACGTGCTGAGTCAGCAGTGCACTCGCCGACAATTAAAAGGCCTATTAAGGCCATTAAATTTTTCATTGCCTGTCCAACCTTATGGTTGGCCGGCAGGCGAAAAGGCCAAGCGGCCTTTGGATTTTTTAGGAAACCTCATCCACGGGTGGGATGAGATTTCCAACAGCTATTAAAAATAAAATAAAAATGTTAACATTTCATTAATAACATGTCCCTGCTCATGTGACAGGGTGACATGTTTTGTAACATTTTAAAGATCTTTATTTTTAATTTTAAAAATCTTCACCTCCCTGAGGCAGCTCTGTGCCTCAGGGAGCTTTTCCTGTGCGCACCTGCGTGCATTCGCGAAATTCCAAACTCGCTCTCCTCCCCACACCCCCCACAGGCAGCACTGAGCACTGCAGCACGCGTTTCACGCTGGGCAGGCCTTAATTGGCCTACCAGCGTGAAATCACGGTTGGGGCCCTGATCGCGGGCGGTGGTCAGCTTCCCAACTGCTCCCGCCGAGCTTGCCCAACAAGGGCAAAATCCTGGCCTATGAGTCCATATTGAACTTCTGCCCTGAGAGATCCATTTCTGGTGGCATTACAATCATTCGCACTGCATCAGCTGGAGCCGTTGAATGGATTGTTAACCTCAACATCAAAATGTAACTGCTTCCCCTGCCATACGAGTTAAAAAAACGGAAATAGATTTGTAAACACTCCATTTCGTATTTGTGTATTTTAAAGTGCATGTTACAAAATACTGTAGTACCCCTAAATGCCTTGTGGTGGCAGTCTTGGTCTTTCCTTTTGCTATGGGTTCTCTAATGTGATCTTGCGACCGGACTTGCAGTGCGAAGAGCAGGGGGATTTGGGAGGCGGAGTTTCTACTGTCAAGATCAGGAAAGAGTCGGTTTTAACAGATCCACCAGCCTGGAAAAAGATCTTGAACTTCAGAGTAGAAAATGAGTTTAAAAAAAGCATCACTTTCACGATCCCCGAAACCGCTTTGAATTAATTTATAGCCACCCCTTAAAAAATGACAGTTATCTATTAACGGAGATAAAAAGTGCACAATGTGCATTTCCAGCCCATTGAACCTTCACTTCCACCTACTGCAGATACAAATGAAGTCTGTGTTGGTTTAGTGGCAGGTGTATGTTTCAGTTAAGAGGAAATCTAATGGAGGTGTTCAAAGTGAACAAATTGGGACAATCTATTCCCACTCGTCAGTCAGCCGGTAAGGGGGAATACATTTAAAATCCTCAGCAAAAGAACAAGAGGAGAAGTTAAGATTTCCATTTAATGGCAAGTTGTTAGAACATGGAATTCACAAGCAGAAACGCCCGGTCAGCAGGCGTGCACAAAAGTAGGAAGCGCTGTACACAAAAAGCAGGACAAATCCAACCTGGCTAATTACTGCCCCATCAGTCTACTCTTGATCATCAGTAAAGCAATGGAAGGGGTCATTAGCAGCACCATCAAGCGGCACTTGCTTAGCAATAACCTGATTACTGATGCCCAGTTTGGTTTCCACCGGCTCTTGACCTTGTAGCAGCCTTGGTTCAAACATGGACAAATAAGCTGAACTCCTGAGGTGAGGTGAGAGTGACTGCCCTTGACATCAAGGCAGCATTTGACCGAATGGCATCAAAGAACCCGAGCCAAACTGGAGTCAATGGGAATCAGGGGAAAACTCTTCGCTGGTTGGAGTCATACCTAGCACAAAGGAAGATGGTTGTAGTTGTTGGAGGTCAGTCGTCTCAGCTTCAGGACATCACTGCAGGAGTTCTTCAGGGTAGTGTCCGAGGCCCAACCATCTTCAACTGCTTCATCAATGATCTTCCTTCCATCATAAGGTCAGAAGTGGGGATGTTCGCTGATGATTGCACAATGTTCAGTACTATTCGCGACTCCTCAGATACTGAAGCAGTCCATGTCCAAATGCAGCAAGACCTGGACAATATCCAGGCTTGGGCTGACAAGTGGCAAGTAACATTTGTGCCACACAAGTGTCAGGCAATGACCATCTCCAACAAGAGAGAATCCAACCATCGCCCCTTGATGTTCAATGGCATTACCATCACCGAATCCCCCACTATCAACATTCTGGGGGTTACCATTGACCAGAAACTAAACTGGACAAGCCATATAAATACTGTGGCTACAAGAGGAGGTCAGAGGCTAGGAATCCTGCAACGAGTAACTCACCTCCTGACTCCCCAAAGCCTGTCCACCATCTGCAAGGCACAAGTCAGGAATGTGATGGAATACTCCCCACTTGCCTGGATGAGTGCAGCTCCAACAACACTCAAGAAGCTGGACACCGTCCAGGACAAAGCAGCCTGCTTGATAGGCACCCCATCCACTCCCTCCACCACCGACGCACAGTAGCAGCAGTGTGAAACATCTACAAGATGCAATGCAGGAATTCACCAAGGCTCCTTGGACAGTACCTTCCAAACCCAAGACCACAACCACCTAAAAGACAAGGGCAGCAGATACATGGGAACACCACCACCTGGAAATTCCCCTCCAAGTCATTCACCATCCTGACTTGGAAATATATCGCCATTCCTTCACTTTCGCTGGGTCAAAGTCCTGGATCTCCTTTCCTAACAGCACTGTGGGTGTAACTACACCACATGGGCTGCAGCGGTTCAAGAAGGCAGCTCACCACCACTTTCTCAAGGGCAACTAGGGATGGGCAATAAATACTGACCCAGCCAGTGAAGCCCACATCCCGCGAATGAATTAAAAAAAAAGCGGGGTTAAGATGGAAGTCCCAGGATTTTGATGATGGTAGCGTATGTCTAAATCAGGATGGTGTGTGATTCAGAGGGTCACTTGCAGGTGGTGGTGTTCTCATGCACCTGTTGCCCTTGTCCTTCTAAGTGATGAAAGTTGCGAGTTTGGAAGGTGTTGTCGAAGGAGCTATAGCAAGTTGCTGCAGTATGTCAAATATAGGTAGTACACAATGCTGCCACTGTATGTTGGTGGTGGAGGAAGTAGATATTTAAATCAGGAGATGGGGTTCTGATCAAATAGGCTGTTCTGTGTTCACATACTAATTGAGCCATGATGGATGTATTTAAGCTGCAGCAAGTTTTCACAGCACTTACCTTGATTTTGCTTGTTCTTGTCCCACGTTCCAGGCATTCCAATTGCCTCTTCATCAGCTTTGCTGACCAACGTGGAGCACTGGCTATCACAGTGGGCACTGTCACCTGCTGCCACGGCAGTAACCTGCCCCTTGGGCAATGTGCCACTGGGGATCCTGGGTTCTGACAACTTCACCACTTCCTCACCCTGGCCTGCAACAGTGTCTGTGAAATGAAAAATGATTCAGGAACATTTTAACTCTTTTGCCAGAGCAGAAGGGAATGTGGTGAAAGGTAACTCTGTGTACAGGATAACTGTGGGCATTCTGGACTAAAGCCCCAGCTGTATCCAGACTGCAGTCTTGCTGTTTATTTAAAGCAGTGTCAGGTAAAAAATTTAGAGGTGGGGAGGGGTGAAATTTAACTTTGGAAGGGGCTGTGGACATCGACTACCCATTAAACGTTTGCTGCACCTTCTCCTTCTTTGACACGTCGAAAAGGAAAATAAGACAGAATGTTTAATAGTCGGCTGATCCATTACCATCTGGTTTGTGTTCTCCCCAGAGTTAAACTTAACCCCCTTTGATAAGAATAAGTTGTTGGTGAGTGTCTGTTAACTGGGCTCTGTTGCATCATTCAAATGTACATTTCAAGATAAATACAGAGCATTTTTTGCTAAAGTCTGAACAAATTAAATAATGCTTATATAGTATTGGTATAAATGTCCTAAAGTATTACTGCAACTTTGGATTTATATTAAAAAGGAAGGAAAGTCTCTGAGGAAGCACCTTCTGTTCAAAATATTCACTTCCCTGTCCTTAACTAAATATATGTATTTGTTAGCTGCCATGAAATATTGTTTTTTGCAGCATCCTCACAGTATCTCTTCACCCTCCAGCAGCCACTCATTCGCAGTGTCACTTTCCTCTCTAATGATGGACATTACCAGATGGGGCCTTTTGTGTTCTTGAGCAAGTGCATTCGCTGCACTGGAAGGTGGCATTTCAGGCTGGCCTGGGATCAGGCCTGAAGCCTGGTGATCCCCTGCAGGAAAGCTTGGATACTACAGCACATTCCAAGGATAAAGAGGATGGTTACTGTGTCGCCAAATTATCATTTTGTGCATAGTAAGGTCCAACAAACAGCTGTGAGATAACTGAGCAGTTCATCTGCTTTTAGTTTCCAAAAAGCATCTTTCACCAAGTTGGTCTTCCAATGCAAAGAGCTGTCGACGACCAAGTGTTGCAGACTGGCACATTCCAAGGTCCAGGGCCACATGCCGAGGGACGTTCTAAAACTTAAGGCAGCCATTGTGGTAGCTCACTGGGGAAAGGCCTGTCTAAGGCCCCTGCACCATAATATACTGAAGGGCTGAAACCCCTGTAAACCTCTTGGGTTCATATTTCATATGAAATGTTCATTGTAAATATAAATTGTAATTGTAGTGAGGCACCTCAGTATTAAAAGAAATTGCACTTAATGTAATATTAAAATTGAATTGTTTTGTACTTTTACAAATGTTATGAATAAAATATATTTTTTGAAAAAAAATCATGTTTTTGGTGTTGTGGGTTGAAAGGACAGTGGTCTGAACAACAGGAGAATTTTCCCTGCTTTTCTCGGAATAGCGCTATGGGGCTGCATTTTACCTATGTCGGGCAGGCTGGGTGAGAGCGGATGCAGAGCTGATCGTTGCCTGCGATCGGCTGCGCGTCGCCATTTTATGTGGGCGGGCCAATTAAGGCCCGCCAAGCGTAATACGTGGCTGGTAGCACTCAGCGCTACCTGTGAAGGTGGAGGGAGGAGGAAGAGTCGGGGCCGACGCTCTTTTGCACATGCACGCGAAAGAGCGCAGCGATCCCCTTGAGGCACGGAGCTGCCTCAGGGAGATTAAGTTGGTAATGAAAACTTTGAATAAATGAGCTAAAAAATTATTTAAACATTTCCCCACATGTGACAGTGTTACATGAGCTGGGACATGTTTGTGCATTTAGCCAATTTTACTTAATTATTTTATTAAACATTCAGGAAACCTCATCCCGCCCGTGGATGAAGTTTCCTGAAAAACACGAAGGCCACTTGGGCTCTTTGCCTGCCGACAACCTTAAGGCTTAAGGTTGGACGGGCAGCGTTGCTAACAACTTTAATTGGTTTTTTAATGGCCTTAATAGGCTGTTGACAGTTCGGCAGGCGCACAGCCACCTCCAGTGCGTGCCCGCTGAACAAAATATCTAATTGACGCACGATAACGTTGGGATGCACACCGGGCGTCACCGCGTGTTATTTTGCACGTCGGCGTGTCAGGCCCAGCCCCAAACGCCGACGGCAATATTCTGGCCATGGAGTCTTTAATATTCAGCTGAAGCAGTGGAGCAGGCAGACAGGGGCATAGCTCTGGGAAAAGATCAGCCTGAAATGTTCACTCTGTTTCTCTCTTCACAGATGCTTCCTGACTTGCTGAGTATTACCAGCAATTTATGTTTGTAACCACAATTTAACGTCACTTTCAAAGACAAACTGTGGGTCACTGTGAAATTGCTTCTAGGACAGCACTTTCTCATAGGTGCTCACTGTTAGGCAGAGAAAAAGGATGTGAATCTGTGAGCGGTGGGAGGGGGCAAGGCAGTATTGGTGGTGGCATAGTGGTATTGTCACTGGAATAGTATTCCAGAAACCTAGGGTAATGCTCTGGGGACCCAGGTTTGAATTCCACCACGGCAGATGGTGGAATTTAAATTCAATAAAAATCTGGAATTAGAAGTCTGATAATGACGAATGTTGTAAAAACCCATCTGGTTCACTCTTGCCCTTCAGGGAAGGAAATCTGCCATCCTTACCTGGTCTGGCTTACATGTACTCCAGACACACAGCAATGTAGTTGACTCTTAAATGCCCTTTGAACAAGAGCAATTAGGGATGGGCAATAAATGTTGGCCTAGCCAGCGATGCCCACATCCCATGAGCATGCTTTGGGATGGTTCAAACAAAAATGCAAACAAATTATTTTACCTTCAACATAACTTTTTTATTCTGTAACCCATAAGAATAATTTATATTGCTAATGGAGTTTTAGGACACCAACGTCTCCCCCCACCCAACCCCAACCTCCTTCCAAAATTGCTGGCCCTGTTAAGGAACTCTCTTGTTTACGACCTGGTTTTACCTTCTTTTGACCTGGGAACCACATCCATAATTCAATACTTTTATTGAAATTAAGTGTAGACCTTCTGGCTCCATTACTAGCACAGAGATGGGTCACTCATTGTTTAAGTTTTATACTCTATCTCCTGGCCTTGTAAGATAAACATAGGTTAAATTTTAACTGTAATTAACCTTAAACTTGTTTAAAATGTAATCACCTGAGATGCCTACCAACTTCTTAACCAGACCCCATTTATTTAGTTAAAATTTTAATTCTTAAAACTTATATTCTAGAACATATGAATTATGAACGAGATATTTGCGACAAAATATTAATCAGCCATTATTCCAAATAGTAAACTGGTTTGACAGTGAGTAACTGAACTTTTACACCATGTGTAATGGCAGTTGGAAGCTGCACTGAAGAACAATGATGGTCCTACCTGCTCCAGGCTGTGCTCTATGATGTGCAATCCATTCACTACTGCAATACAATCCCTGTTGCAAAAGTTTCACTGCAGCGCTAAACAGAAAGTACTCCCCCTAGACTTTCCTCTGTTCCTCTGTTTAATTATTGAGACTAAATTGAGCTACTGAAGAGAGAGTCTACCTGTCAGCAGGGCAGGGGAACTGAGAGGAGCTGCACACAGCTTTTCACTGACTGGTTCCGATGCGGCATTACCGACACCGAGCGCCGATGGGGCCATCTAAAATCAGAAGAATACTGACAGCCATTCTCTACTTAATAAAATTATAGATAAACACATTAACAGGCAATGTTATACTTAAGGACTGTTTCTGTATAATGAATCCTGCCAATAACAAACAACTTGCATTTCCATAATTCTATTCACATGGGAAAACATCCCAAGCACCTCATTTAATATGACAAGAAATAAGAATGAGCAAGGGGTGGGATCACCTATCACTGACATTCTATCTTGCATTACCTGCTTCATGCACCCCCCGCCCCCACCCTAAACAGTATAAATTCCATCACATTTCCACTTCTCTTTAGCTCTGAAAAAGAATCGTGCGGAATCGAAATGTTAACACCGTTTCTCTCTCCACAGATGCTGTCAGACCTGCTGAGCTTTTCCAGCATTTTCTGTTTTTATTTCATATTTTCAGCATCCGCAGTATTTTGCTTTCACCTTTAACTTCTGGCATTATTGCTTCTTTTTATCAGACATCAGTCCCTCAATCTTTTCTACAGTCTCTAAATAATGGGATGACTCAATAAGGGGCTCCCTTTTAAGGGTTTCTGTAGTATATGATGGGCATTGAATCATACTCTGAACTGTACATGGAATAATTCTATAATTTGTTGGATACAATAAAGTTGGGCCTTCACTCTCTCACCTCTAGTCTACAACTTCTCTCTCAATCCAAACTTTTCTTGTCTTTCTTTCTCTCTATGATTGATGCTACGATGCTCATTGTCCTTCTGAACTTTCCCCTCTGTTCCTGCTAAGGCATAAATATGCCATCCTAGAATTACATTCACTTTGTTGTGTCCAGGATGTGCTGAGATCACAGCTCACTGCACCATCTCCGACTCTAACTAACCCATTCCCCTCAAGTCTCCTACGACCTACTGTCTAAAAAATTTTTAAACTCAAGTTGACCTTCTGTATACTAGCACATGAAATATATTTGTGAAGGTATCGTATAACGTCATAGCATATGAGGACAAATATTGTCCTACATATATAGTACCTTCATAAAATATATTTAAGTGCTTACAGCAATATGTATAAACGTTTCATAAAAATTCTTGAGAACACAATAAAACAAGTTACTTAAGTTCCTCAGTTACAAAAAAAGGAAATACAGATTTACTGTACTTACTTGATTAATAAAATCCACTCTATATACCACATGAATCTTCATTCACTCATACACATGTCACTGTACTGTGTCAGAACAGCTATATTATTTATACATGACTTTATTTATGTTTACTTTTTTGAATGGAAAGGCACAGGAAAGGGTTTGCTTTCCATGGCATGCTCTCATCAGCGCAGTGGTAAATGATCGACATTTTAAGTAGCTGTCTATGTTATTGCAAGGGAGCAAAAGCCCTGTGTGAATAAAGTGCTGTTGTAAAACAGTGCAGGCTGGAATTTAATGTGAAATGGCCTGAAGAAGCTAAGCTTAAACTTTGTATCAAGGTTCAAGTTTCCAATTATCTTGGATTCAGGGCACCAGACCTTATTCCCACTGATATGTAACTAACCATTGGAATCATTGGAAGTTGGTTTGGCACTTGATCCCGGCTGCCTGCTACTAGGTGTTGCTGATGCCAATTGTAATGATATTTAAATCCTGTAACAGCTGAACCTGGCGCAGTGAATTTCCTTTTCAAAGCTGCAATCAGTCGTCCCTATGTTTTGTTCTGATTATTTGATGACACAAACAAATCTGTATTTTCCAATTATCTCTTGGTTTCACTGAAAGCAATGACCCATGCTGAGCTATGGATCAATGGATTCTGGATCTCTGCCACCTCACTTTATAGAACCATACAGCACAGGAGGAGGCCATTAGGCCCATTGTGCTTTTGCCATCTCTTTGAAAGAGCTATCCAATTAGTGCCATTCCCCTGATCTTTCCCCAAAACAATGCATTTTTCCCCCTTTTTAAGTATTTATCCAATTCCCTTTTAAAGTTACTATTGAATCAGCTTCCACCACTTTTCACACAGTGTTTTCCACTTTATAATTACTCGCTGGGCAAAACATTTCTCTTCATCTCCCCCTTGGTCCTTTTACTAATTATATTAAATGGGTGCCCTCCGGTTACTGACCCTTCTGCCAGTGGAAACAGTTTCCCCTTGTTTATGCTATCAAATCCTCTGTAATTTTGAAGAACTATTAAATCTCCCCTTAACCTTTACTGACCCAAGGAGAACAACCCCAGCTTCTCTAATCTCTCTGCATAACTGTAATGCCAACACTGCTGCCTCAACTAACATTAGATAACATCACAGAGTCAGAATCAAACCCTGATCTGAACTGTGTTCCTTAGTATCTCACAATGCAATGGATTTTCTCACTGATCCATCATTCTTTAAGTTTCCTTATGATTATTAATCAACAGACAGGGCACTGGTGTGAGGTTAAAACATTATGGGCAGAATCTTCAGCTCGGCGTGCAGGGGCGGGGCCCGCTCGCCGAGGCGTAAAATGACGGGGTGAGGTCGGGCGTGTGTCCCGACCTCACTGTGCATCATTTAGATTTTCAGTTAAGCCGGCAGCCGCGTCAGCTGCGCGCCCACCGAACTGTCAAAGGGCTAAGATAAAAGCAAAAAACTGCGGATGCTGGAAATCCAAAACAAAAACAAAAATAAAAATACCTGGAAAAACTCAGCAGGTCTGACACCATCTGCGGAGAGGAACACAGTTAACGTTTCGAGTCTGTATGATTCTTCAACAGAACTAAGAAAAAATAGAAAAGAGGCGAAATATAAGCTGGTTTAAGGGGGGGTGGGTAGGACAGGTAGAGTTGGATAGAGGGCCAGTGATAGGTGGAGATAACCAAAAAATGTCATAGACAGAAGGACAAAGAGGTGTTGACGGTGGTGATATTAGCTAAGAAATGTGCTAATAGGTGACTTTAAGGATAGAAAGCAGGACGAGCAAGGTACAGATAGCTCTAGTGAGGGTGGGGTGGGGGGAAGGGATATTAAGGCCTGTTAAAAAGCAATTAAGGCAATCAGCTGAGCTGCCCGTCGAACCTTAAGGTTGGCGGGCAGGCGAAGAGCCCAGGCGGCCGTTGCATTTTTCATGGAACCTCATCCACGGGCAGGACGAGGTTTCATGAATGACTTAAAATTTTCAGAAAATTTTTCATTAAAATTGATGCATATGTCCCAGCTCATGTGACAGTTTCACATGAGGGGACATGTCATAAAAAATTTTTCAACACTTTATTAAACTGTCTAAACTTAAAATTAATCTCCCCGAGGCACAGAGGTGCCTCAGGGAGATTTCTGTGCTCTTTTGCACACATGCGTGAAAGAGCACACTCCCGGCTCAGGCAACCCCTCCCCCGTACAGGGAGCGCACAGCGCTTCTGGACGCATGTCACGCTGGGCGGGCCTTAATTGGCCCACCCATGTAAATGGCGGCGCCCAGCCGATCGGGGGCGCCGATTGGATGCACGGCCACCCCCGCACAACCCCCTCCCCATGCAGCACCAAGTACAGTTACATCCAATCTGATGGTCTAGCACATTAAACTTTAGGTCCTACACTGCTACAAGGCTATTTGGGCAGTGTTTTTATAAATAATATACAACCTTATTCTGGAAATATATACATATATATAGAATATATATCTCTCTAAGTGGAAAGACACAGGCTCAATGCCTACTCCACTGAGTTCCTCATCTCACAAAGGCACAGGAAGGAGCCAAACACTTTCCACTGTGGAGAGTGGAGGAATGAGATGGAAACATCAGAGGCAAGAATCATTGCCAGCTGGAGTTGCTGGGGTCTGCAAGCAACTTGTTTGGGTGGGGGGAAAGGGAGGGCAAGAGGGAGATAACCTGGCTTAACTGATAAAGGAAAAGAAAATAAAGGAAATATGGCGATTATATACTGTTAATGATGAAGAAAAGAAATATACTTACAGATCCAACTGTTGTTGTGGAGTGACTTTCAGGTGTAGTGATTGGGGTTTGCATTTTGTTGGTCTCATCGCAAGCTGTGGCAAATGTCCCAGGGGATATTGCACTTGAATCAGGGCTGGGCCACAGAGAAGTCTCTAAAATTTTAGTCTGTAGTACCATTGGTTTATATCCAGTGTGATGCTGCCACCGACCTGAGGAAACATTCTTCCCTGGATTAGAACACATTAATTTAATTATTTCATACAATTAAAATAAACACTTCAATAATTAGGATAGATTACCTAACTGGGTCTAATGCATTTGCACTAATTACTTCAAGGTTTAGTGATGCATCTAAAAGAAAAAAAAACATGTTTCACAGCCTCAGGCCCTTCACAGCAATAATGTACTTTTAAGGTGTAGTCACTGGTGTAATGTAGGAAAATGCAGCAGTTAATTTACTAATAGCAAGGTTCCACAAACAGCAGTGAAATAAATAACCAGATCACTGGTTGAGGAACAAATGACACCAGGGAGAACTCCCATGTTCTTCTTCAAATAATGCCTATGGTATTTTTTACATCCACATAAGGGCTGACAGGGCCTCGGTTTAACATCTCCACTGAAAGGCTGTGACAGTGCAGACCTCCTTCAATGCTGCAATGAAGTGCTACATCTTTTTCCTATGTATCCTGGGGGTTACCATTGACCAGAAACTGAACTGGACTAGCCACATAAATACTGTGGCTACAAGAGCAGGTCAGAGGCTAGGAATCCTGTGGCGAGTAACTCACCTCCTGACTCCCCAAAGCTTGTACACCATCTACAAGGCACAAGGAGTGTGATGGAATACTTTCCTCTTGCTTGGATGAGTGTAACTCCAACAGCACTCGAGAAGCTTGACACCATCCAGGTGCCCGCTTGATTGGCACCCCATCCACAAACATTCACTCCCTCCACCACCAATGAACAGTGTCAGCAGTGTGTACCATCTACAAGCAAGGTGCACTGCAGAAACTCACCTCGGCTCCTTAGGCAGCACCTTCCAAACTCACAACTGCTACCATCTAGAAGGACAAGGGCAGCTGATACATGAGAACACCACCACCTGGAAGGTCCCCTCCAAGCCACACACCATCCTGACTTGTCACTGGGTCAAAATCCTGTAACTCCCTCCCTAACGGCACTGTGGGTGTAACTACACCACAGAGATTGCAGTGGTTCAAGAAGGCAGCTCACCACCACTTTCTCAAGGGCAATTAGGGATGGGTAATAAATGCTGGCCTAGCCAGCGACGCCCACATCCTGTAAATTAATTTTTAAAATGTGCTGATGAACTTGCTGTGTAGTTCCAAAATTTGCAAGTTCTTCTTATATAGAAAGTATAATCTCAATATCAAATTTTTTTTAGTTATTAGAAAATGTTCCTGACTAGTGCAAGATGTATGTGCATATGTGTGCAGTGGGCTCCAGAGTTAGGAGCTTCATCCTAGTCCTACACTCTAATGACAGCACACAACAGAATCGTATTATTTCTGATATACAGCTATGCATAAGGTCATCAAACAGAACACATTTTTATTGTGACATGTCTTACCTGGCTCTCTTCATCACTGTTAATGATGTGAGTGTTAAACATGGTTATAATATTAGCACTTTCCCGTACTGGATATAATACATAGGGCAACAAATGTACACTTCATGCACATCAATGCACTTTGTATTTTTCATACAGAGCACTTTCTTGAGCACAATATATACCCATCATTTCTTTATGTGAAGGACACATCAACTAAAGGAGGAAGGTTCTTTTGCCCTTCTTACTGCTCTATTAGGTGACACATGCACATATACCAGTGTATTTCTACGAGAGGGATATTTTACAGTTATGCTAAATGATGAACATCGCTGCACCACACCTGTTATTGTAACAGACTAGATGTTTTAATTGAAAATAAACTTCTATCCTTTTTTAAAATATATTTTTCTTTATAACATATAACACTGTGCTTCAACCCCCACCACCCACACCCCCCCTCCCCCACCCATAATGTGTAGGCAGGCGGCTGGTTATTAATTCCTGCTACCCTTCTGCACAGTGATGATACACTAACATGTTGGGCTCCAGTTATGTCAAGTTTGCTATAAATTTAAAAGAGCTACAGCAAGTAATTGCTTTTTACAGCTCCTAATGCTTGCCACATACCTGTGCTGAGCGAATATGGAGTACTGTTATCGATAGGAGAGAGTGTTGATACAGGTGTTTTTGATAACAGAAGGTGGTTAGTGAAATGTCCATCACACGGAATACAGGAAAGGTCCTGGATATCAGAAAACAATCTAAAGTATGAGGGAGGAATGGACAAGATGTAAAAAAGGGATATTTTAAGAGTACAGGAAAGTACATTTTAGTGTCAGGATATTACTCACAGTGAAGACAGTGTTGACATTTTCACTGACACTTTGCTGGTAAGAATATGTCCCTGAGATGGAGTTCCATATTTCAGTGAGCAGGAAATGCAGCATATGTAGGCTGGACACAATTACAAATGTGGCATTTTTATAACTGTAATTTCTTTAATTACTGTCACTTGTGTGGCTTAGTGGATAGCACTCTTGCCTCTGAGTCAGGAGGTTGTGGGTTTAAGTTGCACTCCAGAGATCTGAGCACATAATCTACTTAGAGGTGCTGCCTTTGATTGAGACGTTAAAGCATGGCTGGCTCCTTAGATGAATGTAAAAGATCCAGCAATACTTTATGAAGAAGAGCAGGTGAGTTCTCCCAAAATCCTTGCAAACATTTATCCCTTAATTAACATCACTACGAGAAATTCCCTGGTCATTTATCTCATTGAGGTTTGTGCCACCTCCCTATCTCTGTAATCTTTTCCAGCCCCTCAACCCTATGTGATATCTAGAGCATTCAATTCTGGCCTCTTGAGCATCTGATTTTAATCACTCCAGCATTGGCGACTGTGCTTTCAGCTGCCTAGGCTCTAAGCTTTAGAATTCCCTGTCTCCACCTCTCTACCTCACTGAGATAAAAGCAAAAAACTGCGGATGCTGGAAATCCAAAACAAAAATAAAAATACCTGGAAAAACTCAGCAGGTCTGGCAGCATCTGCGGAGAGGAACACAGTTAACGTTTCGAGTCCGTATGACTCTTCAACAGAACTAAGTAAAAATAGAAAAGAGGTGAAATATAAGCTGGTTTTGGGTGGGGGGGGGGGGGGGGGGAGACACGACTGGTAGAGGTGGATAGAGGGCCAGGGATAGGTGGAAATAGTCGAAAGATGTCATAGACAAAAGGACAAAGAGGTGTTGAAGGTGGTGATATTATCTAAGGAATGTGCTAATTAAGGGTAGAAAGCAGGACAAGCAAGGTACAGATAGCCCTAGTGGGGGTGGGGTGGGGTGAAGGGAAGGGATCGACATAGGCTAAAAGGTAGAGATAAAACAATGGATGGAAATACATTTTAAAATAATGGAAATAGGTGGGAAAAGAAAAATCTATATAAATTATTGGAAAAAAAAGGGGGGGATCGGAAAGGGAGTGGGGATGGAGGAGTGAGTTCATGATCTAAAATTGTTGAACTCAATATTCAGTCTGGAAGGCTTCCCGCCCCCTTTCCGATCCCTCCTTTTTTTTTGATCAAGCTTTTGGTCATCTACCCTAGTATCTCGTTATGTGGCTCGGTGTCATGTTTTGTTTTATAATACCACTGTGAGAACCTTGGGATGGTTCACTACATTAAAGGTGCCATAAAAATGCAAGTTGATGTTGTAGAACCTTGCTGTCTACAAACTGGAAACCGGCTGCTGCATTCCCAACAGTGCAATAGTGACTGCACTTTATAACTACTTCATTGGCTGTGACATCCCGAGATCATGAAAGCTGCTTTATAAATCAAGTTGCTTCTTTTCATTTGTGGACCTATCTATTGATCTGAAAGCTGCATCTTTTCTAGAATCTATCCTCACAGTGTTATGTTCCTGGCGAATTAACAACATCCCTTATCAGTAATCTGTTAGATTTAATGTAGTCTTGTATTACGTTACTGAAACCCAGTCTCAAAGGGCATGTTATTACACAGAGTTGAGATTTACAGTAATTACATACCTTATCATTCTCATTTTTGT
This sequence comes from Cetorhinus maximus, assembly GCF_964194155.1. NCBI lineage: Eukaryota > Metazoa > Chordata > Chondrichthyes > Lamniformes > Cetorhinidae > Cetorhinus > Cetorhinus maximus. The sequence goes on along the minus strand of NC_135887.1, from coordinate 19,833,797 downwards.
ATCAATAGCAACATAGGTGCTTCTGCTGCGCTAACATAAGACTTGCCTTTGAAACATGGCATTCTACATGACTATCTGTTACCATGGAGCCTCTGATTAGCCTTGCAGCTCTGATGGCTTCCAGCTGATTGGTTAGTTGACCAAAAGCAGTTCACGATATAGCTCCAAACTGCTTTGAAGATTTCAAGAATGAAAATCAATTACATTTCTCTATTTCTCCTAAGGACATGAGGTGGCCAGCAATTCAAAGCATGCTAAATACATAGGGCATTTGCTTGTTCAGGGAATTTCTTGAACCTTCCAATTAAGCACATGCGACTTCAGAAAATTAACACCAGGGACACTGTTCTGAATAGAATAGAGCTACAGGCTTTGTACTTAGCAGACATTAGTTTATGAAAGCAACAATTTTTATTCCACCAGAACAAATTAGAGACATACTTAAATTCCTACAGATAACAGGTACTTCTTGCTGTTTGACGAATTAGCTAACATTATCTAATCTTAATCTTGTGTGTACTGTGACTAGCAAGAAGGAATCCAGTGAATAATCAGTTGAAGACAAATTACTTCATTTTTGTCTGACTTTTGATGTAGAGAGGTACATATAAACCATACAACACTTCAGACATATACTCAATTAAAAAGAGAAACAGAGGTTACAAATATGACAATGTGTATCCTGAAAAAGGCGACCATTTCACATATTGCACTGATTGTACAAAAAAATATAAATTGAGCAACCAATATTTCACCATCAAAGGGGAAAATGCTGCTAATTAAATCAAATAAAAAATTGCTTTGGTCTTTCAAGTGAAAGAAATCATAAATACAAACACTGCTTTACTTCTCAAGAAGGATTATGATTTGGAAATGGACAGGGCATCGACATTATCTTTGTTCGTTGTAAGCAACATTTCTTGGGCGCTAAAGTAATCAAGAGATATAGGGTTAGGGCAGGAAAGTGGAGTTAAGGTAGAAGATAATCCATGATCTGATCAAATGGCGGAATAGGCTCTAGGGCCATATGGCCCATTCTTGCTCCTATTTCCTATGTTCTTATTATTTTCTATTAGCAATTATTAGGAAAGTTATTATTTCACTAGTAAAATTCTTCTAATCAAAGACAAGGTGTTCCACAGTTGGTTACAAAAGTACTATAATGATGTAAAGATTCTGGCTTTCAGTTTGTTACAAGGAAACCAGCAGCTCTTGGGTGGGAAGGTGTGAAATTGGGGGAATTATTCTGCTGGCCTAACTATACAATTAGTAGATAGTTTGATTAATCCTGCACATATCCATTTAGGTTGAAAAATCACTCTCTAAGGATAAATAACTGCTTACATCTCATCTTTACGCAGAGCACCGTTCAGTGTTTGGGCTGGCTGATTAAGGTTTAACTCCGTGATCATTTCAATTTCTGCTGCTGGAACAACACTGCAAAGGAGAGTTAAAGAAAATCAGTACTACACCTATGGATGAAATCAAAGGGCTTTTTTCCCCCCCCCAAAAAGCATTTTATTCATAAAATTTGTACATTTCATAGGACTTCAAATTTAACATTACCTAAAGTACAAAACAGAGCAGTTTCTTTCCACACAGTATGTGGCACTTTGAGTTGCCTCTCTATACTTAAAGGTTATATTTATAATATTCATTTCATATCAAATATACAGCCTGGTGGGTTTTACACAGGATCTAGTCCCTCGGTGTACTATGTCTGAATGACTTTAGACAGTGGCCTTTTCCAAATGCGCCCTTGCAGTGACTACCCCAAGTTTTAGAGCGCCCCTCTGTACATAGTCCTGGACATTGGAATGTGCCAGTCTGCAACACTCGGTCGCTAAGACTGAAAACCAGCAAGTTTCAGGTAGACCAAAGCGCATCTTCCACTTTCTTGATCATGGTCTCCCCTCTGCCAGGGAAGCAAGTAATCAGAGGGCTAACTTTCCAACTTTGTCCTTTTCTTTTATACCCAGCAAGAACACGTATTGGAAACTCAGGCACACTCTGTGCTGACCTTATAGTCATTCTAAATGGTCAGAAAATCATGTGGATTGTGCCTCCAAGTTTACGTAGAGAAGCGAGAGCTGAGAATACTACCCCAATTTATGTATTATTAAAACGAGTGTGTGTCTTGAGAGCAGTTGCTTTTGAGCAAGCTAGGATATGGGATAAACAGTGATCTTGCCATGACTGAGGAACAGTTCCTGAGAGGTTTTCAAAAGTGTTACTTTGTATAAAACTAATAAAAGCTTTAGAAAACTATTACATTTATCAGACATTCACAGCCTAATTATCCATTTCTAGAGTTCTAAAAGCTGTATTATCACATATGGTTTGGCAGAAGCTCCGTCTCTCATTGTCCAATGTCGCAGCAGCAAATCATACATACTGTAATAAAAACAAAAAACTGTGGATGCTGGAAATCCAAAACAAAAACAAAAATACCTGGAAAAACTCAGCAGGTCTGACAGCATCTGTGGAGAGGAACACAGTTAACGTTTCAAGTCCAAATGGCTGTTCTGATGAAGAGTCATTTGGACTCGAAACGTTAACTGTGTTCCTCTCCACAGATGCTGTCAGACCTGCTGAGTTTTTCCAGGTATTTTTGTTTTTGTTTCAGACATACTGTATTTCAGATACAGTAACAAGCTGAGTTAACAAACTGGTGTCTGGGGAGAAGAAGCCAAAGAATGCTTTAATGGCTGGAGACATTTGAAGCAGTTTAAATAGTTCTGTATAAAATTCCAAATGTAAAACAGAAAAAAATAAGCTGTTAGGTTTTACATAGTGGGCAGGTAAGAAATGTTGGCAGTTCAGAGAATTGTGTCTTGCTGGGCAAGAAGAGTGAACACCAATTTTGGTCAAGATTATTGCCTTCCACAGAAAAGAAAGGAAATGTGTTTTTTACACATTGGGTGCGATCAGAAAACAGACTGCAGCCAGATAAAAATCCAAGGAGGGAACACCTCTCAGCAATCCAGTGGTTGCTGGATGTACAGGAAGATTTGGAGAACTTGTACAAGATACCAGTGGGCTATTCACAGATTTAGACTCCAGCAAACTTTGATTCATTTCTATGTTTAAAACAAGAGTTAAATATTTATTCATGTATTTCTTTACCCAGGTGATCGCTTCTTGGCCTTTTGGCTAAGATCAAGTGTAGTCATGAAGCGATGGCTATAACCAGTTGAGCCCCATACCATGGGGTACGTAATACCGTTCGGGTGGCGGTGAAGGACAGTGAAGGAGGAGCACCCATGGATCGGGCCTTCTTCATCAAGCGGATCCTGTTGAAGGCGTGTGGATTTGAAATGGAGGAGATCTACTCCCTGCAAGATTTCCCCAGCGCTGGATTTTCCGACGTGACTTTCAGGAGTGTGGCAGCTTGCGTCAAGTTCCTGAAGGTGTTCGAGGAGAAGAGAGATTAGCCGGAGATGAAGATCCTGACGGTGGAGTCGCTCTTTGCTATGCCGTTGGAACGGCACCGTGTGGTGACATTGCATCTCTACAACCCCCACGTCTCTGCAGCCGATGTGTTCACCTTCTTCGTCAGGTACGTTGACAAGGTTGGGAGCTGCACTGAGGTTAGAGACGCTTTTGGGATTTGGACATGCAAACGCCAGGTCAAGGTCATGCTCAAGACTGATGGAAAGGGAGCCATCTTCCACCCTCCTTCCAGCTTTACTATCGGTGGAAGCTGTGGCTACCTTGTCTACGCTGGGCAGCCCAAACTTTGTCGCTCATGTGGCAAGTCTGGTCATGTGGTGGCCCTCTGCAAGAACTGCAAACAGGAAGGGCACCAGACAAAGGACTGCAAACAGACTAAGTGCTGCAACCTGTGTGGCGAGGCAGGCCACCTCTACAGGAACTGCCCCAAACGCTGCCTCACTTATGCACAGGCAGCCATATCCAATGAGGGGGAAGCAGATGAAATGCTTTGTGTCACTACTACCAAGCAGCTCCTCAACCACCAAAGCCCCCAGTGAGAACAGCGAGACAAAGGAAGGCACAGAGAGAGACAAGGTGGAGGAAAAGATTGAGGCAGCAGACAGCCAATCAACTGCACTGCCCCCTGACCCTCCCACTCCTCAGGAGAACGAATCAATGGAGGAGGAAGCAGCGGAAAATCAGCAGGGGGAGTGGCAGCTGGTGAAGAGAGCCAAAAGGAAGAACGGGCTAAGAAGGGACCAAGCCACTTCCCAGACAAGTGGCAAGAGGTGTCTCCCATCCGACACGGATGACAAGGGCAGCTGCTCTTCGGACGAAGAAGGGAAAGGGCAGCACCTACAGAAGAAGCGGCAAAGCTCTAGGGAGTTGGAGGACGAGACACCTGAGCTCCAGAACATTGGAGACAATGAGGAGACCAGCGCACCCCAACTTTGCCCACAACCTGAAGAGGCCAGCGCACCCCAGCCCCAGGAATCTGGGAGCAGTGAAGCGCTCAGTGCACCCCAGCTCCAGGAAGCCGGGAGCAGCAACGCCCCAGAGGGGGAGAGGATCGAAGAGTCTTCTCCAGCAGAGAACATTTCAAATCTTGTTCCTGGCACGAACCCCCAGATGCCACCTGAGCGGAACATCTCCAATGGGGTGGTTCAGGACAGTTTCCTCAGCCCATCCAAAGTGAGGCAATTTGTGAATACTCTGGGTATGAAGGAGCAGACCAAAGGTCTGGAACTCTCAAAGACAACAGGTTTGGTAAGAGACTAAATGCTTTAAAATGGGTGTAAAGATTGTATCCATAAATGTGCGTAGCATTAAATCTACTACGCGATGTGTTGCGACCTTGGACTACCTTGCCAAGGTCAAAGCTGACCTGTTGTTTCTGCAGGAGTGTGCGATACCGCACCTCAGCTCCTACAGGCAATGGTCACGATGGTGGTCCCATGGGCCATCGATCTGGTCGGGAGGAAACGACTTTCGTTCCTTCGGCCTGTTGTTCTGCTGCGGGGAGGCAACTTCACCGTCTCCGAGGTTAAGGAGGTGGTGGGCGGGCGCCTCCTCGTAGCAGACGTAATGTACAAGAATTCTCCACTCCGGTTAATTAACGTGTACGCCCCGTTACAAGGGGCCGAGCGGCTGGCGGTTTTTCAACAGCTCCCACTGCTGCTGGCGATCTCCAGGCCGGTCATTCTGGGCGGTGACTTCAACTGCATCATTGATGTGGCTGGACGATCCGGCAGGGCCAACAGCAGATTGGACGCTACGTCCAGATACCTGATGGAAACAGTTAAGGATGCCATGCGGCACGATGTCTTCAGCAACCCTGCAGACGGAGCACAGCGTAGATACACCTGGTCGTGGCCAGACGGGTCCATCCGTTCCAGGATAGACTTCCTGTTTGTGTCCCGCGCGTTCGCAGTCAGATCCACTGACATCAAACCGCTGTTCTTTTCTGACCACTGCCTCCTACTGGCTGACTGTCACTTAGAGGAAGACCTGAGGGTGGGCAGGGGCGCATGGCAGCTAAATGTGCAACTGCTGACCCCAGAGAACATTGAGGAGCTCAAGAGGGATTACAAAGGTTGGAGAACCGTGAAACCCCTCTTTGAGTCCCTGACACGCTGGTGGGATACGATCAAAGGGGACATCAAGAGGTTTTTCATTCTCAAAGGCGCCCAGAAAGCTAGAAAGGAACAGAGGGAAATGTCCTGGCTCCAGAAAAACATGCAGAATCTGCTCCGGCTGCAGTCGATGGGGGTCGATGTCAAGGGGGAACTCCAAGAGGTGAAGAGCCAGCAAGCCTCGCGCTTTGCCTCGGAGACCTCCAAGATCATCTTCCGTTCCAGAGTCCGCTCCGTGGAGCAGGATGAGACGTGCTCACGTTTCTTCTTCCAAAAGGTACACAAAGAGAGCTCTGTAATCAGCAGCCTGAAGGAAGAAGACGGCTTAGTAAAGTCATCGCAGTCCGACATTTTGAGGATCAGCAAATCCTTTTACGCTGGATTGTATGGCATGAAGCCCACAGACAGCATGGCCTCCCAGTCCTTTATCACGGAGGTCTTAGACGACAGTACGTGGGAGAGCCTGGACAAACCACTAACTCCTGACGAACTGACTAAGGCCCTTGAGTCCTTCGAGAAGACTAAAACTCCAGGAAGTGACAGCTTGCCAGCGGAGTTGTATTCGGCTCTGTGGGACCGGATGGGTCCAGACCTGCTAGAAGTGTACGAGAGTATGCTTCTGGCCGACAGCATGTCAGAATCCATGAGGAAAGGCATCATCACCCTCATCTACATGCACAAGGGGGAAAGAGAGGAAATTAGAAATTGGTGACCCATTTCACTGTTGAATGTGGACCATAAGATTCTATCCAAGGTCATCGCCAATCGGGTCAAATCCGCTCTGGAATTGGTAATCCACCCTGACCAGACCAGTGCTGTGCCGGGCAGGAAGATCTCTGACAGCCTCACGCTGCTCAGGGATACGATTGCCTATGTGCAGGACAGGGGTGTGGATACCTGCCTCATCAGCCTGGATCAGGAGAAGGCCTTTGACAGAATATCGCACACCTACATGGTGGATGTGCTCTCCAAAATGGGGTTTGGGGAGGGAATTCGTAATTGGATCCAACTGCTCTACACTAACATCAGTAGCGCAGTCTCAATCAATGGGTGGGAATCAGATAGCTTTCCTATTAAATCTGGAGTCAGGCAGGGCTGCCCTCTCTCCCCTGTCCTGTTTGTGTGTTGCATAGAACCCTTTGCTGAGTCCATCAGGAAGGATCCAGGCATAAGAGGAGTGACTATCCCAGGCAGTGGAGGCACTCAGGTCAAAGCCTCCCTGTACATGGACGATGTCGCCACCTTCTGCCTGGATCCGCTGTCAGTGCGCAGACTGATCCACATCGGCGACCAGTTCGAAATGGCCTCGGGAGCCAAGGTAAATCGTGGGAAGAGCGAGGCCATGTTCTTCGGGAACTGGGCTGACCGATCCTTTATCCCCTTCACCGTCAGGTCAGACAGCCTGAAGGTACTGGGGATATGGTTCAGAGGGACCGGGGCATGCACTAGAAACTAGAAGGAGCGAGTGTCTATGGTGCAAAGAAAACTGGGCATGTGGGAGCGACGCTCCCTCTCAATTGCGGGTAAGAACCTGGTCATCAGGTGTGAGGCACTCTCTCTGTTGCTGTACGTGGCGCAGGTCTGGCCCATTCCAGACTCCTGCGCGATGGCGATCACCCGAGCCATTTTTCGCTTTATCTGGAGGTTGAAAATGGATCGTGTCCTCAGGGACGCTATGTACAAGCCTCTAGATAAGGGGGGAGAAAACATGCCCAACATCACCCTCATACTGATGGCCACCTTTTGTGCGGTTGCATCAAGCTGTGCGTATACCCTCAGTACGCAAACACCAAGTGTCACTACGTGCTGAGGTTCTACCTGTCCTCGGTGTTGGGAAGGATGGGTCTGGCCACGCTGCTGCGGAACGCTCCAAGTAGTTGGACTGTGCCGTACCTCCTGTCCCTCATGGAAAAATTTATGCAGAGAAACACCTTTGACCACAAGTCCATCAGGCAGTGGTCGGCACGTAACGTCTTAGAGGCCCTGTGGGAAAAGGAGAGGGTGGAATCTGTGGGATGGTTCCCCGAGCAGACTGTCAAAGTCATTTGGCAGAATGCCTCATCGCCAGAATTTTCCAACAAGCACCAAGACGTAGCTTTGCTGGTGGTGAGAAAGGCCCTCCCCGACACATCCTTCCAACACGCCAGGAGTCTCACCCCCTCTGCACGTTGCCCTCGAGGTGGTTGTGGTGGGGAAGAGACCGTTGTTCACCTCCTTGTGGATTGTGCCTTTGCAAAGACGATCTGGAGAGAGATGCAGTGGTTTCTGTCGAGGTTCATCCCGAGCAGTTCTGTGACACAGGACTCTGTACTCTAGGGGCTGTTCCCAGGGACACACACTGAGACAAACATCAACTGCAGCTGGAGGATCATCAACTCAGTGAAAGACGCTCTTTGGTCCGCCCGAAACTTGCTGGTCTTCCAGAGCAAAGAGTTGTCCCCGACCGAGTGTTGCAGACCGGCACATTCCAAGGTCCAGGACTACGTGCTGAGGGACGCACTAAAGCTTGGGGCAGCCGCCGCAAAGGCGCAATGGGGAAAGGTCGCTGTCTAAGACCTTTCTGCCATAGTGCACCGAGGGTCTGGGAATTGTTTAGAGCCCCTCGGGCTATACAGCTCACAATGAATGTATGCACTGAATACTAATTGTATTATAATTGTATTGAAGCACCTCAGAGTGCAACATGATGTATGTTAATAACTCCAATACCATTGTCTGATTGTCTGCATTGACCATATTGAAATGGTTGTAATATTCATTGATTATATTGATGCACCTCGTGATCCATGTGTAAAAGTTGAATCTGATTGTACTTTTGTGATGGTGATTTTGAAATGTTTTGTAATGTTCTTCCAGATATTTTATGAATAAAGTATATTTTTCAAAAAAAAAAAATTTCTTTACCCAGGTGATGGTGTGCAACTGAGTTTGCTGTCTTTCCTCCGGTCTCCGTCCCTGTTCCTTTGCACTGTTACTTTTTGCAAGACTTTTTTTCCTTCTACTGACAAGACAGACAAATGAGACTTCTTTTGTAATTAAGGAGAAAACATGTTTCACTTTCTGTTTTCTGCTTTTCACCTACTCACTGATTCCTGGAATGTTCCATTTGAAATCACATGTGTTGGAAACTCGTGTTGTCCTGTTTCTGCATTTATCTACTTAACCGTCGCTGCTCTCTTAAAAGTAATTTGTGAGGTGAAGCAGTTTGATGAGCTTAACTTATTTGCTATCATGGTTTTATAAATGTTTAACTATAGTTTATTTGTAAAGTGACAGTAAGAGTCCTAACAGACACCAAACTACGGGGTTTCTTAAAAGTGTTTTATACCTTCCCTGGTGACCCAGCCATCTGGATCAGGAAGATCACAGGTTTGGTCTCCAGCCTCAGCTGGGGTAGCGACTGGGTCACTGTAATTAGCAGCAACCCTCCTGACACTAAGCCTCATCAAGCGTTACTTGTGTGATCTAAGTGTTTATTATAGGACACAAGCAGGTGTTAAGTGATTTCTGGTTAGGTAACCACGTCATTTTGCAGATTTGACCGGAATGCTTCTAAGGGAGTACACACATCTGTACACATATCCTTTTTTCATAACTCATGGATCAAAGCTGAGAAAGTTGCTTGTTCCCAAAAGGAACAAAACATTTACAAGTGATGAATGCAACACTAATGACCCAGCATAACACGCTTTTACGGCTTGACCCACTGCTGATGTACCTACCAGCATCATCAGTATCGGAACTGCTGGAGCTTCTCAAAGGGCCTGCATTTTTCTGATAAATCGCTCTGGTAATTTTTAATTCCTCTTCAAAACTAGTGGACTAAAAAAACAATTAAAACTTTCTTTTAATAGAGATTTTGTTTGCTATCTAAAACATGTAACTCCTGCTTTCATGTTGGCACATTGTCCTGGGGTAAAAGGTTGCCATAATTCTCTCATCTATTAGTGTAAACATCCCAACAATTCTTCAGACTATTACATATAGTTTTTTCGTGCTAAGTAGTTCTAAAACCATTTTTTACCAGCAATACTTGGGGTTTGCTTAATTCTATTTGTTATGTTTTATTCTTAATTGAAAAGTCTAATGAAAGATAAAAGGCACAATGTCATCAACATTGAACAGATCACAGGAAATTAGGTAAATCGAGGGGTGGTCAAGTGATGCCACATTTTGGAAATAAAATCATCTGCAGAATGTTGGAAAAGAAGGTAGTGGGAGTTTAGAGTTTCTAGGAAAGAGTGGGTTAGAATAGAAGGCATGCTGAGTCCTAGTTCTTATTCCCCCTCTTTCCTCATAGCCCTGCAAATTCTTCCAATTCAAGTATTTATCCAATTCCCCTTTGAAAGTTACCATTGAATCTGCTTCCACTGCCCTTTCAGTCAGTGTATTCTGCACCATAACAACTCACTGTGTAATAAAAATTATCATTTTTCCTGTTGTTCTTTTGCCAATTATTTTAACTCTGTGTCCTCTGGTTATTAACCCTCCTGCCAGTAGAAACAGTTTTGCCTTATATGCTCTAACAAACCCTCTTGGAATTTTGAACACCTGTATTAAATCTTTCCTTAACTCCACTGCTCTAAAGAGAACAAACCCAGCCTCTCCAGTATGAAAGCAGAAAAAGCTAGAAACACACAGCAAGTCTGGTGGTATCTGCAAGTGAAACAGAGTTAACTTTTCAGATCTATGATTTTTATTAGAATTGGAAGAAGTTAGATAGATAACAGTTTTTAGGCTTAAAACGTGTTACATCTCTAACTTTTCCCAGTTTTGATTAAAGGTCATTGACCTGAAACATTAACTTTGTTTCTCGCTCCACAGTGTATCTAGCATTTTGTGTTTATATAACTCAGGTTTCAGTTTTTCAGTATTTTGTTTTTATTCCAGCTTCTCTAGTCTCCCCAGATAACTGAAATTCCTCATCTTAGATTTCACCACGGCAAGGATAATGGGGTAATGCAACAAAGAGTGAGTAAAATAGTCCACCAAAACATTAGAAGCAAAAAGAGAGGCAGTTCAGAGGAGCAATGGACATTGTAGAATTGATAAGTCCTGGACAGTTAGTTCCATTTTACCTCTTTTGTAAGTTGATTCAAGTTGCCGTCTGCATTAGTTGAAGTTTCGGAACCAAGAGAGACCATTTCAGGATTGGGAGTGAAAAACTCATCTGACATACTGAGAGATGAATCTGACATTGAAGAGTGTTGCACCTTCTCATGAAAACATAAAATTAGACCAAAGTAATTCATGCAACATCTGAGCAATGCAGTTAAGAATGAGGAAACAATAATTCCTTCTAACCAGCTCATCTTTTATTCTTTAAGAGCTCTACATAATACTCTGAAGTAGAACCACAGGCTCTCCTGATGGTTCAGCAAGTTTATCCAGATTGTAACAGAGCCGTGCAGACCAGGAATGTCCAAGCTCAATCTGAGTCATGGTGGCAGCAGTTGTGCTGCAATTGACCTCATGTCCCCTGAGAGGTAAGAATTAGTTGTAGTCGCTGCTCTTAGTTGCTATCCAAAGATTCCTGCCCAAAGTACATATGTGGATGCTGGTAGAGGGTCAGATTTTGGCTGGGCTGAGGTGCCCCTGAAGCTGGATATGTAGCTGACGCTTTGGGAAGGTACCAGAGGGCAGCCAGTGCTCATTGAACAGGATGGATCAATGTGATTTGTGCTTGGGCCAGAAGTTGCTGTCATCGGCGGGATAGGAGGAAGTTGGGAAGGGGGGGGGGTGCGGAGGTTGGGGCGGGTGATGACAAATCGATGGGAAAATGCCACTACTGGTGGGGATTGGGTGGGGGGGTGAAATCAGGGCCAACTGATGTCAGGAATTATAGACTATTGCTTCATAACAAACAAATGGCTGGAGAATTGACAAGGATGAATTTCTGCTTCTTTTGAGGAAGCGGAAATAGGCCAAAGCAACAGCCAGCAGGGTGGTGTGCAATGTTCTCTCTAAGCTTTGAGGATGTATGTCTGCACAACAATCGTGAACTCACTGCACAGGGGGCAAACAGGCCACGTGCAAACAGTAGTCACTTTAAGATACTGCATGCAAGGCAATCTTAGTCCAAGTGCAGTCCAAGAAACGGGCCACGCACAGTGAATGGAAATCAGAGGGAACACTGATAGTTAGGTTGCCAGATATCGCAGTAGCTGCCACAGGTGGGGAAGCTGGTGTCCAAATGGGTAGGGGTATGATAACAAGAGTTTCAAAGGCAACAGCTCTGGCTTGTGGCCATGCGGAGCAGACTCTGGGTTTGCAGAGCCATCTAGAGGCTGGTGTTAGGGAAAAATCGAAAAGAAAGGCAGACCCAGCCTGGGGTGAGGTTGTCCACTAGAGCTGTTAGGGAACAGGACATTGAAAAAGGTTTTAAATGTATATGTTTATATAAATTTATATATTAATACGTATCTCCTTTAATTAGCTATACCAAATTGACTGCTAGTTTGTGCTAAAGAGCTTCAGAATGAGACTGCCTCACGTGGCGCTTCATGGCAAAAGCCTGCAACTGCATGCAGGCTCAACATTTTCTTACAGCCCAGTTACAATTGTTTTATTTCAGCTTAATGTTATGTGACTGAAATACCCTACTACAGCACCACCAACAGGCATCCACCGCATCCAAATATTAACACCTTTGAAGTGGATTTTGTCATACAACCGGGCATTGGGGTTTTCAAATGTATTTTGAAATGGAATGTTGTGACCCATTCAACATATTATATGTTATATACATGCATGTATATTTATATTAGCAAATCCCTTCTGACGCTGCTTACAGCAAATCAGAGAATGCCTTGTTTTGTAAAAGCAAGAACATTTTATACTATGTAAAATACAATGCATTATTCTTCAGGTATAACTTGCTGATGGAAATGTCTGTGTCTTTAAGGCTACAAATCTGGAGTTGTTAAAAAAACACTGAGTAGGGTTAATGCAGAAGCTGCAGACATTATCATATATATATTTTGGAGAAATCCATTCAAAACCAGATAATAATGATTATAAATGTTCATTTGGCTGTGATTACAGCTTCAGCAGATATGAATGCACGGCAAAAAACTACCAATATTAAGATTTGTTACTCATGCCTAAACTAATGACTAATTTCACTCAGATTAGCCAGGATAGATAATATATAACTGGATATACACTACTGCTGCACTAAGCAGTGTCCTTTAGACAGAAATCAATAGTTCAGAAAGCACTTTATTTCCCAAGGATTTTTCTCCAAAAGGTAAGTAACTCATCACTGGATCTAGATAACAGAAAATGCTGGAAATACTCAACAAGTCAGGCAGCATATGTAGAGAGAAAAACAGAATAATTTCAGGTCAACAATCCTTCATCAGAAATCCTAATTTCCAGCATCCCAAGTATTTTCCTTTTATGTTATTACTTGATCTGTCTGTTGGATTGTATCAATAGCACATGTGGGAATTTTAGAGCTTCTCATTTCTGTATCTGTAAATAAATATTTTAATGATTTTAACATGTGCAGTCAATGCTTAATGTGCCATTTTTGAAAATAGTGATCTAGACTGATTGACATATAGATGATCTCAGTTCTGATAACAGGTTATCGACCTGAGCCCTTAACTCTGTTTTTCTCCCTCTGATGCTGCCAGACCTACTAAGTATTTCCAGCATCTTCTGTTTTTATTGTAGATGATCTCAAACTGACCTACTGTTGATACAGATTGCACAGAAGCTTTTCAATCATAACGGACAAGAGCAATTAACAGAACTTGCTGTAAAACAGTTTCATAAAAGTACCCAGAATCATAACACACCTTTTGAGCTTTCTTTCGCGCTCGCCTTGTGAAGAATGTTTTGTCCAGGTTTGTTACTTCTATCTCTTCCTCGCTGCATCCTGACAACTGACTATCAAAAGATTCGCTCTGTCCTAAGACATAAAGTTATAGTATCTCAAGTGAAAACATATGAATCTTTTCTCCTTTCTGGCTGTTTATTTTCTGCTCTTGTTATGTTTGTCATTATTCACCAATCATATTACGCAAAACTTTTCCTCCCGATTTCAGCTTTCTCCTCAAACACATTTAAAGCAAAAATCATTGTAGCCAATCACACCAAAACCTCTGTGACAGATTCCCATCCATTCATTGAATGCTCTATAAGTGTAAAATGTATGAATGCTGAATTACATGCTGAATTTTCATAGCTTAAATAAGTAGCTAAACATAATCAAAACATTTTAAAATTCAGGGGGAAAACATCACAAACTTAACCAACCCACCTTCCAACTCAACAAGTTCCCTCTGCTACATTACATTGTGACTCATGAACAAGCCTGACACTCTCCTTCAATGACCAGTTGTGCACTAAGGACAAAATAAAACCCTGACACAGTTTTATTTCTTTAAAAGGCATTAACGGGAATTCCTCTTTAAACACCTCACCTGCAAAACTTCGAAAAATTTCCTCCACATCTACACTGCTGTCGCTCTCAACCAGTGCCTTCTCGGGACTGTTCTTGTGTGAGCTGCACTGCATTTGCTGGTGACGCAGCTCTAGACCTTTTCTCTCTTTGTTGTTCCCATGATGTCTGCTGTAGGGCTGACGGTATTCCTTATTTCGCCCTGGTAGTTTTGCAAAGCGGCGGAACAACTCCTCTTCATTTGTGCGCGGGCTACCATTCTCTTTTGGCTCTCCTTGTGCAGCTGGCAGGCATCCAGATGCCATCTTTTCAATCATTTCTGTCATCTCATCTATGAAAGTAGAACTAGACCATGAATTCTAAACACAGAATTATTAAACAGACCATCATTTTTCCCCTATCACATTGTGACAGGGAATCAAGGGATCTGGGGAACGGCCGGGGGAGTGGGGTTGAAGCCAAGATCAGCCACAATTGTATTGAATGGTAGAGCAGGCTTGACGGGCCATATGGTCTATTCCTGCTCCTATTTCTTAAATGAGAATAATCAACTTGTCCAAAACCAAAATACTGCAGACGCTGGAAATCTGGAGTAAAAACATAAAATGCCGATATACTCAGCAGGTTAGGCAGTACTTGTGGAGAGAGAAACAGAGCTAACATTTTAGACTGATAAACGTTTTTATTTCATTCAGATTTCCAGCATCCTCAGTGTTTTGCTCTTGAATCAACTTTCCCATCGCGATTAAAAAATTTTTTGAGCTCTCCCCACAGTAGATAAAAAAGAATGGCATTTATATGGTGGCTGTCACAGCCTCAGTACTTTACAGCCAATGAAGTACTTCTGAAGTGTAGTAAATGCTGTAACGTAGGAAACATGGCAGCCAATTTGTGCACAGCAAGCTCTAACAAACAGTAGCGTGATAAACCAGATAATTTATATTTAATGATGTGGATTGAAAATTGAAGGATAAATATTGGCCAGGACACTGGGAATAACCCCCCTGTTCTTCTTTGAAACAGTGCCATGAGATCTTTTACGTCCACCTGATTTCTTATGACACAACTAACTTTTGGTTTCAGGGATCTGGGCCTGTTTTCTTACTAGTCCAATTGTTGGTCCCAAGTGTTTGCTCCGATTTTAACTTTGTTTTTTTCATATAGTTTCGATGCTGTGTTTTTTCCCTGTTGGTTAAAGGAGAAACCTCTGGGGTTTTCTTCCGTCTCACTTTCACTCCTTCTGGTACAATGTTGCAGCTGCACAAATGAAATGAAAATATATTTGAGGTTAATACTGTATTAAAACAATAGTTACATATGGTTTAATAGATCTGTCTATTATATCTTAAGGTAGCCAAAGAATCTTCAATACTTATTACCTCACAAAGAAATTTGCTGTTCATTTGTCAGTCTTGGTTCAGTGATAGCTCTCTCACCTGAGTTAGAAGGCCATGGTATCAAGCTCCAGCCCAGTGATTTTAGCACATAATCTAGATTAATACTCCAATCGAGCACCAATGCAGTGCTGCACTATTTGGAAGTGCCACAATCTGTTGACTGAGATGTTAAACATCTGTAATGACCTGAAATGGTTGTAATATTCATTGGTTGTAATATTCATTGATTGTATTGATGCACCTCGTGATCCATGTGTAAAAGTTGAATCTGATTGTACCTTTGTGATGGCAATTTTGAATTGTTTTGTAATGTTCTTCCAGATATTTTATGAATAAAGTATATGTTTAAAAAAAAGAGTAAATTATGCTCAGATCTAATGCGTAACCTAGGTTAACAGGAGAGACAATTAGAGAGGTAGCCACAGAGGTCAGTGTGGTCAATTTGTGGTGCTCCAGGTTAAATCAGTAGAAATCAGGCATGCCACGAACTGGGCAGACTGAACTCTATGCTTCATTGGCTGTAAAGCGCTTTGAGACATGTGGTGGGGAAGAGACCGTTGTTCACCTCCTTGTGGATTGTGCCTTTGCAAAGAAAGTCTGGAGAGAGATGCAGTGGTTGCTGTCGAGGTTCATCCCGAGCAGTTCTGTGACACAGGACTCTGTGCTCTACGGGCTGTTCCCAGGGACACACACCGAGACAAACATCAACTGCAGCTGGAGGATCATCAACTCGGTGAAAGAGGCGCTTTGGTCTGCCCGAAACTTGTTGGTCTTCCAGCACAAAGAGTTGTCCCCGACCGATTGTTGCGGACTGGCACAATCCAAAGTCCAGGACTACGTGCTGAGGGACGCACTAAAGCTTGGGGCAGCTGCCGCAAAGGCGCAATGGGGAAGGGTCGCTGTCTAAGACCTTTCTACCACAGCGCACCGAGAGACTGGGAACTGTTTAGAGCCCCTCGGGCTGTACAGATCAAAATGAAAGGCTGTAAATGATTGTAATATTGTTTGTACTGATGCACCTGGTGATACATCTTGTAAAAGTGTAACCTGGATTGTACCCTTGTAATGTTGTTTTTGAAATGGTTTGGAATGTGATTGAAGATATTTTATGAATAAAGTATATTTTTACAAAAAAAAAGCTTTGAGACATCTGGTGGTCGTGAGAAGTGCTACAGAAATTCAAGTCTTTCTTATTGCAATTCTCCAAACCAAGGCATCGGTGAGAGAGGACTGATGTCCATTTAAACACCATATCCAGTTAAATGTCACATTGGAAAAAGGATACTGCCGTCTGCTTCCAGGGCTGACAGTTTGGGTTAAAGACTCTGCATTTATGTGAAATGTATGTGATTAGACGTCAGGGGTGAAAGAAAGGCTTGCATTTATATAGTGCCTTTCACGACCGCAGGATATCCCAAAGCACTTTAGTAAACAAATTATTTTTTGAAGTGTAGTCACTACTGCAACAGGAAACACAGCAGCCACACAGCAAGCTCCCACAAACAGCATTATGATTATCACAAGACACTCTGCCCTTAGTGATGCTGATTGAGGGATAACTATTGACCAGGACAACATGGATAGCTTGCCTGCTCATCTTCTAACTAGTGCCATGGGATCTCTTGCATCTACCTGAGAGGTTGGCGGTTGGCGGGGGGGACCTGTTTAATGCCTCTTCTGAAAGACGGCACCTCTGACAGTGCAATACTCCCTTAGTACTTTGCTGGAGTGTCAGCTTGAATTATGTGCTCAATTATCTGGAGTGGGCCCACAAGCTTCTGACTCAAATGTAACAGTATTAACAACTGAGCCAAAATTGACATTCTAAACAGAGAATCTAGCAAACTTTGCTAACTTGGGCCAAGACAATCCCGTTAATTTATTTTGTCATTTCTGCTGGTGGACAAAGAATTGCTGGGATGGGAATAAGCATCAAATAATGGAGCACAGTGTAATTGTTTGTTACTTTAAAATTATTTAGATACACAAAAAATACACCGTGCTCACTGATAACTGTGCTGTAACTACACATAATCAGAAAGGCAAAACTAAATAGGAAATTCACCTTTGAGTAATGCGGATTTTTTTATTGCCCGACAAGTACATGCACTGCTTTCTATATTCTTGATGGCTGCCTTCTGCTGGGATTCTCATAGATATGCGACCTATACGAGCCTATAGCAAGAAAGAAAATGCATTTATAAATCATTATTACATCTTTTAATATACCACAACTTACATCTATATAGCCATTTCCCTGCATTTTACCACTGCTTTTAAAGGTGTGCTGCTCACTCTACCCATGATGGGGAGCAAAATAGTGCAGTCTGATATATAGAAAACAATAAAGAGCAGTTCACAGTAAAATCTGGTACATATAAAATAGTAAATCTCATTAATGACAACAGTCAAGATATAATACATCAGGGATTTTAGAAACTTACAGGGAAAGTGTTCTGATGGTGAGCATGTGTTAATATATTCATTTTCTTCTGACTCTTGGTTGCCAATGTACCCATGTGTTCTGGTAAGGAGATAAAACTTTTATCAAGTGCCGAGTTGTTATCAGACTCTTCATCATTCACTTGCTTTCTCAGTAAGCAGGTAGTTTGCGTCCCATCAGCAAAAGTGTCCGAAGTCTTCAGAACATCAGAACTGCAATCTTTCACTACTGGCCTGTGGTCACCTTGAGTCCAACTCAGCACTTTTGATATTGGTTGAGTGCGTCCCACAGGATCAGTTCCATGTCTCCTTTCCACTTCATACACGGGGAGCTGATAGCATTTTGGAGGAGCCACAGCTATGGGAATCACATGGTGGCCTTCACTACATGGTTTACTCTTTTTGTTCCCATTTTCACTTTTCCTCTGATAGTCCACTTCATCAAAGCCTGGTAACTTAGTGTGGGGAGCCATCTCCAACAGCTGTAAACCACTCATCTCAGCCTCTTCCGTAGGTTTCTGTACTATGCTTACCTCAGGGTTGCATCCTCTTTTAATGTGATCGAGGGCACTGAATGCTTGCTGCACTAGGTGTTTTGATGTCTGAATGTTGATCTCACAACTGCTAATTGAGTGCTGGATTGACATACTAGTTACAGTGTTTATTGCTTCCTCCAGTTCTCTGCTGTTCAGTGCATGTGAGGAGATCGGGCTTTGTTTCTCTTGGTCACTGACTAAATCTTCCACACCTGACCATTTCTGAAACTCACTTGGAGTCCCATCACTTAGTTCGTCTTCCTCATCTGACCCGTACTCTGTGGCTGTTTCCAAGCACACACTGCTATCCCCCTCGGAATTCTCCCCTGTGCTATAGGGTTTGTCATCGTAGTGTAATAGCCCAGACTCTAAATCATCATTTGCTGGTTGATTGTAAGAGGTATCATACATTTCTTGCTCTAATGCAAGGTCTAGTTCATGTAATTGTTCTAGAACATCTGTGTCACGTCTGGCAGGCTGGGTTTCAGCTAACTCAGTGCCATAGGGCTGTTCAATCTTGTTCCATGGGCTGTTGCTAAGTTTATCTTTGTCGTAAACCTTTGCCTGGATTCTGGACGCTGCAGTACACTCGGGTTGATTTTGTCCTGTTTTCCAACAATCATACAGTACCGTAATCTGCTGCGATGGTTCAGTGTTCAAACCTATGACTTTGTCAGCTGGTTCGCTTTCTTTCTTTGGACTGAAGCTAGTGCGACGGCCCAAGTTATGATAGGAACAGTCTGAAAAATAAAAAAACAAATTGGGCTTCCCATTTCTTTTCATTTCCTTCACCGCACCCTCGTCTGCTGGAGGCAATTATTGCTTGCTGAGGTGAAAGTTCAGGGGTGCCAGTTTCCCACTGATACTCCAGCCAAGTGGTCAACATTCACATGTGAGCCCTGTGTCGCAGGTGCATAACCACCGAGGTGGAGGGCATTACCGTACTTTTAAACATGGGGCCTTCCAGCACAAACCATTGGACAGTGAACTTAAGCCCAGGCACAATTATAAATATAAGAAAATTGAATGGAAAAAACAATGCAGCCTTCCTCATTGTAATATCTTAGAAACAGCGCCTCCCCATCCCCCATCCACCCCCGGCAACTGTCCGCCTCCTCCACCAATGTCCTGGGTTGAAAACCTGAGGCAAATTCAAGAAAAGTTCTGAGAAGTTTCTCTCCATCGACCCAAGGCAATCAAGCAAGCTCCAAAACACGTCAGTAAAGCTTGAGCGTCACTAATCCTAGTTACCCCACAACATACCTCCCATAATTTGAAATGCCCCAATCTGTCAGGTACGCGTTCATAGGTAATTTCTATTTTATTATATCAGCTATTGGTTTTTCAATTTCCACACACAACTATCCTCACAGTTCTATGTTAGATGCTTCTGTATTTTACAATCAGCTCTTGCTAATCAAACAGAAGCGCTCTTACAAATTAACATTATACTTTGTAAACCAGAACACTTCAGATTTGATTCAGAGTCTGTGATGAATCAGCTGATCTCAACTGAGGCAGTAGTTTGCTCACTGCAATGGCCTCAGTACCCCAACTGGGGGAAGGGTAAGCAGGCTGGGTCATTACCATATTCCTGGGCTTCTGATGCAGAGCCCTGACACTGACTCCTGCTAGAAAGGCATGTCAGTAGATGTCAGGGATGAAAGAAGGAAAGAGTTGCATTTATATAGCACCATTCACTAACTCAGGATGTCCCAAGGTTCTTTACAGTCAATTAAGTATATTTAAATAAAAGAAAGACTTGTATTTAGATAGTGCCTTTTGCGACCACCAGTTGTCACAAAGCGCTTCACAGTCAATGAACTACTTTTGAAGTGCAGATGCTGTTGTGATATAGGAAATGCAGCAGCTAATTTGTGCATAGCAAGAGATCACAAACAGCAATGTGATATTGGTTGTAGGATTTTATACGGCCAGGACTTCGGGGAGAACTCCCTGCTTTTCTACAAAATATAGAATCTCTTCTGCCCACGGAGAGGGTAGACCAGGCCTTGTTTTAAGCTCTCAGTTAAAAGAGAGCACTTCAGGCAGTGCCCCTTGGTACTGCATTGGAGTGTCAGCCTAGATTACATGCTCAAATCTGGGTTTTGATTTGGATGTGATTTGATGTGGGATTTGAACGCACATTCTTCTGACTCAGAGCTGAGACTGCTACCATTGAGACATGCCTGACAGGATTGGATTTGGCTTTGATGTCCTTCAGATTGCAATACCAGTGATGCTCACAAGCTTGGGGGAAGATTCTAGAGGACTGTTGACACCTGTGGAACTATATTCCAACTTTATTTTTGCAAAAATATACTTTATTCATAAAATATCTGAAAGAATATCACAAAACATTTCAAAATGGTCATTACAGAAAGTGCAATGGTATTTAAGTTATCTACATAGATCATGTTGCACTCTGAGGTGCTTCAGTATAATTGTGATACGTGTAATATTCACTGCACACATTCAATGTGAATCATACAGCCGAGGGGTCTATACAATTCCCAGCCCCTCGGTGCACTATGGTTGAAAGGTCTTAGACAGTGACCTTTCCCCATTGCCACTCTGTGGTGGCTGCCCCAAGCTTTAGTGCAGCCCTCAGCATATAGACCTGGATTTTGGAATGTGCCATCTGCTGCACTCAGTTGGGACAACTCATTGCACTGGGAACGCTCCAAGTAGTTGGACCGTGCCGTACCACCTGTCCCTGGTGGAAAAATTTATGCAGAAAAACACCTTTGACCACAAGTCCATCAGGCAGTGGTCAGCACGTAACGTCCTAGAGGCCCTGAGGGAAAAGGAGAGGGTGGACCCTGTGGGATGGTTCCCCGAGCAGACTGTCAAAGTCATTTGGCAGAATGCCTCATCGCCAGAACTTTCCAACAAGCACCAAGACGTAGCTTGGCTGGTGGTGAGAAAGGCCCTCCCCGTCAGATCCTTCCTACACGCCAGGAGGCTCACCCCCTCTGCACGTTGCCCTCGAGGTGGCTGTGGTGGGGAAGAGACCGTTGTTCACCTCCTTGTGGATTGTGCCTTTGCAAAGAAAGTCTGGAGAGAGATGCAGTGGTTGCTGTCGAGGTTCATCCCGAGCAGTTCTGTGACACAGGACTCTGTGCTCTACGGGCTGTTCCCAGGGACACACACCGAGACAAACATCAACTGCAGCTGGAGGATCATCAACTCGGTGAAAGAGGCGCTTTGGTCTGCCCGAAACTTGTTGGTCTTCCAGCACAAAGAGTTGTCCCCGACCGATTGTTGCGGACTGGCACAATCCAAAGTCCAGGACTACGTGCTGAGGGACGCACTAAAGCTTGGGGCAGCTGCCGCAAAGGCGCAATGGGGAAGGGTCGCTGTCTAAGACCTTTCTACCACAGCGCACCGAGAGACTGGGAACTGTTTAGAGCCCCTCGGGCTGTACAGATCAAAATGAAAGGCTGTAAATGATTGTAATACTGTTTGTACTGATGCACCTGGTGATACATTTTGTAAAAGTTTAACGTGGATTGTACCCTTGTAATGTTGTGTTTGAAATGGTTTGGAATGTGATTGAAGATATTTTATGAATAAAGTATATTTTTACAAAAAAAAACTCATTGCACTGGGAAGACCAACAAGTTTTGGACAGAACAAAGAGCAGCTTTCACTGAGTTGATGATCATCTAGCTGCAGTTGATGTTTGTCTCGGTGTGTGTCCCTGGGAACAGCCTGTGGAGCACAGAGTCCTCTGTCACAGAGCTGCTCAGGATGAACCTCTACAAAAACCACTGCATTTCTCTCCAGAACTTCTTTGCAAAGGCACATTCCACAAGAGGTGGACAACAGTCTCTTCCCCACCATAGCCACCTCGAGGGCAAAATGCGGACAGGGTGAGACTCTGGGCGGATAGGAAGGATCTGACAGGGAGCTACGTCTTGGTGCTTGTTTGAAAGTTCTGGCGATGAGGCATTCTGCCAAATGACTCTGACTGTCTGCTCAAGGAACCATCTGGCAAGATCCACCATTTCCTTGTAAAGCATTTGGAGACATCTGGTGATTGTGAAAAGCACTAGGTAAATGCAAGTCTTTCTTTCTGTATCACCTGAAGGTAGGAGGTTGGATGACTTTTTGCATGTCAGAGTCAGCATTTGTCAATGGCCAGAAGGAGCCATTGACTTTTTTCTCCCTCCACTGTGAAGAGGAGATATTTTTCTACAGTTGCATCTCTGAGGTTTTCAGCTCAGTGACCTCCAGGTCCAGAGGTTTATTCATTGTATCCCTGCGAACACAGTCTATTTTCAACCTCCAGATAAAGCGGAAGATGGCTCGGGTGAACGTCACTGCACAGGGGTGAGGAGTGGGCCAGAGCTGCACCACGTGCAGCAACACGGAGAGCGCCTCACACCTGGAAACCAGGTTCTTATCCGCAATGGTGAGCAAGCGTTGCTCCCACACGCCCAGTTTCTTGTTAACCATATCTACTTGCTCCTTCCAGTTTCTAACGCATGCCCTTGCCCCTCTGAACCATATCCTCAGCACCTTCAGGCAGTCTGACCTGACGGTGAAGAGGACAAAGGATCAATTAGCCCAGTTCCCAAAGAATATGGCCTCGCTCTTGCCACGATTTACCTTGGCACCTGAGGCCAGTTTGAACTGGTCACAGATGCTGATCAGTCTACGCACCAACTGTGGATTCGAGTAGGAGATGGTGACATTGTCAATGTACAGGGAGGCTTTAACCTGAGTGCCACCACTGCCTGGTATCATCACTCCTCTTATGCCTGAATCGTTCCTGATGGACTCAGCAAAGGGTTCTATGCAACACACAAACAGGGCAGGGTTGAGAGAGCAGCTCTGCCTGACTCCAGATTTACTTGGAAAGCTTTCTGATTCACACCCATTGGGTGGAATCATCCCAGATTTGCACTAAGTGTGGTAGTGAGTGGGTAAAATGATGTTATACCCACCCACTGCAATGGCGGCTTTTCATGTCGTATTGTCCCAAACCTGCCACATTAATTATGCGTTCCCGGGATACACATCATTTCGATGGCGGGCGGGCTCTGATTCACCTGCCACACTGTCACCTTGCCGCTTCATCACGCCAGGCACCACATTTAAAGTACAGCCGCATTCAGTGCTTCCAGCCCAGGACTGTTGCAAAGAAGACATGGCTCTGAAAAGCAAGAAGACTGCAGCCCTCAAGTGCCTTCTGGATGCCGCGGAGGCCCACAGTGATGTGCTGTACCCTCTCTCTGGTCGCAGGGGCAGCTATATTACCACTCCGGCTTGGTAAGCAATGGCAGTGGTGATCAGTGCAAATGTTGCAGATAGAGTTTGAATGATCTCATCCGTACAGTCAGGGTATGGCAGCCATCTCATCACTCTAAACTCACACACTCAAGCTCATCACACATTCACTGGCACTCACTGACTGCCAGCTCGAGGGACATCACCACCCATTCTCACACACATACCCTCACATGTCCATCTGGCCTCATCTCCTCTGGACACTGCCTCCTCAGCCCTCACCATCTTGAAGTGACTTGCACAGATCAACATATGCCCTCACACACGCCCTGAGATACCCTCCTTTCCCAGTACGGCTCTCGTCCTGCAGCCTCTTCCCTTGCCTGAGGCCACCTTTCCCCCTTCTTGACGTTCTCCTTGATCGCTTCCCACCAGTGTGTCAGGGACTCAAAGAGGGGTTTCATGGTTCTCCCACCTTTGTAATCCCTCTTGAGTTCCTCAATGTTCTCTGGAGTCAGCAGTTGCACGTTCAGCTTCCATGTTCCCCTGCCAACCCTCTGGTCTTCCTGTAAATGGCAGTCGGCAGTAGAAGGCAGTGGTCAGAGAAGAACACAGGCTTGACATTGGTGACCTGACTCTGAACGCACGGGACACAAACAAGAAGTCTATCCTGGAATGGCTGGACCCGTCTGGCTGTGACCAGGTGTATCTACGCTGCGTTCCCTCTGCAGGGTTGCTGAAGACGTCGTGCAACTTGGCATCCTTTACTGTTTCCATCAGGAGTCTGGACGCGGTGTCCAGTCTGCTGTTGGCTCTGCTGGATCGTCCAGCCTCGTCGATGATGCAGTTGAAGTCACTGCCCAGAATGACCGGCCTGGAGGTCGCCAGCAGCAGTGGGAGCTGCTGAAGGAGCGCCAGCCCCTTGCTGTTTTGAGCAGGGGCGTACACGTTAATTAACTGGAGCAGAGCATTCTTGTATAATACATCTGCTACGAGGAGGCACCCGCCCACCACTTCCTTACCCTCGGAGATGGTAAAATTGCCTCCCCGCAGCAGAATACCCAGACCGGAGGAACATGAGTCGTTTCCTCTCGACCAGATCAATGTCCCATGGGACCACCAGCCTGACCATTGCCTGCGGAAGCTAAGGTGCGGTATTGCACACTCCTGCAGAAACAGCAGATTAGCTTTAACCTTGGCAAAGTAATCCAAGGTCGCAACACATTGCGGAGTAGATTTGGAGCTACGCACATTAATGGATACAATCTTTATCCCCATTTTTAAAGCATTTTGTCCTTGATAGTTCCAGTCCTTTGGTTCGCTCCTGCATACCCATCGTGATCAAAAATTGTCTCACTTTGGATGGGCTGAGGAAACCATCCTGAACAGCCCCGTTGGAAATGTTCCGTTCGGGTGACATTGGGGGGTTTGTGCAAGGAGCAGGGTTTGAATTGTTCTCTGTTGGAGAAGTCTCTCGGATCCATTCCCCCTCTGGACCGTTGCTGCTCCCGGCTTCCCGGAGCAGGGGTGCGCTGGCCTCTTCAAGTTGAGGGCAAAGTTGGGATGTGCTGGTCTCTTCAATGTCTCCAGTGTTCTGGACCTCGGGTGTCTCTTCCACTAGCTCCCTAGAGCTTTGCCGCTTCTTCTCTAGTGCTGCCCTTGCCCTTCTTCGTCTGATGAGCAGCAGCCCCTGTTATCCGTGTCAGATGGGAGTCGCCTCTTGCCACTCGTCTGGGGAGAGGCTTGGTGCCTTTTTAGCCCCTTCTTCTTTTTGGTCCTCTTCACCAGCTGCCGCTCCCCTGGTTGATTATCTGCTGGTTCCTCCTCCATTGATTCACTCTGCTGGGGAGTGGGAGGTTCGGCAAAGGGTGCAGTTGTTTGGCCATCTGCTGTCTCAATCTTTTTCTTCCTGTTGTCTCTCTCTGTCTCCTCCTTTGTCCCATTGTGCTCGCTGGAGGCGTTGATGGGTGGAAGTTTGCAAGTGTCCTTGGCAGTAGTGACACTCACCATTTCGTCTGCTTGCCTCTCGTTGGTTTTGTCCGCCTGTGCATAAGTGAGGCAACGTTTGGCACAGGACTTGTCGAGGTCGAATAAAAAAATTTTTTTTTTTTTTTTTGCAAAAATATACTTTATTCATAAAATATCTTCAATCACATTCCAAACCATTTCAAAAACACCATTACAAGGGTACAATCCAGGTTAAACTTTTACAAAATGTATCACCAGGTGCATCAGTACAAACAATATTACAATCATTTACAGCCTTTCATTTTGAGCTGAACAGCCCGAGGGGCTCTAAACAGTTCCCAGTCTCTCGGTGCGCTGTGGCAGAAAGGTCTTAGACAGCGACCCTTCCCCACTGCGCCTTTGCGGCAGCTGCCCCAAGCTTTAGTGCGTCCCTCAGCACGTAGTCCTGGACTTTGGATTGTGCCAGTCCGCAACAATCGGTCGGGGACAACTCTTTGTGCTGGAAGACCAACAAGTTTCGGGCAGACCAAAGCGCCTCTTTCACCGAGTTGATGATCCTCCAGCTGCAGTTGATGTTTGTCTCGGTGTGTGTCCCTGGGAGCAGCCCGTAGAGCACAGAGTCCTGTGTCACAGAACTGCTCGGGATGAACCGCGACAGCAACCACTGCATCTCTCTCCAGACTTTCTTTGCAAAGGCACAATCCACAAGGAGGTGAACAATGGTCTCTTCCCCACCACAGCCACCTCGAGGGCAACGTGCAGAGGGGGTGAGCCTCCTGGCGTGTAGGAAGGATCTGACGGGGAGGGCCTTTCTCACCACCAGCCAAGCCACGTCTTGGTGCTTGTTGGAAAGTTCTGGCGATGAGGCATTCTGCCAAATGACTTTGACAGTCTGCTCGGGGAACCATCCCACAGGGTCCACCCTCTCCTTTTCCCTCAGGGCCTCAAGGACGTTACGTGCTGACCACTGCCTGATGGACTTGTGGTCAAAGGTGTTTTTCTGCATAAATTTTTCCACCAGGGACAGGTGGTACGGCACGGTCCAACTACTTGGAGCGTTCCGCGGCAGCGTGGCCAGACCCATCCTTCGCAACACCGGGGACAGGTAGAACCTCAGCACGTAGTGACACTTGGTGTTTGCGTACTGAGGGTCTACGCACCGCTTGATGCAGCCACACACAAAGGTGGCCATCAGTATGAGGGCGATGTTGGGCACGTTTTTTCCCCCTTTATCTAGAGGCTTGTACATCGCGTCCCTGCGGACACGATCCATTTTCGACCTCCAGATAAAGCGGAAGATGGCTCGAGTGATCGCCATCGCGCAGGAGTCTGGAATGGGCCAGACCTGCGCCACGTACAGCAACAGCGAGAGTACCTCACACCTGATGACCAGGTTCTTTCCCGCAATGGAGAGGGAGCATCGCTCCCACATGCCCAGTTTCCTTTTCACCATAGACACTCGCTCCTTCCAGTTTCTAACGCATGCCCCGGTCCCTCCGAACCATATCCCCAGCACCTTCAGGCCGTCAGCCCTGACAGTGAAGGGGACAAAGGATCGGTCAGCCCAGTTCCCAAAGAACATGGCCTCGCTCTTCCCACGATTTACCTTGGCTCCCGAGGCCAGTTCGAACTGGTCGCAGATGTGCATCAGTCTGCGCACCGACAGCGGATCCGAGCAGAAGACGGCGACGTCGTCCATGTACAGGGAGGCTTTTACCTGAGTGCCTCCACTGCCTGGGATCGTCACTCCTCTTATGCCCGGATCCTTCCTGATGGACTCGGCAAAGGGTCCTATGCAACACACGAAAAGGACAGGCGAGAGAGGACAGCCCTGCCTGACTCCAGATTTAATCGGAAAGCTATCTGTTTCCCACCCATTGATTGAGACTGCGCTACTGATGTTAGTGTAGAGCAGTTGGATACAATTTCGAATTCCCTCCCCAAACCCCATTTTGGAGAGCACATCCCCCATGTAGGTGTGCGATATTCTGTCAAAGGCCTTCTCCTGATCCAAGCTGATGAGGCAGGTATCCACACCCCTGTCCTGTACATAGGCAATCGTATCCCTGAGCAGCGCCAGGCTGTCAGAGATCTTCCTGCCTGGCACAGAGCAGGTCTGGTCAGGGTGAATCACCAATTCCAGAGCGGATTTGACCCGGTTGGCGATGACCTTGGACAGAATCTTATAGTCCACATTCAACAGTGAAATGGGTCGCCAATTTCTAATTTCCTCCCTTTCCCCCTTGTGCTTGTAGATGAGGGTGATGATGCCTTTCCTCATGGATTCTGACATACTACCGGCCAGGAGCATACTCTCGTACACTCCTAGCAGGTCTGGGCCGATCAAGTCCCACAGAGCCGAATACAACTCCGCCGGCAAGCCGTCGCTTCCGGGGGTTTTACTCTTCTCGAAGGACTCGAGGGCCTTAGTCAGTTCATCAGGAGTTAGCGGTTTGTCCAGGCTCTCCCGCGTACTGTCGTCTAAGACCTCCGTGATAGAGGACAGGAAGGACTGGGAGGCCGTGCTGTCCGTGGGCTTCACGTCATACAATCCGGCATAAAAGGATTTGCTGATCCTCAGAATGTCGGACCGTGATGACTTTACTGAGCCGTCTTCTTCCTTCAGGCTGCTGATCACAGAGCGCTCTCTGTGTACCTTTTGGAAGAAGAAACGTGAGCACGTCTCATCCTGCTCCACGGAGCGGACTCTGGAACGGAAGATGATCTTGGAGGCCTCCGAGGCAAAGTGCGAGGCTTGCTGGCCCTTCACCTCTTCGAGCTCCTCCTTGACATCGACCCCCATCGACCGCAGCCGCAGCAGATTCTGCATCTTTTTCTGGAGTCGGGACATTTCCCTCTGTTCCTTTCTAGCTTTCTGGGTGCCTTTGAGGATGAAAAACCTCTTGATGCTTCCCTTGATCGCTTCCCACCAGTGTGTCAGGGACTCAAAGAGGGGTTTCACGGTTCTCCAACCTTTGTAATCCCTCTTGAGCTCCTCAATGTTCTCTGGGGTCAGCAGTTGCACATTTAGCTTCCATGCCCCCCTGCCCACCCTCAGGTCCTTCTCCAAGTGGCAGTCCGCCAGTAGGAGGCAGTGGTCAGAGAAGAACACCGGCTTGACCTCGGTGGATCTGACTGTGAATGCACGGGACACAAACAGGAAGTCTATCCTGGAACGAATGGACCCGTCTGGCCGCGACCAGGTGTATCTACGCTGCGCTCCGTCTGCAGGGTTGCTGAAGACGTCGTGCAGCTTGGCATCCTTAACTGTTTCCATCAGGGATCTGGACGTAGCGTCCAATCTGCTGCCGGCCCTGCCGGATCGTCCAGCCGCATCGATGATGCAGTTGAAGTCACCGCCCAGAATGACCGGCCTGGAGGTCGCCAGCAGCAGTGGGAGCTGCTGAAAAACCTCCAGCCGCTCAGCCCCTTGTGCCGGGCCGTACACGTTAATTAACCGGAGTGGAGCGTTCTTGTACATTACGTCTGCTACCAGGAGTCGCCCGCCCACCACCTCCTTGACCTCGGAGACGGTGAAGTTGCCTCCCCGCAGCAGAATACCCAGGCCGGAGGAACGAGAGTCGTTTCCGCCCGACCAGATCGATGGCCCGTGGGACCACCATCGTGACCATTGCCTGTAGGAGCTGAGGTGCGGTATCGCACACTCCTGCAGAAACAACAGGTCAGCTTTGACCTTGGCTAGGTAGTCCAAGGTCGCAACACATCGCGTAGTAGATTTAATGCTACGCACATTTATGGATACAATCTTTAAACCCATTTTAAAGCATTTATTCTCCTACCAAACCCACTGTCTCTGAGAGTCCCAGACCTTTAGTCTGCTCCTTCATACCCGTAGTGAGCTCAAATTCCTTCACTTTGGATGGGCTGAGGTAGATCTCCTTGGCCGTGTTCTGCTCCGGTGGCATCTGGAGGTTCACGTAGAGAGCGGGTTTTGAGATGACCTTTGCTGGAGAAGCTTCTCCAAAACTCACCCCCTCTGGGGTGTTGCTGTTCCCGGCTTCCTGGAGCTGGGGTGCGATGATTGCCTCACTGCTCCCAGATTCCAGGGGCTGTGGTGCACTGGCCTCCTCGGGTTGCAGGCAAAGTTGGGGTGCGCTGGTCTCCTTGTTGTCTCCAATTTTCTGGAGCTCGGGTGTCTCGTCCTCCAACGCCCTGGAGCTTTGCCGCCTCTTCTGTCGGTGCCGCTCTGGCACTTCATCATCCGAAGAGCTGCTGCCCTTGTCATCCGTGTCGGATGGGAGACGCCTCTTGCCGCTTTTCTGGGAAATGCCTTTGCTTCTTCTTCGCTCCTTCTTACTTTTCTTGTTCTTCACCGTCCGCCACTCCCCCTGCTGCTTTTCCACTGCTGCCTCCTCCTCCATTGATTCGCTGTCCTGAGGACTGGGAGGTTCAGGGGGTAGTGCTGATAGTGCCGATCGAATAAAAAATTTTTTTTTTTTTTTTTTTTTGTAAAAATATACTTTATTCATAAAAATCTTCAATCACATTCAAATCCATTTCAAAAACAACATTACAAGGGTACAATCCAGGTTAAACTTTTACAAAATGTATCACCAGGTGCATCAGTACAAACAATATTACAGTCATTTACAGCCTTTCATTTTGATCTGTACAGCCCGAGGGGCTCTAAACAGTTCCCAGTCTCTCGGTGCGCTGTGGTAGAAAGGTCTTAGACAGCGACCCTTCCCCATTGCGCCTTTGCGGCAGCTGCCCCAAGCTTTAGTGCGTCCCTCAGCACGTAGTCCTGGACTTTGGATTGTGCCAGTCCGCAACAATCGGTCGGGGACAACTCTTTGTGCTGGAAGACCAACAAGTTTCGGGCAGACCAAAGCGCGTCTTTCACCGAGTTGATGATCCTCCAGCTGCAGTCGATGTTTGTCTCGGTGTGTGTCCCTGGGAACAGCCCGTAGAGCACAGAGTCCTGTGTCACAGAACTGCTCGGGATGAACCTCGACAGCAACCACTGCATCTCTCTCCAGACTTTCTTTGCAAAGGCACAATCCACAAGGAGGTGAACAACGGTCTCTTCCCCACCACAGCCACCTCGAGGGCATCGTGCAGAGGGGGTGAGACTCCTGGCGTGTAGGAAGGATCTGACGGGGAGGGCCTTTCTCACCACCAGCCAAGCTACGTCTTGGTGCTTGTTGGAAAGTTCTGGCGATGAGGCATTCTGCCAAATGACTTTGACAGTCTGCTCGGGGAACCATCCCACAGGGTCCACCCTCTCCTTATCCCTTAGGGCCTCTAGGACGTTACGTGCTGACCACTGCCTGATGGACTTGTGGTCAAAGGTGTTTTTCCGCATAAATTTTTCCACCAGGGACAGGTGGTACGGCACGGTCCAACTACTTGGAGCGTTCCGCGGCAGCGTGGCCAGACCCATCCTTCGCAACACCGGGGACAGGTAGAACCTCAGCACGTAGTGACACTTGGTGTTTGCGTACTGAGGGTCTACGCACCGCTTGATGCAGCCACACACAAAGGTGGCCATCAGTATGAGGGCGATGTTGGGCACGTTTTTTCCCCCTTTATCTAGAGGCTTGTACATCGCGTCCCTGCAGACACGATCCATTTTCGACCTCCAGATAAAGCGGAAGATGGCTCGAGTGATCGCCATCGCGCAGGAGTGTGGAATGGGCCAGACCTGCGCCACGTACAGCAACAGCGAGAGTACCTCACACCTGATGACCAGGTTCTTACCCGCAATGGAGAGGGAGCGTCGCTCCCACATGCCCAGTTTCCTTTTCACCATAGCCACTCGCTCCTTCCAGTTTCTAACGCATGCCCCGGTCCCTCCGAACCATATCCCCAGCACCTTCAGGCCGTCAGCCCTGACAGTGAAGGGGACAAAGGATCGGTCAGCCCAGTTCCCAAAGAACGTGGCCTCGCTCTTCCCACGATTTACCTTGGCTCCCGAGGCCAGTTCGAACTGGTCGCAGACGTGCATCAGTCTGCGCACCGACAGCGGATCCGAGCAGAAGACGGCGACGTCGTCCATGTACAGGGAGGCTTTTACCTGAGTGCCTCCACTGCCTGGGATCGTCACTCCTCTTATGCCCGGATCCTTCCTGATGGACTCGGCAAAGGGTTCTATGCAGCACACAAAAAGGACAGGCGAGAGAGGGCAGCCCTGCCTGACTCCAGATTTAATCGGAAAGCTATCTGTTTCCCACCCATTGATTGAGACTGCGCTACTGATGTTAGTGTAGAGCAGTTGGATCCAATTTCGAATTCCCTCCCCAAAGCCCATTTTGGAGAGCACATCCCCCATGTAGGTGTGCGATATTCTGTCAAAGGCCTTCTCCTGATCCAAGCTGATGAGGCAGGTATCCACACCCCTGTCCTGTACATAGGCAATCGTATCCCCGAGCAGCGCCAGGCTGTCAGAGATCTTCCTGCCTGGCACAGAGCAGGTCTGGTCAGGGTGAATCACCAATTCCAGAGCGGATTTGACCCGGTTGGCGATGACCTTGGACAGAATCTTATAGTCCACATTCAACAGTGAAATGGGTCGCCAATTTCTAATTTCCTCCCTTTCCCCCTTGTGCTTGTAGATGAGGGTGATGATGCCTTTCCTCATGGATTCTGACATGCTGCCGGCCAGGAGCATACTCTCGTACACTTCTAGCAGGTCTGGGCCGATCAAGTCCCACAGAGCCGAATACAACTCCGCCGGCAGGCCGTCGCTTCCGGGGGTTTTACTCTTCTCGAAGGACTCGAGGGCCTTAGTCAGTTCGTCAGGAGTTAGCGGTTTGTCTAGGCTCTCCCGCGTACTGTGGTCTAAGACCTCCGTGATAGAGGACAGGAAGGACTGGGAGGCCGTGCTGTCCGTGGGCTTCACGTCATACAGACCGGCATAAAAGGATTTGCTGATCCTCAGAATGTCGGACCGTGATGACTTTACTGAGCCGTCTTCTTCCTTCAGGCTGCTGATCACAGAGCGCTCTCTGTGTACCTTTTGGAAGAAGAAACGTGAGCACGTCTCATCCTGCTCCACGGAGCGGACTCTGGAACGGAAGATGATCTTGGAGGCCTCCGAGGCAAAGTGCGAGGCTTGCTGGCCCTTCACCTCTTCGAGCTCCTCCTTGACATCCACCCCCATCGACTGCAGCCGGAGCAGATTCTGCATCTTTTCCTGGAGTCGGGACATTTCCCTCTGTTCCTTTCTAGCTTTCTGGGTGCCTTTGCGGATGAAAAACCTCTTGATGCTTCCCTTGATCACTTCCCACCAGTGTGTCAGGGACTCAAAGAGGGGTTTCACGGTTCTCCAACCTTTGTAATCCCTCTTGAGCTCCTCAATGTTCTCTGGGGTCAGCAGTTGCACATTTAGCTTCCATGCCCCCCTGCCCACCCTCAGGTCTTCCTCCAAGTGGCAGTCCGCCAGTAGGAGGCAGTGGTCAGAGAAGAACACCGGCTTGACGTCGGTGGATCTGACTGTGAATGCACGGGACACAAACAGGAAGTCTATCCTGGAACGAATGGACCCGTCTGGCCGCGACCAGGTGTATCTACGCTGCGCTCCGTCTGCAGGGTTGCTGAAGACGTCGTGCAGCTTGGCATCCTTAACTGTTTCCATCAGGGATCTGGACGTAGCGTCCAATCTGCTTCCGGCCCTGCCGGATCGTCCAGCCGCATCGATGATGCAGTTGAAGTCCCCGCCCAGAATGACCGGCCTGGAGGTCGCCAGCAGCAGTGGGAGCTGCTGAAAAACCTCCAGCCGCTCAGCCCCTTGTGCCGGGCCGTACACGTTAATTAACCGGAGTGGAGCGTTCTTGTACATTACGTCTGCTACCAGGAGTCGCCCGCCCACCACCTCCTTGACCTCGGAGACGGTGAAGTTGCCTCCCCGCAGCAGAATACCCAGGCCGGAGGAACGAGAGTCGTTTCCGCCCGACCAGATCGATGGCCCGTGGGACCACCATCGTGACCATTGCCTGTAGGAGCTGAGGTGCGGTATCGCACACTCCTGCAGAAACAACAGGTCAGCTTTGACCTTGGCTAGGTAGTCCAAGGTCGCAACACATCGCGTAGTAGATTTAATGCTACGCACATTTATGGATACAATCTTTAAACCCATATTAAAGCATTTATTCTCCTACCAAACCCACTGTCTCTGAGAGTCCCAGACCTTTAGTCTGCTCCTTCATACCCGTAGTGAGCTCAAATTCCTTCACTTTGGATGGGCTGAGGTAGATCTCCTTGGCCGTGTTCTGCTCCAGTGGCATCTGGAGGTTCACGTAGTGAGCGGGTTTTGAGATGACCTTTGCTGGAGAAGCTTCTCCAAAACTCACCCCCTCTGGGGGGTTGCTGTTCCCGGCTTCCTGGAGCTGGGGTGCGATGATTGCCTCACTGCTCCCAGATTCCAGGGGCTGTGGTGCACTGGCCTCCTCAGGTTGCAGGCAAAGTTGGGGTGCGCTGGGCTCCTTGTTGTCTCCAATTTTCTGGAGCTCGGGTGTCTCGTCCTCCAACGCCCTGGAGCTTTGCCGCCTCTTCTGTCGGTGCCGCTCTGGCACTTCATCATCCGAAGAGCTGCTGCCCTTGTCATCCGTGTCGGATGGGAGACGCCTCTTGCCGCTTCTCTGGGAAATGCCTTTGCTTCTTCTTCGCTCCTTCTTACTTTTCTTGTTCTTCACCGTCCGCCACTCCCCCTGCTGCTTTTCCACTGCTGCCTCCTCCTCCATTGATTCGCTGTCCTGAGGACTGGGAGGTTCAGGGGGTAGTGCTGATAGTGCCGATCGAATAAAAAATCACGCAAACAAGATTGGGATTTATATAACTCCGCATTTTATCCCTCAGAGACATTCCACCAAAATGCTCCACAGTGAATCACTTTAAAGTGCAGCTAACTGGCATGAAAACAAATCCCACAAACAGCAATAAGATGGAATTTTGATGATCATGAAATGAATTTTGAGCCAGGACATCAGGATAGCTCCCTGCTCTTTGAATTACTACCATGGCAACCTGGGGCAAATTTTCCCCCCGTCAGGGGGAAAGTTTAAGAGCAGGCGCGTGGAAGCGGGCCTCCGATCAGCGCCCGCCATTTTACATGGGCGGGCCAATTAAGGCCCGCCCAGTATGACGTCCACAAGGAAGCACTATGTGGTCCCTGTGCAGGAAGGGGGGGATTCCCGGAGCCGAGAGTGCGTGCTTTCGTGCATGCGCACGAAAGAGTGCACTCATCTCCATGAGGCCAAGTGCTGCCTCAAGGAGAGCGGCTCCACAATAAAAAATCTTAAAAAGAGAAAAAAAAAAATTTCCCTGCCATGTCCGCTCATGTGACACTGTCACATGAGTTGGGACATGTCCATCACTTTCAAAAAGACTTTAATTACATTTTTTAAAACCTACATGAAACCTCATCCCGCCCATGGATGAGGTTTCATGCTTTTTCTAATGCCCACCAAGGCTCCCGGCCTGCCCGTCAACCCTAAGGTTGGACGGGCAAGTCCACCAATTACTTTAATGACTCTGTCAATGGCCTCAATTGGCCATTGACAGCTCGGCGGGCGCACAGCTGATTCTGCTGCGCCCCCGCCTACCTGAAAATTTAAATGGGGCATGGTGACGTTGGGAGTTCCGCCCGACGTCATCGCGCGTCATTTTACGTGTCAGCGAGCAGGCCTCGTCCCTCGCTCGCCGACTGGGAAATCCTGGCCCTGGTGTTTTTTTGAACTACAGAAACAGGCAGATAGTTTCTCCTCAGTCCTGTGTAGAATAGTCAGCCTTGATTACACACTCATGACTTGGAGTACAGAGCCACAGGTTTCAGTATTTGAAGGGAAGAATGTTGGAGAGATGAAGGGGATATTTCACAAAAATATTTGAGAAATTGGCAAAGGAGGATTATAATAAAATAAAAATATGTAATTTCATGTACAAACACTGACAAAGCTATCCTTTATTACTACAACTTTCATACCATTCTCTGTTATGATTTGGGCTTTTTCTAAGTACTCAGGATTTCTCCCTTTGCTGGCATTCTCCTCCTGAAGTTGTTCCTGCTCTCTCCTGAAGCTTGCACTGTCTGAGCTAGCCGCCATAGAAGTGCTGATATCATCATATAAGCTCCCCAATTCAGACTGGACATTCTCAAAGGTACGTTTCTGTTGATTGCTAATTATACCCTGTGATGAATGAGAATTGATTGATATATTATCCAAATAACTCATATTAACTCCATATCCTTTTTAGACTTGCCAATGTGATATATATAACCAATATCAAATTAACATGAAGTGCAGCATAAGTGGTCCTTATAAAAATGCCTTAAGAAAATTTTTAAAAGGAGTCTATTTAATGCCACAGGGACTCTGTTTGTTTCAACTGCTCAATCAGTTTCAGAATTATTGTTACAGTGTATTAAGTTTTCAATTACATTTTCAGTACTAGAACCAAGAGTTATACCTCATTTGCACCTGAAATGTTCATGGGCTGTTTTTTTCACCGAAAAAACTAAGTTACACACCTTGAAGTCATTTCTGAGAATAAAGCGGATATCTTGAAGATTCATAGTCCGATTCTGAGGCTTTAGTTGAATCCCAGTTTGCACTATGTCATAGTATGGCTGAGGGACTTGTTCATCCACAGTTAAATATCGTCCAGCTGCTATTAACTCCTTCAGAGCAAATCCATCCAGATCTTCCCAAGGAACTGCATCTGCATAGGATGTTCATCAATGAGAAACTTGATAGTATAGCACAAACTGAGCTAGTGAATAAAGAAGTCCATTAGATAAATGTTGTCTACAATGCCATGTATTTTAACAGCTATTCAGTGTGGTCAGTCAAAATGTTGAATCAAAACGAAATAGTAACCTGTACTACATGTTACTCCACCCTTCCTGTAACTCTTGCAAGTAATAGTCCCATTACGAGGATTTCAGCAAAACATAATGTAGGAGAAAATTTGAGCCTATGTCCATATGTACAGCAAAAAAGATGGAATAATGCAATTATAAAGCTTGGGGATGAAATCCAGTCAGGATTCCCCATTTCAACACCAGAACTGCCAGGGAAATGTCAGAACCAGTGGTGTGCTTCACAGAATCTGCAGGTGGTAATGTTGAGTTTAAGGTAATCTTATCAAACATTTTGCTGGGGGTGATGGTGAAAAAGTATAATACCTTCTATTTGGGGCTCCACAAAAACCAGGTAGGAGTGGGGAAAGGGTGGGGAAGGGGGTGGTTCCTGCAGCTGACAATGTCGAAAATGACCCGACTGGCAGGGAAGCTCCCAGACATTGCTCAACACTGGAAAAGACAAATGGGGAATTACAGGCACAAACCTGTATTGTTCCACTCTATAAAACAGTACACTGGAACTGCAAGGTGATGTGCCTTTGTGTATTTTTATTTGCACTTATTAGAAACCTTGGAATTATCATGAAAAAACATAAAGAAAACAAACATCAGGAGTGAATGCAGAAAATTTCTGACTTCAGTCATTCTCAACACCATTAAAAAATCCATGTAGAATTTCATTGTCAACGTTATGCGCATTACAAAGTAATTACACTACAGAAACAGGCCATTTGATGCAACAGGTCCATGCCAGTGTTTATGCTCCACAAGAGCCTATTAAAATATCATCCTACACACTAGAACTGTGAACTATACCTGTAAACAGTTCCTGAATAAGAGTACAAACGCTGTAGACATCTGACTGGATAGTGGCAGGCTTGCCCCGAATTACCTCTGGTGCTAGCCAGTTGTAAAACTGTGGAGGGATAGGGAATCGGGAGAGATTGATGTGCACACCTCCATCAACGCTGTGAAAGTATCAAAAAAAACTATAATTATATTCGTGCATTTCTGAATTAAATTTGGTTAAGGTATTTTGAGTTTTTTTGTACTATAATGGTTGGGGAATCAATTTTTCTTATTCGTTCATGGATGCGGCCATCGCTTGAAAGGCCAGCATTTATTGCCCATCCCCATTTGCCCTTTAGACTGTGGCTGTATTTTAAAATGCAAACTTTACTCTTCATTTTAAAGTTTAATTCTTAACTTAAAATTTCTCCCTTGCCTAAGTGGTGGGGAGCTCAGAGATTAATCACAGAATTTTAACAGCACAGAAGGAGACCATTTGGCCCATCGTGTCTGCACCAGCTCTCCAAATGAGCATTATGACATAGTGCCATAGCCCTGCCTTTTTCCCGTACCCTTGCACATTATTTCTATTCAAATAATCATCTAATGCCCTCTTGAATGCCTCGATTGAACCTGCCTCCGCCACACTTCCTGGCAGTGCATCCCAGGCCTGAACCACTCGTATGAAAAAGTTTCTTCTCACGTCACATTTGTAAGAGTTAGCAAGATTAGACGGAAGCAGAAGAGAATGGGTAGGAGAGGGTCAATTCTGGATAAGGTTGGACAGGGGTGTCAGGCAACAAAAAGATGGGTGTGGGTCAGGCCAACAATGAGTCAGAGAAGCAGAGAATTGGCCAGGGAGCAGCAAAACTTGAACAGAGTAAGTCCATGCTGGCAGAGGCCACGCATAGAAGCAGCA
Organism: Cetorhinus maximus; assembly: GCF_964194155.1. Classification (NCBI taxonomy): domain Eukaryota; kingdom Metazoa; phylum Chordata; class Chondrichthyes; order Lamniformes; family Cetorhinidae; genus Cetorhinus; species Cetorhinus maximus. Next base: position 19,795,712 of record NC_135887.1, on the reverse strand, counting down.
AAGAACAGACAGGGTAGAACAGGGGTACTTGATTATTTTTTGGTGTAATTTTAAATTGTGACAATCTCACACTGGATGCCAGATTCTCAGTTGGACAAATGGATATAGAAAGATGTATTACAGAGAGAGATGGAAGTACGGATCCTCAAGCAGTCAACAGAGGTCTCACTGCCTGAATTATTCAAAATTCTAATATTGGTGTTTAGCTGCATATCTCATAACACCAACAGAGGTCTCACTATCACATCTCAGTGTTTTTCTTTATGTAGTGCCTGATAATACTAACAGAGACACCCTGCAGTACCATAAGAAACCAACAGAAGCTTAAAAAACTGCAGCAATGCCCTTTGTCTTGCTGAACCAGTAGAAGTCTCCACAACTTGATTTAAGAGTGTTCATAGTTTTAAATCACTGGAGGTCCAAGCATAAACCTCTCCGCCTTGTCACCTCGCTCCTTGTTTTCAATTAAATTGTCAAAACATTTCTTTTGAACTGTAAATTTAGCTCCCCATGCCAGCTTCTCTATTCTCCTCTCATTCTCTATCCACAGTGACCACCATATCTCTTTCCTCCTTATTGTATTAGGCTTCTGTCAGAGGACCTCATGGGCTACTGGATTAATTTTGATGGTGAATTACGGAGGAAGGCACTGTCCAACAAGTATAATAGCTATTGGAAATCAGTAGATGTGTACCTTTCGACCATGAATTCGAAGTTGCTTAATTTGGCAATGCCAGGCAAAACAATCTGCACAGCGTGAGAGGTGATAACTCGATGGATGTAACCCCGTGAGTGAAGGTAAAGGACAGCATCAGTAATCTGCAGTAGCATCTGCACAATCGTCTCCACGAGCAAGACAGGGAATTCTGAACGCTGAAAAATAAACAGTTATATAAAAGAAGCCATCCATTAACATCTAATATAAATTCCTTGCTAACAAATGGCTGACCCAGCATTAATATCCCATCCCGAATAACAACCTTCAAGGTCAAAATACAGGTCTGCTGACTGGGTTTTGAAACAAATTATCTTCTAATTTTTCTATTCCTCAGCTGGTGTTGACTCATACAGTTCTACTAGTGTTGGCACCACTGAGGCTAACTGTACCACCTCCATTGGTGTCCCTGCACAGACCAGGGATCAAGTTTACAACCTTCTACTGTTTAGTTTAATATAGAATTGGATGACATGTTTAGTCATTATTCCATCTGGGGAACCCAAAATTGTTCATTCTGAATATGGTATTTCATTTTCACACATATCGTGAGGCTGACGCATTATACTGGAAATGGGTCGGAACAACACTGATATTGATAATTGCTAAATATTATGCCAGAACGCACCTATTTTCCAGTTCTATTCCTGTGATTCATTGTGCACACTGCACCAGATTCCTCTTTGATGTAAATGATTGAAAACAGTGCATTCTATCTTAAATAGTGTGACGAATAGTGTGACAAAACCTATCCAGTTTCAATTCATAAGGAATGTTATGCTTTTATGTTTTTATATAAATTTGTAACTTTTATCATGCACTGGAATTGTTTAAAATGGAAGTTATGGCTACTGTGATTCAACGTTCTACCAACACTAGAGCCATTCTTTCCTACGTAGAACACCTTGGCACATTTTATTGTAGTAAAGGGATTATATTAAAGCAAGTTACTATTCAGTTTCCTCTTCTGCTATACTGCTATGTGAGTTTATAGTGACTCTATGAAATTAATTTTTAAATAAAGTTTCGCATCTTGCACTCATATTCAAAAGTTACTGAGTAGGGCTGAAAGGCAACTTAAGTTGAAATGCTTTGGAATAGAATGTTTCAAGTTAAGTGAAGTACTCTCTGATACCTAATCTGATTCGTTACTTTGTTTCTGTATTTTTCCTTCTTGTAATAAACTTAGTTGGAAGACTTTAGCCTGAGCTACATAATCAAATCATAATAACATTACTGTACATAACATTATTTGTTTCAACAGGTTGTCCATTCAGCAAATAGTACCTAAATGAACACATAATAATCACTGAAAGGTCTAAATTATATTAAGAATACAGTTTTAAACACTAACTTACCCTCTCATGCAATACTCCGTAAAGGGAACCAAGGTTAATTCTCTCATAAACTAAACGGATCTGGTCCAGATCAGACATCTGGCACACAGCCATCAGCAGCAAGAAATTAGGGTGCCGAAGTTGACTGCAAGGCATAACAGAATGTGTATATTGTTTGTCAAAATAACTGTCTAGGTCATTTTAATCTAACCCATTCAATGGAAACAAGGCAGGTTCGAAAATGCCCCCATGTGTTTTAACATTTTATGTCAATGAGCTATATCCAAGTAACACTGTCTTGATCACTTGATTTATAATGTATGATACTCTGATAATTACCCAGCAATCTGCAGATGTTCTCAATAGACTGCAGTAATTTCAGCCGATAACTCCCTTGTGTGAAAACAATCAAGCATCAAACCAGTATACTAACAGTCAATGTTCATCAATACACTATTTCAAGCATGCTTTTTGTTTCTGATGTCCCCCTCCAATGTTATAAAAGTCCCATGGACCCTTCCGTAGCACAAATAATTTTACTGTGTAAAAATCAAACAAAGACCTGGTACAAATGTGTTGGACCAATTAGCCTCTTTCTGTGCTCTACGATTCTATGAAAAGTGATCTATTACTTATGTACAATCTAAGTACAAGCGATGGCAACTTTCAAACAGTTCACCTGGAAGAAGGATTCCCTCAAATACTTTGTGAAGCAATATAATGAATCTATGCAGAAAGAACAGGTTTACAATTTTGGCACAACTACACAGAAACGCCATCCCAGGCCAAGTTATCTCAATAAAATGGAAATGTGTGGTTCAGAAACGCAACCAGAATATTAGTATTATTTAATGATAGTTCTGGAACATTTCTCAAAAATCTTAAGAAGCATTTTATATAAACAATCTACCTTATTTTTAGATAAAGTTTAACTCAAAATAATTTATAATTTATACAAAGATTTGATGAATTCTGGCATGTTGCAGTCAGGACATACACACTGGGAAGGATTAATTGATCTGCAGCATAGTAATGTAACTATATTTATTATCTGCATCATTTCAAATTCCTAAAACTCACAAGTTTTAATTACATACCTGTGTAAAAAGCAAAGGTTTGTGTTAACATGTTTGGCAGGATCCTTAATGGTTGTTTATTTACTAAAAAATGGCAAGCAAGCAACTGATGCCTTTAATAAATTCACTTCTTTTTTAAATTTATTCATTGGATGTGGGTGGCACTGGCTAGGTCAGCATTTATGGTCCATCCCTAGTTGCCCTTGAGAAGGTGGTGGTGAGCTGCCTTCTTGAACCACTGCAGTCCAAAAGGTGTAGGTACACGCACAGTGCTGTTAGGGAGGGTGTTCCAGGATTTTGACCCAGCGACAGCGAAAGAACAGAGATATATTTCCCAGTCAGGATGGTGAGTGGCTTGGAGGGGAACTTCCAGGTGGTGGCATTCCCATGTGTCTGCTGCCCTTGTCCTTCTAGATGGTAGTGGTCATGGATTTGGAAGGTATTGTCTAAAGAGCCTTGATGAATTCCCGCAGTGCATATTGTAGATGGTACACACTGCTGCTACTGTGTGTCAGTGGTGGAGGGAGTGAATGTTTGTGGATGTGGTGTCAATCAAGCGGGCTGCTTTGTCCAGGATGGTGTGGAGCTTCTTGAGTATTGTTGGAGCTGCACTCATCCTGGCAAGTGGAGAGTATTCCATCACACTCCTGACTTGTGACTTGTAGATGGTGGACAGGCTTTAGGGAGTCAGGAGGTGAGTTACTCGCAGCAGGATTCCTAGCCTCTGAACTGTTCTTGTAGCCACAGTATTTATATGGCTTTGTAAACTTAACTGTGTTATTAGGATAAACTGGACACATTGGTGGAATCGTTCCAGATTTGCACTATGTGCGGTAGTGGGTGGGTAAAACGTCATTTTATCCGCTGGCTGCAATGGTGGCTTTTCACGGCGTATCGTCCCAAAGCTGCCACATTAATTATGCACTCCTGGGAAACGTGCCGTTTCCATGGTGGGTGGGCTCTCATTCGCCTGCCACACCATCAGCTCGCCGCTTCATCATGTTAGGCGCCATATTTGAAGTCCAGTAGTGTGCATGCATCTCAATGCTTCCAGCCCAGGACGATTGCAGGGAAGATGTCCACAAAAGGCAAAAAGACCCCAGGTTTAGTGACACGTCAATGAAACGTCTTTTGGATGCCGTGGAGGCTGCTGTGATGTCCTCTACCCCCACTCTGGCCACAGGATGGGCAGCAGCGTGATCAACCAGGCTTGGGAGGCGGTGACAGTGGTGGTCAGCACCAACTCCCATCAAACAGGGACAGCCACCCAGTGCCACAAAGGGATGAATGATCTCCTCCGTTCCACCAGGGTAAGTCACTCTTCTCATCACTCTCAATTCACACACTCACAAACCCATCACACATCTACAGGCCCTCACTGACTGCCAGCTCAAGGGACATCACCATTCACTCTCTCACATTCACCATCATTGTCCTCATCCCATCCATGGGACCACTCATCACCCACACATCCCAGGCATACTTATCATCTGGCCTGGCAGGTATCCTGCTTACACTCTCTTCATCTCTATTCATGCAGAACAAGCTGGCATAAAACAATAGGGAGAGGTTTCAGACTGGCGCAGGAATGCCTGAAATCAAGGTCCTCACGGACTTTGAAAACAGAGCCATCCAGCTGGCCGGTGAGGATCTGGACTGTTCCTGTGTTGATGGTAAGGTTGGCGGTGCTCTACCGTGAGGATCCAGCAGCGCAACATCCATCAGATAACCATGCTGTGAGTGATGTGTCCTGTTTCACAGGCAACAGCCATACTCTAATTATCTCCCTTGCTTCCGCAGGCACATCTGGGAAACAACCGATGGAGCCCATGACCCAGGGCCTCCAATCAAGCCCCAAAGTAGCCTCTGAAGAGGAATCTGGAGGTACCCTCATTGAAGTCCCATTACAGCGCTCACCCACACCCTCCACCAGTGCAGAGACAAACACCTCAGTGGGACCTAGCTTTAAAGTAGCTTCGGGATCACAATCTGGTAAGCACATTGCACTCTGATCCAGGTGGATCACTCAGAGGACTGCTAGAGGCCAGGAATTTGCTGAGTCCAAGTCAGCTGACATGCTTCTGGACTCTGTCATGTCACAGTTACTGGAGTTGCAAAGGCAAGCTCGGGAACATCAGGAAGGGATGTCCGCTGCACTCCTCAGATTGCAAGGCATGATGGAGGAGTCCGTCCGTCTTCAGGCTGAGGTGACAGCACCAGCATGCCAATGCACCGGGGTCAACGCTGGTAGGATGGCGGCCGCCATGGAGACCTTGGTCTAGGACATCACTCCTGCACTGCTGCGCGGGCTGCACTCAATCGCTGACGCCATAGTGTGTATGTGAGAGGGGTGTGGGGCAGCTATATCTCACTCCAGGTACCCCTTCTCCTCAAGGAGTCATCCAGGGGCCCTTGGGCACCCACAGGGAGGAGGATGAGCAGGGCTATCCATCCACATCATTCTGGGAGTGTCCGGCCGATCCGAATCCCCTCTTCCTGTGACCTCAGCAGCTCCAGCTCCACAGGTCAAGGAGGGTGCCACTGCCACACAGCAGGACCCCAAAAGCAGGCTGGGGTCTCAGCCCTCCAGAGGACGCTGGCCAGGGTCATTAGGCTGCCTCCACCTCCGCTGTGGATGGCCAGGGAGCACCAAGACGTAGCGGCAGGGTTAGGAAAGTTAAGAAGATGTAATTGCACAGCCTTGGCACGGCTGTTAATCACTTGTACATAATGTTCACTATTGTCAATAAACTCCCTAGAATGTCTCCCTGCCTGTGGCTCCTTGTTCTAATGAACAGTGTTCGTGTCACTCAGATGTGAAATCTTTCTGCACAAGATACAGGCCCTGATGAGCCATCCCTACAGCTTCTATGGACTCTGGAAGACTTCAGGGGTATGTGACCGACTGAGAATGTAGGAGTTGTGTACACTCCCTGGAAATCATGCGCAGACCTGCAGGATGTGTTTGTGGTGGTTGCACACCTGCTGCACATGCAATGAATGGAATCCCTTGCAGTTGACATAGTTGACCACATGTTGCGACGGAGATACAAGTACCACATGAGCGCAGTCGATGGCACCCTGCACCTGTGGGAAACCTAAGATCCAATCGCTCTGGGAAAATCCAATCGCTCTTGCATCCTGGCTCTCCTGGTCCTGGGCAAAATGCACAAAGTTGTGTGCCCTTGCAAAGGTAGCAACTGTTACCTCATGGATTCATTTGTGGGTGGAGGCTTGTGGTATCCCACAGAGCCCTGAAAGGAGCCACTGGCGTAGAAATTGAACACTGCTATCACTTTCACAGCCACTGGCAGAGGATGCCCTCCATGTCCCCAAATCCTGCAGCAGGTGGCAAACATGACCGGCCAGTTCCCTAGACATTCGGTTTTCAGTGACAATGGTTCTCGGTCATCTGCAGGAATGAAAGGCGGCGTCCATAGACCCTGGGTCTAGCTAGGCGCCGACCAGCGACAGCTCGCTGTGGCTCTTTGTCAGTGTGTGCAGAAGCCCCAGCCACCCCTTCTTCCAGAGGGTGCTGCTCCTCCCTCTGCACAGCCTGGCCCCTCAGCCACCCTCTTCTCCTTCGTCTCCACTCTCTTTAAGTCACGAAGCATACAATTGTTCACCAGGCTCCATGATCCTAATGTACTCCTCCTGCAGGGTGAAAGAGAGAGACGCGTGGGTTAACTTCGGTGTAGTTGAAGGCCCCTTAACGCATTGCGGAGAGTGCTGGCCACCACTTGGATGGCCAGAGATTAGTGCGCTGCATGGCTGCCCGAAACCCCACCCACCTTCACCCCACCAATTGGTGGCAGCTTTGCCCACTGGATGGTATGCTATGCTCTCAGTTCAGGCGCAGGCATTTTCCTAACCGCGATGCAAGGCTGTACTGTTAGCTTGAACCATGGGGGAGACTGGTCTAAACCAGGATGATGACATTGCAAGGGGCTGTGAGCTCCTCCACCAGCAACTGCTCCATGCCAGCTTTAGCAAGGAGATTGTACAAAGTGCCCAGTCGTCCAACTGTTCTGCCGTCCACTAAAATACTCATTACTTTGCAGTCTGTGCCGGAGAGGTGAAAAGCTCTGGAGCACCTGGCAGTAATTTGATGCTTCTATGTTGCTTGAGTGGGCAGAGAAGCTAGAGGCCTGACTCCAATCATATCAATGTGGCTGCGCCTGAACTGTCTCAGCTGCAGAGGAATGGTCACTTTATACAAGATTTCCCTAATGCATGGCCGCTTCCCTTGCCCACCAGCCTCCCACCACCGCACATGCTTGTACGTTACCTTCAACCACAGGACAGCCCTTACCCCCACCCCCCAAGTCGCCTCAACCGCAGCGCAGCCCTTGGCCCCACCCACCCCCAAAACGCGCTTCAACCTTGAAGTCCAACAGGCGACCCGGGCAAGTGCTCCACAATGTTACTGTATACTCATCTCTGAGTTCCCCTCAAAATGCAGCCCGCCAAGTGCATGCCTTTTTTATATTTTATAATATTATATAATTTTATATGCTGTTGTGAAACACGTCAATGTGCAATGATGCCAACGTGGGCAGACGATCCAGCGGGGCGGAACAATTCCAGCGGGCTGGCCTTATAATGATATGCAGGGGTATTACAATGAGGTTACCGAATCCAAAGCCAGGAAATGCAACCCACCATCGGCGGGTGGAGCGGACAATCGCAAACTGGTTTCATGACATTGTGAAACCGATTTTTGGCCTTCTCACCATATTGTCCGTTCATGCCACCAAACACGCCTGATGCCAGCAGGCACGGAAAATCCCGGCCATTATTTGTATTAGTAACCTGGGGGAGAATTTTCTCCCCATTGGGTGGACTGGGCGGGAGCAGGCGCGGGCGGGCACGCAGCCAATCGCCGCCCGCAATCGACTGTGCACCGCCATTTTATGTGGACAGGCCAATTAAGGCCCACCCAGTGTGATACGCACCTGGAAGTGTTGAGCACTCCCTGTGCGGCGGGGGGAGGAGGGAGAGTTAGGGCCTGCGCTCTTTCATACATGCACGCAAAAGAGTGCAGAAATCTCCCTGAGGCACAGAGCTGCCTCAGGGAGATTATTTTCTTTATGAAAACTTCAAAAAAAATATAGAAAAAATTATTCAGACATGTCCTCTCATGTGACAGTGTCAGATGAGCTGGGACATGTCAATAAATTTTAATTAAAAATTTTATTTAATTAATAAACACTTCATGAAACCTCAAGCCGCTCGTGGATGAGGTTTCATGGTAAATGCGAAGGCTGCCTGGGTTCTTCATCTGCCCGCCAACCTTAAGGTTGGACGGGCAGCCCGGAGAATCAGTTCAATTAGCTAATTAAAGGCCTTAATAGGCCTTTGACAATTCGATGGGCACGTAGCCGACTCTGCTGTGCGCCCGCCGAACTGAGGATTGGAGTGACGTGCAGTGATGTTGGCAAGTGGGGCCCACCCCCACACGCCAACCAGAAGATTCAGGCCCTGGAATTTTAAAGTGGTTGATAGCTACCATACAATTGTTAAAACTTCTTCACAATTTGATAAATATTTAAATCTCCACGCTTTGCAGTAGTCTCACAATGATAATTTGGGATTCTTAGATCTGAAAACTTGCTGCAACATCAAACCAGTTGAACCAAATATTTCAATGCTCAATATTAATACTTGAGAACTAAACAGAACAATGCAAAAGTAGAATTGACTACTTGAGGAGGCAGTTTGCTGCTTTAAAGCAGAGAATTATAGTTTAATGTTTTCCGCCTACTGCATATTTAATCAGGAATCAATGTTCATAATATCAAGAAATGTGGTGCCATTATTTCAGATGAAATGTAATTTTACATCAGCTGCATGTCCGGGGAGAGATTAAACAGATCGCACACCAATGTCTGCCCCCACAAAATCAATACCCCTGACAGTGCTATCCTAGTTAAAGCCGGGCAGCCTGTTACCACATTATACAGACTGACTGGCAAATTATTTCAAGGTTATTAGGCTAGTATGTAGAATTAAAATGCAGTGCGTTGAGGAAACAATCCTATGACACATCTCAGGGTATGATGCTCGGTAATTTCCTTTGCATCGCTCTGACATTTCAGGAATTAATCATTTTGATTAACAAGCCAGTTACAAGATCACTGCTCCTTTAAGTCTGTCTTACAGCATTATGGAATGCTGAAAGGCAAAGGCACAGCTGGACCAATAATGTCATGTCCTTCAACCACCCGGACAGCACACTGCCTCTATACAAATAGACCTCTTCGATTTTCTATATACACACTCTAAAATCTGTGAGCTTGAGCTTTGTCCTTGATGGAGGGAATGCTGTCAATCCTTCAAACACCGCATCTGTTCACAGTAAGATAATCAGTTAAGCCTGTCATTGACAGAAATACCCTGTAAGTAAGTCTGGGTACAAGATTTTAGTATAACCTAACCATTTTCAGGTTAATTTCATGTTATATTCATTGTAATAAGCTAACAAGGTCAAAATGCCATTTTGTGTTGACACGGAGATAAGAAGCCATTTTGATGTTGTTAACTGTTTACAACAAACTAACCCAAATCAGTAATACAAAGCAGTCACTAACTAGCAACAGATGATTGACCAAATAGTGTGCCTCAATTAAGTTACAACTGAAGGATAAGCAATTAATAATCGACAGTTAATTAGAAGTCACTTTATGTTATTTCAGTATTTCTCCATTAGCTTTTCTTATGAGAAAATTAAAGTGCTGTAACAGCTGGGAAAGGAATGGCATAAGCCTTGGACTCCCTCCCTATCAGGAATGCATATTGTCCTTGATTGCTGAGTCTGCCTTAATGAATGGGACTCCTGTAAAGACATCAAGATAAGAGACATAGCTTAAAGGCACTGTCTTAAATTTAAGACAATGTGCGTAATTGGCTAGAACCAATATAGCTAACTCTTATCACATTATTGGCAAATTAAAGTCCAATTAGCCATTTCCAGCAACTTGGCTAAGGTGGGCTTACAACATCTTCAGAGTATAAAAGAAGGGGTTGGGGGAACGATGTTTGTGTGCATCAAATGTGGAAGAACTGGTTTAGATCTTCAGGTATAGTTCAGTATCCTATCAGTGAAGGTTGTTTCCAGTTAACTTCAGGGCAGATGAGTAGTTAGTACTGGGACTGGGTCAGTGACAGATTCCCTCCCAGTAGAAATCCCAGGAAGGTGTACTGCTTCTCGGAGGCAGAGACTGTTTCCCTGTCAGCATGAGGAGTTCAAGTTGTTGTCCACTTTTCTTGGATTGATCACCCATTTGAAAGCGTGGAGTTGGTAGAATTTCATTGATAAGTATACTTTATCGATATTCTGCCTCTGTTAGTTAGTTGATAAGTTTCTAAAACTTGTTTATAATCAATAAGCTTCAATACTATTTACTGATGTGGTGTCGGAATCTTTGCCTGATGATTATATCTCTGTCAAATTCAAAAAGCTTAAAAGGGCAATTTGGGTTCCAGTATTAGGCAGTGCACAGCTAAATTGGAATGGTCTAAAATAACAAACACCCCCTTTTTAAACTTGTAACAACTCCCAACAATCGTCAAGTATAAAGCATTAGGAAGTAAAGTGAAATCTTTTTAGTAACAATCTGAAGATTTGGCAAACCTTAAAATTGTTAATTTTTTCTCAATAGTATTGATATTTTAACAGCTGGTTCACCAGGTTACTTGATATAATGGGCACTTGATGGCTTAAATGCTATTAGGGAGCAGCTGTGGTTCAGTGAGTAGCAATCTTGCCTCTGGGACAGAAAGTTGTGCTGGTCCAATGGCAGGACTTAAGTACAAAAATCAAGACTGATGCTCTAGCACAGTACTGAGGGAGTGCTGCATGGTGGCATTTGCTGTTTGGAGGAAATGTTAAACTGAAGCCTTGGCTGCACTCTCAGGTGAATGTAAAAGGTTCATGACACTATCTTGAAGAAGAGCAAAAGTGTTCTGCCTGGTGTCCTGACAAATATTTATCACTCAATCAATATTACAAAACATTATCTGGACAATATCACATTGCTGTTTGTGGGAGCTTGCTGTACACCGACTGACTGCTGCAATTCCTACTGTACAACAATGCACTTCAAAAAGCACTTAGTTGGCCATAAAGAGTTTTGGGATGTCCTGTGCTCATGAAATATAAATGCAAGTCTTTTTTTTGTCAATCAATTAAAAAATTTGATTTTATTAATAACCAGAATTGGGTGCTACAGTGAGTTAGAACATTGTCCTTAACTCTGGGCCCTGCTTTGGAATACAGTTAGGTTGAGGGAACATCGACATTCTTTCTATTGCGAGAGCCCATAAGGAAAACTGGTGGAAAACATCTTGTTCTTCTAACGTTGAGGCTAAAGCACATGGCTGAAGCAGCATTGAGGGGGCTTTACTCTGTACCTGGCCATGCAATATCTGACTTAGGAAATTTAGCAAAAAAAATCTTTTAAAAAGTGTTCACACTTTACCAATCACCAAATTGTGTTTGCGTCAAGCCATTTGTAAATAGATTACCTCGGCACATTTCACATTTACATGGGTTAAAGTGGGAGGTTGAGAGGAACAAGGTACTAAGCTAAATTCTTTAAAATAAATAAATGTCAGATGAACATGTCTATATCTGCTAGTATGAGCTGGGCACCATGCTACTGCTCCAAGCAGCCATGCTATAAAGTAGTAAGATGTGGGTTTGATCTGTGATGACCATATCTTGGCTATTCAAGGAGATACAAATGTTGAAGTGAGGATAGAAACTTCCTAAGGATGCACACTGAGATAAACATCAACTGCAGCTGGAAGACCCTCAACTTGGTGAAAGACATTCCTTGCTCTGCCCGAAACATGCTGGTCTCCTGCTGCAAAGAAGTGTTCACGACCAAGTATTGCAGACTGGGACATTCCAAGATCCAGGACTATGTACTGAGGGGCACACTAAAGCTTAGGGCAGCCGCAGCAAAGGCACTATGGGGAAAGACCACTGTCTAAGACCTTTCAGCCAAAGTACAATGAGGACCTGGAAACTGTGTAGAACCCATCAGTCTGTATATCTGACAAGGAATGTACATTGTGAGTATCAAGAGTATTGAAATTGTATTGAAGCACCTCAGAATGGAACATGCTGCATGGAGAAAAGTCGAATTCTATTGCACTTTCTGTAATAGCCAATTTGAAATGTTTTGCTCTCGGGCTGTAGGCCTGACGTGGCGAGTAGATAATAAATATCAAGGGTATTGCAATTGTATTGAGGCACCTTAGAGGGGAACATGCCGTATTAAGAAAAGTTGAAATCTAGTGCACTTTCTGTAATATTCTTTTTGAAATGTGCTTTTATAAATTTAATGAATATATTTTTGGGAAAAAAGGCTTCTCCAGAAGGATCACCTAGCTCACTCTCATGTAGCTCCAAGCAGTTGTCTCAAAAGTGACATAGGAAGGGGACTATGGGCAGACACCCTGCACTCTCCATCCTGTAGTGCACTCCCAGCTATCTATTACACTGTAAACAACACAAAGCAGGCTGCATTATCTGTGCATTATCAAACTCTAAACTGAAAATGATCATGAATCATGATCAAAGTAGTCCACTCCCTGAAAAACCTCTCCTCTGATCAAAAAATACTCTAACTTGGTGTTTATGGACAACAGGACAGATTCCAAAGCTTAAAACGTCCTAAGAACACTTAGCATTTGAACATGATATCAGAAGCTACCCTTCCACAGGGAAAAGCTTTGAATCCTGCTCCTAGTTCCTGCTTCTCCTGCTATCTGGCAGAGCCAACTGGCTTCCATTGAGACTAATCTCTCCCCTCAGTGCACAGCCAAATGGTCTTTGTGTTAATTTATGCATCACAACCTCTGACTTGTGTGCACCTGCCTCATGCTCTCTAGCCTGCCATGTCATGCTCTCTGTTCTGTAGCCAGAGGACATGCTTGGCCAAGGAATGGCACACAACACAGGGGGCCTGAAACAAGATCAAAATTCTAGCCTGAATGGAGTAGTTAAATACCATAATGCTGTATAATATGTATAAAGCTGTTGTCTTTGTTTGCTGACCTGTTATATTCTTGTTCTGCAATCAGTAAATCAGCCGACAGTCGCTTGCTGCAGTTTTGATGTGTGGGCAGATTCATGTGTTTCACTGTGACCCGAATTCCATTCCATGTTAAGCTGAATCAGAAATAATATTAAATGTGTTACAGCTAAGCCGATACAAAGCTCGTTCTCATGATGATTATGACTTCTTTACCTTCACATCTGCAAGTTTATGAACGCAGGTCTCCCTGGCCATTCAATGAGTTTATACAGTAAGTCATAAAAAGAGGATGGTCTCAGGTTGGTTCTCCAATCAGTGTTGAGATGACTGAGTAAACTAGGGCATGGGTAATGGGCTATAACTGGCCTAAGCATGTTAAGGAGGTATAAACTGGCCTTGGTTCCTGCTCCTGTTTGCTATCCAGTGAGCTCTGGTGGAAGTGCATTTTTGGATGTCTCAGGTGAGGACAATATTAAGTTCAGGTGTCACATCCATGCAGCCAAATAACTCAAATATGAGGAAGAACCTCAAAACACGAAGAATAACCACTGTGCAAAGTACCAAAGGGCAACTAGCAGAAATTGAACAATACTTCAGTAAGGAGTCAACATCTTCAAATGGTGGGAGGAGTGGGAGAATGGAGGGAGAGAGTTGGGGAGGAATTCAATGTTTGGATCATGATTATATTGGACTCAGTTTTGGGTGGATGTAGAATTATACACACACCACTAAAAAGGCACATTTTTATCTGAACACAGCTCTCCAGGTGCAGAATAGCTTTAGCAGGACTCAATGGTGCTTCACAGTATATACTGTAGATAAATCCTTCTGATTTACCACAGAGACAATATATACTGTACATGGATCATCCTGATTTTCACAATCCATTTGATATAGAAATGTAAAAAGATATACTGTAAACGCTTACTTGGTCATTGTTGTGTAAGGGCCATTTGCATAGGAGAAAGTTGGTTCATCATCTGCTTGCATCAATTCCTTCTCATTAACAATTGGAATGGAAGCAAGATAAGCCAACTGTGCTGGTCCATGCACACAGAACTGCAAATACATAGATGTAAGATAAGGAAGTAGTCTGCAGTTGGATAGTTACCTCAAGGAGAGAAAGGATTGTTTTTTTAAAAGACTTCAGGGAAAGGAATCTCTCTCACTCTGAGCCCAGAAAAACATTTGATTTCATTTTCTCAATTTTTTAAATGTAATTTAACTTTTTAATCCTTTATCTCTTTTTATCTCATATGGTTGGTGAGAGGGTGATGGCAGTAATTGACTATTCAATTTCCTGACATTGATACTATACATATAGCTGAAGCAAGGCAGCTTTTCCCTCCGTATAAATAAAAAGGAAGATAGCAAATGTTGGAAAAACAGGGCAATTCTATCAGTGCTTAGTAACTAGATCCTACATCAGATCTTCTCAAACATATTTAGGATTTCACTGGAATAGGGAAAAACCTCCCACAATGTTTATGATGCCATTAACGCTGTGACTAGGAGCAGCCTTCCCTTTATGTTTCCAATGTTATGAACAAAGTGATCATACAAAACTTTCCTCTGGAACCTCTGCAATGCTTGTCACTTACAGGTCGCTGTCAGGTGACCACATGCAAGTAGAATAAGCCAAATGCACTTTTACTACATGAGATTATAGGAATTTTAATTAGTGTTTTGGAGATACATTCCGTAATTCTGGAATGCATCTCCCTATAGTTAGGGCTGTAGGTTTATCATGGCTGAGTAAGTAAAAATTCCATTTTTATCTCAGTGTTTTCAGGATCATAGAATTGTTACAGCACAAGAGGTCATTTGAGCTGTTGTGTCAGCTCTCTGAATGAGCATTTCACCTAGTGTCATTTGCCTGCCTTCACCCTATAACCCTGCGCATTCTCCCTTTTCAGGTAACAGTCTTTTGAATGCTTCAATTGAACCTGCCTCCTCCAAACTCTCAGGCAGACTCCAAACACTCGCTATGTGAAAAAGACTTTCCTCATGTCACTTGTGCTTCTTTTGCCAATTACTTGAAATCTGTGCCCTCTTGTTCTTGATCCTGCCACGAGTGGGAACAGTTTCTTTCTATCTACTCTGTCCAGACTCTGCATGATTTGGATACCTCTATCAATTCTCCTCTCAGCCTTCTCCAAGAAAAACAGTCCAAACTTCACCAATCTATCTTCATAACTAAAGTTCCTAATCCATGGAACCATTCTCATGATTATTTTCTGCACTCTCTCCAATGCCTTCACATCTTTCCTAAAGTATGACACCCAGAACTGGACACAATACTCCAGCTGAGGTCTGAGTGCAGTACCGGCAGTGGCCACTGTTCCCGGTGGTACTGCTGGTACTGGAGAGCTGCCAGCCTCCGACTGACGGCATTGGGGGCAGGATATCCACCCTACATCGAACTTAATTCAACGGGAGACCTTATGTTATTTAGGTAAGTGTCTGATTGGGGTAAATTCCCCTTGAGTCTCCCGAAATGGTCGTGGCAGTGTTGCCATCAGTTTTCTAGCCAATGGCGATGTCCCCGCTACGAGCATTAAATTCCGCCCAGTGTTTCCAGCCGATCAGAACTGGGAAAAGTTAGAGATATAATGGATTTTAAGGGGTACAGAGGCAGTGAAGGCAGGGTGGGGAAGAATACATGGAAAGATCTGCAATAGGGTGGAAGACAGGAGAAATTAAATGACAAAAGGATTGACAGTGCCAGCCAAAAGGGAGTGGTAATGGGACAAGTAACAAGTGCCTTGTACCATAACCCTTTCATTATCTCTGGTCTTCCATCCTACCACAGGCTTTTCCTTTTGTTTCTCTCCCACTTCACTGCCTCTGTACTTACTTAAAACCTATTAGCTCTCAACTTTTCCCATTTCTGATGAACGGTCACAGAAATTTATCTCTCCATAGATGTTGCCAGACCTGCTGAGTATTACCGGCATTTTCTGTTTTTATTTCAGATTATCTGAATCTGCGGTATTTTGCTCTTGTACTAGTTTGTCTTATATTTGCTACTGAAGAAATTAAGGAGTGGCAAAAAACAGCATGAAAGGGCAGTTTTGTAAAGTGAAAATTTTTTGAGGATATTGTGAATGTTTATATACTGTGTTTTAAACACTTCAGCCCATGTCTTCAGGTTACCTTCCCAAATCCAAAGCATTGAACACGTTGCGATGAAATACTTTTGGCTTTAGGGATGCTGACAAACTCCACATCTTTGTTCCTTAAAAAGAGAGAGGATAAGTAGTTTACAAGTGTACAATCAATATAAAATCTTGCATTATTATGTACTCCATTATTTTTATAAGCAGATATGAATGTTTTATTCTTCAGAGTGCTACAAGCAGTCCACCACGCTCTTTTTTCTATTTATTCATTCACAGGATGTAGGCATTGCTGGATAGGCCAATATTTATTGCCCATCCTTAATTGCCCTTGAGAAGGTGGTGGAGCCCCAGCCTTGAACCACTGTAATTCATGATGTGTAGGTACACCCACAGCACTGTTTGGAAGGGAGTTCCAGGATTTTGACCCAGTGATAATAAAGGAACGGCAATATAGTTTCAAGTCAGGAAGGTGTGTGGTTTGGAGGGGAACTTGTAGGTGGTGGTGATCCCATGCATCTGTTGCCCTTGTTCTTCTAGGTGGTAAAGGTCGTAGTTTTGGAAGGTGCTGTTGAAGTAGCATTGGTGAGTTGCAAACAGAAAATAACTCAAGGTACAGGCTCTAAAACTGCTCGGCAGGTGATTTCAGGATTAGGGTCAGTTGTGAAGACCCCAAAGTCATATAGCTTCCTGGCACTCACCGTTGTCACAACTGGTCCCTGGGCAAGGTCCCCCAATTTGTTAACTTCCTGAATGGGACCCCAATTCTGTTATGCTCCCGGGTGAGGAGGAATGAACTGGCTCCTCTTCTTTATTCAGCCCCCTCGGTTGGTCGCAACAAGGTTAATTTAAAAGGGATCTCTTCCCCACCGTGGATACCTTTTCCCAGTCCAAATGTATTTATTTTTTAGAAGGAGCCAATTTAACCAGTCTTTCTTGAGTCAAAGAAAGAGTAAGTTTATTAGCTACTAAAACCCGAGAAAATAACAAAAACACAACACACGTACACATAGATCAGAAATGAGAAATTAAGAGTCCAAATAAAACTTTAAAAAAACACGAATCAGTCTTTGGCTTGTCCGTGAGGTACAGATGGCAGTACATTGCGGCCATTAAGTTAGGTGATTCCAGTGGAGCTGACTTTAGCAGTTTCGCAGTTGATTTTGAGACACTTGGTTCTGCAGGATAGCTGAAGAGGTAGTCCTATTTCCTTTTTGACTGTGGCTTCTGCTGAGTCTTGCCTCCAGCAACAGAGAGAGAGAAAGAAAAACTTCGCCTGCAACTGTAGGGGTGGCTAGTTGGTCTTCTTGTGCTGTCACTCTCATAGCACACCAGCACATACTGCACTGCTCTGCAGCTAGCTTTTTAACCAATTTTCCCTATGTATTCCATGAGGGGAAATAGTCGTCTTGCATCCATCTCACAACTATTTACACATCTGAGATATAAATCAACAGGAGATGGGTTTTTGGGTGACTGCTGAGACGTACAAATCAGCCTTTTGTCTCTGCAACCACAGGAGATTAAAGTTCAGTCTTTTGCATCTTTCCTTTTTCCCTTTCAAGTGTGTCTGCTTGAAGAAGGCCATGATACCTTTACATCTGCGACATTCCATGTTCTGTCAGGACAGGTCCACATTGGACTTTCCAGAAAGTGGTCACTTTACACTATCAGCCATCTTTTGCTCAATGCCCTTGCTTGTATTTCTTTAAAACACAGACAAGTCTTCCTTAATAAGTTCAACATGCCCTTAAGTAACTCATGATAGTAATCGGCTTTTCATGACACCATCAAGGCCACTTGACCACAGCAGAGAGTCAATGTCTTCCACAGAGAAAAGCTGGGATGGACTGGACAGTAAGACCATAAGACATGGGAGCAGAAATTAGGCCATTCGGCCCATCGAGTCTGCTCCACCATTCAATCATGGCTGATAAGTTTCTCAATCCCATTCTCCTGCATTCTCCCCCGTAACCTTTAATCCCCATACCAATCAAGAACCTATCTATCTCGGTCTTAAATACACTCAATGACCTAGCCTCCACAGCCTTCTGTGGCAATGAATTCCATAGATTCACCACTCTCTGGCTAAAGAAATTTCTCCTCATCTTTGTTCTAAAAGGTCTTCCCTTTACTCTGAGGCTGTGCCCTCGGGTCCTAGTCTCTCCTACTAATGGAAACATCTTCCCCACGTTCACTCTATCCAGACCTTTCAGTATTTTGTAAGTTTCAATCAGATCCCCCCTCATCCTTCTAAACTCCATCGAGTATAGACCCAGAGTCCTCAAACGTTCCTCATATGTTAAGCCTTTCATTCCTGGGATCATTCTCGTGAACCTCCTCTGGACCCTCTCCAGGGCCAGCACATCCTTCCTGAGATACTGGACCCAAAATTGCTCACAATATTCTAAATGTAACATAACATACTGTCCCCACCACTTACATTGTCTGTGCTTATTCCAGGCAACTGTCTATATTGGACATGGTGCTAATCATTTGTCATCACCATAGACCATCGTTACAAAGGCACCACTTAAACCATATTAAACACACGGCTATTCCGTTCTTGCCTCATGGAAGCAACTCATACATGAAACCATCTTCACATTCAGTTTTGCTGCTGTGTTCATGGCTTTCGCTACCAATACACAGCATGCAACCAAAAATCAAACAATATGTGGACAGAGCTGCCAAGGAATTTCCTTCATTTAAGTAATTTCCTGAGACCTGCAGCTGTCAATCATCATGGTGAGAATTGGAGGGAGCTTCCTGCATTTTGCATGATCCATTTCACATATGCAGACAGATAGTTTGAATTGTTTATTGCACATTGGACGTAGAACAAAGAAAACAGGGTTTCCAATCAAGATCATTCCGCATTTTGCCCTTGCAGCAATTGCGGTAAGTTTCAGGATGCCCCTGAGCATGTACTCTCAGACCTTGAAATCGGTGAATCTGAAACCGGGCTTCTTACACATGTTGTTATACTGGAAAACCTGCAGGCTGGCCAAAAGGCCCCTCTCAACATATTGATACTTTTCCAGCAACAATCAATCCATATCTGTGTATGTGTGTGTGAGCAATCAGTCCACCAAACACAGACTCCTATGTAATGGAGCTACTGGGAACAAACCTTAGCAAAAAAACCTCCTACCTCTAGACTTCCCCTGCAAATAAACATTCTATGAGACAATAAATCTTCCCTTTAACAACCATCTTTAGGTGTACTCTAATGTCTAATATACACCCAAAATGTAACTAGAATTTTAATCATGTTATGGGTGAGAGTATATAATCTAGGCTGACTTTTCAGTCCATACTGAAGGAATGCGGCACTGTCACAGGTGACACCCTTTGGCCGAGACACCAAACTAAGTCTACCCTCTTGGTTGGACATGAAATATCTCATGATATTAATTGAAGAAGAGCAGAGAAGTTCTCCTGCCATCCTGGTCAATATTTATCCCTCCAAAAATAGGTTATCAGCCCATTTATCTTGTTTTTTGTGATATCTTGCTGTGTGCAAATTAACTGTTGCATTTACTTCCACTACAGCAGTGACTGCACTTCAAAATGTAATCCACTGGCCGGGATTTTCTGTGCCCATTGGCGTATTCAGTGGCGTGAGCAGACAATATGGCGAAAAGGCCAAAAATCGGTTTCATGATGTCGTGAAACCAGTTTGCGATCGTCTGCTCCACTTGCTGATGGCGAGCCGCATTCCCTGCCATTGGGCGCCAGGAACCTCATTGTAATACATGGCATATCATTATAAGGCCAGCCCGCTAGACTCATCCCCCCGGCTGGATCGTCCGTCCACGTAGGCAGGAAAACACATTATTGTGTTTCACAACAACATATATAAGGCGTGCACTTGGCTCGCAGCACTTTGCTTGGGACTTGAAGGTTTGTTTGCCTCCCTTGCTTCTTTCAGCACTCGCAATCATCAGCGCCAGGATTCACAGACAGCACCACATCACTTTTAAGGGGCCTCATGGTTATGTCTTTACCTACCAGATCAGCCATATGTAGGTGACTTTCCAACAGCTGCAGGGCAAGGTCTTGCTTGGGGAAGGGGGAGAAGTGGCCACAGACAAGGGAACAGGCTGCAGGTTGAGAGCTGTACTGGGAAAGGAGGGTGTCCCAGGGTGTGTGTGAAGGCACATGTTGATCTGTGCAAGTAGCCTCAAGATGGTGAGGGCTGAGGAGGAATTCTCCAGAGGACATGAGGCCAGATGGTCATGTGAAGCTATGTGTGTGAAAATGGGTGGTGATATCCTTTGAGCTGGCAGAAAGTGAGATGCCAGTGAATGTGCAATGTGCTTGAGTGTGTGAGTTTAGAGTGATGAGATGGTTGCCATACCCTGGCTGCACGGATGAGATCATTCAGACTCTATCTGCATTGGATGGCCAACCTCTTCTATGCAATATTTGCACTGATCACCACTGCCATCGCCTACCAAGCCGGAGTGGTAATGGTAGCTGCCCCTCCTGCTGTCAGAGGGGAGGGCAGGGGACATCACATCGGGCCTCCATGTCGTCCAAAAGGTGCTCGAGGGCTGCAGTCTTTCTGCCTTTCGGGGCCATGCCTTCTTTGCTGCAGTCCTGGGCTGGAAGTGCTGAGCCCGGCTGTACTTTGAATGTGGCGCCTGGTGTGAATGGAGTGGCATGGTGACGGCGTGGCTTGCGAGTCAGATCCTGCCCGCCATCGAAACGGCATGTTTCCCGGGAATGCATAAGTAATATGGCAGGTTTGGGACGATACAGTGTGAAAACTCGCAATTGCAGCTGGCGAGTAAAACATCATTTTACCTACCCGCTATCGCACTTAGTGTAAATCTGGGACGTTGTGAGGATATGATAAGGCATTATATAAATGCAAATTTTTGCTTTCTTTACAGATGCCAACTCTTGGGCAGGAATCAGATGGGGCTGATTGCATGATCTTTATAGAGTCCACTTGCTTTTCACTCTATTCATTTCAACCAAATGAAAATTAGACAGGTTCCGTAAAGGGAATGGGATCCCCCACCTGACAAAGTATCACCCTGGAAGTGAAGGCAAAACTCTATTCTGATGTATGTTTCAAGAATGTTCTTTTTTTTTGAGGACCGTGCGTTGAGTTGTAGAATCTGCTTTGGTGTCTGTTCGATTTGAGCTGATGATGTGGGATTCTGTTCAAATGACACTGATAATGAATAATCTGAAAGATTTCACCATCTTCAGTTTTCAAAGGCCACTCAGTGCGCCACTGCCTGCTGGGCTTGCCTACTATTTTGCAATAGAAATGGTATAAAACTCTCACCCAGAAGTGATTTTGTTGAGTATGGAAGGGTTCCGTATCAGGGCTTGTGATGAACAGCCAACTTGACGGGAGTTACTGCAGACAACCTGTTGTGTGATTCCCTGCATGTGTGAAACACACCTCTGCATGAACTCCAGGATCTGCAACACAGCATTATTTGGGAAAATTACAAGCTAAACAAGTAAGTATAATATCTCACATGGAATACTGTGTAAGTACAATATTTTCTCAGACAATACTGTTTATCCAAACATCAAATACACAATATCATTGCTGCTCCCTTTACTGAAAACAGGGACTGTTGTACATGGAGAGGGAGTTTGGAACCAGTTAAAATGACAGGAGTAAATTTTTAAAAACATGTCACCTTATTTAATATGGGCTCATAGGCATCTATTGCATCCGTTAGCAGGCTCCACGAGTGGTCTGAAAATGACTCACCTGACAACTGTCTCTTCTTCTTTACCGAGAAGCTCCACCAAAAGCATGGTGGAGAATGTGCCTCAGCATTTTATGACAAGACTCATGATTCAGTACCTTGACAGATCAATGCACTGCAGCATCGCTTCTAGAGAAGAAATTAGTTTACTTTGATTCCAACTATGCACAGCAGGGCAGCAGAAATCAGCTGCCCCTTACTTCAAAGTGGCCTTGTTTGTTTCACGTTAATTTGTTTTGTTTAGATTCTTAATTCCTATTTATTAAGTGGTTGAGCCATAACAGCCAGGAAGATTGTAGGTTCAAATGTCTAAAGTGTTCTGAGTTAGCTGATCTAGGCATGATGGCACTCCAATAGACTTCAAAGGCAAGGCTAAGGAGGGAACATCAGCCAAGGCTCCTGCTCTTTATCACCATGCAACAACAACTGTTGGAAATGCAATAGATGCAGACATCACGTGAGGGCGGGTCAGGCCACTATAACTGAATAAAGAAAGATCAAACTAGCAGTTATAGAGTACCAGCTATGATCTCAGGATGTCCCAAAGTGCTTTACAGTTAATGAAATACTTATGTAGTATAGTGACTGTTATACTTTTTTTTGGAAAAATATACTTTATTCATAAAATGTTTGAAAGGTCTCAAAATGGCCATCAAAAAAGTGCAATCATGTTCAACTATAGTGACTGTTATAATTTTTTAAAAAAATATATACTTTATTCATAATATCTGAAAGAACATTGCAAAACATTTCTAAATCACCATCACAAAAAGTGCAATCAGATTCAACTTTTACACATGGATCATGAGGTGCATCAATACAATCAATGAATATTACAATCATTTCAATATGGTCATTACAGACAATCAGACAATGGTATTGGAGTTATCAACATACATCATGTTGTACTCTGAGGTGCTTCAATACAATTATAATACAATTGGTATTCAATGCATACATTCATTGTGAGCCGTACAGCCCGAGGGGCTCTAAACACTTCCCAGCCCCTCGGT
The DNA here is from genome assembly GCF_964194155.1 of Cetorhinus maximus. Lineage (NCBI taxonomy): Eukaryota > Metazoa > Chordata > Chondrichthyes > Lamniformes > Cetorhinidae > Cetorhinus > Cetorhinus maximus. The sequence continues at coordinate 19,772,662 of NC_135887.1, read as the reverse complement.
GCACTATGGCAGAAAGGTCTCAGGCAGTAACCTTTCCCCATTGAGCCTTTGCGGCAGCTGCCCCAAGCTTTAGTGCGTCCCTCAGCACGTAGTCCTGGACCTTGTAATGTGACAGTCTGCAACACTCGGTCGGGGACAACTCTTTGCGCTGGAAGACCAACAAGTTTCGGGCAGACCAAAGAGCGTCTTTCACCGAGTTGATGATCCTCCAGCTGCAGTTGATGTTTGTCTCGGTGTGTGTCCCTGGGAACAGCCCTTAGAGCACAGAGTCCTGTGTCACAGAGCTGCTCAGGATGAACCTCGGCAGAAACCACTGCATCTCTCTACGGACCTTCTTTGCAAAGGCACAATCCACGAGGAGGTGAACAACAGTCTCGTCCCCACCACAGCCACCTCGAGGGCAACGTACAGAGGGGGTGAGACTCCTGGCGTGTTGGAAGGATCTGATGGGGAGGGACTTTCTCACCACCAGCCAAGCTACATCTTGGTGCTTGTTGGAAAGTTCTGGCGATGAGGCATTCTGCCAAATGACTTTGACAGTCTGCTCGGGGAACCATCCCACAGGATCCACCCTCTCCTTTTCCAGCAGGGCCTCTAAGAGGTTACGTGCTGACCACTGCCTGATGGACTTGTGGTCAAAGGTGTTTCTCTGCAAAATTTTTCCACGAGGGACAGGTGGTATGGCACGATCCAACTACTTGGAGCGTTCCGCGGAAGCGTGGTCAAACCCATCCCTTGCAACACCGAGGACAGGTAGAACCTCAGCACGTAGTGACACTTGGTGATTGCCGTACCGAGGATCTACACACAGCTTGATGCAGCCACACACAAAGGTGGCCATTAGTATGAGGGCGATGTTAGGCACATTTTTTCCCCCTTTATCTAGAGGCTTGTACATCGTGTCCCTGAGGACACGATCCATTTTCGACCTCCAGATAAAGCGAAAGATGGCTCAGGTGATCGCCATCACGCAGCAGTCTGGAATGGGCCAGACCTGAGCCACGTACAGCAACAGCGAGAGTACCTCACACCTGGTGACCAGGTTCTTACCCACAATGGAGAGGGAGCGTCGCTCCCACATACCCAGTTTTCTTTTCACTATAGACACTCACTCCTTCCAGTTTCTAACTCATGCCCCAGTCCCTCCAAACCATATACCCAGCACCTTCTGGCCGTCAGCCCTGATGGTGAAGGGGACAAAGGATCAGTCAGCCCAGTTCCCAAAGAACATGGCCTCGCTCTTCCCACGATTTACCTTGGCTCCGGAGGCTAGTTCGAACTGGTCGCAGATGTGGATCAGCCTGTGCACCGACAGCGGATCTGAGCAGAAGACCACGACATCGTCCATGTACAGGGAGGCTATGACCTGAGTGCCTCCACTGCCTGGGATCGTCACTCGTCTTATGCCTGGATCCTTTCTGATGGACTCGGCAAAGGGTTCTATGCAACACACAGGCAGGGCTGCCCTCTCTCCCCTGTCCTGTTTGACTCCAGATTTAATAGGAGAGCTATCTGATTCCCACCCATTGATTGAGACTGCACTACTGATGTTAGTGTAGAGCAGTTGGATCCAGTTTCGAATTCCCTCCCCAAACCCCATTTTGGAGAGCACATCCACCATGTAGGTGTGCGATATTCTGTCAAAGGCCTTCTCCTGATCCAGGCTGATGAGGCAGGTATCCACACCCCTGTCCTGCACATAGGCAACGTATCCCTGAGTAGCGCAAGGCTGTCAGAGATCTTACTGCCGGGCACAGTGCAGGTCTGGTCAGTGTGGATCACCAATACCAGAGCGGACTTGACCCGATTGGCGATGACTTTGGAAAGAATCTTATAGTCCACATTCAACAGTGAAATGGGTCGCCAATTTCTAATTTCCTCCCTTTCCCCCTTGCGCTTGTAGATGAGGGTGATGTTGCCTTTCCTCATGGATTCTGACATGCTGCCGGCCAGAAGCATACTCTCGTACACTTCCAGCAGGGCTGGGCCGATCCAGTCCCACAGAGTCGAATACAACTCCGCCGGCAAGCCGTCGCTTCCGGGAGTCTTACTCTTCTCGAAGGATTCAAGGGCCTTAGTCAGTTCATCAGGAGTTAGCGGTTTGTCCAGGCTCTCCCGTATACTGCCGTCTAAGACCTCCGTGATAGAGGACAGGAAGGACTGGGAGGCCATGTTGTCTGTGGGCTTCACGTCATACAATCCGACATAAAAGGATTTGCTGATCCTCAAAATGTTGGACTGTGATGACTTTACTGAGCCATCTTCTTCCTTCAGGCTGCTGATCACAGAGCTCTCTCTGTGTACCTTTTGGAAGAAGAAACGTGAGCATGTCTCATCCTGCTCCATGGAGCTGACTCTGGAATGGAAGATGATCCTGAAGGTCTCTGAGGCAAAGAGCGAGGCTTGCTGGCTCTTCACCTCTTGGAGTTCCTCCTTGACATCAACCCCCATCGACTGCAGCCGGAGCAGGTTCTGCATGTGTTTCTGGAGTCGGGACATTTCCCTCTGTTCTTTTCTAGCTTTCTGAACGCCTTTGAGGATGGAAAACTTCTTGATGTTTTCCTTGATCGATTCCCACCAGTGTGTCAGGGACTCAAAGAGGGGTTTCACAGTTCTCCAGCCTTTGTAATCCCTCTTGGGCTCCTCAATGTTCTCTGGGGTCAGCAGTTGCATATCAGCTTCCATGCCCCCCTGCGAACCCTCTGGTCTTCCTCCAAGTGACAGTCAGCCAGAAGCAGGCAATGGTCAGAGAAGAACACCGGCTTGACGTCAGTGGACCTGACTGCAAACGCACGGGACACAAACAGGAAGTCTATCCTGGAGCGGATGGACCCGTCTGGCCGCGACCAGCTGTATCTATGCTGTGCTCCGCCTGCAGGGTTGCTGAAGACACCATGCAGCCTGGCATCCTTTACTGTTTCCATCAGCGATCTGGACGTAGCGTCCAATCTGCTGTCGGCTCTGCCGGATCATCCAGCCGCATCGATGATGCAGTTGAAGTCACCGCCCAGAATGACCGGCCTGGAGGTCGCCAGCAGCAGTGGGAACTGCTGAAAGACCTCCAGCCGCTCGCACTTTTGTGCCGGGGCGTACACGTTAATTAACCGGAGTGGAGCATTCTTGTACATTTCGTCTGCTACGAGGAGGTGCCCACCCACCACCTCCTTAACCTCAGAGACGGTGAAGTTGCCTCCCCCAGCAGAATACCCAGGCCGGAGGAACGAGAGTCGTTTCCTCCCAACCAGATCGATGGCCCATGGGATCACCATTGTGATCATTGCCTGTAGGAGCTGAGGTGTGGTATTGCACACTCCTGCAGAAACAGCAGGTCAGCTTTGACCTTGGCAAAGTAGTCCAAGATTGCAACACATCGCATAGTAGATTTAATGCTATCCCAATTTATGTATACAATCATTACACCCATTTTAAAGCATTTTGTCGCTTACCAAACCTGTTGTCTTTGAGAGTTCCAGACCTTTGGTCTGCTCCTGCATACCCATAGTGTTCACAAATTGTCTCACTTTGGATGGGCTGAGGAAACTGTCCTGAACCACCCCATTGGAGATGTTTCGCTCAGGTGGCATCTGGGGGTTCGTGCAAGGAACGAGCTTTGAATTGTTCTCTGTTGAAGACGTCTCTCCGATCCTCTCCCCCTCTGGGGCGTTGCTGCTCCCGGCTTCCTGGAGCTGGGGTGCGCTGAGCGCTTCACTGCTCCCAGATTCCTGGGGCTGGGGTGTGCTGGCCTCTTCGAGTTGTGGGCAAAGTTGGGGTGCGCTGGTCCCTCATTGTCTCCAATGTTCTGGAGCCAGGTGTCTCGTCCTCCAACTCCCTAGAGCTTGGTCACTTCTTCTGTAGGTGCCGCCCTTGTACTTCTTCGTCCGAAGAACAGCTGCCCTTGTCATCCGTGTCGGATGGGAGACACCTCTTGCCACTTGTCTGGGAAGTGGCTTGGTCCCTTCTTAGCCCGTCCTTCTTTTTGACTCTCTTCACCAGCTGCCACTCCCCCTGCTGATTTTCTGCTGCTTCCTCCTCCATTGATTCGCTCTCCTGAGGAGTGGGAGGTTCAGGGGGCAGTGCAGTTGATTGGCTGTCTGCTGCCTCAATCTTTTCCTCCACCTTGTCTCTCTCCATGTCCTCCTTTGTCTCATTGTTCTCATTGGGGGCCTTGGTGGTTGGAGTGTTGCAAGTGTCCTTGGTAGTAGTGACACGAAGCATTTCATCTGCTTCCTCCTCGTTGGCTTTGGCTGCCTGTGCATAAGTGAGGCAGCGTTTGGGGCAGTTCCTGTAGAGGTGCCCTGCCTCGCAACACAGGTTGCAGCACTTAGCCTTTGTCTGGTGCCCTTCCTTTTTGCAGTTCTTGCAGAGGGCGGCGCTGCAGTTGGCTGCCACATGACCAGACTTGCCGCATGAGCGACAAAGTTTGGGCTGCCCAGCGTAGACAAGGTAGCCACGTTTTCCCCCGATAGTGAAGCTGGAAGGAGGGTGGAAGATGGCTCCCTTACCATCGGTCTTGAGCGTGACCTTAACCTGGCGTTTGCATGTCCAAATCCCGAAGGCGTCTCTAACCTCGGTGCAGCTCCTAACCTTGTCGACGTACCTGGCGAGGAAGGTGAACACGTCGGCGACAGGGACGTAGGGGTTGTAGAGATGCACAGTCACCACACGGTCCCGTTGCAATGGCAGAGCAAAGAGCGGCTCCACCGTCAGGATCTTCATCTCCGGCTGGTCTCTCTTCTCCTCGAACATCTTCAGGAACTTGACGCAAGCTGCCACATGCTTGAAAGTCATGTCGAAACATCCAGCGCTGGGGAAGTCTTGCAGGGAGTAGATCTCCTCCACTTCAAATCCACGCGCCTTCAACAGGATGCGCTTGATGAAGAAGGCCCGATCCATGGGTGCTCCTCCTTCGCTGTCCTTCACCGTCACCCGGACGATGTTACGTACCCCACGGTATGGGGCTCAACTGGTTATAGCCATCGCTTCACGATTACACTTGATCTTAGCCAAAAGGCCGAGAAGTGACTGTTATAATTTTTTTTTTTTTTGTAAAAATATACTTTATTCATAAATTATCTTCAATCACATTCAAAACCATTTCAAAAACAACATTACAAGGGTACAATCCAGGTTAAACTTTTACAAAATGTATCACCAGGTGCATCAGTACAAACAATATTACAGTCATTTACAGCCTTTCATTTTGATCTGTACAGCCCGAGGGGCTCTAAACAGTTCCCAGTCTCTCGGTGCGCTGTGGTAGAAAGGTCTTAGACAGCGACCCTTCTCCATTGCGCCTTTGCGGCAGCTGCCCCAAGCTTTAGTGCGTCCCTCAGCACGTAGTCCTGGACTTTGGATTGTGCCAGTCCGCAACAATCGGTCGGGGACAACTCTTTGTGCTGGAAGACCAACAAGTTTCGGGCAGACCAAAGCGCGTCTTTCACCGAGTTGATGATCCTCCAGCTGCAGTTGATGTTTGTCTCGGTGTGTGTCCCTGGGAACAGCCCGTAGAGCACAGAGTCCTGTGTCACAGAACTGCTCGGGATGAACCGCGACAGCAACCACTGCATCTCTCTCCAGACTTTCTTTGCAAAGGCACAATCCACAAGGAGGTGAACAACGGTCTCTTCCCCACCACAGCCACCTCGAGGGCAACGTGCAGAGGGGGTGAGCCTCCTGGCGTGTAGGAAGGATCTGACGGGGAGGGCCTTTCTCACCACCAGCCAAGCTACGTCTTGGTGCTTGTTGGAAAGTTCTGGCGATGAGGCATTCTGCCAAATGACTTTGACAGTCTGCTCGGGGAACCATCCCACAGGGTCCACCCTCTCCTTTTCCCTCAGGGCCTCTAGGACGTTACGTGCTGACCACTGCCTGATGGACTTGTGGTCAAAGGTGTTTTTCTGCATAGATTTTTCCACCAGGGACAGGTGGTACGGCACGGTCCAACTACTTGGAGCGTTCCGCGGCAGCGTGGCCAGACCCATCCTTCGCAACACCGGGGACAGGTAGAACCTCAGCACGTAGTGACACTTGTTGTTTGCGTACTGAGGGTCTACGCACCGCTTGATGCAGCCACACACAAAGGTGGCCATCAGTATGAGGGCGATGTTGGGCACGTTTTTTCCCCCTTTATCTAGAGGCTTGTACATCGCGTCCCTGCGGACACGATCCATTTTCGACCTCCAGATAAAGCGGAAGATGGCTCGAGTGATCGCCATCGCGCAGGAGTCTGGAATGGGCCAGACCTGCGCCACGTACAACAACAGCGAGAGTACCTCACACCTGATCACCAGGTTCTTACCCGCAATGGAGAGGGAGCGTCGCTCCCACATGCCCAGTTTCCTTTTCACCATAGCCACTCGCTCCTTCCAGTTTCTAACGCATGCCCCGGTCCCTCCGAACCATATCCCCAGCACCTTCAGGCCGTCAGCCCTGACAGTGAAGGGGACAAAGGATCGGTCAGCCCAGTTCCCAAAGAACATGGCCTCGCTCTTCCCACGATTTACCTTGGCTCCCGAGGCCAGTTCGAACTGGTCGCAGATGTGCATCAGTCTGCGCACCGACAGCGGATCCGAGCAGAAGACGGCGACGTCGTCCATGTACAGGGAGGCTTTTACCTGAGTGCCTCCACTGCCTGGGATCGTCACTCCTCTTATGCCCGGATCCTTCCTGATGGACTCGGCAAAGGGTTCTATGCAACACACGAAAAGGACAGGCGAGAGAGGACAGCCCTGCCTGACTCCAGATTTAATCGGAAAGCTATCTGTTTCCCACCCATTGATTGAGACTGCGCTACTGATGTTAGTGTAGAGCAGTTGGATCCAATTTCAAATTCCCTCCCCAAACCCCATTTTGGAGAGCACATCCCCCATGTAGGTGTGCGATATTCTGTCAAAGGCCTTCTCCTGATCCAAGCTGATGAGGCAGGTATCCACACCCCTGTCCTGTACATAGGCAATCGTATCCCTGAGCAGCGCCAGGCTGTCAGAGATCTTCCTGCCTGGCACAGAGCAGGTCTGGTCAGGGTGAATCACCAATTCCAGAGCGGATTTGACCCGGTTGGCGATGACCTTGGACAGAATCTTATAGTCCACGTTCAACAGTGAGAAGTGACTGTTATAATAATGTAGGCAAGAGTGGCAACCAATTTGTGTCACAGCAAGGTCCCACAAACAGCAATGTGATAAATGACCAGGGAATCTCCTTTAGCAATGTTGATTGAGGGACAAATGTTGGCCAGGACATCAGGAACAGTTCCCTGGCCTTCTTCAAATAGTGTTGTGGGATCTTTTAAGTCCATCTGAGAGGACAGGCAGGACCTTGGTTTGACAATGCAGAACTTGCTGTATTGCACTGAAGTAACAACTTAGATTATGCTAATGGAGGGTGTTTGAACCAACAATCTTCTGAGTCAGAGACGAGAGTGCTACCACTGAGTCAAAGCTGACTAACTTGTTCTGAGTGTCAAGTCTCACACATGAATAATATCCATGGGCAAATATTAGAGGACATCCTGCTGCCCTCAGGAGTAGAGACAAGGAAATTCACAAGAAGAAAAAAAACCTCTTTTGAAAAAACATATGTTCACCTCTCTTACATTTTCCCATACCACCCAATATTCCCTGGTCAGGCAAGTAATGAACCTTGTCTCTGTTAACATTACTATGTAACCAGCTGTTTGGGGATATACAACGGGTGTTCACTCCCTAACTTTTGTACCATCTTGCTGTGCCAAAATGCCCCTGCGCCTCCATCAACTGACCCAAGAACAGGACTCACTGTGGGGAATGGGTTGCAAAAGTGACTTCTAAACTACTACCAAACTACCAACAAACCAGTTAGAGTCAACTCTATCACTTCATACCCGAATACTGCGTTCCTTGCCAGCTGACTTGGCCCAGGTACGGGGTATTCTTCCATCTTTATCATTCAGGCGCAGATCACCTCCAGCATCCAGTAATTTACTGAGGATCCATTGATTGCATGAAAAAGCTGCTGCATGCACTGGAGTACTCCGATCTTCACACCGACTAGATAAAATGAATTGTTTTTTAAAAAACAGATTAGTCCACGGGTGTTAGTCCACCAAACCAATGTAAAATGGCTACTAAATTCCCTTTAGGATTTTGAACATTCCAAAAGTAGCTTATTAAACAGCCTTGGAGCTTTACTAAACTGGTTATCTGCTTAAATATTTGACTGAAGTTGAATAACATTTACTTGGAAAGCATTGACAGAGCAATGCATTGATTTTTAAGGATTGAATCCAGGTGGGCACCTTTAACTTAACTAATCAAAGCAATTAATTCTTTCTGCAACTTTCAAAATGCTCCATGTGTAAGCCCTACCATACAACCTCTACAAAAAATTACGTCCTGCGAATTTCCAACAAGTTGGAACACTGTGTCAATGAAAATTATGTAAATTATAGCATTCAGCAGGAAAGGAAAATAATTGATGGTGTTATTTTAATTTATTTTTCCATTATCATGTCATTCCACTTTATCCAAAACTGAGCCACCTGGTTCCTATCCTGCGCCAAGTCCCACTTGCCTATCACCCCCATCCTTGTTAACCTGTCCCGTACTGCGTACAATTTGTAATCCCTCATCTCCAAAATCCCGCCATGGTCTCATCTCATCCCACCATCTCTCTGAAACCACTTCCAGCCTTCGGTCCTCCGAATCTGACTTTCTGTGCAATTACTCCTCCCCTCACCTGACCTTTAATGCCAGAGTCTTCAGCTACCTTGGCCCTGCTGTCTGGAATTCCCTCCCTAGCATCCTCTACATTTCCATTTCTTTCTCTCCACATTTTAAAACACTTCTCAAAATCCATCTTTCCGACCATGCTTAGTCACCTCTTCTAACTCTCCAATCATTTCTCAGCATCTTTTCCCCTGTACCTCTGTCTTCCAGCTCTGTAAAGCCATTTGAATCATTTTCCATGTTAAAGGTGCTCTATAAATAAAAAGGTGTTTTCTTTTTCAAGCTTGCAGTATTCAGGTAAAATACTTACTGGTTAGGGTTTGCTCCAAACTCCAATAAAACATCGACAACTTTGACAAGGTCCAGCAATGCAGCTATAAATAGTGGAGTCTGCCCCAAACTATTTCTAGTGTCTACAGCGGCACCTGGAAACACAAAACTGAAATTAGGCCATGGAAAACTAAAGCTGTGAAATGCAATTTCATTTAATATACTGATCACTACCAGAGCAATGTTGTGTACTACATTATCTCTAAATCTGACGATAAAAGAATGTAATTCGTGATCCTTGGTATCAGATATCCATTATGTAGGTCTACTCAAAGCTTCCTCAATTAGTCTACTGACCCCCTAAAAAATGCTGCCCATTTTCCAGAGAATGAAAATAGTGATGGGTACATTCAACAAAATAACAAATGATACATCAAAAAATTATGGGTCCTGATCAGCAGCCATGTTGATTTTGGCACTATATATACATTCAGTGTTGTTGTTGTTCACTTTCTTCCACACTCTTTTCCCTCATTATAAGTCCATCTGTAGAACAGTCACACGGAGGATTTATAAATGATCACCTTCAATAGTGCTCGGGACTTGGCTATTGGAATGTACAATTCTATCTGATGGACAGCAATTTTCATAATGGGCTACTTTTGGACCAAAAGTGCAAAGTTCTTGTACTACAGAAACAACAATCCAACATAAGCTCAGAAAACAGCAACTAGGGAGTAAGTAAGAATAGAGGAGGTTGATTCACGCTCTGATTAATTTCCTGTTCACACTTTTCCCAGAAGGCTGACAGAGATTATGAACATAAAATCCATAATTCATGTCAATAATGCAACGCACAGTCTTAATAGCTACTTGCTCTGGATGGCTGGCAAGTTTCAGGCAGATAGAAAGGTCATTTTCATCAAGTTGATGGCCTTTGAGTAGCAGTTGATGTTTTTCTCGGTTTGCATCCCCCGGAAACATTCCATAGAGCCTAGTGTTACACGGCTGCACGGGATGAGCTTTGACAAAAAACGCTGCATCTCTCTCCAGACTTTCTTCGCAAACGCATATTCCCGTAGAGAGCATGTATGAAGGATCGGGTAGGAAGGGCCCTTCTCACCTCAGCCAAGCCATGTCCACATTGTTCCACAGCTCTGGCGATGAGTTGGGGTGCTAAATGACTTTGACTGTCTGCCAAGGGAATCTCCTGATATGACCCACCATCTCCTGCTCCCACAGGGCTTCCATGCTAGCCACTGTCTAAGTAATTTCTGGTCGATGGTACTTATATGAAGGACAAATGTTATGGCGTTGAATGGAGTGCTCCACAGCAAAGCTGAGTATAGCTCAACCGGTCAGCCACTGCTTCTGGCTATTTTATTTGTCTTGTTGTTCAGCCCAGCATAAAAGGATTTGCTGATCCTTAGCATGTCAGATGGTGAAAGGTTTTACAAATTTTATGAATAAAAGTATATTTTTGGAAAAAAAAATCATTGCCCCCTGGCTAGATCCTGTACAACCACTATTATGATCATTACCAGTGGGTGCAAAAGTGCAGGATACTATACACCTGTAATGAGGCACCTATGAACCTGTGCAGAGTTACCAACAGGCTGAGAACCAGGAAAGGAAAAAGAACAGAAGAAATAGGAGCAGGAGTAGGCCATACAGCTGCGTCTACCCTGGACGGAACTTTCCCTGCCCGCTGGCGTCCGGCATGCTCAGAGACGTGAGTGGACAATATGGCGAGGCAGCCAGAAAATGGTTTCACAGCGTCTTGAAAGCAGTTTACAATCGTCCGGTCAGCCTGTCAATGGTGGGCTGCGTTTCCCGCCATCGGACTTTGGGAACCTCACTGTAATTCATCTGCACGTCATTATAAGGCCAGCCCACTGGAATCATCCCACAAATGCATCCATGAGGTCACGGATACCATCTTTGCGAGGGCACACAACTTTGTGCATTTCACCCAGGACCAAGAGAGCCAGGATACAACAGCGATTAGATTTACCCAGATCTCAGGTTTCCCACAGGTGCAGGGTGTGATCGACTGCACTCACGTGGCGCTCAGATCTCTGTCGCAACATACAGTCAACTATGTCAACCGTAAGGGCTTCCATTCGCTGAATGTGCAGCTGGTCTGTGACCACCACAAACACATCCTGCAGGTCTGCGCACGGTTTCCAGGGGTTGTCCACGACTCTTACATTCTCAGTCGGTCACAGGTCCCTGATATATTCCAGGGTCCACAGAGGCTGCAGGGTTGGCTCCTAGGAGACAAGGGCTACCCACAGAGGACGTGGCTGATGACACCTGTGCGGCGGCCTCAGACTGCAGCAGAGTGAAGGTACAATGAGGCTAATGCTGCATTTCGCAGCTTGGCGGAGCAAACCATTGGGATGCTGAGAATGAGGTTCCGGTGCCTGGACCGGTCTGGTGGAGCCCTGCAATATAGCCCACAGAGGGTGTCACGCATCATCATCACCTGCTGCATCCTTTACAACCTGGCGCTGCAACGGGAAGAGGAGCTGGTTGAGGAGGAGATTCAGGAGCTGGAGGTCTCCTCCAATGAGGGGGACGTTAAGGGTGAGGAGGTCCTCGAAGGCAACGATGATGGCGGTGAGGCCTTTGCACTGGCCAGATGAGGCAGGCGTGCTGGGGAGGCCCTTATAGTTTCTAGATTTGTGGAGGATGATGATGACATGCAGTGAGGAGACACCATAAGATCCTCACATTGCATCTATGAACGTTTGACTCCAGTCTGGCTTATGGCAGAGCACATACCCTCTATGATAATGCTCCTGTCATTGAGACACAGTCGAGGTCCTAATAGTCACTCGATTGCAGGAGGATGATGACGACATGCAGTGATAATGCTCCACAGATCTGCACAAAGCCTCTGAGAATGTCTGACTCCTGTCTGTCTGATGGCAGCTTGCTTGCGCTCTACATATCACGGAGACGCAGCCATGAAACTTTAAATGTACCTGATCCTTAATCCGCCTTCAGCACCTGACCCCTTCAGGAGCACAGTGTCACTGGTCACAGATGCTGAAGAGATGGGGGCCAGCCCCACCTTAAAGAAGCTGAGAGCACACAGAAAGAATGACTGAACTTTGTGATACCTGCCCACGACATTCTGGCAGCAATGACAAACACCGGTGAGGTGCAGCATCACTAATATGTCCAAGGAGTGTGGGGCCAGACCGTTACTTTGGTCTAAAGGCTGCACATAGCACAGGAAGTCGGCCCTGGACTGAGACACATGCCTTTACCTTGTGCAGAAAGGTTTCACACCTGAATGACATGAACAATGCTCATTAGAATAAGGAGCCATAGGCAGGGAGACATTCTTGGGAGTTCATTTATAATAGTGAACATTATGTACAAGTGATGGCTGTGCAACTACATCTTCTTAACTTTCCTAACCCTGCCTTGGTGCCCGGCCATCCACAGCGGAAGTGGAGGCAGCCTGCTGACTGCCATACCCTGTTGTCTGTGATGACGTTGGCGGGTGTCCTTGGGAGGGCTGAGACCTGGAGGGCCCCAGCCTGCTTTCGGAGTCCTGCTGTGTGGCAGTGGCACCCTCCTCAGCCTGTGGAGCTGCTGAGGTCACAGGAAGAGGGGACTCGGATGGGCCGGACACTCCCAGAGTCACCTGGATGGATGGCCCCTATGGGTGCCCGAGGACCCCGGCTTAGTCTTTGAGGAGAAGGAGTACCTGGAGTGAGATTGGTCAGCCCCGCACCCTTCTTGCGTACTGTTGGAGGCTAACTATGATGTCGGCAATAGAGTTCAGCCCGCGCAGCGGTGCAGGAGCGACATCCTGGACTAAGGTCTTCATGGCGGCTGCCATCCTACCAGTGTTGACCTTGGTGCGTTGGCATGCCGGCGCTATCATATCAGCCTGAAGGTGGACGGACTCTTCTATCGTACCTTGCAATCTGAGGAGTACAGCAGACATCCCTTCCTGAAGTTCCCAAGCTTGCCCTTGCAGCTTCAGCAACTGTAACATGACTGAATCCAGAGGCTCGTCATCTGACTCGGACTCAGCAAATTTCTGGCCTCAAGCGGGCCTCTGAGTGCCAGGCACCAGGGAATTCCCTGCCACCACTTGCTGTGGATCAGAAAGTGCGATGTGCTCACCAGGTTGTGGACCCAATGCTACTCAAAAGCTAGGTCCCACCGAAGTCTGTGTCTTGACACTGGTGGAGGGTGTGGGTCAGCGCTGTGATGGGACTTCAGGGAGGGTTTCAGCAGATTCTTCTTCTGAGCTTCCCTCAGGGCTCGATTGGAGACCCTGGGTCGTGGACTCTCTTGGCTATTTGGCAGGTGTGCCTGTGAAAGCAAGGAGGGGTAATTAGTGCACGGAGGTGGCCTGTGAAACAGGACACATCACTAGCACCACCAACCTCACTGTCAGCACAGGGATGGTCCAGATCCTCGCTGGCCAGCAAATTCCTCTATTTTCGAAGTCCGTGAGGACCTTGATGTCAAGCATTCCTGCGCCAGTAAGCAACCGCTCCCTGTTGTTGTGCATCACCTTGTCCTCCATGAATAGAGGTGGAGAGACTGTAAGCAGACACCTGCCAGGCAGATGATAAGTATGCCTGGCATATGCGGGTGGTGAGTGGTTCCCATGGTTGGGATGAGGACAATGAAGGTGTGTGTGAGAGACTGAATGGTGATGTCCCTTGAACAGACAGTGAGTGACGCCACTGCGGATGTGTAATGGGTTTCTGAGTGTGTGAGTTGAGAGTGATGAGAAGAGTGACTTACACTGGCAAAACAAAGGAGATCATTCATTCTCTTTCAGCACAGGTTGGCTGTCCTCTTTTGCAGGGCATTGGCACTGCCCACTACTGCCACCGCCTCCCAAGCTGGATGTCACTGCCCCTCCTGCAGCTAGGGTGGGGATAAAGGACATCACGGCAGGCCTACATGGTGTCCAAAAGGCGCTCAAGGGATGCATCACGAAACCGGGGGAAGCTAAGGTCATTTGGCCTTTTTGGGCCATCCTGCCTTCTGTGCAGCAGCCCTGGGCTAGAAGCACTGAGTGGTGGCATGTGGCTGCAATTTAAATGTGGCGCCCAGCGTGATGAAGCAGCGAGGTGATGGCGTGGTGGGCAAATGACCCCGCCCGCCATGGAAAAGGAGTGTTTCCCAGGAATGTATAATTAATACAGCGAGATGATACGGCATGGAAAGCAGTCATTGCAGCTGGCGGGTAAAACCTTAATGCAAATCTGGGACAATTCCATCAATCAAGTGAATGCAAGGTCACAACAAACTAGAGCAGGTGTTAACTATTCAGCCCCTTTAGCCTATGCTACAATTGCATACAATTGGAGCTGATCCTCACTGCCCCTACTATCACAGTAAACCACATCCATCTATTTTCACAAAGGTTAATGACAAACCACTCAGACTGTGTTCTCTTCCTCCAGCTCTCAACAAAGAGAGAGAAGGAACTTTTTTTTTGCAAAAATATACTTTATTCATAAAATATCTTCAACCACATTACAAACCATTTCAAAATCACCATTACAAAAGTTCAATCAGGTTCAACTTTTACAACATGTATCACAAGGTGCATCAGTACAAACAAGGAATATTACAATCATTTGCAGACATTCATTTTGAGCTATAAAGCCCAAGGGGCTCTGCACAGTTCCCAGTCCCTCGGTGCACTGTGGCAGAAAGGTCTTAGGCAGCGACCCTTCCCCATTGCGCCTTTGCGGCAGCTGCCCCAAGCTTTAGTACGTCCCTCAGCATGTAGTCCTGGACTTTGGAATGTGCCAGTCTGCAACACTCGGTCGGGGACAACTCTTTGTGCTGGAAGACAAATAAGTTTCGGGCAGACCAAAGAGCGTCTTTCACCGAGTTGATGATCCTCCAGCTGCAGTTGATGTTTGTCTCGGTGTGTGTCCCTGGGAACAGCCCGTAGAGCACAGAGTCCTGTGTCACAGAACTGCTCGGGATGAACCGCGACAGCAACCACTGCATCTCTCTCCAGACCTTCTTTGCAAAGGCACAATCCACAAGGAGGTGAACAATGGTCTCTTCCCCACCACAGCCACCTCGAGGGCAACGTGCAGAGGGGGTGAGACTCCTGGCGTGTAGGAAGGATCTGACGGGGAGGGCCTTTCTCACCACCAGCCAAGCCACGTCTTGGTGCTTGTTGGAAAGTTCTGGCGATGAGGCATTCTGCCAAATGACTTTGACAGTCTGCTCGGGGAACCATCCCACAGGATCCACCCTCTCCTTTTCCCTCAGGGCCTCTAAGACGTTACGTGCTGACCACTGCCTGATGGACTTGTGGTCAAAGGTGTTTCTCTGCATAAATTTTTCCACCAGGGACAGGTGGTACGGCACGGTCCAACTACTTGGAGCGTTCCGTGGCAGCGTGGCCAGACCCATCCTTCACAACACCGGGGACAGGTAGAACCTCAGCACGTAGTGACACTTGGTGTTTGCGTACTGAGGGTCTACGCACCGTTTGATGCAGCCACACACAAAAGTGGCCATCAGTATGAGGGCGATGTTGGACACGTTTTTTCCCCCCTTTATCTGGAGGCTAAGAGAGAGAAGGAACACCCATCAATGACAAAGAGCAGCTGCTAAAAGCAACACCCAATGTCTGCTTCCTGCTCAGAAGAGAACACTATAAATCCTCCTTGTGGTTTGAGACCAAACACTCTAGAAACACTTTTTTTTTGAAAAATATGCTTTATTCATAAAATATCTGGAAGAACATTACAAAACATTTCAAAATCACCATCACAAAAGTACAATCAGATTCAACTTTTACACATGTATCACGAGGTGCAAAAATACAATCAATGAATATTACAATAATTTCAATATGGTCAATGCAGACAATCAGACAATGATATTGGAGTTATCAACATACATCATGTTGCACTCTGAGGTGCTTCGATACAATTATAATACAACTAGTATTCAATGCATACATACATTTTGAGCTGTACAACCCGAGGGGCTCTAAACAATTCCCAGCCCCTCGGTGCACTATGGCAGTAAGGTCTTAGACAACGACCTTTCCCCATTGCGCCTTTGGGGCGGTTGCCCCAAGCTTTAGTGCGTCCCTCAGCACGTAGTCCTAGACCTGAGAATGTGCCAGCCTGCAACACTCGGTCAGGGTCAACCCTTTGCGAAGACCAACAAGGTTCGGGCAGACCAAAGAGCGTCTTTCAGCAAGTTGATGATCCTCCAGCTGCAGTTGATGTTTGTCTCGGTGTGTCCCTGGGAACAGCCCGTAGAGCACAGAGTCCTGTGTCACAAAGCTGCTCGGGATGAACCTCGACAGAAACCACTGCATCTCTCTCCAGACCTTCTTTGCAAAGGCACAATCCACAAGGAGGTGAACAACGGTTTCGTCCCCACCACAGCCACCATTGGATGATGTCGTCATTTTTTGCTTGGATCCAATGTCGGTGTGCAGACTGACTGACATTTGCGGACAGTTTGAACTTCCCGAACCTTCTGGTCTTCCAGTGCAAATAGTTGTCCCTGGTTTGTCATTTAAGTCCAAATTATTTATGTACACCACAAACAGCAAGGGCCCCAGCAGCGAGCCCTGTGGAACCCCACTGGAAACAGACTTCCAGTCACAGAAACATCCCTCTACCATCACCCTCTGCTTCCTGCAAAGTGTGGTGACCAGAACTGCACAAAAACTCCAGTTGTGCCCTGACCTACAGTTCCAGTATAACCTCCCTGCTCTGGTATTCTATGCCTTGGCTAATAAAGGCAAGTATTCCATATGCCTTCTAAACTACCTTATCTAGCTGCCCTGTTACAATCAGGAATCTGTGGAAATGCACACTCAGGTCCCTCTGATCTTCAGTACTTTCCAGGGTCCTACCACTCATAGTGTAATCCCTTGCCTTGTTAGCCCTCCCAAAGTGCATTACCTCACACTTTCCTAGGTTGAATTCCAATTGCCATTGCTCTTCCCACCTGACCAATTCATCGGTGTCCTCCTGCAGTTTACAGCTATCCTCCTCACTATTTACCATCCTACCAATTTTTATGTCATCCACGAACTTCTTGATCATACCCCCTACATTTAAGTCCAAATCATTTATGTACACCACAAACAGCAAGGGCCCCAGCAGCGAGCCCTGTGGAACCCCACTGGAAACAGACTTCCAGTCACAGAAACATCCCTCTACCATCACCCTCTGCTTCCAGCCTCTCAGCCAATTTTGGATCCAACATGCCACTTTGCCTTGGATCCTATCGGCTCTTACTTTCTTGACCAGTCTGCCATGACCTCGAGGGCAACGTGCAGAGGGGGTGAGACTCCTGGCATGTAGGGAGGATCTGACGGGGCAAGTCCTTTCTCACCACCAGCCAAGCTACATCTTGGTATTTGTTGGAAAGTTCTGGCTTTGACAGTCTGCTTGGGGAAGCATCCGACAGGATCCATCATCTCCTTTTCCCTCAGGGCCTCTAGAGTTTAACGTGCAGACCACTGCCTAATGGACTTATGCAGAGAAACACCTTTGACCACAAATTTTTCCATGAGGGACAGGTGGTACGGCACGGTCCAACTACTTGAAGCGTTCCACGGCAGAGTGGCCAGACCCATCATTCACAACACAGGGGACAGGTAGAACCTCAGCACGTAGCAACACTTGGTGTTTGCATACTGAGGATCTACGCACAGCTTGGTGCAGCTGCACACAAAGGTGGCCATTAGGATGAGGGCGATGTTGGGCATGTTTTTTCTCCCCTTTATCTAGAGGCTTGTACATCGCGACCCTGCGAACACGATCCATTTTCGACCTCCAGATAAAAAGAAAGATGGCTCGGGTGATCGCCACGGCTCAGGGGTGAGGAATGGGCCGGACCTGAGCCACGTACAACAACACCGAGATGACCAGGTTTCCACCCGCAATGGAGAGGGAGCGTCGCTCCCACATGTCCAGTTTTCTTTCCATCATAGCCAATCGCTCCTTCCAGTTTCTAACGCATGCCCCGGTCCCTCTGAACCATATCCCCAGTACCTTCAGGCTGTCTGACCTGGCGGTGAAGGGGACAAAAGATCGGTCAGCCCAGTTCCCAAAGAACATGGCCTCGCTCTTCCCACAATTTACCTTGGCTCCTGAAGCCAGTTTGAACTGGTCGCAGATGTGGACCAATCTGCACACTGACAGCGGATCTGAGCAGAAGACGGCGACAATGTCCATGTACAAGGAGGCTTTGACCTGAGTGCCTCCACTGCCTGGGATCACCACTCCTCTTATGCACGGATCCTTCCTGATGGACTCAGCAAAGGGTTCTATGCAACACACAAACAGGACAGAGGAGAGAGGGCAGCCCTGCCTGACTCCAGATTTAATTGGAAAACTTTCTGATTCCCACCCATCAATTGAAACTGCAATACTGATGTTAGTGTAGAGCAGTTGCATCCAGTTGCGGAATCCCTCCCCACACCCCATTTTGGAGATCACATCCACCATGTAGGTGTGCGATACTCTGTAAAAGGCCTTCTCCTGATCCAGGCTGATGAGGCAGGTTTCCACACCCCTGTCCCATACATTGGCAATCGTTCCCTGAGTAGCATGAGTCCGTCAAATATCTTCCTGCCGGCTACAGCGCAGGTCTGGTCAGGGTGGATCACCAACTCCAGGGCAGACTTGACCTGATTGGAAATGACCTTGGACAGAATCTTATAGTTCACATTCAATAGTTAGATGGGTCTCCAATTTCTAATTTCCTCCCTTTCCCCCTTCCGCTTGTAGATGAGGGTGATGATGCCTTTCCTCATGGATTCTGACTTGCTGCCAACCAGGAGCATACTCTCGTACACTTCTAGCAGGTCTGGGCCGATCCAGTCCCACAGAGCCAAATACAACTCATCTGGTAAGCTGTCGCTTTCGGGAGTTTTACTATTCTTGAAGGACTCAAGGGCCTTGGTCAGTTCATCAGGATTTAGCGACTTGTCCAGACTCACCCGAGTACAGATGTCTATGACCTCCACAATAGGAGACAGGAAGGACTGGGGGCTGTGCCGTCTGTGGGCTTTACGTCATACAATCCGGCATGAAAGGGTTTGCTGATCCTCAAAATGTCGGACTGCAATGACTTTACTGAGCTGTTTTTCTGGAATCGGGACATTTCCCTCTGTTCCTTTCTAGCTTTCTGGACGTCTTTGAGGATAGAGAACTTCTTGACGTTTTCCTTGCTCGCTTCCCACCAGTGTGTCAGGGACTCAAAGAGAGGTTTCACAGTTCTCTGCTGGTTCCTCCTCCATTGATTCACTCTGCTGAAGAGTGGGAGGCTCAGGGGGCAGTGCAGTTGTTTGGCTGTCTGCTGCCTCAATATTTCGCTTCGTCTTGTCTCTCTCTGCCTCCTCCTTTGTCCCATTGTGCTCACTGGAAGCCTTCGTGGGTGGAGGTTTGCAAGAGTCCTTGGTGGTAGAGACACTTACCATTTCATCAGCTTGCCTCCCGCTGGTTTTGGCCGCCTTTGCATAAGTGCGGCAGCATTTCAGGTAGGTCTTGTAGAAGTGGCCTGCCTTGCCACACCGTTTGCAGCATTTAGTCTGTCTGCAGTCCTTTGTCCGGTGCCCTTCCTGCCAATTATTGCAGAGGACGGCGCTGCTGTTGGCCGCCACATGACCAGATTTGCCGCATGATTGACAAACTTTAGGCTGTCCAGTGTAGATAAGGTAGCCACGACTTCCTCCGATAGCGAAGCTGGAAGGCGGGTGGAGGATTGCTCCCTTACCATCCATGTTGAGTGTGGCCATGATCTGCCGTTTCCTAGTCCAAATCCCGAAGACGTCTTTGACCTCGGTGCAGTTCCCAACCTGGTAAACGTACCTGGCGAGGAAGGTGAGCACATCGGCGACAGGGACGTGGGGGTTGTAGAGTTGCACAGTCACCACACAGTCCTGTTGCGACAGCAGAGCAGAGAGGCTCCACCGTGAGGATTCTCATCTGTGGCTGGTCTCTCTTCTCCTTGAACAACTTCAGGAACTTGACGCAGGCAGCAACATTCTTGAAAGTCACACCAGCACTAGGGAAGTCTTGCAGGCAGTAAATCTCTGCTGCTTCAAATCCACAGGGCTCCAAAAGGATTCTCTTAATGAAGAAGGCACGGTCAATGGGTGTACCTCCTTCGCTGTCTTTTACTGCCACCCTAACGGTGTTAAGCACCCGCTGGTTTGGGGCTCGACTGGTTGCAGCCATCACCTCTTTAATCCTTCTTGATGGACTAAGCAAAGGGTTCTATGCAATGCACAAACAGGACAGGGGAGTGAGGGCAGCCCTGCCTAACTCCAGATTTAATTGGAAGGCTTTCTGATTCCCACCCATTGATTGGGTGTTCTTGTCTGACCACTGCCGCCTTCTGGCCGATTGTCACTTACAGGAATGTGTATGACTCTCAAAAAATGTAGGTAGTGAATACTAAATATATTAAATTGCATTGAAGCACCTCAGAGTGCAACATGATGTATGTCGATAACTCCAATCCCATTGCACTGTCTGACTGTCTGTAATGACCATATTGAAATTACTGTAATATTCATTGATTGTATTGAAGCACCTCGTGAACCATGTGTAAAAGTTGAATCTGATTGCACTTTTTGTGATGGCAATTTAGAAACGTTTTGTAATGTTCTTTCAGGTATTTTATGAATAAAGTATATTTTTCCAAAAAAAAGTGTTTCTAGCGTGTTTGGCCTCATAAACCATGAGGAGGATTTATAGTGTTCTCTTCTGAGCAGCAAGTGGACATTTAGCAGCTGCTCTGTCATTGATGAACGTTCCTGCTCTCTCTCTTATAGAGAGCTGGGGGAAGAGAACGCAGTCTGAGTTCAGCATGTAGTGACACTTGGCGTTTGTGTACCGAGGGTCTACGCAGAGCTTGATGCAGCTGCACACAACGGTGGCCATCAGGATGAGGGCGATGTTGAGCACGATTTTTTCCCCCTTTATTTAGAGGCTTGTACAATGTGTCCCTGCGAACACAATCCATTTTCAACCTCCAGATAAAGCGAAAGATGGCTCAGGTGATCGCCATCGCGCAGGAGTGAGGAATGGGCCAGACCTGCGCCACATACAGCAACAGCAAGAGTGCCTGGGCTGACCGATCCTTTATCTCCTTCACTGTAAGGTCAGACTGCCTGAAGGTGCTGGGGATATGGTTCGGAGAGACCAGGGCATGCGTTAGAAACTGGAAGGAGCAAGTGGCTATGGTGAAAAGAAAACTGGGCATGTGGGAGCGACACTCGCTCTCCATTGTGGGTAAGAACCTGCTCATCAGGCGTGAGGCACTCTCGGTGTTGCTGTACTTGTCGCAGGTCTGGCCCATTCCTCACTCCTGCACGGTGGCGATCACCCGAGCCACCTTTCGCTGGGTCTGTGTCCCTGGGAATGCCCGTGGAGCACAGAGTCTTGTGTCACAGCACTGCTCGGGATGAGTGTCCACAAAAACCACTGCATCTCACTGCAGCCCTTCTTTGGAGAGGCACATTACACAAGGAGGTGAACAATGGTCTCTTACCCACCACAGCCACCTCGAGAGCAGTGTGCGGATGGCATGAGGCTCCTGGCATGTAGGAGGGATCTGACTGGGAGGTCACCCTCAAGGACTCTGTGCTCTACAGGTGTTCCCAGGGACAAAGACCGAGACAAACATCAACGGCAGCTGGAGGATCATCAACCCATTGAAAGACGCTCTTTGGTCTGCCCAAATCTTCTGGTCTTCCAGTACAAAGAGTTGTCCCTGGTTTGTCACACTCGGGCATCTGTTCCTCTGAGATAATTTATTAAACCTGCCTCATTACCAGATCCAAAATAGCCTGATTCCTCATTACTGCTCTAGAGCACAACACTGCTCTACAGCACAAACAACACTATTCCTTAATTAACTGATAGACAAACCACTCAGACTGTGTTCTCTTCCTCCAGCTCTCTACAAGAGAGAGAAGGAACACTCATCAATGACAGTGAGCAGCTGCTAAAAGCAACACCCAATGTCTGCTTCCTGCTCAGGAGAGAACACTATACATCCTCCTCGTGGTTTGTGAGACCAAACACTTTAGAAACACATTTTTTTTTGTTGCAAAAATATACTTTATTCATAAAATATCTTCAACCACATTCCAAACCATTTCAAAAACACCATTACAAAGGTACAATCAGGTTCAACTTTTACAACATGTATCACCAGGTGCATCAGTACAAACAATATTACAATCATTTGCGGACATTCATTTCGAGCTGTACAGCCCGAGGGGATTTAAACAGTTCCCAGTCCCTCGGTGCACTGTGGCAGAAAGGTCTTAGGCAGCGACCCTTCCCCATTGCGCCTTTGTGGCAGCTGCCCCAAGCTTTAGTGCGTCCCTCAGCATGTAGTCCTGGACTTTGGAATGTGCCAGTCTGCAACACTCGGTCGGGGACAACTCTTTGTGCTGGAAGACCAACAAGTTTCGGGCAGACCAAAGAGCGTCTTTCACCGAGTTGATGATCCTCCAGCTGCAGTTGATGTTTGTCTCGGTGTGTGTCCCTGGGAACAGCCGGAAAAAACAGAGTCCTGTGTCACAGAACTGCTCGGGATGAACCTCGACAGCAACCACTGCATCTCTCTCCAGACCTTCTTTGCAAAGGCACAATCTACAAGGAAGTGAACAACGGTCTCTTCCCCACCACAGCCCCCTCAATGGGAAACGTGCCGAGGGGGTGAGACTCCTGGCGTGTAGGAAGGATCTGAAGGGGAGGGCCTTTCTCGCCACCAGCCAAGCTACATCTTGGTGCTTGTTGGAAAGTTCTGGCAATGAGGCATTCTGCCAAATGACTTTGACAGTCTGCTCGGGGAACAATCCCACAGGATCCACCCTCTCCTTTTCCCTCAGGGCCTCTAATTTTTCCACCAGGGACAGGTGGTACGGCACGGTCCAACTACTTGGAGCGTTCCGCGGCAGCGTGGCCAGACCCATCCTTCGCAACACCGGGGACAGGTAGAACCTCAGCACGTAGTGACACTTGGTGTTTGCGTACTGAGGGTCTACGCACCGCTTGATGCAGCCACACACAAAGGTGGCCATCAGTATGAGGGTGATGTTGGGCACGGTTTTTCCCCCTTTATCTAGAGGCTTGTACATCACGTCCCTGCGGACACGATCCATTTTTGACCTCCAGATAAAGCGAAAGATGGCTCGAGTGATCGCCACCACGCAGGAGTGTGGAATGGACCAGACCTGCGCCACGTACAGCAACAGCGAGAGTGCCTCACACCTGATGACCAAGTTTTCACCCGCAATGGAGAGGGAGCGTCGCTCCCACATGCCCAGTTTCCTTTTCACCATAGACACTCGCTCCTTCCAGTTTCTAACGCATGCCCTGGTCCCTCCGAACCATATCCCCAGCACCTTCAGGCCGTCAGCCCTGACGGTGAAGCGGACAAAGGATCGGTCAGCCCAGTTCCCAAAGAAAATGGCCTCGCTCTTCCCACGATTTACATTGGCTCCCGAGGCCAGTTCGAACTGGTCGCAGATGTGGATCAGTCTGCGCACCGACAGCGGAACCGAGCAGAAGACTGCGACATCATCCATGTACAGGGAGGCTTTGACCTGAGTGCCTCCACTGCCTGGGATCGTCACTCCTCTTGTGCCCGGATCCTTCCTGATGGACTCAGCAAAGGGTTCTATGCAACACACGAAAAGAACAGGCGAGAGAGGACAGCCCTGCCTCACTCCAGATCTAATCGGAAAGCTATCTGTTTCCCACCCATTGAATGAGACTGTGCTACTGATGTTAGTGTAGAGCAGTTGGATACAATTTAGAATTCCCTCCCCAAACCCCATTTTGGAGAGCACATCCACCATGTAGGTGTGCGATATTCTGTCAAAGGCCTTCTCCTGATCCAAGCTGATGAGGCAGGTATCCACACCCCTGTCCTGTACATAGGCAATCGTATCCCTGAGCAGCGCCAGGCTGTCAGAGATCTTCCTGCCGGGCACAGTGCAGGTCTGGTCAGGGTGGATCACCAATTCCAGAGCGGATTTGACCCAATTGGCGATGACCTTGGACAGAATCTTATAGTCCACATTCAACAGTGAAATGGGTCGCCAATTTCTAATTTCCTCCCTTCCCCCCTTGTGCTTGTAGATGAGGGTGATAATGCCTTTCCTCATGGATTCTGACATACTGCCGGCCAGGAGCATACTCTCGTACACTTCTCGCAGGTCTGGGCCGATCCAGTCCCACAGAAAACGTCAACTCTTTTCTTCTCCGCCGATGCTGCCAGACCTGCTAAGTTTTCCCAGGTAATTTTGTTTTACTATTCTTTAATTAACTGATAGACAAACCACTCAGACTGTGTTCTCTTCCTCCAGCTCTCTACAAGAGAGAGAAGGAACACTCATCAATGACAGAGAGCAGCTGCTAAAAGCAACACTCAATGTCTGCTTCCTGCTCAGAAGAGAACACTATAAATCCTCCTCATGGTTTGTGAGACCAAACACTTTAGAAACACATTTCTCAAGAAAAAAACTATAGAAATGATCCCTAAGAGTATAGTCTTAACAAGCAAAGCCCAGGAGCTCAGGTGGCAATACCACAGATACACATCACGGTCAGGGGCTGGCGGTCTAATTTATTGCTTCTTCTATTTATATTTTCGTTGATTGTTTAACCTACAATTGTATGCCAAAATAAATATACAAAAACAAATTATTTTTCCAAATGTAGCATTGAAACCATCAGATTCGCAAACTTTGATTTCCATAATTTGTTCAATTCACCAATCAAATGTTGTCACTCACGCCACGCAGGCTGTGTCACTGACATATCTCTTTCATTTTCACCACTCATAGTGTGATGTTGTACAGCTGCTGAACAAGTCAGTCAAATAACTATCAGGAAGTGTTACTTTTTTTGCAAAAATATACTTTATTCATAAAATATCTGAAAGAACAGTGATATTTTTGTGGGTATCGTTTCTTTCACTGGGGGTTTTCAAGCAAAGGCCCTTTTGCCCTTTGGTACTGGAAGCTCTTCTGTGGTTGTTTGTTCCCCTTTGAAGGGGCTTCAGTGCCTAACATCGGGAACTTAAAGAGGTGATGGCTGCAACCAGTCGAGCCGCAAACCAGGGGGTTTGTAACACCGTTAGGGTGGCAGTGAAAGACAGCGAAGGAGGTACACCCATTGACCATGTCTTCTTCATTAAGAGAATCCTTTTGGAATCCTGTGGATTCAAACCTGCGAAGATCTACTGTCTGCAAGACTTCCCCAGCGCTGGATACTTCGATGTGACCTTCAAGAATGTTGCTGTCCGTGTCAAGTTCCTGAAGGTGTTCAAGGAGAAGAGAGACCTGCCTCGGATGAGAATCCTCATGGCGGAGCCACTCTTTACTCTGCTGTCACAATGGGATTGTGTGGTGACTGTGCATCTCTACAACCCCCATGTTCCTGTCATGCTCACCTTCCTCACCAGATATATCAACAACGTTGGGAACTGTGTGCAGTTTTGGTCTCCTTATTTAAGGAAAGATGTAAATGCATTGGAGGCGGTTCAGCAGAGGTTTACTAGATTGATACCTGAAATGAGTGGGTTGCCTTATGAGGAAAAGTTGGACAGTCTGGGCTTGTTTCCACTGGAATTTAGAAGAGTGAGAGATGATTTGGTTGAAGTGTACAAGATCCTGAAGGGCCTTGACAAGGTGGAGGTGGAAATGATGTTTCCTCCTGTGGGTGTCCAAAACCAGGGGGCACAAAATTAGGGGTCGCACTTTTAGGACAGAGAAGAGGAGAATTGTTTTCTCTGAGGGTTGTGTGACGTTGGAACTCTTTGCCTCAGAAGGCGGTGGAGGCGGGGTCATTGAATATTTTTAAGGCAGAGGTAGATAGATTCTTGTTAGGCAAGGGAATCAAAGTTTATCGGGGGTAGATGGTGGAATTCGAAACACAAGCAGATTAGCCATGATCTTACTGAATGGCAAAGCAGGTTCGAGGAGCCGAATGGTCTACTCCTGTTCCTATTTCTTATGTTTTTATGTTCTCCAACAACATGTTCTTATGTTTCCAACAACTTACTCCTTGCACGAACCCCCGATGTCACCTGAGCAGAACATTTCCAATGGGGCAGACAGGACGGTTTCCTCAGCCCATCAAAAGTGACACAATTTGCAAAAACTATGGGTATGCAGGAACAGATCAAAGGACTGGGACTGTGAAAGTTAACAGGTCTGTTAAATGACAAAATGCTTTAAAATGGAGACAAGGATTGTGTCCATTAACGTGCATAGCGTCAAATCTGCTACTACTTACCTCACCAAGGTCAAAGCTGAGCTGCTGCTTCTGCAATAGTGTGCTAAAACGCACCTCAGCTCCTACAGGCAATGGTCGCGATGGTGGCCCCATGGGCCAGCGATCTGGTCAAGAGGAAATGATTCACGTTCCTCTGGCCTGGTTATTCTGCTGTGGGGAGGCAACTTCACCATCTCTGAAGTTAAGGAGGGGGTGGGCAGGTGCTTCCTGGTAGCAGATGTAGTATACAAGAATGCTCCACTCCAGCTATTTAACGTGTATGCCCTGGCTCAAAACAGCTAGCACCTGGTGGTCCTTCAGCAGTTCCCACAGCTGCTGGTGACTTCCAGGCTGGTCATTCAGGGCGGTGACTTTAACTGCATCATTGATGCGGCTGGACAATACGGCAAGACAAACAACAGACTGGACGCCGCACTCAGACTCCTGATGGAAACAGTAAAGGATACCAAGCTGCACAACGTCTTCAGCAATCCTGAAGATAGAACGCAGCGTAGGTAAACCTGGCCGCAGCCAGACGGGTTCATCCATTACAGGATAGGTTTCCTGTTTATGTCCCGAGCATTCACGGTCAGATCCACTGACGTCAAACCAGTGTTCTACTCTGACCACTGCCTCCTACTGGCCGATGTCACTTACAGGAATACCAGAGGGTTGGCAGGAGGGCATGGGAGCTGTACATGAAACTACTGACCCCAGAGATCATTGAGGAACTCAAGCGGGATTACCAAGGTTGGAGAACTGTGAAACCCCTCTTTGAGTCCCTGACGCACTGGTGGGAAGCGATCAAGGAGAACGTCAAGAAGTTTTCATCCTCAAAGGTATCCAGAAGGCTAGAAAGGAACAGGTAGAAATGTCCCAACTCCAGAAAAATATGCAGAATTTACTCCGGCTGCAGTCGTTGGAGGTCAATGTCAAGGAGGACCTCCAAGAGGTGAAGAGCCAGAAAGCCTCGTTCTTTGCCTCGGAGGCCTCCAAGATCATCTTCCGGTCCAGAGTCCGCTCTGTGGAGCAGGATGAGACGTGTTCACGTTTCTTCTTCCAAAAGGTGCACAAAGAGAGTTCTGTGATCAATCAGTAGCCTGAAGGAAGAAGATGGCTCAGTAAAGTTATCGCAGTCTGACATTTTGAGGATTATCAAATCCTTTTATGCCAGATTGTATGACGTGAAGCCCACAGACAGCACAGACTCCGAGCCCTTCCTGTCCTCTATCACAGAGGTCTTAGATGGCAGTAGACAGGAGAGCCTGGGGGACAAATTGCTAACTCTGGATGAACTGACTAAGCCCCTTGAGTCCAATGAGAAGGGTAAACCCCAGGAGGCAACAGCTTACCAGCTGATTTGTATTTGGCTCTGTGGGACTGGATCAACCCAGGCCTGCTAGAAGTGTATAAGAGTATGCTTCTGGCCAGCAGCATGTCAGAATCCATGAGGAAAGGCATCATCACCCTCATCTGCAAGCAAAAGGGTGAAAGGGAGGAAATTAGAAATTGGCGACCCATTTCACTGTTGAATGTGGACTATAAGATTCTATCCAAGGTCATCGCCAATCAGGCCAAGTCTGCTCTGGAGTTGGTGATCTCCCCTGACCAGACCTGCACTGCACCCGGTAGGAAGATCTCTGACTGCCTCGTGCTACTCAGGGATACAATTGCTAATTTACGGGACAGGGGTGTGGGCACCTGCTTCATCAGCCTGGACCTGGAGAAGGCCTTTGACAGACGTTTGCACACCTACATGGTGGATGCGCTCTCCAAAATGGGGCTTGGAGAGGAAAGCCGCAATTGGATCCAAATGCTCTACACAAACATTAATAGCGCAGTTTCAGTCAATGGGTGGAAATCAGAAAGCTTTCCAATTAAATCTGTAGTGTCAAGAAAACAAGAAATTGTAATATTTTTCACAGGCTGTTTGAGTTGTAAATGTGGTAATTGGAGTAAGAGCCAGAGTGACTGCAAGACCTTAAAACCAACTGTAAGAAGTGGTTTTGATATGTTAATGAACCAAGAGGAACTTCAATCAGAATTTTACATAAAGCAATAACAGCAGTAGTTTTGAATTGAGTTGTTTTAGTTCAAAGGGGGATATATGCAGGTTGTAAAAGGTGTAAGTAAGGTAAAGATAGGGTTAGCTTGTTTTTGTTAAGTCTAAGAGCTAGAGTAAAGAAACTTTTTTTTTTGTAAAAATATACTTTATTCATAAAATATCTTCAATCACATTCAAAACCATTTCAAAAACAACATTACAAGGGTACAATCCAGGTTAAACTTTTACAAAATGTATCACCAGGTGCATCAGTACAAACAATATTACAATCATTTACAGCCTTTCATTTTGATCTGTACAGCCCGAGGGGCTCTAAACAGTTCCCAGTCTCTCGGTGCGCTGTGGTAGAAAGGTCTTAGACAGCGACCCTTCCCCATTGTGCCTTTGCGGCAGCTGCCCCAAGCTTTAGTGCGTCCCTCAGCACGTAGTCCTGGACTTTGGATTGTGCCAGTCCGCAACAATCGGTCGGGGACAACTCTTTGTGCTGGAAGACCAACAAGTTTCGGGCAGACCAAAGCGCGTCTTTCACCGAGTTGATGATCCTCCAGCTGCAGTTGATGTTTAAGAAAGCATTTCTGAAGAGACTGGTTGAAACAACAGAGAGGTCAAAGGGAGGGAATACATTTAAAGAAATGCTGAGGCCTAGGTGAGGAGGTAGCTGCTTAGGTCTCCCAGAAGTCAGCAGGGTAGCTGGTCAGACCTCCCAGGACAGTGTGTACAAGGCCAGACCTGGAGAACCAGTTGCTGTCAGTAGCAGGGGACACCCCAAGGAAAAAGGTACTGTGTGGTAAAAATTACTCGAATTCTTTAGATTTTATAATCTATAACGATAGTTGCTGACCAGAAAAGGGGAAGGTTATCTCTGAGGGTAGTTAAGATCTTGTGGAATTGTTTTAAAGTTCTGTTTACTGTTTGAAGCCATTCTTGTGTTTAAGTGTAACTTAAAGCACAAGGGGGGGAAGAGAGGAAATTAGAAATTGGCGACCCATTTCACTGTTGAATGTGGACTATAAGATTCTGTCCAAGGTCATCGCCAATTGGGTCAAATCCGCTCTGGAATTGGTGATCCACCCTGACCAGACCTGCACTGTGCCCGGCAGGAAGATCTCTGACAGCCTCGCGCTGCTCAGGGATATGATTGCCTATGTGCAGGACAGGGGTGTGGACACCTGCCTCATCAGCCTGGATCAGGAGAAGGCCTTTGACAGAATATCGCACACCTACATGGTGGATGTGCTCTCCAAAATGGGGTTTAGGGAGGGAAGTCGAAATTGTATCCAACTGCTCTACACTAACATCAGTAGCGCAGTCTCAATCAATGGGTGGGAAACAGATAGCTTTCCGATTAGATCTGGAGTGAGGCAGGGCTGTCCTCTCTCACCTGTTCTTTTCGTGTGTTGCATAGAACCCTTTGCTGAGTCCATCAGGAAGGATCTGGGCATAAGAAGAGTGACGATCCCAGGCATTGGAGGCACTCAGATCAAAGCCTCCCTATACATGGACGATGTCGCCGTCTTCTGCTCGGATCCGCTGTCGGTGCGCAGACTGATCCACATCTGCGACCAGTTCGAACTGGCCTCGGAAGCCAAGGTAAATCGTGGGAAGAGCGAGGCCATGTTCTTCGGGAACTGGGCTGACCGATCCTTTGTCCCCTTCACTGTCAGGGCTGACGGCCTGAAGGTGGTGGGGATATGGTTCGGAGGGACCGGGGCATGCGTTAGAAACTGGAAGGAGCGAGTGTCTATGGTGAAAAGGAAACTGGGCATGTGGGAGCGACGCTCCCTCTCCATTGCGGGTGAAAACCTGGTCATCAGGTGTGAGGCACTCTCGCTGTTGCTGTACGTGGCGCAGGTCTGGCCCATTCCACACTCCTACATGGTGGCGATCACTCGAGCCATCTTTCGCTTTATCTGGAGGTCAAAAATGGATCATGTCCGCAGGGACGCGATGTACAAGCCTCCAGATAAAGGGGGAAAAAACGTGCCCAACATCGCCCTCATACTGATGGCCACCTTTGTGTGTGGCTGCATCAAGCGGTGCGTAGACCCTCAGTACGCAAACACCAAGTGTCACTACGTGCTGAGGTTCTACCTGTCCCCGGTGTTGCGAAGGATGGGTCTGGCCACGCTGCCGCGGAACGCTCCAAGTAGTTGGACCGTGCCGTACCATCTGTCCCTGGTGGAAAAATTTATGCAGAGAAACACCTTTGACCACAAGTCCATCAGGCAGTGGTCAGCACGTAACGTCTTAGAGGCCCTGAGGGAACAGGAGAGGGTGGATCCTGTGGGATGGTTCCCCGAGCAGACTGTCAAAGTCATTTGGCAGAATGCCTCATCGCCAGAACTTTCCAACAAGCACCAAGATGTAGCTTGGCTGGTGGTGAGATAGGCCCTCCCCGTCAGATCCTTCCTTCACGCCAGGAGTCTCACCCCCTCGGCACGTTGCCCTTGAGGTGGCTGTGGTGGGGAAGAGACCGTTGTTCACTTCCTTGTAGATTGTGACTTTGCAAAGAAGGTCTGGAGAGAGATACAGTGGTTTCTGTCGAGATTCATCCCGAGCAGTTCTGTGACACAGGACTCTGTGCTCTACGGGCTGTTCCCAGGGACACACACCGAGACAAACATCAACTGCAGCTGGAGGATCATCAACTCGGTGAAAGACACTCTTTGGTCTGCCCAAAACTTGTTGGTCTTTCAGTGCAAAGAATTGTCCCCGACCGAGTGTTGCCGACTGGCACATTCCAAAGTCCAGGACTACGTGCTGAGGGACGCACTAAAGCTTGGGGCAGCTGCCGCAAAGGTGCAATGGAGAAGGGTCGCTGCCTAAGACCTTTCTGCCATAGTGTACCGAGGGACTGGGAACTGTGTAGAGCCCCTCGGGCTGTACAGCCCAAAATGAATGTCTGCAAATGATTGTAATATTCATTGTTTGTACTGATGCACCTTGTGATACATGCTGTAAAAGTTGAACCTGACTGTACCTTTGTAATGGTGATTTTGAAATGGTTTGGAATGTGGTTGAAGATAATTTATAAATAAAGTATATTTTTGCAAAAAAAAAGTTTAAGTGTAACTGTGTTTTCCTTTTGCTTTTTTAAAAATAAACATTTACTCTACTATAAAATCATCACGAGTAGTTGGGGACATCTTTTTCTGATTTCAGAACCTCTCCTCATACTACACAAATTTCAAAAACCGCTTTGGCAGCAGTTTCAAGTTTCCCTTTGGGATTCAGGCAGCTCGGCATTTACCATCAGCCGTGCCATAACAGGAGTCACGCAGGGCTGCCCCCTCTCCTCTGTCCTGTTCATGTGTTGCAGAGAACCCTTTGCTGAGTCCATCAGGAAGGATTTGGGCATAAGAGGAGTGATGATACCAGGCAGTGGAGGCACTCAGGTCAAAGCCTAACCTGTACATGGACGACGTCACCGTCTTCTGCATGGATCCGCGGTCGTCCCGACCAGTCTGATCCACATCTGCGACCAGTTCGAACTGGCCTTGGGTGCCAAGATAAATCTTGGCAAGAGCGAGGCCATGTTCCTTGGGAACTGGGCTGACCGATCCTTTGCCCCCTTCACTGTCAGACATCCTGAAGGTGCTGGATATATTGTTCAGAGGGAGCAGGGTGCGTTAGAAACTGGAAGGAGCAAGTAGCCATGGTGAAAAAAAAACTGGGCATGTGGGAGCTACAGTACCTCTCCATTGTGGGCAAGAACCTGGTCATCAGGTGTGAGGCACTCTCGGCAGATGGTCTGGCCCATTTCTCACTCCTGCGTTGTGGCGATCACCTGAGCCATCTTCCGCTTTATCTGGAGGTTGAAAATGGATCGTGATCTCGGGGACATGGTGTATAAAGCTCTAAATAAAGGGGGAAAAAACATGCCCAACATCACCCTCATCTTGACGGCCAGCTTTGCGTGTGGTTGCTTCAAGCTGTGCGTAGACCCTCGGTACACAAATACCAAGTGTTTGTGGTTCTACCGGTCTCCGGTGTTGCGAAGGATGGGTCTGGCCACACTGCCATGGAATGCTCCAAGTAGTCGCATCGTGCCACACCACCTGTCCTTCGTGGAAAAATGTATGCAGAGAAACACCTTTGACCACAAGTCCATGAGGCAGTGGTCTGCACGTAATGCACTAGAGGCCCTGGGGAAAAAGGAGATGGTGGATTCTGTTAGATGGTTCCCCAAGCAGGCTGCCAGTCATTTTGCAGAATGCCTCATTGCCAGAACTTTCAAACAAGCTAGCTTACCCTCAAAGTTTATTTCCTGTTTATTATTTTTTGGTCATCTTTTGTTGGTTTTTAAAACTTTCCCAATCCTCTGGCTTACCACTAATCTTTCCCACATTGTATGTTTTTTCTTTCAATTTGATACTATCCTTAACTTGCTTGGTTGATCGTGGTTGGTTCATCCCCTTTCTAGAATCCTTCTTTCTCACTGGGATATATCTTTGCTTTGAGTCATAACTAGTTTCTTAAATGTCTGGCATTGTTCATCAACTGTGTTTTCTGCTAAACTCCTTTCCCAGTCCACTCCAGCCAACTCTGTCCTCATTCCTTTGTAATCACCCTTATTTAAATTCAGCACAATTGTTTCCAGCCAAAGTTTCTCAATCCGAATGCTTATTTCTACCACGTTATGGTTACGGTTTCCCTGAGATCACTTATTGAACATACCTCATTACCAGATCCAAAAGAGCCTGATTCCTAGCTGGATCCACAACATTGCTCTAGAAAACAAGCAATACTATTCTTTATTAACTGACAGACAAACCACTCAGACTGTGTTCTCTTCCTCCAGCTCTCTACAAGAGAGAGAAGGAACACTCATCAATGACAGAGAGCAGCTGCTAAAAGCAACACCCAATGTCTGCTTCCTGCTCAGAAGAGAACACTATACATCCTCCTCGTGGTTTGTGAAACACATTTTTTTTTTGCAAAAATATACTTTATTCATAAAATATCTTCAACCACATTCCAAACAATTTCAAAAACACCATTACAAGGGTACAATCCGGTTCAACTTTTACAAAATGTATCACCAGGTGCATCAGTACAAACAATATTACAATCATTTACAGCCTTTCATTTTGAGCTGTACAGCCCGAGGGGGTTTAAACAGTTCCCAGCCCCTCGGTGCGCTGTGGCAGAAAGGTCTTAGACAGCGACCCTTCCCCATTGCGCCTTTGCGGCAGCTGCCCCAAACTTTAGTGCGTCCCTCAGCACGTAGTCCTGGACTTTGGATTGTGCCAGTCCGCAACAATCGGTCGGGGACAACTCTTTGTGCTGGAAGACCAACAAGTTTCGGGCAGACCAAAGCGCCTCTTTCACCGAGTTGATGATCCTCCAGCTGCAGTTGATGTTTGTCTCGGTGTGTGTCCCTGGGAACAGCCCGTAGAGCACAGAGTCCTGTGTCACAGAACTGCTCGGGATGAACCTCGACAGCAACCACTGCATCTCTCTCCAGACTTTCTTTGCAAAGGCACAATCCACAAGGAGGTGAACAACGGTCTCTTCCCCACCACAGCCACCTCGAGGGCAACGTGCAGAGGGGGTGAGCCTCCTGGCGTGTAGGAAGGATCTGACGGGGAGGGCCTTTCTCACCACCAGCCAAGCCACGTCTTGGTGCTTGTTGGAAAGTTCTGGCGATGAGGCATTCTGCCAAATGACTTTGACAGTCTGCTTGGGGAACCATCCCACAGGGTCCACCCTCTCCTTTTCCCTCAGGGCCTCTAGGACGTTACGTGCTGACCACTGCCTGATGGACTTGTGGTCAAAGGTGTTTTTCTGCATAAATTTTTCCACCAGGGACAGGTGGTACGGCACGGTCCAACTACTTGGAGCGTTCCGCGGCAGCGTGGCCAGACCCATCCTTCGCAACACCGGGGACAGGTAGAACCTCAGCACGTAGTGACACTTGGTGTTTGCGTACTGAGGGTCTACGCACCGCTTGATGCAGCCACACACAAAGGAGGCCATCAGTATGAGGGCGATGTTGGGCACGTTTTTTCCCCCTTTATCTAGAGGCTTGTACATTGCATCCCTGCGGACACGATCCATTTTTGACCTCCAGATAAAGCGAAAGATGGCTCGAGTGATCGCCACCACGCAGGAGTGTGGAATGGGCCAGACCTGCGCCACGTACAGCAACAGCGAGAGTGCCTCACACCTGATGACCAGGTTCTTACCCGAAATGGAGAGGGAGCGTCGCTCCCACATGCCCAGTTTCCTTTTCACCATAGACACTCGCTCTTTCCAGTTTCTAACGCATGCCCTGGTCCCTCCGAACCATATCCCCAGCACCTTCAGGCCGTCAGCCCTGACAGTGAAGTGGACAAAGGATCGGTCAGCCCAGTTCCCAAAGAACATGGCCTCGCTCTTCCCACGATTTACCTTGGCTCCCGAGGCCAGTTCGAACTGGTCGCAGTTGTGGATCAGTCTGCGCACTGACAGCGGATCCGAGCAGAAGACGGCGACATCGTCCATGTACAGGGAGGCTTTGACCTGAGTGCCTCCATTGCCTGGGATCGTCACTCCTCTTATGCCCGGATCCTTCCTGATGGACTCAGCAAAGGGCTCTACGCAACACACGAAAAGAACAGGCGAGAGAGGAGAGCCCTGCCTGACTCCAGATTTAATCGGAAAGCTATCTGATTCCCACCCATTGATTGAGACTGCGCTACTGATGTTAATGTAGAGCAGTTGGATCTACTTGTGAATTCCCTCCCCAAATCCCATTTTGGAGAGCACATCCACCATGTAGGTGTGCGATATTCTGTCAAAGGCCTTCTCCTGATCCAGGCTGATTTTTTTTTTTGTAAAAATATACTTTATTCATAAAATATCTTCAATCACATTCCGAACCATTTCAAAAACAACATTACAAGGGTACAATCCAGGTTAAACTTTTACAAAATGTATCACCAGGTGCATCAGTACAAACAGTATTACAATCATTTACAGCCTTTCATTTTGATCTGTACAGCCCGAGGGGCTCTAAACAGTTCCCAGTCTCTCGGTGCGCTGTGGTAGAAAGGTCTTAGACAGCGACCCTTCCCCATTGCGCCTTTGCGGCAGCTGCCCCAAACTTTAGTGCGTCCCTCAGCACGTAGTCCTGGACTTTGGATTGTGCCAGTCCGCAACAATCGGTCGGGGACAACTCTTTGTGCTGGAAGACCAACAAGTTTCGGGCAGACCAAAGCGCCTCTTTCACCGAGTTGATGATCCTCCAGCTGCAGTTGATGTTTGTCTCGGTGTGTGTCCCTGGGAACAGCCCGTAGAGCACAGAGTCCTGTG
The DNA here is from genome assembly GCF_964194155.1 of Cetorhinus maximus. Lineage (NCBI taxonomy): Eukaryota > Metazoa > Chordata > Chondrichthyes > Lamniformes > Cetorhinidae > Cetorhinus > Cetorhinus maximus. Next base: position 19,737,035 of record NC_135887.1, on the reverse strand, counting down.
TCACAGAACTGCTCGGGATGAACCTCGACAGCAACCACTGCATCTCTCTCCAGACTTTCTTTGCAAAGGCACAATCCACAAGGAGGTGAACAACGGTCTCTTCCCCACCACAGCCACCTCGAGGGCAACGTGCAGAGGGGGTGAGCCTCCTGGCGTGTAGGAAGGATCTGACGGGGAGGGCCTTTCTCACCACCAGCCAAGCCACGTCTTGGTGCTTGTTGGAAAGTTCTGGCGATGAGGCATTCTGCCAAATGACTTTGACAGTCTGCTCGGGGAACCATCCCACAGGGTCCACCCTCTCCTTTTCCCTCAGGGCCTCTAGGACGTTACGTGCTGACCACTGCCTGATGGACTTGTGGTCAAAGGTGTTTCTCTGCATAAATTTTTCCACCAGGGACAGGTGGTACGGCACGGTCCAACTACTTGGAGCGTTCCGCGGCAGCGTGGCCAGACCCATCCTTCGCAACACCGGGGACAGGTAGAACCTCAGCACGTAGTGACACTTGGTGTTTGCGTACTGAGGGTCTACGCACCGTTTGATGCAGCCACACACAAAGGTGGCCATCAGTATGAGGGCAATGTTGGGCACGTTTTTTCCCCCTTTATCTAGAGGCTTGTACATCGCGTCCCTGCGGACACGATCCATTTTCGACCTCCAGATAAAGCGGAAGATGGCTCGAGTGATCGCCATCCTAGCAGGTCTGGGCCGATCAAGTCCCACAGAGCCGAATACAACTCCGCCGGCAAGCCGTCGCTTCCGGGGGTTTTACTCTTCTCGAAGGACTCGAGGGCCTTAGTCAGTTCATCAGGAGTTAGCGGTTTGTCCAGGCTCTCCCGCGTACTGTCGTCTAAGACCTCCGTGATAGAGGACAGGAAGGACTGGGAGGCCGTGCTGTCCGTGGGCTTCACGTCATACAATCCGGCATAAAAGGATTTGCTGATCCTCAGAATGTCGGACCGTGATGACTTTACTGAGCCGTCTTCTTCCTTCAGGCTGCTGATCACAGAGCGCTCTCTGTGTACCTTTTGGAAGAAGAAACGTGAGCACGTCTCATCCTGCTCCACGGAGCGGACTCTGGAACGGAAGATGATCTTGGAGGCCTCCGAGGCAAAGTGCGAGGCTTGCTGGCCCTTCACCTCTTGGAGCTCCTCCTTGACATCCACCCCCATCGACTGCAGCCGCAGCAGATTCTGCATCTTTTTCTGGAGTCGGGACATTTCCCTCTGTTCCTTTCTAGCTTTCTGGGTGCCTTTGAGGATGAAAAACCTCTTGATGCTTCCCTTGATCGCTTCCCACCAGTGTGTCAGGGACTCAAAGAGGGGTTTCACGGCTCTCCAACCTTTGTAATCCCTCTTGAGCTCCTCAATGTTCTCTGGGGTCAGCAGTTGCACATTTAGCTTCCATGCCCCCCTGCCCACCCTCAGGTCCTTCTCCAAGTGGCAGTCCGCCAGTAGGAGGCAGTGGTCAGAGAAGAACACCGGCTTGACCTCGGTGGATCTGACTGTGAATGCACGGGACACAAACAGGAAGTCTATCCTGGAACGAATGGACCCGTCTGGCCGCGACCAGGTGTATCTACGCTGCGCTCCGTCTGCAGGGTTGCTGAAGACGTCGTGCAGCTTGGCATCCTTAACTGTTTCCATCAGGGATCTGGACGTAGCGTCCAATCTGCTGCCGGCCCTGCCGGATCGTCCAGCCGCATCGATGATGCAGTTGAAGTCACCGCCCAGAATGACCGGCCTGGAGGTCGCCAGCAGCAGTGGGAGCTGCTGAAAAACCTCCAGCCGCTCAGCCCCTTGTGCCGGGCCGTACACGTTAATTAACCGGAGTGGAGCGTTCTTGTACATTACGTCTGCTACGAGGAGTCGCCCGTCCACCACCTCCTTGACCTCGGAGACGGTGAAGTTGCCTCCCCGCAGCAGAATACCCAGGCCGGAGGAACGAGAGTCGTTTCCGCCCGACCAGATCGATGGCCCGTGGGACCACCATCGTGACCATTGCCTGTAGGAGCTGAGGTGCGGTATCGCACACTCCTGCAGAAACAACAGGTCAGCTTTGACCTTGGCTAGATAGTCCAAGGTCGCAACACATCGCGTAGTAGATTTAATGCTACGCACATTTATGGATACAATCTTTAAACCCATTTTAAAGCATTTATTCTCCTACCAAACCCACTGTCTCTGAGAGTCCCAGACCTTTAGTCTGCTCCTTCATACCCGTAGTGAGCTCAAATTCTTTCACTTTGGATGGGCTGAGGTAGATCTCCTTGGCCGTGTTCTGCTCCGGTGGCATCTGGAGGTTCACGTAGAGAGCGGGTTTTGAGATGACCTTTGCTGGAGAAGCTTCTCCAAAACTCACCCCCTCTGGGGGGTTGCTGTTCCCGGCTTCCTGGAGCTGGGGTGCGATGATTGCCTCACTGCTCCCAGATTCCAGGGGCTGTGGTGCACTGGCCTCCTCGGGTTGCAGGCAAAGATGGGGTGCGCTGGTCTCCTTGTTGTCTCCAATGTTCTGGAGCTCGGGTGTCTCGTCCTCCAACGCCCTGGAGCTTTGCCGCCTCTTCTGTCGGTGCCGCCCTGGCACTTCATCATCCGAAGAGCTGCTGCCCTTGTCATCCGTGTCGGATGGGAGACGCCTCTTGCCGCTTCTCTGGGAAACGCCTTTGCTTCTTCTTCGCTCCCTCTTACTTTTCTTGTTCTTCACCGTCCGCCACTCCCCCTGCTGCTTTTCCACTGCTGCCTCCTCCTCCATTGATTCGCTGTCCTGAGGACTGGGAGGTACAGGGGGTAGTGCTGCTGATTGGCTCTCTGTTGCCTCGATCTCTTTCTCCCCCTTGTCTCTCTCTGTGTCCTCCTTTGTCCCGTTGAGCTCCCTGGGGGCCTTGGTGGTTGGAGTGACACGAAACATTTCTTCTGCTTCCCCCTGGTCGGCTTTGGCTGCCTGTGCGTAAGTACGGCAGCATTTGGGGCAGGTCCTGTAGAGGTGACCTGCCTCGCCACACAGGTTGCAGCACTTGGCCTGTTTGCAGTCTTTTGTCTGGTGCCCTTCCTGTTTGCAGATCTTGCAGAGGGAGGCGCTGCAGTTGGCCGCCACATGACCAGCCTTGCCGCATGAGCGACAATGCTTGGGTTGCCCAGCGTAGACCAGGATTTGACCCAATTGGCGATGACCTTGGACAGAATCTTATAGTCCACATTCAACAGTGAAATGGGTCGCCAATTTCTAATTTCCTCCCTTCCCCCCTTGTGCTTGTAGATGAGGGTGATAATGCCTTTCCTCGGATTCTGACATACTGCCGGCCAGGAGCATACTCTCGTACACTTCTCGCAGGTCTGGGCCGATCCAGTCCCACAGAAAACGTCTACTCTTTTCTTCTCCGCTGACGCTGCCAGACCTGCTGAGTTTTTCCAGGTAATTCTGTTCCACTATTCTTTAATTAACTGGTAGACAAACCACTCAGACTGTGTTCTCTTCCTCCAGCTCTCTACAAGAGAGAGAAGGAACACTCATCAATGACAGAGAGCAGCTGCTAAAAGCAACACCCAATGTCTGCTTCCTGCTCAGAAGAGAACACTATAAATCCTCCTCATTTTTTTTTTTTTTTTTTTTGTAAAAATATACTTTATTCATAAAAATCTTCAATCACATTCAAAACCATTTCAAAAACAACATTACAAGGGTACAATCCAGGTTAAACTTTTACAAAATGTATCACCAGGTGCATCAGTACAAACAATATTACAGTCATTTACAGCCTTTCATTTTGATCTGTACAGCCCGAGGGGCTCTAAACAGTTCCCAGTCTCTCGGTGCGCTGTGGTAGAAAGGTCTTAGACAGCGACCCTTCCCCATTGCGCCTTTGCGGCAGCTGCCCCAAGCTTTAGTGCGTCCCTCAGCACGTAGTCCTGGACTTTGGATTGTGCCAGTCCGCAACAATCGGTCGGGGACAACTCTTTGTGCTGGAAGACCAACAAGTTTCGGGCAGACCAAAGCGCGTCTTTCACCGAGTTGATGATCCTCCAGCTGCAGTTGATGTTTGTCTCGGTGTGTGTCCCTGGGAACAGCCCGTAGAGCACAGAGTCCTGTGTCACAGAACTGCTCGGGATGAACCTCGACAGCAACCACTGCATCTCTCTCCAGACTTTCTTTGCAAAGGCACAATCCACAAGGAGGTGAACAACGGTCTCTTCCCCACCACAGCCACCTCGAGGGCATCGTGCAGAGGGGGTGAGACTCCTGGCGTGTAGGAAGGATCTGAAGGGGAGGGCCTTTCTCGCCACCAGCCAAGCTACATCTTGGTGCTTGTTGGAAAGTTCTGGCAATGAGGCATTCTGCCAAATGACTTTGACAGTCTGCTCGGGGAACAATCCCACAGGATCCACCCTCTCCTTTTCCCTCAGGGCCTCTAATTTTTCCACCAGGGACAGGTGGTACGGCACGGTCCAACTACTTGGAGCGTTCCGCGGCAGCGTGGCCAGACCCATCCTTCGCAACACCGGGGACAGGTAGAACCTCAGCACGTAGTGACACTTGGTGTTTGCGTACTGAGGGTCTACGCACCGCTTGATGCAGCCACACACAAAGGTGGCCATCAGTATGAGGGTGATGTTGGGCACGGTTTTTCCCCCTTTATCTAGAGGCTTGTACATCACGTCCCTGCGGACACGATCCATTTTTGACCTCCAGATAAAGCGAAAGATGGCTCGAGTGATCGCCACCACGCAGGAGTGTGGAATGGACCAGACCTGCGCCACGTACAGCAACAGCGAGAGTGCCTCACACCTGATGACCAAGTTTTCACCCGCAATGGAGAGGGAGCGTCGCTCCCACATGCCCAGTTTCCTTTTCACCATAGACACTCGCTCCTTCCAGTTTCTAACGCATGCCCTGGTCCCTCCGAACCATATCCCCAGCACCTTCAGGCCGTCAGCCCTGACGGTGAAGCGGACAAAGGATCGGTCAGCCCAGTTCCCAAAGAAAATGGCCTCGCTCTTCCCACGATTTACATTGGCTCCCGAGGCCAGTTCGAACTGGTCGCAGATGTGGATCAGTCTGCGCACCGACAGCGGAACCGAGCAGAAGACTGCGACATCATCCATGTACAGGGAGGCTTTGACCTGAGTGCCTCCACTGCCTGGGATCGTCACTCCTCTTGTGCCCGGATCCTTCCTGATGGACTCAGCAAAGGGTTCTATGCAACACACGAAAAGAACAGGCGAGAGAGGACAGCCCTGCCTCACTCCAGATCTAATCGGAAAGCTATCTGTTTCCCACCCGTTGAATGAGACTGTGCTACTGATGTTAGTGTAGAGCAGTTGGATACAATTTAGAATTCCCTCCCCAAACCCCATTTTGGAGAGCACATCCACCATGTAGGTGTGCGATATTCTGTCAAAGGCCTTCTCCTGATCCAAGCTGATGAGGCAGGTATCCACACCCCTGTCCTGTACATAGGCAATCGTATCCCTGAGCAGCGCCAGGCTGTCAGAGATCTTCCTGCCGGGCACAGTGCAGGTCTGGTCAGGGTGGATCACCAATTCCAGAGCGGATTTGACCCAATTGGCGATGACCTTGGACAGAATCTTATAGTCCACATTCAACAGTGAAATGGGTCGCCAATTTCTAATTTCCTCCCTTCCCCCCTTGTGCTTGTAGATGAGGGTGATAATGCCTTTCCTCATGGATTCTGACATACTGCCGGCCAGGAGCATACTCTCGTACACTTCTCGCAGGTCTGGGCCGATCCAGTCCCACAGAAAACGTCAACTCTTTTCTTCTCCGCCGATGCTGCCAGACCTGCTAAGTTTTCCCAGGTAATTTTGTTTTACTATTCTTTAATTAACTGATAGACAAACCACTCAGACTGTGTTCTCTTCCTCCAGCTCTCTACAAGAGAGAGAAGGAACACTCATCAATGACAGAGAGCAGCTGCTAAAAGCAACACTCAATGTCTGCTTCCTGCTCAGAAGAGAACACTATAAATCCTCCTCATGGTTTGTGAGACCAAACACTTTAGAAACACATTTCTCAAGAAAAAAACTATAGAAATGATCCCTAAGAGTATAGTCTTAGCTAATAAGTCCCACAATCTGGCTTGGCAGTGCCAGAGATACACATCATAGTGCGCATGTAATTCACTTCCATATTATAAGTAATTGTCAAGAAATCTGTTCTGGAAATTTATATTTTTCAACAAGAGGTAAAACAGAGAAGAAACTAGCACTTAAAATATTCAAATTCAATTCCTAATCTGAATAACACTCAGGTCGTGCAATCAAAATTGAGGATATGAATGGGGCGGAGCTGCACTATTCACGGCCGTATAGCCGAATAGTTGAAGTCTTCCCTGTTGGAAACCGGCAGTGTTGACGGCCTGAAGACAACACCGGCACCGATTATGGTGCTGCTCTCTCTCCACCGCGTACCCACTCGCTCACAAAGGTCACACGGTCATCTAAAGGACGTGAATTTGATGTAAAATTCCTATTTTGGAACACTTTTAACAACATGACGATTTAGGAAATTAATCAACCTTTTCTAACCTCTTAAGAGGCCAGATCAACAAGGGGCTAGCTGCTTCCACACATTATTATTCAGGAATTAGGACAGACTACCCTGGCAAAATTTCAATAAAAATCTTGTTCCAATTATGACAAATATCTCCATTAATTAAGAAGATTTAACGAACTGTTATGAGTAAATTGTTACTTCACTAAATTGCCTGGAGACTTCAAGAGCTGAGTCAAACGTATGCAACATCTACAGCAGAATGTCAGTCTTGGCATGTTACTCAGGCAGCACAAAACTTAGCTCAGTGTAGGGTAAGCGTGTATCACAAATGCACACAAACATATTCTACTATCGTTGCTTTAAACCTAAAACATGAAAAATGAAACTTGGATTTTAAGAATGGTTAAAAGCATACGATGCAGGAAACCCTCAGCATGTCAGGCAGCATCTGTGAAGAGAAAAGCAGTTAAAATATGTCAGGTCACAGATGCTGCCTGGCTTGCTGAATGTTTCCAGCATTTCCTGTTTTCATTTCAGGTTACTTTGCATTTGTTGCTTTTAAAGATTATTTCTCTCCCATTTAATATACCACAAAGTAAAGGGAGTGAAATGGTTTAAAAAACTACCATAAAATTGTGCATAAACGAACATCATATCGTTAATAATTTATATTAATGAAAAAGTTTGAAGCCCATTGCCGTGTCATTGCTGATCCGCAATGCCGTGACTCGGATTCGAACCGAGGTTGCTGCGGCCACAACGCAGAGTACTAACCACTATACGATCACGGCGAGCTACATAGGCTATGAATACCCAAGGCTGAAAATTAGTCTCAAGTGAAACAATATGTCCAGCTAGATTATTAATGAAATATGCATTCATTATTACTATCCCATTGATATAATGCCTTGCGCTACTGAACTGTAGCCACTTCCTTAACATGTTATCCAATTTACCATGTATCTGTTCTCCCTCTGCTTGCCTTCAGTTACCAATTACTACATGCATTTCTGTGCAGAGGAAGCCAAAACCTTAACTCCAGGCAGCACACTGTTATCCTATCGATCTTAATACTCTGTCCTGTGGCTACATCACAGGAACTCTCCAGACACTTCCAGATATTTTATGAATAAAGTATATTTTTCAAAAAAAACTCTCCAGACACTCAGCAATCACAGATGAATAAATAATGGCCAATACTGGAGGTTGCTGATCATCACAAAACCATCCCAATCAATATCAATCACTATCACAGAAGAGAGAAGAACACGGAATGAAATTGATGTTAGGAAAAACATTGAAATATAAGTGTATATTGAAGTTCCTTCAAATAATTACAGTAGTTGGCTAAAGTAAATTCAATATTCCAGGCATACTACATCCCACTCACTAGACACAATATTTACAAATGTGTATAATTAAGATTATGTTTGATTATTGAATTTGCTGTCATGCACAACAAACAAAGCAACCTAATTCAATAAATTAAACCAACATTAAACAGAGAAATGTGTTCGATTTAATTAGAGGTTGATTAACTCTCAGACTACCCTTTTATGTAATACCCTTGAAATGGTTGAATTTTGGAAATAAAACGTATGATTGAAGCAATACTTAAGTTAATTTAGATATCTAATTCCCTTTTGAAAGTTACTATTAAATCTACTTCCACCAGCCCTTCAGGGACTACATACCAGCTCATTATAACTCAATGCTTGAAATAAATTCTCCTCATTCCCCCTCAGGTTTGCCAAGTCTCTTAAATCCATGTTCTCTAATTACCATGCCACTTGCCAATGCAAATAGTTTGGCCTTATTTAATATCTCAAAATTCTTTCTAATTTTGAAGAACACTATTAAATCTCCCCATAACCTTCTCTGGCATCAGTAGAACAATCACAATATCTCCAGTCTCTCCGCATAAGATAATCTTTGGAGAGAGAAACAGAGTTAACATTTCAGGTCGATGACTCTTCGTCAGAACTGGATAAGAGTCACTGACTTATTAACGCTGTCTCTCTCTCTCTCACTCTCTCCACAGATGTCAAGGGTTAAAATTATGACATCCTTTGTGTGATTTGGATTGGATATGATATCATCTCTATTAGACTTATAGGCTCATAGATGTTTACAGCACAGAAGGAGGCTATTTGGCCCATCATGTCTATGCCTGTCAACAAAGATCTGACTACACTAATCCCATTTTCTAGCGCTTGGCCCATAGCCCTGGAGGCTATGACAATGCAGGTGAATATCTAAATACTTAAAAGTTATGAGAGTTTCTGACTCAACCACCCTTTCAGGCAGTGAGTTCCAGACTCCCACCATCCTCTGGGTGAAAAATATTCTCCTCAACTCCCCTCTTAGCCTTCTACCTCTTATCTTAAATCTATGTCCCCTGGTTAATGACCCCTCTACTAATGGAAAAAGGGCCTTCCTATCTATGCCCCTCATAATCTTATACACCTCTATCAGGTCCCTTCTCAACGTTCGCTGCTCCAAGAAAAATAACCCCAGCCTATCCAATCTTTCATCATAGCTCAGGCCCTCCAGCCCAGGCAGCATCCTGGTAAATCTCCTCTGCACCCTCTCCTGTGTAATCACTTCCTTCCTATGTGTTGACCAGAACTGCACACAGTACTCCAGTTGTGGCCCAAAGAGCGTATTATACAGTTCCAGCATAACCTCCCTTTTTTTTTGCAAAAATATACTTTATTCATAAAATATCTTCAATCACATTCCAAACCATTTCAAAAACAACATTACAAGGGTACAATCCAGGTTAAACTTTTACAAAATGTATCACCAGGTGCATCAGTACAAACAATATTACAATCATTTACAGCCTTTCATTTTGAGCTGTACAGCCCGAGGGGCTCTAAACAGTTCCCAGTCTCTCGGTGCGCTGTGGCAGAAAGGTCTTAGACAGCGACCCTTCCCCATTGCGCCTTTGCGGCAGCTGCCCCAAGCTTTAGTGCGTCCCTCAGCACGTAGTCCTGGACTTTGGATTGTGCCAGTCCGCAACAATCGGTCGGGGACAACTCTTTGTGCTGGAAGACCAACAAGTTTTGGGCAGACCAAAGAGTGTCTTTCACCGAGTTGATGATCCTCCAGCTGCAGTTGATGTTTGTCTCGGTGTGTGTCCCTGGGAACAGCCCGTAGAGCACAGAGTCCTGTGTCACAGAACTGCTCGGGATGAACCGCGACAGCAACCACTGCATCTCTCTCCAGACTTTCTTTGCAAAGGCACAATCCACAAGGAGGTGAACAATGGTCTCTTCCCCACCACAGCCACCTCGAGGGCAACGTGCAGAGGGGGTGAGACTCCTGGCGTGTAGGAAGGATCTGACGGGGAGGGCCTTTCTCACCACCAGCCAAGCCACGTCTTGGTGCTTGTTGGAAAGTTCTGGCGATGAGGCATTCTGCCAAATGACTTTGACAGTCTGCTCGGGGAACCATCCCACAGGATCCACCCTCTCCTTTTCCCTCAGGGCCTCTAAGACGTTACGTGCTGACCACTGCCTGATGGACTTGTGGTCAAAGGTGTTTCTCTGCATAAATTTTTCCACCAGGGACAGGTGGTACGGCACGGTCCAACTACTTGGAGCGTTCCGCGGCAGCGTGGCCAGACCCATCCTTCGCAACACCGGGGACAGGTAGAACCTCAGCATGTAGTGACACTTGGTGTTTGCGTACTGAGGGTCTACGCACCGCTTGATGCAGCTACACACAAAGGTGGCCATCAGTATGAGGGTGATGTTGGGCACGTTTTTTCCCCCTTTATCTAGAGGCTTGTACATCGCGTCCCTGCGGACACGATCCATTTTCGACCTCCAGATAAAGCGGAAGATGGCTCGAGTGATCGCCATCGCGCAGGAGTCTGGAATGGGCCAGACCTGCGCCACGTACAGCGAGAGTGCCTCACACCTGATGACCAGGTTCTTACCCGCAATGGAGAGGGAGCGTCGCTCCCACATGCCCAGTTTCCTTTTCACCATAGACACTCGCTCCTTCCAGTTTCTAACGCATGCCCTGGTCCCTCTGAACCATATCCCCAGCACCTTCAGGCCGTCAGCCCTGACAGTGAAGGGGACAAAGGATCGGTCAGCCCAGTTCCCAAAGAACATGGCTTCGCTCTTCCCACGATTTACCTTGGCTCCCGAGGCCAGTTCGAACTGGTCGCAGATGTGGATCAGTCTGCGCACCGACAGCGGATCCGAGCAGAAGACGGCGACGTCGTCCATGTACAGGGAGGCTTTTACCTGAGTGCCTCCACTGCCTGGGATCGTCACTCCTCTTATGCCCGGATCCTTCCTGATGGACTCGGCAAAGGGTTCTATGCAACACATGAAAAGCACAGGCGAGAGAGGACAGCCCTGCCTGACTCCAGATTTAATCGGAAAGCTATCTGTTTCCCACCCATTGATTGAGACTGCGCTACTGATGTTAGTGTAGAGCAGTTGGATACAATTTCGAATTCCCTCCCCAAACCCCATTTTGGAGAGCACATCCACCATGTAGGTGTGCGATATTCTGTCAAAGGTCTTCTCCTGATCCAAGCTGATGAGGCAGGTATCCACACCCCTGTCCTGTACATAGGCAATCGTATCCCTGAGCAGCGCGAGGCTGTCAGAGATCTTCCTGCCTGGCACAGAGCAGGTCTGGTCAGGGTGAATCACCAATTCCAGAGCGGATTTGACCCGATTGGCGATGACCTTGGACAGAATCTTATAGTCCACATTCAACAGTGAAATGGGTCGCCAATTTCTAATTTCCTCCCTTTCCCCCTTGTGCTTGTAGATGAGGGTGATGATGCCTTTCCTCATGGATTCTGATATACTACCGGCCAGGAGCATACTCTCGTACACTCCTAGCAGGTCTGGGCCGATCAGGTCCCACAGAGCCGAATACAACTCCGCCGGCAAGCCGTCGCTTCCGGGAGTTTTACTCTTCTCGAAGGACTCGAGGGCCTTAGTCAGTTCATCAGGAGTTAGCGGTTTGTCCAGGCTCTCCCGCGTACTGTCGTCTAAGACCTCCGTGATAGAGGACAGGAAGGACTGGGAGGCCGTGCTGTCCGTGGGCTTCACGTCATACAATCCGGCATAAAAGGATTTGCTGATCCTCAAAATGTCGGACCGTGATGACTTTACTGAGCCGTCTTCTTCCTTCAGGCTGCTGATCACAGAGCTCTCTCTGTGTACCTTTTGGAAGAAGAAACGTGAGCACGTCTCATCCTGCTCCACGGAGCGGACTCTGGAACGGAAGATGATCTTGGAGGCCTCCGAGGCAAAGTGCGAGGCTTGCTGGCTCTTCACCTCTTGGAGCTCCTCCTTGACATCGACCCCCATCGACCGCAGCCGCAGCAGATTCTGCATCTTTTTCTGGAGTCGGGACATTTCCCTCTGTTCCTTTCTAGCTTTCTGGGTGCCTTTGAGGATGAAAAACCTCTTGATGTTTCCCTTGATCGCTTCCTACCAGTGTGTCAGGGACTCAAAGAGGGGTTTCACGGTTCTCCAACCTTTGTAATCCCTCTTGAGCTCCTCAATGTTCTCTGGGGTCAGCAGTTGCGCATTTAGCTTCCATGCCCCCCTGCCCACCCTCAGGTCCTTCTCCAAGTGGCAGTCCGCCAGTAGGAGGCAGTGGTCAGAGAAGAACACCGGCTTGACCTCGGTGGATCTGACTGTGAATGCACGGGACACAAACAGGAAGTCTATCCTGGAACGAATGGACCTGTCTGGCCGCGACCAGGTGTATCTACGCTGCGCTCCGTCTGCAGGGTTGCTGAAGACGTCGTGCAGCTTGGCATCCTTAACTGTTTCCATCAGGGATCTGGACGTAGCGTCCAATCTGCTGCCGGCCCTGCTGGATCGTCCAGCCGCATCGATGATGCAGTTGAAGTCACCGCCCAGAATGACCGGCCTGGAGGTCGCCAGCAGCAGTGGGAGCTGCTGAAAAACCTCCAGCCGCTCAGCCCCTTGTGACGGGCCATACACGTTAATTAACCGGAGTGGAGCGTTCTTGTACATTACGTCTGCTACGAGGAGTCGCCCGCCCACCACCTCCTTAACCACGGAGACGGTGAAGTTGCCTCCCCGCAGCAGAATACCCAGGCCGGAGGAACGAGAGTCGTTTCCGCCCGACCAGATCGATGGCCCGTGGGACCACCATCGTGACCATTGCCTGTAGGAGCTGAGGCGCGGTATCGCACACTCCTGCAGAAACAACAGGTCAGCTTTGACCTTGGCTAGGTAGTCCAAGGTCGCAACACATCGCGTAGTAGATTTAATGCTACGCACATTTATGGATACAATCTTTAAACCCATTTTAAAGCATTTATTCTCCTACCAAACCCACTGTCTCTGAGAGTCCCAGACCTTTAGTCTGCTTCTTCATACCCGTAGTGAGCTCAAATTCCTTCACTTTGGATGGGCTGAGGTAGATCTCCTTGGCAGTGTTCTGCTCAGGTGGCATCTGGAGGTTCGCGTAGAGAGCGGGTTTTGAGATGACCTTTGCTGGAGAAGCTTCTCCAAAACTCACCCCCTCTGGGGTGTTGCTGTTCCCGGCTTCCTGGAGCTGGGGTGCGATGATTACCTCGCTGCTCCCAGATTCCAGGGGCTGTGGTGCACTGGCCTCCTCAGGTTGCAGGCAAAGTTGGGGTGCGCTGGTCTCCTTGTTGTCTCCAATGTTCTGGAGCTCGGGTGTCTCGTCCTCCAACGCCCTGGAGCTTTGCCGCCTCTTCTGTTGGTGCCGCCCTGGCATTTCTTCATCCGAAGAGCTGCTGCCCTTGTCATCCATGTCGGATGGGAGACGCCTCTTGCCGCTTTTCTGGGAAATGGCTTTGCTTCTTCTTCGCTCCTTCTTCCTTTTGGCGTTCTTCACCGTCAGCCACTCCCCCTGCTGCTTTTCCACTGCTGCCTCCTCCTCCATTGATTCGCTGTCCTGAGGACTGGGAGGTTCAGGGGGTAGTGCTGTTGATTGGCTCTCTGTTGCCTCAATCTCTTCCTCCACCTTGTCTCTCTCTGTGTCCTCCTTTGTCCCGTTGAGCTCCCTGGGGGCCTTGGTGGTTGGAGTGACACGAAACATTTCTTCTGCTTCCCCCTCGTTGGCTTTGGCTGCCTGTGCGTAAGTACGGCAGCGTTTGGGGCAGGTCCTGTAGAGGTGACCTGCCTCGCCACACAGGTTGCAGCACTTGGCCTGTTTGCAGTCTTTTGTCTGGTGCCCTTCCTGTTTGCAGATCTTGCAGAGGGAGGCGCTGCAGTTGGCCGCCACATGACCAGCCTTGCCGCATGAGCGACAATGCTTGGGTTGCCCAGCGTAGACCAGGTAGCCACGGTTTCCCCCGATAGCGAAACTGGAAGGAGGGTGGAAAATGGCTCCCTTACCATCGGTCTTTAGTGTGACCTTAAACAGGCGTTTGCCTGTCCAGATCCCCAACTCGTCTCGAATCTCAGTGCCGCTCCCCACCTTATCGAAGTACCTGGTGAGGAAGGTGACCACGTCGGCGACAGGGACGAAGGAGTTCCAGCATAACCTCCCTGCCTATTCTGTGCCTCAGCTAATAAAGGCTGTCTTCTTATCTACCTGCGCTGCTGCCCTCAAGGATCTGTGGATATGCACACCAAGGTCCCTCTGATCTTCAGTACTTTCCAGTATCCTTTCTGAAGGCGGACTAAAGCCCTTTAGTGAGATACGGCTAAATAGAATTTGATATTTCTGCTTTGTTTTACGGACAGCAAGTGATTTTAAAGAATTTCTGATGTAATCAAAGCTCACCTTGATTCAACCAACTACAGAACACTCCTCGCAAATAAGAAAAGTAACGAAAAATACATCTCATATCTCTAAAATAAAAGCAAAATAGTGCAGATGGTGGAAATCTGGAAAAAAAAACCAGAAAATGCTGGAAAAACTCAGCAGGTTTGGCAGCATCTGTAGAGAGGGAAGCAGAGTTAATGTTTCGAATCTGTATGACTCTTCTTCAGAGACCTGTAGCTTCCAGTACACACAAATGCGCCACACTGCGAGCCCAACAGACAATCTTAAATTGGTTGTCAGTGTAATTTTTAGTACACTGAGAATTATTTAGCAAATGTTGTCCAATCGCAGAATCACATCTAATGTTGGACACTGTGTTTAAATACACTATGTTTTCAGTTTTGCAGGCACGGGCTGGTTGGGTACGGTTTGTACCTTGCCTGTTGCGAACAGTGGCTGGGACATGCTGTTTGATAGGATCCGCCAGTCTTTGGGACGTACAGCCTACATGCCTAGCATCACACTGGCACTGAAATTCATATTTCACATTATTCATTTGTATGATGGGCACTTTCTTCTCATACAGTATAAATTGTTGTTTTCTCCTTATATTGGTATTTTTGTGAAGTGTCTTGATGAGTGCAAGATGAAAAGCTTTGACATGTCTCTTTTTTCAGCAATACTCAAGTTTTGTACTACCAAACAACTATTCTGAGCCTGTGTCTCCTGGTTCTACCTTGCATCTTTCTTATCAAGCAGCATAAGAATTTTGTATGTTTCAATGAGATCATCTCTCATTCTTCCCAGGAAACAGTCTGGTAAATCTCTGATGCATTCCCTCTATGGCACATGCATCCTTCCTTAGGTAAGCTGCGCACAATGCTAAGGTGCATTCTCACCAAGACTCTATACAATTGCAGCAAGACATCTTTATTCCTGTACTTGAATCCTCTTGCAATAAAGGCCAACATACTATTTGACTTCTCCATTCAGTGACTTGCCATAGACCTATCAATAAAACCAAAAACCCCTCATTCTCCGTGGGGTGTGGGTTTAAAGAAAACATTTCCAGTTATTCTCAAAAGGACAAGGAACAAACCAGAGTAAGAATAATTAACTGAGGGAAAGACAACTTCAATGGGGTAAGAATGGTTCTCAGCCAGATATATTAGAAATCAAAGGTTGGGAGGCAAGACTGTAGCAGAATAATGGGCTATCTTTAAAGAAGAGATAGTTCGGGCGTGATCAAGGTATATTCCCATGAAAGGGAAAGGTAGGGCAAACAAATCCAGAGCTCTGTGGATGGTAAGAAAGATAGAAATTAAATTAAATTAAGCAAAAAAGGAGTTTGTAACAATGTCAGGTGGGGAATTACTGAAGGTGGCAGGACAGGTTGAAGGAGCAGTTAGTAAAGCATATGACATCCTGGGCTTTATCAATAGAGGCACTGAGTGCTAAAGCAAGGGAATCATGGTAAACCTGGTTCAGCCTCAACTGGAGTACTGTGTTCAGTTCTGGGCATCACACTTTAAGAAGGGTGTGAAGACATTAGGACAGGTGCAGAAGTGATTCACGAGAATGATTCCGGGATGAGGAAATTCAGTTAAGTAGATAGAATGGAGAAGTTAGGGCTGTTCCCCTTGGAGAAGGTTGAGAGGAGGTTTGATGGAGGCATTTAATATCATGAGGGGTCTGAATAGAGTAGATAGAGAGAAACTTCTTCCCAATGGTAGAAGGATAGAGAACCAGATAGCACAGATTTAAGGTAATTGGCAAAAGAAGCAATGGCGACATGAGGAAAACTTTTTTCATACAGCGAATGATTAGAGTCTGGAATGTACTGCCTGAAAATGTGGCGGAGGCAGGCAGGATTCAAGAGGAAATTGGATTATTATCTGAAAAGGAAGAATGTGCTGGGTTATGGGGAGAAGGCAGGAGAGTGGCACTAAGTGAACTGTTCCTTCAGAGAGCCAGCACAGACCTGGCAAGCCAAATGAGTTTCTTCTGGACTGTAACCAGTCTATGATTCTATGAAAGTAGGCTATCCTTATTTAAAGGGCCTGCAGTTAGAAAATTGATCCTAAACATCCCAGCTTGAAATAGAATGCGAACCGCAATATTCCACACATTGACCTGCCCGAATTGTTAACATAGCTTCAAGGCTGGCTCATTAGAAAATTAACTTCTTTGTTTCAGTAGCTTCGGCCTGCAGCAATTTAAACATCCCCACATTTGCTTTGTTTTAAAACACACATAAAATAGATTTTTCATTTGTTTTTAACATACACATTGATCTTGTTGGAAATGTATATGTCTATTTTGAGCAAGGAAGTCATCAAGCTTGGCTACTAAGGCTTCTCTAGTCGCAGGAAGGCAAATGGAATGAATGGAATGTTGTTGTTTATTGCAAGGGGAATGGAATATAAAAATTGGGATATTTTGCTACGGTTGTACAGGGCGTTGGTGAGACCACATCTGGAGTGCTATGAACAGTTTTAGTTCCCTGATTTAAGTTCAGAGAAGGCTCACTATGCTGATGCCTGGAATTGGTGAGGGGTTATCTTATGAGGAGAGGTTGAACAGGTTGGGCCTGTATCCATCGGGGTTTAGAAGAATGAGAGGTGATCTTATCAAAACATAAAATCCTGAGGGGACTGGAAGGATGTTTCCCCTTGTGGGAGAGACTAGAACTAGGGGACACAGTTTAAAAATAACAGGTCTCCCATTTAAGACAGAGATGAGGAGAAATATTTTTCTCTCAGAGGGTCGTGAGTCTTTGGAACACTCTTCCTGGGAAAGTGATGAAGACAGGGTAATTGAATATTTTTAACACAAGAGGGGTAGGTGGGAATGTCGAGCTGAGGTCACAATCAGATCAGCCATGATCTTATCAAATGGCAGTGCAGGCTCGAGGGGCCGAATGGCCTACTCCAGCTAATTCATATGTTCGATGCTGACAAATAATGACTAGGACAGTACTAGACCTCAGCTTGCAGGAGAGCAGAAATGAAAAGGCAGAATGAATACCTACAATCTGGAACACCTCTGGGGATACTGCTATGTCTGTAATAAATTAGCCATGTTTGAAATAAATCTTCGAATTGAACACCTTTTCTCATACTTGCTTAAGGAATAAAATGAAAGCCCATTGCCGTGTCATTGCTGATCCGCAATGCCGTGACTCGGATTCGAACCGAGGTTGCTGCGGCCACAACGCAGAGTACTAACCACTATACGATCACGGCGAGCTACATGGGCGGTTGAGCAAACCGCTGAAAATCAGCCTCAAATACAACAAACACCAAGTTTCACAATAGTAATCGCGATGTGATTAAACACGACCAAACGATCAATAAAATTGAATGTGGTTCACCGAATATCTTATCTGAAACCTCCTGATTTCGCATTTAGTTTGAGATGGCCACTTTCCGAATAATTAAGTTATTTATTTTGCAGAGAGCTGCTCCAAAATAGAAGAACGCGGAGGTAAACGAAGCAGCCGAATACATTTGAAAGGCCATTATCGAGTTTCACCAGGGTAATGCAGTCATCCCGCAGTCACAACAAAATATTTTAGATTTGATGTCGCTGATCTCGCTGCTCAGAAGAACATTGCACACTCAAAATAGGCTTAGCTTGCAAGATTTATAAAAACAATTATTTCCTGTCATTAATAATGAAGGAACAGCACCTCAGTAAAATAAATGTAAGCATTCCATTTATGAGATTATTGCAAACATTTAAATACACAATCAGAGCTTTAGGAGCTTGAATGGTTCAGTTTAATAAAACTAAAATATGTCTTGAGATGTTTCAACATCTTAGACCCACCGAAAGTTACTTAATCCTTAAATTACCACCTCCAACTTGAACAAACTTCAAAAACTTCGTTTATTAAAATCTCTATTTGGTAACTAATTTTCTCTTTGCTCTTTTCAGTTCCACACATCAAGGGGGCAGGAGGAATATCTTTGCCTTCTTTTTGGCTCCTCCCTGCACAGACACAGAAGAATTTATTTGTGCTTTTGTGATCCGGATGGTGAGAGAGCGACTTTCCAGTGGTGCTGTCGCAATTTTGCATTCAGTAGCAGAGAGCTCGTCGCTGCTGGTGCACTTCATACAGAGACCCGCAGCCAGAAAAAGGCACAGGGTGGGCTTTTGCATAGCCACAATATAGCACCAAAGGACGCATATTTATCATGGGTTTACCATGCCCGTTGAAATAAGGCAGCCAAGCTTTGGAAAAAATGTGATGCTTGCGATGCTGTTAAGTTGCACGCTGGATA
This sequence comes from Cetorhinus maximus, assembly GCF_964194155.1. Lineage (NCBI taxonomy): Eukaryota > Metazoa > Chordata > Chondrichthyes > Lamniformes > Cetorhinidae > Cetorhinus > Cetorhinus maximus. The sequence continues at coordinate 19,718,486 of NC_135887.1, read as the reverse complement.
AGGAAAGGATCCACTTATACAAAAGTACCCACCTACTCTGTTATATGTTGACAGCTCTGTAAGCCGCCATAACAACAACCTACGACACAGCATGGTCAGTACAATTCATCGAGCTCATAGCGAGCTGCAGTTGAATCGGAAGTCTTGGTTTAGAGAACTGATGTGGAATCCAACCTGGGGCCTTGTTGTCTGCACCCTCTTTGTCACTTTAATGAACAATTTCTATGCACTTCTATTGCTGCATGTTATTAAGTATGTTTAAAAATTCGTACCAAACTTAACAATATTGCTTAATTCATGATATTGCAACAATCAAGTGAGTATCCTGGACCAGTCAGAGTGAGAAGGGCTAAATAAATTGCTCCATGCTTCAGGAGAAGGTCAATAAATAACAGCTTTACCCCATCTCCTAGTTCTCCAAATACAAGCAAGTACTGTGTTAACATCAGTGATGATGTTGCTGTATTTGATACTGGAAGAATTTGTTTCACTGCTGTTTGGTTCAGAACTGTTACAATGGTACAACTGCTTAATTAGATATATATTTATATATGTTATAAATATATTACAAGAACGGTAATAATAAAATGGTTATCTACACATTTCATTCCAAGAAAGGCCAGCAATTAACTAAAGTCAGTTAATCTACCTGTAACATGACAACGTGATGCTGATTAACAAACTGAACTAGCACAACCTAGACCCAGATTCCAAAAGCCATGTGTTTTTACTGACCATGAAACTGACTCAAAAGGGACACTCAGCCCATTTCTTATGAATACAGTTCGATCTTATTTTTGACTGCGGGTAAGGTAAGGTACTAAAGTCAATGCACACCCTCCAATCGCCAATTGTTGAGGTTGGGAGGTGGCAGGACCATTTGTGGCTGTAATAACTCCACAGTCATAGCCTATAAACCCTCACTATCAAGTCAAGTGGCGTCATTACAGCTGCAAATTATTCTGTCACCTCCCAACCTCTACAATGTCACATATTCCAACATTGGTTCAAGGGCTACCAGTTTAAAATTCTCACCTTTATGTTTAAATTCTCTGTGCCCTCACCTTTCCCTTTCCATGTAACCTCCTCTTGCACTACAATCAACACCCTCCCACTCCCCACCCACAGCATTCCTGAACTCTCTGTTCCTCTCACTCCAGCCTTTTAAGTATCCACACCCTTGTTCCAATCTTTTACGGCTGTATCTTCAGCCACCTAAACCCCACACTCCTTCCCAAAATCCCTCTGCCTTGTCAGGTGCGGCTCAGTTGGTAGCGCTCTTGCCTCTGAACTCTATTATTCAAAAAGGGAGGGAGACAGAAAGCGGGAAACTACAGGCCAGTGAGCTTAACATCTGTCGTAGGGCAAATGTTAGAAGCTATTATTAAATACGTTATAGCAAGGCACTTGGATAAGCTCAAGGTCATCAAGCAGAGTCAGCATGGTTTTGTGAAGGGGAAATCATGTTTAACCAACTTATTGGAGTTCTTTGAGGAAGTAACGTGCTGTGGATAAAGGGGAGCCAGTGAATGTACTGTACTTAAGATTTCCAGAAGGCATTTGGTAAATTGCCACGTCAAAGGTTATTATGCAAAATAAAAGCTCATGATATGGGGATAACATATTGATATGGATAGAAGATTGGCTGGCTAACAGGAAGCAGAGACTAGGCACAAATGGGTCTTTTTCAGGTTGACATGATGTAATGAGTGGTGTGCCACAGGGATCAGTGCTGGGACCTCGGCTGTTTACAATTTGTATAAATGACTTAAATGAAGGGATGGATGGGATAGTTGCCAAATCTGCTGATGACACAAAGATAGGTAGGAAAGTAAGTTGTGAGTAGGACATATGGAAGCTACAAAAATATATAGATAGGTTAAGTGAGTGGGCAAAGATCTGGCAAATGGAGTATAATGTGGGAAATTTGAAATTGTCCATTTTGGTAGGAAGAATAAAATAATCATATTATCTAAATGGTGAGATATTGCAGAGCTCAGAGGTGCAGAGGGATCTGAGTGTCCTAATGCATGAATCACAAAAGGCTAGTATGCAGGTACAGCAAGTAATTAGGAAAGCTATTTGAATGTTATCATTTATTGCAAGGGGAATTGAATACAAAAATAGGGAGGTTATGCTTCAGTTGTACAGGGCATTGGTGAGACCACATTTGGATTACTGTTGTTCAGTATTGGTCACCTTGCTTAAGGAAGGGTGTAAATGCGTTGGAAGCAGTTCAGGGAAGGTTTACCAGACTAATATCTGGAATGGGTGGATTGTCTTATGAGGAAAGGTTGGACTGAGTTGGCTTCTATCCGCTGGAGTTTAGAAGAGTAGGAGGCGACTTGATTGAAACACATAAGATACTGAGAGGTCTTGACAGGGTGGATGTGAAGAGGATGTCTCCTCTTGTGGGAGAATATAGAACTAGGAGTCACTGTTTAAAAATGAGGGGGTCACCTATTTAAAACAAAGATGAGGCGAAATCTTTTCACTCAGGGGGTCTTAAGTCTTTGGAACTCTCTTCCTGAAAAGGTGGTGGAAGCAGAGTCTTTGAATATTTTTAAGGCAGAGGTAGAAAGATTCTTGGTATGCAAGGGGATGATAGGCTTTCAGAGGTAGGTGGGATGCAGATTTAAGGTTACTATCAGATCAGCCATGATCTTATTAAATGACGGAGCAGGCTCGAGGGGCTGAATGGCCTTTAACTGCTCCTTGTTCATATCTTCATATGAACCACAAGGTTCTGGGTTAAAGTCCCACTCCAGGGATTGAGCACATAAAATCAAGGCTGCCACTCCAGTACAGTACTTGAGGAAGCACTGCAATGTTGGAAGAGCTGTCTTTTGATGAGATGTTAAACTGAGTTCCAGCTGCCTGCTCAGGTGGAGGTAAAAGGTCCATGGCACAATTTCGAAGAAGAGGAGGGGAGGTATCCCTGGTGCCCTGGCCAATATCTATCCCTCATTCAACATCCCAAAAATGTATTGCCTGGTCAATATTACATTGTTAACCATATTCATAAAAAATTGTTGGTGGAATATGGTTGTTCGTCTGTAATGCCAACAGAAACAGCTTAAAGGAACTGTATATATACAAGTTGTTCCTTCCCAGCAAGATAAGAATCAACAGCAGGGATCCTGGCTGATTTTCCACAAAAAATTGCATTATCCCTATTGCGCCAAGTTAATTCAGAATCAACCAGGATTAAATCAACAATTTTCTGGGTATGTATAGTTTAGTTACACTGACTTTACCAATCAAACTATTAGGGAAGTTATATTGTTTAAAATGTTGTGTTATGACCGGTCTGCAGGTGAGATTCCCCCAATTTGTTATGATCCCAGACGAGGTACCCAAAATTGTTATGCTCCTGGGTGAAGAGGGGTGAACTGGCTCCTTTTCTTTATTCAACCCCCTCGGTTGGTCACAACAAGGTTAATTTGAAAAGGATCCCTTCCCTCACAGATACCTTTTCCCGGTCCAAACGTATTTGCGTTTTAAAAGGAGCCAATTTAACCAGGCTGTCTTGAGTCAAAGAAAGAATGAGCTATTAGTTACTAAACGTGACATAAAATAATAAAATCACAACACAGATTAGAAATGAGGAATTGAGTCCAAAATAAAAATTAAAAAGATGTATGAATCAGTCCTTTGGCTTGTCTGTGAGGAACAACTTGTGAAATGTTGCGGCCATTAAGTTGGGGTGATTCCGGTAGTGCTGACTTTGGCAGTTGAGCAGTTGGTTTGGAGGTTCTTGGTTCTGCAGGTTAGCTGAAAGGAGTTCTCCTGTTTCCTTTTCGACTGTGGCTTTGCTGACTGGCGGCTTGCTTCCAGCCATCAAGAGAAAGTTTTTTTATCTGCAAGAGCAGGGATGCCAAGTCGATGTTCTTCAGCTGTGACCTTCACAGCACACACACACCAGAACAGAACACCAGGCTAGCACACAGAATTAGGATTGCAGTTGGCTTTTTTAAACCCCCTTCCTTGTGTATTCCTGAAGGGAAAAACAAACATGTCTTTCGCCCAGATCAGTTTTATTTTCAACTCAGTCTGGGATATAACTCGACAGGAGGTGGTTTCGGCTGAGATGGTAATAATTTTCCATTATCTCAGTAACCACAAAAGATTACAGTTCAGTTTGTTTGTATCTTTTCCTTTGACGAGCCTCTGTCTGAAATAGGCTGTGTCGTATCTTTTAGGTGCGACATTCTGTTTTCTCTGAACTAGTTGGTCAAGTAATCCACATAGGAATTTTCCAGCAAGGGGTTACTTTACAGTTTCAGCCAGCTTTTGCTTGCATGTCCTTTTTTTAAAAAGCACATGTCTTACTTAAAATTTTAATATGTCCATAAGTAATTTGGAGATAGGATCCGTGGTCATGGCAGTTGCAAATGACTAATAACTGACCAAATTAATCAACTTCTATTTTGCATTATCTATACTTGCAGTGAAGCATAGTCCATAATTTATTTCAAAAGGGAACTAGTTTTCATGATTAAACAAGAGAAAAATTAAAGTTTATGGCAAGGGAGTAGGCATGTGACAGCCAGGTTGCCCAATGGGAGAATAACAGTAGTGCAAACTTGATGGGCAAACAGCGTTTTTTTGCAATGTAATATTTTATGATTCTATGATCATTGTTTCATATGCTTATTATTGAGCAGTTAGGTGTGGGGATATACAAAGATATTTACAGAGACAGCATAATACTAAGTCCATGTCTTTCTTAATAAAAATAATAAACTCACTAAAGTTATACAGTAAATCTGAAGTCCAAGCCTAATCTTAATACAGAATCCTCAAATACAAGATTCCCACCTTTCTTTAGGACTTTTTTCACTTTGGTGTGGTTGCCCTCTCTAACAAATTGATGCAACTGCGACCCTGATGTATCAGCTTTCACTGTACCAAGTTGTACGGGGCAGGGTACAGGGAGCAGTACCAGGTGAGACATCCTAAGAAAAGTCAAATAAAAAGTAGGAACTCAGTATAAAATTAATTCACAGTTAATGCCTGATATCTTGAATTTTTATATGAAGATGTAAAGAAAACACTGCATTTTGCTTCATAAATGTCTTTGATATTGAAAGTAGATCAGCGACACATCTGAAACTCTCCTGCAAATAGTAGTTGATGCTAGGTCAGTTTAAATCTGAGATTGACTGGCAGGCTTTTGTTAACCAAAGGTATTGAAAGTTATGAGGATTTCGGTCACAGATGGGCCATGATCTCACTGAATGGAGGAACAGACTCGAGGGGCTAAGTGGCTTACTCCTGTTCCTACGTGTTTCATGTATAGCAGAATTTTAACACAGCAGCAGGAAGTAGAAAAGAACCAAGGCTCAACAACAGGTCTGGGGCCTGGAAGTGAAACAGACACAGGAACCAGAAAAACAATAAGGCAGTGAGAAGAGGTTGAAATCAAAGGAGAAAGATGGAAATCAGGAGCATTAGGTGTCAAGGGATCAAAGTGAAGGCAGGTGAGTGGAAGAAGACCAAAACAGTGGAAAAGTAAGTGACAGGAGCAAAGGAGCAGGAAGGAGGAGGTTTGAACTATGACAGCATGCAGAGCTGCAGAGATGGAGAAATGGAACAGGCTGGCAATGAGGCATGAGCAAGGCAAGAAAAAGTAGGAAGAATGGAACAGCAGCTGGGGCAGAGGTGGAAACACAGTGCATGGTGGGGGTTTTGGTTGGGCTCGGAGTGTCACCACTGAACCAAGACTGCCCATTAAAGCTACAATTCAGCGGGAAAAATCCTGGAAAGAGACTGAATCTCATGAATACTCATTTAGTCATGATTGGCCTGAGTCAGGAAATTATGTGTTCAAATCCCACTCTAAAGGTTTGGGCATTTAATCCAGTCTGATTAGAATTCTAATCCTTTCTATTTAAGCATTACATTGATGGAGCTTCTAAATGGAGGTGCCATCTTTCAAATGATACATTAAGCTGAGGCTCCATCTGCCCTCTCAAATGGATTGCCCTTTTAGAGAGATCCCTGGGTGTCATGGCCAACATTTATCTCCCAGTCAATGTCACAAAAAGATTACTGGTCATTGTCACATTGTTGTTTGTGGGAACTTGTCCACAAATTGACTGTCATATTCTCTATATTTACAACAGTGACTACACTTCAAAAGTACTTAATTGTCTGTAAAGCACTTTGGGACATCCTGCAGCTGTGAGAGACCCTGTAGAAACAAAAGCTTGTTCTTTCTTTTTCTTTTCCTTTCCTTCCATTCTATGTTAAGGATAACGGTGTAAGGATAGGCCCAGCAACTAGTCCAGTCAGTTTGACCTCGGTGGTGGGGAAGCATTTAAAAATGATAATCTGGGACAAAATTAACAGGCACTTGGCCAAATGTGGATACATTAAGGAAAGCTAGGAAGGATTTGTTAAGGGCAGATCATAATTAGCTAACTAAATTGAGTTTTTGATGAGGTAACAGAGAGAGTTGATGAGAGTAATGTGGTTGATGTGGTGTACATGGACTTCCAAAAGGCTTTTGATACAGTGCCACGTTATCAGGATTGTCAGCAGAGCTACAACCCACAGAATAAAAGGGACAGGAGCAACATGGATACAAAATTCGCCGAGTGACAGGTAACAGAGAGAGGTGAACTGTTATTTTTTGGACTGGAGGAAGGTAAACAGTGGTGTTCCCCAGAGGTAGGTATTAGGACCACTGCTTTTCTTGATTTATATTAATGACCTTGACCTGGGTGTGCAAGCACAAGTGATGAACTGTGTGGAGGAGACTGACAGACTTCAAGAGGACATAGACTGGCTGAAGGAATGGGGCGACTGGTGGCAATTCAAATTTAACGCAGCAAATTGCAAAGTGATGTATTTTGGTTGGAAGAACAAGTAGAGGCAATATAAAATAAAGGATACGATTCTAAACGGGGTGCAGAAGCAGAGGGACCTGGGGGTATATGTGCTCAAATGGTTGAAAATGGCAAGGCAGGTTGAGAAGGTGGTTAATAAGGTATACAGGGTCCTGGGCTTTATAAATAGAAGCATAGAGTACAAAAGCAAGAAAGTTATGATGAACCTGTATAAAACACTGCTTCATCTCGACTATTGTGTTCAATTCTGGGCCCCCACTTTAGAAAGGGTGTGAAGGCTCAGGGAAGTGTGCAGCAAGGATTCATGAGAATTATTCCAGGGATGAGGGATTACAGTTACATGGATAAATAGAAGAACTTGAAATCTAGAAGGACAAGGGCAGTAGATGCATGGGAACACCATCACCTGGAAGTTCCCCGCCAAGCCACACACAATCCTGACTTGGAAATATATTGCCGTTCCTTCACTGTTGCTGGGTCAAAATCCTGGAACTCCTTCCCTAATAGCACTGTGGGTGCACCTGCACCACATGGACTGGAGCAGTTCAAAAAGGCAGCTCACCACCACCTTCTCAAGGGCAATTAGCGACGGACAATAAATGCTGGCCTAGCCAGCGACACCCACACCCCATGAATGAATTTTAAAAAGTGAGGGTTTTTTAAATAGCACAGTGCAGAGTAGAAGAACAACAGTTCTAGCTCACAGCCCAGATAACTCAATGCTCTGTGTTAATAAATACTTACTAGTTTGAATACTGCGAGCGTTTTTACTGTTCTTGGCACTACCACCTCATTGTGGGGGAAATCCCAAATCATCAGAGAACCCAGACCTAGTTTAATGTCAACAGCCTGAGACAGGTGCAAATTGATTGTAACCCTAAAAGTACTGAAACTCTGCAAATGGGTAACTGAGAATGATTTTTAATGCTACCCCCACCCCATGCCCCACCCTGGGACCTTCTGGCACTTTGAGATCCCTTCTCCTCTCCAAAATCTTCTGCACTGCTCCTACTTCGTCACCCTGACCCTAACCCCCGGTGTCTCTCTCTCTCTACCCTAACCCCCGGTATCTCTCTCTCTACCCTAACCCCCGGTGTCTCTCTCTCTACCTTAACCCCCGGTGTCTCTCTCTCTCTCTACCCTAAGCCCGGTGTCTCTCTCTCTCTACCCTAACCCCCGGTGTCTCTCTCTCTCTCTACCCTAACCCCCAGTGTCTCTCTCCCTCTACCCTAACCTCCCAGTGTCTCTCCCTCTCTACCCTAACCCCTGTGTCTCTCTCTCTCTACCCTAACCCCCGGTGTCTCTCTCTATCCTAACCCCCGTGTCTCCCCCTCTCTACCCTAACCCCCAGTGTCTCTCTCCCTCTACCCTAACCCCCATGTCTCTCTTTCTCTACCCTAACCCCTGTGTCTCTCTCCCTCTACCCTAACCCCCGGTGTCTCTCTCTCTACCCTAACCCCCGGTGTCTCTCTCTCTCTCTACCCTAACCCTCGTGTCTCTCTCTCTCTCTACCCTAGCCTGTGTCTCTCTCTCTCTCTACCCTAGCCTGTGTCTCTCTCTCTCTCTACCCTAGCCCCTGTGTCTCTCTCTACCCTAAACCCCAGTGTCTCTCTCCCTCTACCCTAACCCCCGGTGTCTCTCTCTCTCTACCATAACCCCCGATGTCTCTCTCTCTCTCTACCCTAACCCCCCTGTGTGTCTATCCCTCTCTACCCTGACCCCCCGGGGTCCCTCTCTCTCTCTACCCTAATCCCCGGTGTCTCTCTCTCTACCCTAACGCCCGGTGTCTCTCTCTCTCTCTCTCCTAACCCCCGGTGCCTCTCTCTCTCTACCCTAACCCCCGGTGTCTCTCTCTCTACCCTAACCCCCGGTGTCTCTCTCTCTACCCTAATCCCCGGTGTCTCTCTCTCTCCCTCTACCCTAACCCCCGGTGTCTCTCTCTCCCTCTACCCTAACCCCCGATGTCTCTCTCTACCCTAACCCCCGGTTTCTCTCTCTTTCTCTACCCTAATCCCCGGTGTCTCTCTCTACCCTAACCCCCGGTGTCTCTCTCTCTACCCTAACCCCCGGTGTCTCTCTCTCTACCTTAACCCCCGGTGTCTCTCTCTCTCTCTACCCTAACCCCCGGTGTCTCTCTCTCTCTACCCTAACCCCCAGTGTCTCTCTCTCTCTCTCTCTACCCTAACCCCCGGTGTCTATCTCTCTCTACCCTAACCCCCGGTGTCTCTCTCTCTCTCTCTACCCTAACCCCCGGTGTCTCTCTCTCTACCCTAACCCCCGTGTCTCTCTCTCTCTACCCTAACCTCCGGTGTATCTCTCTCTACCCTAAGCCCCGGTGTCTCTCTCTCTCTCTCTACCCTAACCCCCGGTGTCTCTCTCTCTCTCTCTCTCTACCCTAACCCCCGGTGTCTCTCTTTCTCTATACCCTAACGCCCAGTGTCTCTCACTCTCTCTCTCTCTACCCTAACCCCCAATGTCTCTCTCTCTCTACCCTAACCCCCGGTGTCTCTCTCTCTCTACCCCAAGCCCCGGTGTCTCTCTCTCTCTCTACCCTAACCCCCAGTGTCTCTCTCTCTCTCTACCCTAACCCCCAGTGTCTCTCTCTCTCTCTACCCTAACCCCCGGTGTCTCTCTCTCTCTCTACCCTAACCCCCGGTGTCTCTCTCTCTACCCTAACCCCCAGTGCCTTTCTCTCTCTCTACCCTAACCCCCGGTGTCTCTCTCTCTACCCTAACTCCCGGTGTCTCTCTCTCTCTCTACCCTAACCCCCGGTGTCTCTCTCTCTCTCTCTCTATCATAACCCCCGGTGTCTCTCTCTCTCTCTCTCTGTATCATAACCCCCGGTGTCTCTCTCTCTCTCTCTCTCTATCATAACCCCCGGTGTCTCTCTCTCTCTCTCTCTCTCTATCATAACCCCCGGTGTCTCTCTCTCTCTACCCTAACCCCCGGTGTCTCTCTCTCTCTACCCTAACCCCCGGTGTCTCTCTCTCTCTACCCTAACCCCCGGTGTCTCTCTCTCTCTACCCTAACCCCCGGTGTCTCTCTCTCTCTCTATCATAACCCATGGTCCCGCCGCCATTTTGGATTCTCTCCAACCGTCGGTTGGGGACCCGCGGCTTTTTGTAAGGTTTTGTTTTTTTAGGGAGTCCCGGTTAGATATGGATGGATTGATTGAATTTACCTCTTTCCTAGCTTTTCCACCCGGCCACCGTTTCAGAATTTCTATTTCAATAAGATGATTTTTTTTGTTTTGTTGCGCGTGTCGAATTTGGCGTCGCGGCCAGGAAGGGACACGCGGTCCCGGGGCTGCGGCGGCGCTGGGAGCGCGGGGCGCGCGCACCTCCCCCAGCGCCAGCTCCTAACGCGACCCTCCCTCCTGCTTCAGCTCCCCCTATGGCCGCCTCCCAGTACTGCTCCTTAACACACGAGAGCTGCTCAGTTATATGGGGTTGGGGGGCCAAACCATGCTAACTCTCCGTTTTGCTGTTGCTGTTATTAATTAATTGTAATAGTTCAGAAGCCAACTCTACCCAGACCTCAACTGAAACGACTCCAGTTTGAAAATTATCCCTTTCCTACCTTGCTTTTAAGTAAGTGTAGGTGTGTATTATCAGGAAAGGATGGACCGACTGGGTCTCTTTTCTCTTGAAAAACGAAAGCTGAGGGGTGACCTAATAGAGATCTTCAAAAGTTATGAAAGATTTTGATAGAGTGGATAGGGAGACAATGTTTCCTCTTGTGGGGTAGAGCACAACTAGGAACCATCAATGGAAGGTAGTCACCAAGAAATCCAACATGGAATTTTTCAGAAGAAACTTTCTTCAGCCAAAGAGTTGTGAGGTTGTAGGACTGGCTACCACAGGGAGTGGTTGAAGTGAATAGTATAGATGCATTTAAGGGGAAGCTAGGCAAGCATATGAGGGAGAAGGGAATAGAGGGTTACAATGAAATATGGTTACAATGATATATTAATATGATGGGAGGCTTGAGTATATCTCGATTGAAAGTTATGAAATATCACCTTAAATGTCTGCCACCGCTTCTCTACTATCTTACCTTTTAAGCTATTTTCCCATTAAATTATAGCCAACTCTATCTTCATAACCTTGTAATTACCTTTATTAAAGTTTAAGACACTAGTTTCAGACCGAAATTTCTCACCCTCAAACTGAATGTGAAATTTTATCATGTTCTCAGTATGTGGGGTGCTTCAACTGTTGCTATAGAGGAAAATGTAGCAGACAATTTGTGCACAACAAGGTCCCACAAACAGCAATTAGACAATGACCAATTAATCAGTTTATCTCATGGTGGTTGAGGAATAGATGTACTCAAAAAATTGATTGTTCTTCAAACAATGTCATAGCATCTGCAATATACATGGAAAGGCAGAAAGGGACTCAGCTTATCATCTCTTCTACATACTAGATTGGTTCCTGGGATGAGGGGGGTGTCCTATGATGAGAGGCTGAGTATATTGGGTAACAAGGTACCCTGAACCTTGTTGTTTTTCCATGGCTGGGTAATCTAGATCATGGAGGCATAGTCTCAGGATAAGGGGTTGAACATTTAGGACTGAGATGAGGAGAAATGTCTTCACTTAGAGGGTTGTGAAGCTTTGGAATTTGTATGCTCCATTGCTGAGTATATTTAAGGCCAGGATAGGCAGATTTTTGGTCTCTCAGGGAACCAAAGGATATGAGGGTCAGGTGGAAAAGTGGAGTTGAAGCACAAGATCAGCCATGATCGTGTTGAGAGGTGGAACAGACTGGAAGGGCTGAATGGTCAACTCCTACTCTTATTTCTTATGTTCACTCTGACAATGCACAATTGCCACATTATTGCATTGAAGTGTCAATGTAAGATTTGTGCCCAAGCCATGGAATAGAGATTGAATCCTTGATATTCTGAGTTGAGCTCAGGAGTGCTAACATTGAGCCAAGCTGACACCATGAACATTGGTTATTAGATCCATTATTTTAAATACATTGAGAAAATAGACAGCATTGTACATAATTAGATCAGATAGCTATCAAATAGGTGTAGAGCACGGGCTACGATAACCAGGGTAGAAATCTCACAAATGTGATCTTCATGCAAATAATTGGTGAAAGTTATACCAGTGAACAGTTTACTTTGTGCATGGTCTAGGAATCCATTGCTTTGCTGACATCAAAAATTTCCTGTCATAAGTCTGGGGGAGGAGAGTGAGATTCTACCTGTCGACAATTTTACCAAGAAAGTTCTCATCTGTATAAATCACTCAAATACCAAGAGGAGTAATTCTTTTGTGACTGTTGAATTGCTTTTAAAAATGAATTGCTCTTCAAGGTCTACAGATCAGTCATGATCCAACTGAATGACAGAACAGGCTCAAGAGGTTGCTTCACTCTCCATATTCCTATGTAACTAATCTGCTTACAAATCAAAATAATCTTAATTTAATAAAAGAAGTGAAAATTGGATTCATTCTATTAGTTGTAAGGCTGTGTTTGCTGCCAACATGATGCATGCACAGTTGTATCATTTCACTCCATGATGTCACTGCGAGCAATAGAGATCAGAACTCTACTCATTCCGCCAGCCTCAGTGTGATACTTGTCCTCTCCATTTAGTTTCTTGTTTCTTTTCAGATTTTGGAACCAGAAAGGGCTATTTTATTCAGCGCAAAATACAATATGCATTTTCCCCTAGGTAATTTCCTTTAGCTTTATCTTTTTCTATGGCGTGCACCCACTTCAAGCAAGTTGGCATGTACATAGAGTCTGGGGACTTCAAATTCCCTTTACAATGCAATAGAGATTTTCATGCTCCTGATTCTGAAGCTACTGAATCACCTGGACGCAACCACAAATATTAAAAGTGGGTTGGGAAATTAGCTGGCTCCTTTATGGGTGTGTGATCCTCCTCACCTGATTTTTCTCGATGCTCTGTACCTGGATGATTCAATGTGCCCAAGTTAGGAACACAAGAAATCTGTTCTATTTTTATAAAAATCCAATGAGAATGCTAAATATATAGATCATATTTTATCTAGCCTCAAATTCTGAGTGTCAATTTAAATTTGTACATCTATTTTCATGTGTCGACAAGATTCAGCTTTAGGTTTTCTGCACATGCACGGACAAGTGCACAGACGCAGAGGGGTGTTGATGGTCATCTTGCGTTGGCTGGAGACACAGTGTAGTTGTAAATGTTAACACTAATAAAATGTTAACACAAACCTAATTTTAGCCATTACAATGTATGTGATCCTTCACTGATTTCTATTTGGTATTTAGTATTCAACTCATGGGGCGAAATTTTACAGCAGTGGATTTTACGTTCCCACCAACGCCAATGAGGTTTAGAATGTCTCGCCGCATTTTACGGCCCCGTCCTGCCCATGATTAATGCCACACAACCTTCCTGTGTGCAAACAGGCTCCCAGGTTTGTCTAAATTTTTTTTAATTCATTCACGGGATGTGAACTTCGCTGGCTGGGCCAGCATTTAGTGCCCATCCCTAGTTGCCCTTGAGAAGGTGGTGGTGAGCTGCCTTCCTGAACCTCTGCAGTCCATGTGGTGTAGGTACACCCACAGTGCTGTTAGGGAGGGAGTTCCAGGATTTTGACCCTGCGACAGTGAAGGAACAGCGATATATTTCCGAGGCAGAATAGTGAGTGGCTTGGAGCGGAACCTCCAGGTGGTGATGTTCCCATTTATCTGCTGTCCTTCTTCTTCTAGGTGGTAGTGGTTGTGGTTTGGAAGGTGCTGTCTAAGGAGCCTTGGTGAATTCCTGCAGTGCATCTTGTAGATGGTACACACTGCTGTCACTGTGAGTTGGCGGTGGAGGGAGTGAATATTTGTGGATGTGGTGCCAATCAAGTGGGCTGCTTTGTCCTGGACAATGTCCAGCTTCTTCAGTGTTGTAGTCATCCAGGCAAGTGGGGAGTATTCCATCACAATCCTGACATGTGCCTTGTGGATGGTGGACAGGCTTTGGGGAGTCAAGAGGTGAGTTACACGATTCCTAGCCTCTGACCTGCTCTTGTAGCCACAGTATTTATATGGCTAGTCCAGTTCAGTTTCTGGTCAATGGTAACTCCCTGGATGTTGATAGTGATGGTAATGCCATTGAACATCAAGGGGCGATAGTTGGATTCTCTCTTGTTGGAGATGGTCATTGCCTGACACTTGTGTGGTGCAAATGTTATTTGCCACTTGTCAGCCCAAGCCTGGATATTGTCCAGGTCTTGCTGCATTTGGACATGGACTGCTTCATTATCTGAGGAGTGACGAATGGTGCTGAACATTGTGCAATCATCAGCGAACATCCCCTTTTCTGACCTTAAATTGGAAGGAAGGTCATTGATGAAGGAGCTAAAGATGGTTGGGCCTAGGACACTGCCCTGAGGAACTCCTGCAGTGATATCCTGGAGCTGAGATGACTGACCTCCAACAACCACAACCATCTTACTCTGTGCTAGGTATGACTCCAACCAGCGGAGAGTATTCCCCCTGATTCCCCTTGACTTCAGTTTTGCTAGGGCTCCTTGACACTCGGTCAAATGCGGCCCTGATGTCAAGGGCAGTCATTCTTAACTCACCTCGGCAGTTCAGCTCTTTTGTTCATGTTTGAGCCAAGGCTATAATGAGGTCAGGAGCTGAGTGGCCCTGGCGGAACCCAAACTGGGCATCAGTGAGCAGGTTATTGCTAAGCATATGCCGCATGATAGCACTGTTGATGGCCCCTTCCATTACTTTACTGATGATTGAAAGTAGATTGATGGGGTGGTAATTGGCCACATTGGATTTGTCCTGCTTTTTGTATACAGGACATACCTGGGCAATTTTCCACACAGCCAGGTAGATGCCAGTGTTGTAGCTGTACTGGAACAGCTTGGCTAGGGGCACAGCAAGTTCTGGAGCACATGTCTTCAGTACTATTGCCAGAATATTGTCAGGGCCCATAGCCTTTGCAGTATCCAGTGCCTTCAGCCGTTTTTTGATATCATGTGGAGTGAATCGAATTGGCTGAAGACTGGCATCTGTGATGCTGGGGACCTCTGGAGGGGGCCGAGATGGATCATCCACTCGGTGCTACTTCTGGATGAAGATTGTAGCAAATGCTTCAGCCTTATCTTTTGCACTGATGTGCCGGGCTCCTCCATCATTGAGGATGGAGATATTTGCGGAGCCTCCTCCTCCAGTGAGTTATTTAATTATCCACCACCATCCACGACTGGTTGTGGCAGGACTGCAGAGCTTAGATCTGATTCGTTGGTTGTGGGATCGCTTAGCTCTGTCTATCACTTGCTGCTTATGCTGTTTGGCACACAATTAGTCCTGAGTTATAGCTTCACCAGGTTGACACCTCATTTTTAGATATGCCTGGTGCTGCTCCTGGCATGCCCTCCTGCACTCTTCACTGAACCAGGGTTGATCCCCTGGCTTAATGATAATGGTAGAGTGTGGGTATGCCGGGCCATGAGGTTACAGCTGATAAATAACATTGACTTCACTTCAAAAGTAACTTGTTGTTGGTGAAATACTTTGCGAGGTTCAGAGAATGTGCAAGATGCTATATAATTTTTTTTCCAAAAAATTTGTAAAAGCACATTACAAAACATTTCAGCTTGAAAATGACAGAAAGTGCAATAAAATTCAACTTGTCTCCATATAGTATGTTCCACTCCTAGAGGCCTCTATACAATTGTAATTCTCTTGATTTTTGCAACATACATTCCATGTCAGCAAACAGCCTGAGGGCAAAACACTTCAAATTGAAAAATTACAGAAAGTGCAATAGAATTCAACTTCCCTTCATGCAGCATGTTCCACTCTGAGGTGCCTCAATTCAATTTCAATACTCTTGATTTTAGCAAAGTACATGCAATGTCAGGCATGCAGCCTGAGGGGTCCTACACAGTTTCCAGCCCCTTGATGTACTATGGCTGAAAGGTCTTAGACAGTGACCTTTCTCCATTGCGCCCCTGCAGTGGCTGCCCCAAGTTTTAGTGCGTCCCTCAGCACGTAGTCCTGGATTTGGAATGTGCCAGTCTGGAAAACTCGGTTGGGGACAACTCTTTGCACTGGAAAACCAACAAGTTTCGGGCAGACTAAAGAGCATCTTTCACCGAGTTGATGATCCTCCAGCCGCAGTTGATGTTTATCTCAGCGTGTGTCCCTGGGCACAGTCTGTAGAGAACAAAGTCCTTGTCACGGAGCTGTTCAGGGTGAACCTTGACAAAAACCACTGCATCTCTCTCCATTCCTTCTTTGTAAAGGTACATTCCAGAAGGAGGTGGGCAACAGTCTCTTCCTCACCACAGCCACTTTGAGGGTAATGTGCGGAGGGGGTGAGACTCTGGGCATGTAGGAAGGATCTGATGAGGAGGGCCTTTCTCACCTGCCAAGCTACATCTTGGTGCTTGTTTGAAAGTTCTGGCGATAAGGAATTCTGCCAAATGACTTTGACAGTCTGCTCAGGGAACCATCCGACAGGATCCACCATCTCCTTTTCCTGCAGGGCCTCGAAGACGTTACATGCAGAACACTGTCAGATGGACTTGTGGTCAAAGGTGTTTTTCTGCATAAACTTTTCCACGAGGGACAGGTGGTATGGCATGATCCAACTATTTGGACTGTTCTGCAGCAATGTGGTCAGACCCATCCTTCGCAACACCTGGGGACATGTAGAATCTCAACGTGTAGTCACATGGTGTTTGCGTACTGAGGGCTTACGGCAAGGAAAGATTATTTCGCTTGTGTCTTGCCAATTTGTCTGTATTCACCCTATCTCTGAAGTATTTCCTTTTCCCATTCAAACTACCGTACATAGTGTTAACTCCAAAATGATGTCTGGCCTGTTCCATGTTGGTCAGCATGGCCATCACTCTGGTGATATGGTGTGTCGAGGAACAGCACCTCGTCCTTCAGTTAGGACTTCTGCTTTGCAGATGCTAATTGAGCAGCAGTGGATCTGCAAGTATTTTTCACTCCAAGCCGGGAACAGCAACACCCCAGAGGGGGTGAGTTTTGGAGAAGCTTCTCCAGCAAAGGTCATCTCAAAACCCGCTCCCTACGTGAACCTCCACATGCCACCTGAGCAGAACACTGCCAAGGAGATCTACCTCAGCCCATCCAAAGTGAAGGAATTTGAGCTCACTACGGGTATGAAGGAGCAGACTAAAGGTCTGGGACTCTCAAAGACAGTGGGTTTGGTAGGAGAATAAATGCTTTAAAATGGGTTTAAAGATTGTATCCATAAATGTGCGTAGCATTAAATCTACTACGCGATGTGTTGCGACCTTGGACTACCTTGCCAAGGTCAAAGCTGACCTGTTGTTTCTGCAGGAGTGTGCGATACCGCACCTCAGCTCCTACAGGCAATGGTCACGAAGGTGGTCCCATGGGCCATCGATCTGGTCGGGCGGAAATGACTCTCGTTCCTCCGGCCTGGGTATTCTGCTGCGGGGAGGCAACTTCACCGTCTCTGAGGTTAAGGAGGTGGTGGGCGGGCGACTCCTCGTAGCAGATGTAATGTACAAGAACGCTCCACTCCGGTTAATTAACGTGTATGGCCCGTCACAAGGGGCTGAGCGGCTGGAGGTTTTTCAGCAGCTCCCACTGCTGCTGGCGACCTCCAGGCCGGTCATTCTGAGCGGTGACTTCATCTGCATCATCGATGCGGCTGGACGATTCAGCAGGGCCGACAGCAGATTGGACGCTACGTCCAGATCCCTGATGGAAACAGTTAAGGATGCCAAGCTGCACGACGTCTTCAGCAACCCTGCAGACAGAGCGCAGCGTAGATACACCTGGTCGCGGCCAGATGGGTCCATTCGTTCCAGGATAGACTTCCTGTTTGTGTCCCGTGCATTCACAGTCAGATCCACCGAGGTCAAGCCGGTGTTCTTCTCTGACCACTGCCTCCTACTGGCGGACTGCCACTTGGAGAAGGACCTGAGGGTGGGCAGGGGGGCATGGAAGCTAAATGTGCAACTGCTGACCCCAGAGAACATTGAGGAGCTCAAGAGGGATTACAAAGGTTGGAGAACCGTGAAACCCCTCTTTGAGTCCCTGACACACTGGTGGGAAGCGATCAAGGGAAACATTAAGAGGTTTTTCATCCTCAAAGGCACCCAGAAAGCTAGAAAGGAACAGAGGGAAATGTCCCGACTCCAGAAAAACATGCAGAATCTGCTCCGGCTGCAGTCGATGGGGGTCGATGTCAAGGAGGAGCTCCAAGAGGTGAAGAGCCAGCAAGCCTCGCACTTTGCCTCGGAGGCCTCCAAGATCATCTTCCGTTCCAGGGTCAGCTCCGTGGAGCAGGATGAGACGTGCTCACGTTTCTTCTTCCAAAAGGTACACAGAGAGAGCTCTGTGATCAGCAGCCTGAAGGAAGAAGACGGCTCAGTAAAGTCATCACGGTCCGACATTTTGAGGATCAGCAAATCCTTTTATGCCGGATTGTATGACGTGAAGCCCACGGACAGCACGGCCTCCCAGTCCTTCCTGTCCTCTATCACGGAGGTCTTAGACGACAGTACGCGGGAGAGCCTGGACAAACCGCTAACTCCTGATGAACTGACTAAGGCCCTTGAGTCCTTCGAGAAGAGTAAGACTCCCGGAAGCGACAGCTTGCCGGCGGAGTTGTATTCGGCTCTGTGGGACTTGATCGGCCCAGACCTGCTAGGAGTGTACGAGAGTATGCTCCTGGCCGGCAGCATGTCAGAATCCATGAGGAAAGGCATCATCACCCTCATCTACAAGCACAAGGGGGGAAGGGAGGAAATTAGAAATTGGCGACCCATTTCACTGTTGAATGTGGACTATAAGATTCTGTCCAAGGTCATCGCCAATCGGGTCAAATCCGCTCTGGAATTGGTGATTCACCCTGACCAGACCTGCACTGTGCCAGGCAGGAAGATCTCTGACAGCCTCGCGTTGCTCAGGGATATGATTGCCTATGTACAGGACAGGGGTGTGGATACCTGCCTCATCAGCTTGGATCAGGAGAAGGCCTTTGACAGAATATCGCACACCTACATGGTGGATGTGCTCTCCAAAATGGGGTTTGGGGAGGGAATTCGAAATTGTATCCAACTGCTCTACACTAACATCAGTAGCGCAGTCTCAATCAATGGGTGGGAAACAGATAGCTTTCCGATTAAATCTGGAGTCAGGCAGGGCTGTCCTCTCTCGCCTGTTCTTTTCGTGTGTTGCATAGAACCCTTTGCCGAGTCCATCAGGAAGGATCCGGGCATAAGAGGAGTGACGATCCCAGGCAGTGGAGGCACTCAGGTAAAAGCCTCCCTGTACATGGATGATGTCGCCGTCTTCTGCTCGGATCCGCTGTCGGTGCGCAGACTGATCCACATCTGCGACCAGTTCGAACTGGCCTCGGGAGCCAACGTAAATCGTGGGAAGAGCGAGGCCATGTTCTTTGGGAACTGGGCTGACCGATCCTTTGTCCCCTTCACTGTCAGGGCTGACGGCCTGAAGGTGCTGGGGATATGGTTCGGAGGGACCGGGGCATGCGTTAGAAACTGGAAGGAGCGAGTGTCTATGGTGAAAAGGAAACTGGGCATGTGGGAGCAACGCTCCCTCTCCATTGCGGGTAAGAACTTGGTCATCAGGTGTGAGGCACTCTCGCTGTTGCTGTACGTGGCGCAGGTCTGGCCCATTCCACACTCCTGCGTGGTGGCCATCACTCGAGCCATCTTCCGCTTTATCTGGAGGTCAAAAATGGATCGTGTCCGCAGGGACGCGATGTACAAGCCTCTGGATAAAGGGGGAAAAAACGTGCCCAACATCGCCCTCATACTGATGGCCACCTTTGTGTGTGGCTGCATCAAGCGGTGCGTAGACCCTCAGTACGTAAACACCAAGTGTCACTACATGCTGAGGTTCTACCTGTCCCCGGTGTTGCGAAGGATGGATCTGGCCACGCTGCCGCGGAACGCTCCAAGTAGTTGGACCGTGCCGTACCACCTGTCCCTCGTTGAAAAATTTATGCAGAAAAACACCTTTGACCACAAGTCCATCAGGCAGTGGTCAGCACGTAATGTCTTAGAGGCCCTGAGGGAAAAGGAGAGGGTGGATCCTGTGGGATGGTTCCCCGAGCAGACTGTCAAAGTCATTTGGCAGAATGCCTCATCGCCAGAACTTTCCAACAAGCACCAAGACGTGGCTTGGCTGGTGGTGAGAAAGGCCCTCCCCGTCAGATCCTTCCTACACGCCAGGAGTCTCACCCCCTCGGCACGTTGCCCTCGAGGTTGCTGTGGTGGGGAAGAGACCGTTGTTCACCTCCTTGTGGATTGTGCCTTTGCAAAGAAGGTCTGGAGAGAGATGCAGTGGTTGCTGTCGAGGTTCATCCCGAGCAGTTCTGTGACACAGGACTCTGTGCTCTACGGGCTGTTCCCAGGGACACACACCGAGACAAACATCAACTGCAGCTGGAGGATCATCAACTCGGTGAAAGACGCGCTTTGGTCTGCCCGAAACTTGTTGGTCTTCCAGCGCAAAGAGTTGTCCCCGACCGAGTGTTGCGGACTGGCACAATCCAAAGTCCAGGACTACGTGCTGAGGGACGCACTAAAGCTTGGGGCAGCTGCCGCAAAGGCGCAATGGGGAAGGGTCGCTGTCTAAGACCTTTCTGCCACAGTGCACCGAGGGACTGGGAACTGTTTAAATCCCCTCGGGCTGTACAGCTCAAAATGAAAGGCTGTAAATGATTGTAATATTGTTTGTACTGATGCACCTGGTGATACATTTTGTAAAAGTTTAACCGGATTGTACCCTTGTAATGGTGTTTTTGAAATGGTTTGGAATGTGATTGAAGATATTTTATGAATAAAGTATATTTTTGCAAAAAAAAATATTTTTCACTCCTGTGCTGTGCTGCCCCTTTAAGTGACTGGTGTGCCTTTAAGAAGCCGGCAGGCGGCTCCAAGAGCTGGTAACAAACTTTGTTGGCGGGGAATGAAGCTGGAGTTTGGGTGCGAGCTGTGAAGCGCGGATTGCTGTTTATTTCTGGCTCTGAAGGGTTATTGTGGGGCTGTTCTGCAAGGGGAGGTTTACAGGAAGCGAGGCGCAGGGGTGAGGAGGGGGCTCCCGCGGTTTGTTTGAGGGATGCGGGCAGGTGGATTGAAGTGAGGCCCGGGCTTCCCGGCTGCTGAGGGAGGGGAAGATGCAAAGGGACCTGGGCAGCTTTCCGCTTCCACCCGGGATCAGGATCAAACTGATCGGCTCCGGCTTCCAAAGCGCCGAGGATCTGAGCGGAGTGAGAGCCAGCGAACTCAGCAAAGGTAAAAAGATACAGTGAATGGCCGTAATATACTGAAAGCAAGAGCCACCGTAACTGACCTAAAGCAGGGGCACAATGCCACCGTAACTGACCTAAAGCAGGGGCACAGTGCCACCGTAACTGACCTAAAGCAGGGGCACAGTGCCACCGTAACTGACCTAAAGCAGGGGCACAGTGCCACCGTAACTGACCTAAAGCAGGGGCACAGTGCCACCGTGACTGACCTAAAGCAGGGGCACAGTGCCACCGTAACTGACCTAAAGCAAAGTCCACAGATGCATCTGCCCATGGCAGTATCGGTAGGAGTGACCACCGCACAGTCGTTCTGGAGATTAAGTCCCAGCTTCACATGGAGGATACCCTCCATCGGGTTGTGTGGTACTACCGCCTTGCTAAACAGGATAGATTTTGAACAGATCTAGCAACTCAAGTCTGGGCATCCGTGAGGCACTGTGGGCCATTAGCAGCAGCAGAATTGTACTCGAACACAATCTGTAACCTCATGGCCTGGCAGAACCCCCCCCACTCTACCATTACCATCAAGCCAGGGGATCAAACCTGGTTCAGTGAAGAGGGCAGCAGGGCATGCCAGGAGCAACACCAGGCATACCTAAAAATGAGGTGTCAACCTGGCGAAGCTATAACTCAGGACTAACTGTATGGCAAACAGCATAAGCAGCAAGTTACAGACAGAGCTAAGCAATCCCACAACCAACGGATCATAAGACCATAAGACGTAGGAGCAGAAGTTAGGCCAATCGGCCCATTGAGTCTGCTCCGCCATTCAATCATGGCAGATAAGTTTCTCAACCCCATTCTCCCGCCTTCTCCCCGTAACCGTTGATCAAATCTAAGCTCTGTAGTCCTGCTACATCCAGTCGTGATTGGTAGTGGACAATTAAACAACTCACTGGAGGAAGAGGCTCCACAAATATCCCCATCCTCAATGATAGGGGAGCCCAGCACACCAGTGCAAAAGATAAGGCTGAAGCATTTGCTACAATCTTCAGCCAGAAGTGCCAAGTGGATGATCTATCCCAGCCTCCTCCGGAGGTCCCTAGCATCACAGATGCCAGTCTTCAGCCAATTCGATTCACTTCACATGATATCAAGAAACGGCTGAAGGCACTGGGTACTGCAAAGGCAATGGGCCCTGACAATATTCCAGCAATAGTACTGAAGACTTGTGCTCCAAAACTTGCCACACTCCTAGCCAAGCTGTTCCAGTACAGCTACAACACTGGCATCTACCTGGCTAAGTGGAAAATTCCCTGGTTATGTCCTGTACACAAAAAGCAGGAAAAGTCCAACCCGGCCAATTACCGGCCCATCAGTCCACCCTCGATCATCAGTAAATTAATGGAAGGGGTCATCAACAGTGCTATCATGCGGTACTTGCTTAACAATAACCTCACTGATATCCAGTTTGGGTTCCGCCAGGGCCATTCAGCTCCTGACCTCATTACAGCCTTGGCTCAAACATGGACAAAAGAGCTGAACTCCTGAGGTGAGGTGAGAGTGACTGCCCTTGACATCAAGGCAGCATTTGACCGAGTGTGGCATCAAGGAGCCCTAGCAAAACTGAAGTCAATGGAAATCAGGGGGAAAACTCTCCGCTGGTTGGACTCATACCTAGCAAAAAGGAAGATGGTGTGGCTGTTGGAGTTCAGTCATCTCAGCTCCAGGACATCACTGCAGAAGTTCCTCAGGGTAGTGTCCTAGGCCCAACAATCTTCAGCTGCTTCATCAACGACCTTCCTTCCTTCACAAGGTCAGAAGTGGGGATGTTCGCTGATGATTGCACAATGTTCAGCACCATTTGCAACTCCTCAGATACTGAAGCAGTCCATGCCCAAATGCAGCAAGGCCTGGACAAAATCCAAGATTGGGCTGACAAGTGGCAAGTAACATTCGCGCCACACCAGTGTCAGGCAATGACCATCTCCAACAAGAGAGAATCCAGTCATCGCCCCTTGATATTCAATGGCATTACCATCATTGAATCCCCCACTATCAACATCCTGGGGGTTACCATTGACCAGAAACTGAACTGGACTAGCCATATAAATACTGTGGCTACAAGAGCAGGTCAGAGGCTAGGAATCGTGCGACGAGAAACTCACCTCCTGACTCCCCAAAGCCTGTCCACCATCTACAAAGCACAAAACAGGAGTGTGATGGAATACTCCCCACTTGCCTGGATGAGTGCAGCTCCCACAACACTCAAGAAACTTGACACCGTCCAGGACAAACCACATCCACAAATATTCACTCCCTCCACCACTGATGCACTGTAGCAGCAGTGTGTACCATCTACAAGATGCACTGCAGGAATTCACCAAGGCTCCTTCGACAACACCTTCCAAACCCATGACCACTACCATCTAGAAGGGCAAGGGCAGCAGACACATGGGAACATCACCACCTGGAAGTTCCCCTCCAAGCCACTCACCATCCTGACTTGGAAATATATCGCCGTTCCTTCACTATCGCTGGGTCAAAATCCTGGAACTCCCACCCTAACAGCACTGTGGGTGTACCTACACCACATCGACCGCAGAGGCTCAAGAAGGCAGCTCACCACCACCATCTTCTCAAGGGATGGGCAATAAATGCTGGTCCAGCCGCTGAAGCCCACATGCCATGAATAAAAAAAGGCATCATCCTACTGTAATATATCTAAAGCAAAGGCATATTTCTATGGTAATATACCTAAAGCAAGTGCACTTTCTTACTGTAATATACTTAAAGGAAGTGTACTTCTATATTATATAAAGCAAGGGCATTCCTACTGTAATGTACTTAAACCGAGGACACCCTCCTACCATATCACACCTAAAGCAAGGGGAGTGGTGTCAGCACTACAGTAATTAAATTATATTGGGAACTGCTTAAAGCAGGGTCATTTCTAATGTACCTGGTTAAAACCAGGGCACCTTCACCAAAGATATCATACCATGGGGGATGCACACTGTAACGCATGCAACAAGGGGTGCACTGTTCCAAAGTTGGGCATGCGACTACTGAACCTGTTTATAAGTTTGGCCTCACTTCTGAAATTCTCATCCTTGTTTACAAATTCCTCAATGGCCTTGCCCCTCTCTATCTCTGTAATCTCCTCCAGCCCCACAATCCTCTGTGATATCTGCACTCCTCCAATTCTGACCTCTTGAGCTTCCTGATTTTAATCACACCACATCATTAGTGGCTGTACCTTCAGTTGCCCAGGCCCCAAGCTCTGGAATATCCTCCCCACACCTCTCCACCTCACTTTCCTCCTTAAAGGGACTGACCACACTCTTGGTGACCCCCCACTAATATCTCCTTCTGTGGCTTGGTGCCATATTTGTTTGCGAAGTGCCTTTGTTCAAAGTGCTATAGACACACAAGTTGTTGATTTAGCAGGTGCACTCCTACAGTGCGGGCACAGCTGAGGCCTTTGGACTGAGGAAAATCCAGCACCCCCCAACTGGAGATTTTAGGCAAGTTGGGTGAAGATGGAATTGTGCTTGGCTGTGATGCCTTCCCAGGTCGCAGAGCCTGATGGATTCGCAGTGAGGAACTGAGTCAGGCCCAGGAGGGTGTCCAGTGCCTGAGGAGCTACACGCTCAGGAGGAGAAGGGGGAAAAAGAGGAGGGGAATTATCTTCCATGCTCTGATCAAATTTAAGAAGATTTCCTTTAAAAGGAAAAGGGAAACTTACATTTATGTAGTTGCTTATGTAGAGGGGAGTTGCCTCTCTAACCTGGTCTGGCTTCCATGTAGCTCTAGTCCCGCATTATATTGTTGCCTGTAGGGCAGTAAATGCCGGTACCATCCATAAAGAAACAATACCTGTAAGTGTGCAATAATCTGCACCAACTCTGAGATCAGGAGATATCTGTCTATCTGCTTCATCCATCCAGAAATGTTTTAACATCTCTCAATGCAGCAGCTGTTCCACAATGCGAAACACCCCTTGTGCGAAGAAGCATTCCCTCACATAGTCCTGTTTTAATGGTTTGAACGTGTATCCCTTTACATCACTGTTTAGAGTTGGGCATCTCCAAGGAGGAGGCGTTGGAAATCCTACAAATCGTGAGACGGGAGGCCTCTGGAGAGGAATCTCAACAGAGCGTGGGGTTGCCGTCTGTTCGGAAGTACACAGCCCTAGAACTCCTGGAGCAAGAACACTCTCAAGGCTCCATCGTCACCTTCTGCTCCGCTCTGGATGAAATCCTTGGGGGTGGGGTGCCCATCGGCAAAATCGTGGAGATCTGCGGTGCTCCTGGCGTTGGGAAAACTCAGCTAAGGTAGGACCCACTCTGCACAGTGGCTGTGTCTCAAATTTGGAACTAAAAAAGGTGCACGTTACAAATTTGAAAAGCTTGCTAGGTTTATCAATAATCATTTCTTTGCAGGCTGTGGGTGATGACTGCCTCAGTGATCTTGTGAGCTGTGTTGGAAGAGCTGAGGTTCGACCTCAGGTCCTTGCCGTGTTACTCAGTCCCAGTCAGAGTGAAGGCTGGAGGAGCTGCAGTGTCTCTGGGCTGGGGGAGTCAGTGTTCCTGCTCTGGATCATTGTTCAGTGCCTCCTGTTGGAAAGTGTCTGCAGTGGCAGGAAATTCAGTCACCAAAAGACTCACATTTAAGATAGTGGCAAAAAAAACCCAGGGTGGGGGAATAAGAGGAGACTTTGTTTTTATGTAGTGAGTTTCTGTGACCTGGAATGCACAGCCTGATAGGCTGGCTCAAAAGTAACTTCCAAAAGGGAATTAGATAAATACTTGAAAACAAAAACATTTGCAGGGCTGTCGGAATAGGACTAAGGAAGGTCGGGCTAACAGAATAGATTTTTCAAAGAGCCAGCACAGGCATGATGGGCTGAATGGCTTCCGTCTCTGCTGTAAGATTCTGAATCTGCATGTGACTGGATCAGCCTTGGTCTTGAAGCCGTAAGAACAGGAGGAGGCCATTCAGCCAATAAAGTCTGTTCTGCCATTCAATTCGATCATGGCTGATCTGTATTGTAACTCCATTGACTCACCTCAGTTCTGTAATCCTTAATATCCTTGCCTAACCAAAAATCTATTCCTAATCAACCACCCCCTACATCACTGCACACCCCACACCCACATTCAAATTGCCTGCCACCATTTCAGTGTCCTGACTGGAGCACGAAGAATGTTCATTTGGAGTTCTGGAGAGATATCCAGCAGTGAAAGCACCTGTGAGACTACAGCAGTCCGAAGGTGGGTTGAGTGACTCTCTTCCAAAGCAGTAATGAACAGTGTAAGCCCCACAGAATCTGCCGAGCCGCACAAAAATTTCCTTTAGTACTAAGCCACATCTAGTCCCAAAATAATGGTGGTTGGGCTTACCCAGAGTACACAGCAAGAGTGAAATCATTCTATCTAAGGAGCAGTAGAGATGTTGAGTGGTTTGAGAGGGATGGGAATGAAATAGCATTGGAAATGAAGGAAGATAGCACAGGCATAGGCAACCTGTTATTACAATTATAAGGTTTATAAGATTATTATGTTTTAGGATTGTGTCTCTTGGTTTATAAGATTATTACATTTTGGGTCTGTGGCTTTAAATTTAAGGTAGATGAAAGGGGTCATGTGACCCTTTTGTAGTCGGCCTGATGGTAAGCCTGGGGTGGTTTGATTGTTAGAAATCAGAGGGCTCAAATTGTTTTACTGAAAGGAAGGTGCAAGATATTTATGCTTGGAGACAATGGCAGCAGACTGAGTATATCACAAGTAGACCCTGAGTTTCCCAAAACCCCAGAAAGGTGTTATAGGTTTCAGGTTGTAAACAGTTGTGCTGTAAACAATCCATTTACTTCTAAGATAAAAGAGCATTGGGATCAAGGATAAATAATTAGCATTTATACTTGGATACAAAGCTAATGGTGTTTCTTGTTGACATGGGGAGGGGGAAATGGAAGTCATTTCTGAGATCAGGTTACAGGCTTTCATATGAATCCATGAATATTACAGGCGTACAGCAACTTGCAGTTTTTTGTCTTTTGTGGTCTACACCCATCTGGGAGGTAGAAAGCAAGAGATAAAAACAGCCAATCCTCCACCTGAAGCAGAGAAAATGCTGACTCTATTGTTCAACACACAGAATGCAGGTGAAAGCTTGCACTCAGATTAAAGACCAAGGTTGTGAGGAGTTAAGGGAGGCTGGAAGATTTGCCTAGCTTGGAGCTAGAGGAAGAAATTTACAGTGTAACACAGAGTGAAAGCCAGTTCTGCGACTGGAAGCTATCTAGCTGGGAAAGTAAAAAATAAGCAACCCCTTGGAAGCTGGGAGCGACTGTGAACTGTTTGCTACAAGTACTGTAGTTCCATGTGGAGTGTGATGTGGGATCAGTAAAAAGGAAATATTTATTTCTGTAGAATAAAGTATAAATTGCCTACAAGAAGGAATGAGTGTTTAATCAATAGTCTATTTTAGTCATATGTTGCAGTAAAAGTTTTAAAATATGATATCTTGACGTGTCATCCCTTCAGCTATTATCTGGAGTTTGAATTTCATTTCAAATGTTATCAGTCTCTACAGAGACCATAACACCGTGTATTTACAATCGCTCAATCTACCAAGATCCCTGTTTTATTTTTCCATGTTGCACAGTATCCAGCTGGTTGTGGACGCACAAATCCCCGAATGCTTTGGCGGCCTTGACGGTGAGTCTGTGTACATCGACACGGAGGGCAGTTTTATCGTGGACCGAGTGACGGATGTCGCTCATGCTGCTGTGCACCATTGTCACCTGATTGCTGAGGCCAGCCAGGATGAAGGTAAGCTGGTCAGCCAGCGGCAACTATTCAATAGGCAAACTGAGAGGTGGGGGCCAGGGGTGCTTGCTTTTCATTCTGTGCGATGTCATCATTAACCTTGGCGAGGCCTGAGTTGAACTGTCCTCAGGGACTGTCCATTGTGGCTCTCCTCTTGAGACAAGAGGTCATGGGTTCAAGTGTCCCATCAGAGGCCTGAATGTGAAATTTAGGTTGACTCTCTCTTTGCAGCATTGGGGGAGTGCTGCACTGCCTTTCAGTGGAGACATCCAACCGAGACCCCTCTGTCCTCAAATTAACAGCCGAATAGCGGAGAAATTGGGTCTGATGTCAAAGATCCTAAAGGACTATATGGAGAAGAGCGGTGAAGTTCTGAGCAAATATCTATTTTCAAGCAACATCATCAAAAACAGACTATCTGGTTATTTATCTCAATGGGATCTTGCTATGCGTAAAGTGAATGCACTGTTTAAAAATGTGCTTCATTGGTTATGCAGTACTTTATTGGGATGCTCTGGAGGTGTGAAAGATGCTTCATGCATGCAAGTTCTTCCGTTTTTGTAATGAAAATCGAGGGAAAGTCACAGCTGTGTCGCAGTTAAGGTTAAGAATTATAAACAAGATGATGGAAAATAAATGAAAGACAATAGAGGCCTGAGGTGGAATTTTACGGCAGCGGGTTTTTGACATTCCCGCCAAAGTCAATGGAGTTTAGAATGACTCGCCCCATCCCCACTGCGACAGGGCCGTAAAATTCTGGTCCTGGTTTCTGAGATGTAAAATGAGGATTTATTTGGACAAAACACACGACTGATGAGGAAGTTTTGAGGAAAGCAGACAGACAAGAAGGACTTTTGCAGACGATCACCAAGAGATAGCTACAAATCTTTGGGCCCGTACTTGGGAGAGAGAAACCAGAACACCTGGTGGTGACTGGTAAACCTGAGGGTAACAGAGCAAATGGAAGGCAAAGGAGGAAATACACTGACGGTTTAAGAAGCAGAACAGGTATAAGATTTGAGAACAACACCAAGATGTTGGCCGCTATCAAAGACAGCGAGAGTTGGAGAGCCATGATCGCCAACGTTGTAAAACATGGCACCTGGAGAAGAAGATGTTAAGATTCTGAAGGGGCTTGGCAGGGCAGACACTGAGAGATTGCTTCCCCTGGTGGGGGAATCTAGAACACGAGGTCACAGATCCAGTCTCGAGCTAAGGGGGCTGATAATTTCGGACTGAGTTGAAGAGAAACTTCATCACTCAAAGGGTTTGTGAATCATTGGAATTCTCCACTCCAGAGGGTTGTGGATGCTCCACCGTTGAATATATTTAAGACTGAGGTAGGCAGATTTTTGGTTTCTCGGGAAATCGAAGAATATTGGGAGCGGACGGAAAAGCGAAGTTGAGGCAGAAGGTCAGCCATGATCGTATTGAATGACGGAGCAGGCTCGAGGGGCCGAATGGTCTACTCCTGCTCCTATTTCTTATGCACTTAATTCATGAGCACAATGGATGGGTCCTGGCAATTCATCAGTAGAGGAGGAGGAGGAGAGAGAGAAATAATGATTCACAGAATCTTACAAATGTAACATTTGGTCACTGTGCCTGTCCATGCTATGGGTAGCCGGACTAATTGGATAGCTCTCTTAAAGAGCTGACATAGGCACGATGGACCAAAAGGCCTCCATCTGTGCTGTATGAATCTATGAAATGAAAATGAAATCTTGCTTTCGTACAGTGCCATTCACTATGTCCGGACTCCCAAAGGGCTTCATTGCCAATGAAGTACTTCATGAAGTGTAGTTACTGTTGTAGTGAGGGAATCCAGATGGGGACTGATATTCGAGGGACTTATCCAGCAAGAATTAGCAACTACCAGAATGAATGTGAAAATAATTGAGGAAATTAAGTTTTATGAACAAACTGACTGACTTGTGCTTGTTCATAAAGATTCACAAAAACAAAACAAGTTTTAATTTTTTTTTAAACTCTTGCATCCGACTGCTGTGATGTAACCCACTCAAACAAAGAAACTATTATTGAAAAACGTGAGCAAAATAAGAAGCCAATGAAGTTCAAAATCATATTCAAATTAACAGCCGAATAGCGGAGAAATTGGGTCTGACGGCAGCTGTTTCTCGAGCACTATGTGGCCTATTAAGGCCCTAAGATGGTGGACAGCGGGTGAGTGCACGCACACACACACTTCCCAGAGCACACAAAGCTGAGAACTCTTGAACCTCTAGACCACTGTGCTTCATTTAAGGCCGTAAACTGGAATACTATGGAGGGACATTCACGATGTGACACCGTAGCCTTTCCTTGTGTGTCCGTGTTATAAGTGGGATACTCACAGGGTCGGAGCTCCTGACCGGCGCCCTCCTCCCCTGGTGGACACAGCCCCACATCAGGGATGCAGCTTTCTTCAAATCAGCATCCCATGCATCTAGCTCCCTGGAGTGGGCGCAGTTCAGTGGGGCAGTCACAAGAATAACACTGGGTCTAAAAAGGATTAACTTATGGGGACAACCTCTGCACTTCCTGCTCACTAACTTGGGGCCTTAATGAAAAGCAGGTGCCGCAAAGACCGATTTCTCAGCTATTTAGTTGTCAATTTGAATAGATCAGATTTGTATTCTCTTGCGTATAGAATATTAAGGGGTGATCTAATTGAGATGTTTAAGACGATTGAAGGTATTGATAGGGTCGATCGGATAAACTATTTCCTCTGGTGGGGGCGAGGAGTCCTGAACAATTGGAGCCAGGTCATTCAAGGGTGAAAACAGGAAGCCCTTCTTCACACAAAGGACAGCGGAACAGGCTTGAGGAACTGAATGGCCTCCCCCTGTTCCTATGTGTAGTTTTCCAATTCTCATGGTGAAAATCGTGATGAAGCTGGGAGGCTGCCTCTCTCTGTAGCTGACAATGTCCATCTGTCTTGCAGTTCAGCGGGAAGCAGCACAGGCCTTCTCTGTCTCCAGCATCCTCTCTCGCATCTACTACTTCCGTTGCCATGACTACGTGGAGCTGCTGGCCCAGGCCCACCTGCTGCCTGACTTCCTGGCGGAACATCGTAAGGTATGCTCAGGCTTGGGCTTTAGCTATCAGAGGGAGCTGGTGGTTTAACTTTAACTTTTCCCTCCCCTCCATTCACTGACAGCAGACTGAGCTGGTGGGAGAGAGGTGAAAGTTTTAGGCTCTGACATTACCACATGTTACAATCATTCCCAGCATTCAAGCATCACGGGCAAGGTCAGCATTTATTGCCCATCCCTAAATGCCCTTGAGAAGGTGGTGGTGAGCCACCATCTTGAATCACTGTAGTCCAGTGGTGTAGGTATACCCACAGTGCTGTTAGGAAGGGAATTCTAGGATTTTGACACAGCGAAGGAACGGCAATTATAGTTCCAAATCTGGACGGTGGGTGGTTTGAAGGGGAACTTGCAGGTGGTGGTCTTCTCACACGTCGGCTGCCCTTCTAGGTGGTAGAGGTTGGAGGTTTGATGAACCTTTACTTTCGGATAGATCTACAAGGAAGGGACATCTTTGAAGAGAAGACGCAGAAAGTTGTAAGCTAGTTAGCCTTAAGAAGAGAGGAAACCATAGAACAGCCTCCTTGGACCTCCTGAGCAAGCCAATTTAAGAATATAAGGAACAGCAAAGGATGACTAAAAGATTAATAAGAAGGGAATAATTAGAGTACAAGAGAAAGCTGGCCAGAAATATAAAAACAGACAGAGTTTCTATGAATATTTTAAAAAGAAATGAGTTAACAAAGTGAGTGTTGGTCTGATAGAAAGTGAGTCTGGGGAACTGATAATGGAAAACAAGGAAATGGCAGATGAATTGAACAGGTATTTTGCATTAGTCTTCACTATAGACGATTCAAGTAACATCCCAGAAGCAGCTATAAATCAGGAAATGAAAGGGAGGGAGCAACTCAAGAAAATTACAATCACCAGAGAAGTGGTACTGAGTAAATTGTCGGAGCTGCGGGTTGACAAGTGTCCGGGTCCTGATGGAATCCATCCTAGTGTCTTAAAAGCAGTGGCTAGTGAGATAGTTGATGCATTGGTTTTAATTTTCTGAAACTCTTTAGATTCAGGGAAGGTCCCATTAGATTGGAAGATAGCAAATGTAACTCCGTTATTCAAAAAGCCGGGAGACAGAAAGTGGGGAACTACAGGCCAGTGAGCTTAACATCTGTCATAGGGAAAATGTTAGAAGCTATTATTAAAGAAGCTATAGCAGGGCATTTGGATAAGTTCAAGGTAATCAGGCAGAGTCAACATGGTTTTTTGAAAGGGAAATCATGTTTAACCAACTTATTGGAGTTCTTTGAGGAAGTAACATGTGTTGTGGATAAAGGGGAACCAGTGGATGTACTGTACTTAGATTTCCAGAAGGCATTTGGTAAAGTGTCACATCAAAGGTTATTGCGAAAAATAAAAGCTCACGGTATAAGGGGTAACATATTGGCATGGATAGAAGATTGGCTAGCTAACAGGAAACAGAGAGTAGGCATAAATGGGTCTTTTTCAGGTTTGCAAGATGTAACAAGTGGTGTGCCACAGGGATCAGTGCTGGGGCCTCAACTTTTTACAATTTATATAAATGACTTGGATGAAGGGATGGGTGCCAAATTTGCTGATGACATAAATATAGGAAAGTAATTTATGAAGAGGACATAAGGAGGCTACTAAAAGATATAGATAGGTTCAGTGAGTGGGAAAATATCTGGCAAATGGAATATAATGTGGGAAAATGTGAAACTGACCATTTTGGTAGGAAGAATAAAAGAGGTATGTTCTCTAAATGGTGAGAGATTACAGAACTCTGAGATGCAGAGGGATCTGGGTGTCTTTGTGCATGAATCATAAAAGGCTAGTATGCAGGTACAGCAAGTAATTAGGAAAGCTAATAGAATGTTATCACTTATTGCAAGAGGAATTGAATACGAAAGTAGGGAGGTTATGCTTCAGTTATACAGAGCACTAGTGAGACCACATTTGGAGTACTGTGTACGGTATTGGCCACCTTATTTAAAGAAGGACGTAAATGCATTGGAAGCAGTTCAGAGAAGGTTTACCAGACTAATACCTGGAATGGGCGGGGTGTATTATGGGGAAAGGTTGAACAAGCTAGGCTTGTATCCACTGGAATTTAGAAGAGTAAGAGGCGACTTGACAAGCTGGATGTGGAGAGGATGTTTCTCCTTGTGGGAGAATCTAGAACTAGGGGTCATTGTTTAAAAATAAGGGCCCATCTGCCTAAAACAGAGATGAGGCAAAATTTTTTCTGAGGGTTGTGAATCTATGAAACTCCCTTCCTGAAAAGGCAGCTGAAGCAGAGTCTTTGGATATTTTTAAGGCAGAGGTGGACAGATTCTTGGTAAGCAAGGGGGTGACAGGTTATTGGGGATAGGTGGGATGCAGGTTTGAGGTTACTTATCAGATCAGCCATGATCTTATTAAATGGCGGAGTAGACTCGAGGGGCCGAAAGGCCCACCCTTACTCCCTGTTTGTATGTTCATAGTGCATTTCAGGAAAATGAGAACAAAGATGAAATTCCTTTTTAGGATGGCACAACTCTTCAATAGAAGTTGGACTTGTATTTTACATTCTCCCAGCACAAGTTATGATAGACCTCTATAAAACACTGATTTGGTCTCAACTGTAGTACTTTGTCCAGTTCTGGGCATCATGCTTTAAGAAGGATGCGAATGCTTCAGAGAGAGTGCAGAAAAGATTCACGAGAATGGTTCCAGGGATGAGGAAATTCAGTTACGTAGATGGATTGGAGAAGTTGGGACTGAGCTCCTTAGAGAAGATTAAATGGAGATTTGATGGAGGTATTCAAAATCATGAGAAATTGGACAGAATAGATAGAGAGAAACTGTTCCCATTGTTGGAAGGGTTAAGAACCATAGGACATTGCTTCTTTTGTCAATCACCAAAAATCGATGGCGACATGAGGAAAACCCTGTTTACACAGTGGGTGGCTAGGATCCAGAACGCTGTGTATGAGAGTGCAGTGGAGGCAGATTCAGCTGATACTTTCAAAAGAGAATTGGGTAATTATCTGAAGAGGAAAAAATTTGCAAGGAAACAGGGAGGGAAAAAGGCAGGGGAGTGGGATTAGCTGGATTGTCTTGCAGAGAGCTGACACAGACATGACAGGCCGAATGGCCTCCCCCTGTGCTGCGATCATTCTATTGATTCGCAGGAATACCAGCCACACTTGTAAAATCTGTCCTTAAAAAGTAACCCTTTAAGCTCTGTTATCATTCTGGTGCATCTGTGCTCCACTCTCTCCAATCCTTCCTGAGGTGCAGTTCCCAAAGCTGAACAGAGTCTTTCGCTACACCTTGATATGCACTTGTGGTGCTGTAATAAGGAGGTCTTGTGGTGCTGTGGCAGTATCCCCGGTTCAAGTCCCACTCTGGGGACTTTGTAATGTGGCCAAACAGGTTGATTCTCAGCCTGTAAATCCTCCCAATATGCCTGATGGCAGGCGGTAAGAGCAGGAGAGTTTCCTGGTCAGTCATAACTGCGTAAGGCAACGGCAAACCACTGCAGTAATTTGCTAAGCACAATCATGGACCAATCCACTGAACGTCCGCGGTCACCAACACCCTCTTAGGGCCAGGTACCTAAAGGAGGAGGTGGAGGTGCTGTGGACCCAGTGCTGGGAGGTGGGATTAGGCTGGATCACTCTTTTCCAACCGGCTTGGACAGGAGAGGCTGAGTGGCCTCCTGTGTTGTAAATCTTTCAATGTTTCGACACCCCCAGATGGGGTTGACCCAAGGCTCTGTATAACTGAAACATCACTTCCTCCCCTTTGTAATACAGCTCATTTGATTCCAGTAGCCTTTTCCTGCCTGTTTACTGGTTTGTGTACTTGGAGTCCCAAATCTCTTCTCTCCCTAATCTCTCACTATTTAGATGTCCCACTACATCGTGGTATAAATTGAAAACAAGAACCCGAAATGAAATAAATACAAAAAGTGCTGGAAACACCCAGCAGCTCTGTCCGGGTCTAAACAGGGAGAAGGTGGGTTAACATGTCAGACCTCAGTCAGATCCTGGATGGAGCACTGGATTAAGAACATTAGAAATAGGAATGGAGGGGAGGCTGTGGCATAGTGGTATTGTCACTGACTAGTATTCCAGAGACCCGCGTCTGGGGACATAATAAAAACCTGGAATTAAAAGTCTGATGATGACCAGGAAAGCATTGCCGATTGTTGTAAAAACTCATCTGGTTCACTAATGCCCTTTGGGGACATGTGACTCCAGACCCACGGCAAGGTGACTCTTAAATGCCCTCTGAACAAGGGCAATTAGGGATGGGCAATAAATGCTGGCCTAGCCAACGACGCCCATATTCCCATAAACAAATAAAAAAAAGTAGAAGTGGACCATTTGACCCCTTGAGTCTGCTCCACTGTTCAGTAAATTCATGGCTGATCTGATTGTGGCTTTAGCTTCGCTTTCCTGCCTGTTAACCTCATCTATCTCCCTTGTTGATCAAAATTCAGCCTTGAATATATTCAATGACCCAGCCTCCACTGTCCTCTGGGGTAGAGAATTCCAAAGATTAACAATCCTCTGAGGGAATAAATTCCTCCTTATCTCCGTCTTGAACAGGAGACCCCATATTCTTAAACTGTACCATCTGGTTCTGCATTCCCCCACGGGGGGAAACATCCTCTCCACATCCATCCTGTCAAGCCTCCTCGGAATCTTATATGTTTCAAAGAGACCACCTCTCATTCTTCTAAATTCTAATGAGTACAGGCCCAACCTGCTCAACCTTTCCTC
Organism: Cetorhinus maximus; assembly: GCF_964194155.1. NCBI lineage: Eukaryota > Metazoa > Chordata > Chondrichthyes > Lamniformes > Cetorhinidae > Cetorhinus > Cetorhinus maximus. The sequence goes on along the minus strand of NC_135887.1, from coordinate 19,682,727 downwards.
ATAAGACAACCCCCCTTTATCTCATGAATCAGCTTAGTGAACCTTCGCTGAACTGCCTCCAATGCAAGTATGCCCCTACTTAAGTAAGGAGACCAAAACTGTACCCAATACTCTAGGATTGAATTTCTCAGTAAGCCCACTAGATGGAGCAGTGCACTGCAACCGAGATCAGGTTGGAGCTGGAGAGCTGGGGATGGATGATGCTGAGGGAATTTTTCCCGCAAAAATTGCACTACCCTCTGCCCAACAAAAGTGGAGCGACACTGACCTGAGCTAACACAGCGGTCAACACTTCAATCCCAGGCCCAGGTATTGGCTGTTCTGTATCGAAAGTGTTTGCCAGGTGTGGGTTACACTCTGTTGACCATGACTCGTTTATACTTCCTCAAAAAATTTTATAAACAGAAAAGGCTGTTTTTGAAATCGCACACGGGATCGTTTGCTTCCTTAATCGAAGCATGGAGCACAAAAAGCAAGCAAGTTATGTTAAAGTGACAATAAATCTATGCTGACGTTCCCAGTGCAGTACTGAGGGAGTGCCACACTGTTGGAGGTGCCATCTTTCGGATGAGAAGCTAAACCGTGATCCCATCTGCCTGTCTACAATGGTGCTGTACCCCAACATGATTCAGTGTCTTAGATGGGAGGGTTGGTAATTGCGATGTGTGTTTTCCTGGATGTTGTTGGGCTGTAGTCCATTCCCTGTTTTTCCAGGTGAAGATTGTGGTGATTGACAGCATCGCCTTCCCATTCCGCCACAACCTGCAGGATCTGTCACTGCGGACACGGCTGCTGAATGGATTGGCCCAGCAGCTCATCAGCATGGCCAATGACCACAGTGTGGCGGTAAGTGAAACCTGGCTTCACCTTGTCATGAAGTAGGAATGACTGGACAAACGAGGACTCACCCCACCCCCACTCCCTACTCCCTACTCCCTGCTCCCTCTCCCCCGACAGACTGGACACAGCCTTGCCCCAGCGACTGGACCCAACTGGAGTCCAAACTCTTTCACTTTCAGAGCAAACTAGGCCATTCCACACCTGACCTTGTTTCAGACAACACCACTTTGCTTTTGGAACTGAGCTGGACCCTGCACCACACCCCCCTCGGGACCAGACTGGACTCTGCTTTTCCCTTTTTCCAGAACAAACAAATTGTTTTGATACTAAAGTGTTCACTTAAGCAGTAGTCTGACAGAATAAACAATAATCTAATAATAGGGTTCAGATGACCTGTTAATCCCAATGACTAGCTGCTTTAAAGTTCTTCTGAAGATAAATCTATTGTTTCTCTCTGATACAAACTCTGTTACTTTCTGGGATGTTCTGGATCCTTTACACTGCTCAGCATTAATAGTGAGCCTCTCTTCTTTCAGGTAGTGTTGATCAACCAGATGACCACACGGTTTGGACAAGTCCAGTCCACACTAGTCCCTGCACTAGGTGAGTGGATGAGACCCACTGTTTCCTTCACGTGGGCTGGTTGCGATGAATCTTGGGGTAGTTTTCTTTAAGAAAATAATCTTTCCTTCTTCCCTGTCTCAGTTGGTAGCACTCTCACCTGCAAATCACAAAGTTCTCAGTTCAAGTCCCATTTCCAGGGCTTGAGGACAAAAATCCAGGATGACATTCCAGTGCAGTATTGTGGGAGTGCTGCACTGTCAGAGGTGCTGTTTTTTGAATGAGATGTAAAACTGAAGCCTGATCTGCCTTCTCGGACCGATGTACAAGATCCCGTGACACTATTTCAAAGAAGAGCAAGGGAGCTCTCCCCAGGTCCCTGGCCAATATTGATCCTTCAATTACAGAATTGTTACAGTGCAGAAGGAGGCCATTCAGCCATCATGTCAGTACCACCTCTCCAAATGAGCAATTCACTTAGTGCCATTCTCCCACTCTCTCCCCGTAACCCTGCACATTCTTCCTTTTCTAATCACAGCATTCAAAAGGGGATTAGGCTTCGATTGAACCTGCCTCCACCACACCCTCAGGCAGCGCATTCCAGACCTCAACCACTCGCTGTGTGAAAAAGTTTTTTCTTGTATCGCTTTTGCTTCTCTTGCCGATGACTTTAAATTTGTGACCCCCGCCCCCCGCTCTCAATCCTTTTACAAGTGGGGACAGTTTCTCCACATCTACTCTGTCCAGACCCGTCATGAATTCCTCTATCAAACACACGTAGACCAGGAATCACCAGATAGCAATGAGGAGAGGAATCCTTGCTCATCAGAGAACGATACAACACAAGAGGCCATTCAGCCATCATGTCTGTGCCAGCTCTTTTGAAAGAGCTATCCAATTGATCCCACTCTCCTGCCCTTCAAATGTTTCCCCCACATATCTTTACCATATTTGGAGTTACTGTTCAGTTACTACTGAAACTGCTTCCCTTTCAGGCAGTGCATTCCAGACCACAAATCACTGTGTGAAAAAGTGTTTCCTCGTGTTGTCTTTAAACCTTTTGCCAAATACTTTAAATCTGTCTCTTCTGGCTAGTGAGCCTTCTGTCAAGGAAACCATTCAAAAACGGATTACTCGTCATTTTAACATTCCTGCTTGCGGGAGCTTCCTGTGCGCAAATTGGCTGCTGCGCTTCCTACATCACAACCGTGACTACGCTCCAAAAAAGTACTTAATTGGCTATAAAGCGCTTTGAAACGTTCAGTGGTTGTGAGCTATATAAATGCAAGTCCTTTTTTTTCCTTTTTACTCACCCGTAACCAGTCTGCATTTAAAATCACAGCAACAACTGGGCTACACTATATAAAAATAAAATAAAAATCACTTGTGTTTACTGTGTGGGAAATGGCTGCTTTTTTAAATAATTGATGCATGTGCTGTCGAATTTTTTTTCTAACGCTATTAAACTATGATGTAGCTAATTGTTGACAGCTGACAGTCCAAATCCTGGTTACGTTTAGTTGCCTATATTACCAAGAATGACTCCTTGGGTCGATCAAATCAAACAACATGTTCCTCCGGTTGTTCATAATAGGCAGAGTACTGACCGTACTCAACCAGCCCGCGCTTGCAAAACCCAAAACAAAATGCCCACTGTTAGCTGTGATTCCATGATTGGACAGCACTTGCTGGACAATCCTGAGTGTGCTAATAACTACAGTAACAACCAATTTAAGAGAATCAGTCGAGCTTGTATGGCTCATTTGCGCTTGCTAGAAGCGCAATGCATTCATACGCTGGGACCCGTTGTCTGAAAACAAAGGAATATGTTCAAACTTTGCACCTTTTTTTGAATTGCCCGGGAGCATGGGGGAGCCTATAGTTCCCCGTTGCTCGCCTTGGCCAATTGGAGTCCACTTGCCAACCAATCAGCACCCCTTTTCTCCTGCAGTATAAATTGTTGTGATTGTTTGAAATTTGGCATTCTTGCGCTTGTCCTGATGAGTGCAAGATGAAAAACATTGGCAACATGTCTCTCTTTCCAACAAGATTCAAAAGGGGAATGTCTATGGTAGGCTGGAAAGAGATTAAATGACAAAAGGGATGATGGTACAAGGCAAAGATAATGGGACAAATAAAGAGACACAAATTGGGCTAGGGAAGGTGTAAATGGCAACAGCAGAATCGTCATCACCAACAACTGCTGTCTGGAAAAAAGAATGGGATCATTGGATATAATCTGAAACACAATGTTGAGTTTGGAAGGCTGTAAAGTGCCTAATCAAAAGATGAGGTGCTGTTTCTTGAGTTTATGTTGAGCTTCAATGGAACAGTGTAAGAGGCTAAGGACAGAGCTGGTGTGGGGGAAAGAATTAAAGTGACAAGTGACCTGAAGCTGTGTCACACTTGCGGAGGTGTTCAATAAAGCGATGACGCAATCTAAGTTTGGTGACTCTGGTGTGGAGGAGACCCTCTCCTTCTGTTTCCTCCAGAACTCTTTAATGCTTCCAGATATCTTATGCTGCTTAAAATGGTTTGTCGTTTTGATCAGGTGAAAGCTGGGGTCACGCAGCCACCATCCGCTTAATTCTCCGCTGGGAGGGCAAGCTGAGGTAAGAGGTCAAATGGAGGTAAGAGGTCAAAGGTCTTGAGTTATACATGGGGCAGCTGGTTAGAACTTGAGGTGATTCAACCCAGTATACCCACTTCCTACAACGTAGACAGGAATTATCATTCTTGGTATATCACACTGTAACTTCCAAGGACACCATACAGTAACTAAGTGTCAAATCTCAGTGTAAGGTTTCAATAATGGCATGGACCGGTCAGGCCAAATGGCTTGTTTCTGTGCTGTAAAATCTAGCTAAAAATAAGGCAATCTAATTTTACTCATTCTCTGGATGGACTTCAAGGCCAATACTTATTACCCATCCCTGGTTGCCTTGGAGATTGTCCACCGTGTGGTGCAGAGACTGGAGTCACACAGAGGCCAGACTGAGTAAGGATGGCAGGTTTCCTTCTATAAAGGACATTAGTGAACCAGGGCACATCAATGGGGAGATGATGGCATAGTGATAATGTCACTGGGCTAGTAATCCAGAGGCCCAGGCTAATGTTCTGGGGACACAGGTTCATATCCCACCACGGCAACTGGATTGTAATCTGGATTATAGAGCTAGTTTCAGTAATGAAACTACCATCGGTTGTTGCAAAAACCCATCTGGTTCACTAATGTCCTTTAGGGAAGGAAATCTGCCATCCTTACCTGGTCGGTCTGGCCCACATCAATGTGGTTGACTCTTAACTGCCCACTGAAGTGGCCTAGCAAGCCACTCAGTTCAAGGGCAACAAATGCTGGCCTTGCCGGTGAAGTCCCATGGAAGAATGAAGAACATCTGATGCTATTCACCAGAAACCAATCTCCCAGTTAAGAGTTACATTTGAAACAATGTGTTTTTCGTCACAGTGTGGGAACGGGAGGAGGCCATTCAGCCCCTTCAGCCTGCACTGCTATTCAATTCGATTTGCATCTTAACTCCATCTAGCCACCTTGATTCTGTATCCCTTAATGTCCTTACCCAACAAGAGTCTATCAATCTCAATTTTCAATTGACCCCCACCGCCCCGCCCTGCCAGTGTGAACAGCTTTTTGGCAGGGGAGGGTGGCAGGGGGGAAGCAGGGGTGGCATGGAGATTTCCACTAGCCTCTGAGTGAAGAAGTGCTTGCTGCCAACGTCCCTGAATGACCTAGTTCTAATTTTAAGATTATACTCCCCTTGTCCTCTATCCTCACACCAGAGGAAATAGGGTGGATAGAGAAACGATCAACATGTTTAATCATCTTAAACACCTCAGTTGATCACCCTTAGTCTCTTGTACACAAGGAACTAACAGTCAAGTCTGTGCAACCCGTCCTCATAATTTATCCCCCCGACTGGGAGAGCCAGACCATGTCCATTCTTAACTCCTGTGCCCTGCCATTGTCTGTGACTCCCAAATGTTACTGGTACCATCATGGAGTATTATTTTGAGCAGACAGTTGTGAACCGACCCAAAGAAGCTGATGGTCCCACTTTATATCCAAGCAGATCAACTTGGCCAAATTTAATTGCTTAGCCCCTCGAGCCTGTTCAGCATTCAGTTAGACCATGGCTGATCTGCAGCTCAGCTCCATTTACCTGCCTTCGCTCCAATACCACTTGATACCCTCAACCCAATTTTAAAAAAAAACTATTGATCTCGGCCTTAAAAACTCCATCCATTCCAGGCAAAAATAAAGGGGCTACGTATATGAACACCACTATTTAGAGTCAGAATGATGATTGGTAAGCTCCCCCATCAATCACTGCTATCAGTGACTGTTTGATTTCATGCACAGAATTTGTATTGTGTAACTATCCTCCACCTGCTTCATGTTGCTAGAGAAATCACCCCTGCTTTTACCAGTAGTTCTGATGATGAGCTTTTTTTTTATGCTGCAGTTCTCAGTGACCCTATTTAAATGGGCTCTGTTTACTGTAAGTCCCACCCTGCCTTCAGCTCATTGGCTGACACGGTGGTGTCAGTGCTCACTCCGAAAATAAAAGTTGAAAATTTAAAAGGCTTTAATCTCCAACGCAGCTGACTGAGTAAGTGAGGGGAAAGTGGAATGAAATCCTCCGCAGTGTTTTGCTTCTCCCATCCAGTGCCCCTGACCGAGGCCAAGACTGTGGGCTCATTCGCCAGTAACACGAACCTGTCTGACATGTGATAAACTGCATTTTGAAAGCCCTTTCTCCCAGATTTTCTCTTGCCCCCCCTCTCTAGGTTTGCCTCCCTCTACAAATCCCCAAGTCAGAAAGAAGCGACTGTACCATACCAGATAACCGTGAGTCTTGCAACTGTATTTCCAAAAATTGCTATGTTAGGTTCTAATTTTTGTTTCATGGGGCGGAACTGTGTGCCAGACAGATTTTATGGTCCCGCCGAAGTCAATGGACTTCTGAAGAGCTCGCTGCATTTTACAGCCCTGCCCCCGCTGAGGCCAAGACTGTGGGCATTGCTCATTCGCCAGTAACACGAACCTGTCTGACCCTAAACAGGACCCTAAAATTCAGCCCATGCACATTTAGCTGAGGAGTGTCAGTGCTGGAAGATGGAGCACAGTCCATCAAATATCAGTACTGAGTACTCCCAGATCCTGGGGTAGTATTGGTGGCTGGGAGAGTGGTAAACGGATGAAATGGGTTGCAGTGTGGGGGAGGGGATAAGATGGGTTGCGATGCAGGGGGAGGGGATAAGGTGGCTTGCGAAGGGGGGAGAGGATGAGAGGTTGCGATGTGGGGGGTAGGGGATGAAAGGTGATGGGGGGGGAGTAGTGACCTGGCACAACAGGGAGGGGTTAAAGATTACAATGGGGAGGGGAAGAGAGATAGAGATGTGATCGAAAAGGTGTTGCCTATCAATTTTCGTTGTTCAAAGGTTCCCAATCCTGTAGCTGAGTTTATTTAATTGCTGTTCATTTCTCCCCATTGTCTCGTTTTCAGTCGTTTGGTTTTCGGGATGTCCAACCATCAGACCCACCTTCAGCCTCACCCGTCAATGGGGACAACCCACGCAAGCGCCTGAGAACAGAGGACGAGGATGGACAGTGACACCTTCCACCTTGTCTCATTTCAACCAGTGTATTAAAGAGACTCAGTCTGAACCAAATGTGGCAAGCTGATTGGATATTTTGGGTGCAATCGTGTAGCTCGACTTGGGTCCCCCACTGGGTCTGGCCTTGTGAACTCTGATGATAATCTGCCAGTAGGTCGTGTGAATCCTGTTGGATCAGAAAATTGAAAGTGACTTTACAAAGAGTTGGGAGCCACCAAGTCATTGGCCCCATTCCATCACCGCTGAGTTCCCTTTCTCGGCCATGTGACTGTGGAGCGTTGTAGAACGGTGACCGGCAAAGAAAACCAGGACTTTCCTGGTCGGACTGTCAGAGACAGAGACTTTAAACTATGAACCACTTCAGTCTCCAACCCCATTTCCAGCCTTTGTTCTGTTCCAAAAGGAGTCTAACTTGTCATTACAATGATATAGTTGGCCAATGACATCATTGGCTATAATACTTTAATACTTCTGAACCTCACCAAATCTGAAGAGATTTTCACACTTGTTGAAACCCTTTCACCTACTCACTGGATTCCAACTGTTAATGTTCTGTGCAATGAATGTTCCTGTTCCTCTCCTGTCTTGGCTTGTTTTAAGTAAATGTACTTTGTAACCATCACTCCCCCCACACGGCCTGGTGTTTGTTTGTCTCCCACTGCCCCTGAGCACTTGTCACAGTATGTGCGAACCATTTCTGCACAAACCCCCATCATTGTTCACAATACAAAACTTATCTTAATCACTGTTTGCTTGTCCAGAGATTTGGGGACAAAATCCAGGCTGAACCTGCAGTGCAGTACTCAGGGGAGTGCTGCACTGTAGGAGGTGCTGTCTTTCAGATGAGGCATTAAACCGAGGCACTTTCTGCCCTTGTTACTGGATGTAAAAGATCCCCTGATCTGGGTCATTATCACGGAGCTTGTTATTGCTTTTCTTGCATTATAACAGTGACTACACTTAAAGAAGTATTTCATTGGCTGTAAAGTACTTCGGGATGTCCTGAGGTCATGAAATCCAAGTTCTTTCTTGTGCTATCAGTGACTCTCACTGCATTTTGTATTGAATATTGTGCTAGAAGAGGATCAGTTTCAACTGAGGTACTCTTCCCTTATTCCATGTCTAAATATCACCTTAGAAATGACAACACTCATCGTCTGGACATTGCACATGATGTAAGGCCATAGCAGAGTCCTTGAAGAATTGTACACTAGCAAGGAGTTAACTGCTTCAAATGCGGTAAGTATTTAAAAAAAGAACGTGCATTTAGAAAGCACCTGTCACAACCTTAGGAGATCCCAAAGCCAATAAAGTACTTTACTAAGTGTGGTCTCTGTTGTAATGTAAGAAATGCTGCAACTAGAACTGATAAAGACCATCCATGAACAACAATGAGATAAATGATTAGATAGTGTATTTTTTTGTTGTTTGAGGGATCAATAGTGTTCAGGGAGAACTCCCTCGCTCTTCTATTGACCAGTGCAATGGGATCTTTTACACCTACCTAAAAGTGGCTAATGTCTCCGAGAGGATAACACTCCACACCAACATTGGATTATGTCCTCCAGTCTGTCTAGTGGTGCTTGATCCCATGAGCTTCATGACTCAGAGGTGAGACTGCTACCACAGAAGCCACCTCGTCCTCTGTATTGGCAGCGAGAGGTTGCAAGGAGTTAAATGATTAAATGCGAACCTGGCGGAGCTGAATGCAGACATGATGATGAAGCTCACTCCACGTTTGCTTTGTTTCTGGCTGGCTTAAAGGATAAAAGCATGAACTTTGCTTAGGGTAATGAGACTCGTGTTAGACACGAGGCAGAGAGACAAATGCTGCAGCTCTGGAATGCAGTCTGTTGCCACCCGATGAAGTTTCGCCTGTGGTGCAGCCCTGAACAAATTGGATTTAAGAATCCATGAAAAGTAAATCATAGCTAACACGACACTCTTTCTTAGTCATCAATGCTGTCATAAACCTGAAGCTATTTGAAATGAATGTACTTGAGGAATGTGGTACTGCCTGCTGTGTAGTAGAATCTTATAGCACAGATGGAAGCCATTTGGTCCATCATGCCTCTGCTGGCTCTGTGAGAAAGTTATTCAATTAGTTCCATGCTCCTCACTCTTAAGTTTTCTTTCTCAGGTATTTATCCAATTCCCTTTGGAAAGTTACTTGTGATTTTGCTTCCACCACTTTGTCAGACAGTGCATAGCAGCTCATTGTGTAACATAAATTCTCCAGTTCTCCCCACTGGTTCTTTTGTCAGTTCCTTAAATCTGTGTCCTGACCTCGCTGCCAATGGAACCCGTTTCTCCTCATTTACTCTTCAAAATGTTGAGAAGGTTTTGTAACACCTCTGTTAAATTTCCCTTTAATGTCAGTTATAAGGAGGGCAACTCGCGCTTCCCTAATCTCTGCACATCAGCAAAGTCCCTCATCCTCGATATCAAACTAATGAATCTCCTCCACACCCTCTCCAAGGCCTTGACACCCTTCCTTAAGTGTGGCCTCCAAAATTAAACATAATGCTCCAGCTGACGCCCAACAAGTTATGTGGCACTTTATCAAATGTCTTTTGAAAGCCCATATATAGAATATCAACTGCCCTACTCTCATCTACTTCATCAAACAACTCAATCAAGTTTAATTAAACTAAGATTAAAAGGCGAAATGTTTTTAATCTAATTATCAGTTGATTACATTTCATAATACCTTTGAACCGTCTGAATTTTGCAAAAATGTACTTCCCTCCCTTTGACTCCTAGAGTTTCTGTGTGCACCAGACACCCACCAGTTTCTCACTTAAATGCCCACCATGGCCTCGACCCCTGCCCCATCTCTCTAATTGCCTCCAGCCCTGTAGTGCTCCCTCCCCAAACTCACTGACTCCTGCCTTCCACCCCCTCCCTCAGCCCCACCGTTGGGTGGCTGTGTTTTCAGCTAGCCTCACCCCACATTTGACATTTCCTCCCTAGACTTCTCTGCCTCCCTCTCCTGCTTTAAGCCCTCCACTTTGACCAAGACTTTGGTCTTCCCCCACAATCTTTAATGTGGCTCAGCAGCTGATTTTCCTTGGGATGTTTTTCTCTGTTAAAGGTGCTACACGAATGCCACAGTGACAGAGCAGCAGTAGACTATTCAACATGGAGGGCATCAGCTAAGCTAGGCCTCATCATTTTGATTTATTTTTCCCTCTTGCCTCTGAGTTAGAAGGTTGTGAGTTCAGGTCCCACTCTAGGAAGTGAGCACAAAAATCAAGGCTGACACTCCAGTGGAAACTGAGGGAGTACTGTGTTGATGGATGTGCTGTTCTTCAGATGAGACTTTAAACGAGGCCCAATCTGCCTGCTTTGTTAATATAAAAGATTCTTCCCCTCCTGTCAGAACTCAAGAAATAGGAGCCAGGAGCAGACCATACGGCCCATCAAACCTGCTCCGCCATTCAACAATCAGGATAACCTTGGGCTTCAACTCCACTTTCCTGCCTACTCCACATTTCCCTTGATTCCCTGAGAGAGCAAAAATCTGTCTATCCCGGTCTTAAATTTGTTCAGCGATGGAGCATCCACAACCCTCTGGGGTAGAGACATCCAAAGATTCACAACCCCTCGAGCAAAGAAATTTCTCTTCATCTCAGTCTTAAGTGATTGGCTCCTTATCATCTGACTGTGACTCCATGTTTCAGATTCCCTGACCAGTGGAAACAATCTCTGTGTCTACCCCATTCAAGGCCCTTCAGAATCTTGTGCGTTTCAATGCAATCGCTGAGAAGTGGGATGTATGGAAATTTTTTTTAAATCTTAAGAAGAGAAGGGTGCTCCTGGACTACTCGCAGAATAGGAGATTGTGTAGAGAACTGAGGGGAGAATTGAGACTTGCTTGAAGCAGATGATGATGGGGTGCCTTTGTGACTTTTTGTACATTGCAAAGGATATAAATAGTTATTGTTGCTTAAGTGTGTAGCCAAGGGTACAGAATGGTTTCTAATGAGAGATCGCCTGGCCTGAAGCGTTAACTCCATTTCTCTCTCCACACATGCTGCCTGATCTGCTGAGTATTCCCAGCAACTTGTGTGATTATTGCAAAATATATTGCATTTATATAGCATCTTTCAGGATCTCCCAAAGCACTTTCCAGCCAATTGAGTACTTTTTGTGGTGTAGTTACTGTTATAAATAAACTTTGTGTGTCAACGGCTGTGCTATCTGCCATTCAAATACCTGTCTAGTCTAATGAGGGAGTAATGGTTGAGTGAGCAGCTCCTTGATAACTTAAGGTTAACAGTCACCAACCCCAGGCTATCATTTGTATTTCACAAGCAATCTCACAGCGATCAAATTACCATTATTTGAATTTACATTTAGCTGTGGCCAATGGCGTGAAAACATTTTATAACATGTCACAACACTTCAAACAAAAGATGTTTACATTCACTTCTCACTTTCCCATGTGGAGGCACCTGCCTCTTGACCTCAACGGGTTACAGCTGGATCGAGTCCAAAACCAGCAACCCCGAATCACATTTCAATGATTAGTATTTTTATACAGCGTCTCACCACAACATGGTAAGGCCTCAAAGCATCACGTTACCTTGCAGGTGCAGAGGCTGTTGCTGCACAGGCAAATGAGGCAGCTATTCTGTGTTGGCGATATCCTGTGTGAGAAAGACCGAGTGAATCTATTCTAGATAGTGCCTGAAGGAAGAATGTTGGCCAATTCACCAGGGGAGCTCTGTGTTCTTGTTCCAATAGCACCAGGGGATCTTTAACAATCACCTGGACCATTGGAACAGGCAGAGAGAGGGATCTTCAGTTTAGTATCTGATCCAAAGTGTAACCTGATTCATGATGTCCTGAAAAAGCACATATAGTTGCATATGTTTTGATAAGGTTTCAATGTCCATTTCAACCTCACTTCTATTAATCTGTGTTTATAAATCTGAGATTGATACCTAGAATATCTTCCCCCTCAGTTAGATGTGAATGATCCCAAGCTGCTTTACAAAGAAGACCAGGAGAGATGTCCTTGGTGTTCCAGCCAAGATGTACCCTGAACCCGCATCATGAAAAAGGGTTAATTTGCTCATTAGTTTATTGCAAATTGTGGGAGCTTGCTGTGCGCAAATTAGTCACTGCATTTTCTACATTACAACAGTGACTACTCCTCAAAAGGGATTAATTGGATGTAAAGCATTTTTGCACATCCTGAGGTTGTGAAGGTTGCTCTTTTATGAACGAAAGTCTTTCTCTAATATCCCAGCTAAATGACAGCACCTCCAACAATGCAGCATTCTCTCAGTACTGGACAGGAGTGTCAGCCTAGTGGGGCGTGAATCCACAACCTTCTGAGTCCGAAATGAGAGTGCTACTAACTGTGCCAAGGCTGACACCTCAGTATAATTAAGAGTTAGCCATTGATTGTGATGTTCTAAAGTTGTGACCAAATGCTATATAAAGGTGCGTTCACTCCTTTTCCCTCACTGGGTACTCCCATGTACGCACTGGGCCATCATTTTGATCTGTCAGCTCCCTAGGTGCTAATCTCTGGAAATCCCTCTCTAAATCTCTCCATTTCTCTCTTCCCCCTTTTCAGAGTTTGAGGCAATTAGCCTAGGCGTACTTTAGGGGAAGCTAGACAAGTATATGAGGGAGAAAGGAATCGGGCACACTGACAGGGTTAAATTGAAGTAGGATGGGACAGACTCATGGAGCAGAAACACCGGCGTAGATAGGTTGGGCTGAATGGCCTGGCTCTAAGCCTTAAATTCAATGTGATTTGAGCTGTTCCTTAAAAGCTACTTCTTTGACCAACCTTTAGGTCAACTGTCCTAATCTGTCTTCATGTGGCTCGGTGTCAAACTTTGTTTGACAATCGCTCCTGTGAAGCGCCTTGGGAAAAACTTGCATTTCTTCAGTGCCTTTTACAACCACTGGATGTCCCAAAGCTCTTTATAGTGCACAAAGTACTTCTGAAGTACAGTCACTATTGTAATGTTGGAAACACGGCAGCCAATTTACACACAGCAAGCTCCCACAAACAGCAGTGCAATAATGACCAGATCATTTTTTTTTGTGATGTTGATTGAGGGATAAACATTGGACAGCTCATCGGAGAGAACTCTCTCGTTACTCTTGAAAACAGTGCCAGAGGATCTGTGAAGGCGGGGGATGGGGTGTCGGGCTCGGTTTTAACATCTCATCCCAAAGAGGGTACCCCTGACAGTGCGGCACTCCTCAATTGGTACTGGCAGCAGGATGTCAGCCTGGGTTACAAACATTCGAATTAGGACCAAGAGTAGGCTATTTGGCCCCTTGAGCCTGCTCTGCCATTCAATAAGATCATGGCTGATCTGACTATAACCTCAACACCACATTCCCGCCTGCCCCCTCCCCCCTTTACAAACATATGAATTAGGAGCAGGAATAGGCCAGTCTGCTCCTCTAGCCCGCTGGATTCTTTGTGTGGTTTGATGTGAATGCGAATTGTCACTCCAGGTCATTGAGGAGTTGATATTTTTTAATTAATAAGAAGTCAAGGTTGCCCTTTTATGGGGTGGGGGGCGTGTGGCGGAGTAGGCAGCATCTGTGGAGTGGGTGCGGGAGTGTCTTCATAGAGGTCCACTGTTTGAGACGGAGACCAAGAGAAACTTTGTTCTCTGGAAGGGTCGTTAGAATGTACAATTCTCTTCCCCAGAAAGCAGTGGAAGTTGGGTCGTTGAATTTATTCAAGGCAGAGTTAGACAGATGTATGATAGGCGAGGGAGTCAAGGGTTATGGGGGGCAGACAGGAAAGTGGAGTTGAGACCCCAACCCAGATCAGCCATGATCTTACAGAATGGCGGAGGGGGCTCGAGGGGCTGAATGGCCTACTTTGGGGAGAACCCCCTTTCCTCCCCCTCCTCATCCTCCTCCAAAGGATGGCACGAACACACACACACACACACCCTAATGGGCATCGTGCACGCGCATACCCACAAAGAGCATCGTGCACGCGCATGTCCATGCACGGCGTCGTGGGCGCGCATATCCCTAACGGATAAGGTGTGTGCGCGCGCCTGTTGGGGAGGCGGGGGCGCGTGCACGCGGGGAGTTCGGGAGGAGTGACGCACGCCCATTGTCTGTGGAGGGATGGGTCGCGCGCTCCCCTTGGCCGGGGTGGGGGTAGGGGGGGTGGCGCGCACGCCGGCCGCCCGGGGGGGGGGGCGCGCACGCCTCCCTCCCTCCCCCTGGTGGAAGCAGGGGGCGCTGCGCTTCTCCCCTCCTACCCTGGACCGTGCTGCGGATTCGCTCGGGCTCCGGGAATGCGAAGGGATGGCAGCTTCGGCCAGCGAGGAGAAAGCTTTCCGGAGGTTCCTGGAGCTGCTGCTGCGGGAATTCCGGGGTCCCTTCGGCGAGGAGGACCCGCTGCCCCTCCGGCCCGTCTCCAACCACATCACCGAGGAGGAGGTGGAGGGCGAGTGCCTGGACCTCTGCCTCCAGCATCTCTGCAGATAGTTAAGTACCGACCTTATTAGACTTAATTCAACCAATACTCCTCCCCCCCCCGGTGCATTAAATCCAAAATGTGAGCGACACAAAATACCAAAACATGCAAACAAACTGGGGGGGTAGAGAGAGAGAGAGAGAGAGCAGCCCCGTTTGCAATGTTCAAAGTACTTAAATCTGAGACTATAAGTGAAATTGGGCTGAAGGTGACAATATGAAGCCTTTATTCCTTTTGGAAGCCGGGGGAGGGGGGTTAGAGAATGGCTGAGAGCATTAAATTGATACAGAGAACGAACTGGCGATTGTATTAGAGTCAGATGCAGTTTGGAGAGAAAAGAGCATTTGTTAGATTAACCTAAATGGGTTTTTTAAATAAATAAAAGCATTCACTGTAACGTACAGTGTGAGAAATAAGTCTTCCTTTGGATTAGATGTCGTGCGGGGAAATGGGGAGTTTGACATTGAAAACCCGCCGGAGTAACGCTGTAAAAAGGGAGAGAAGAGATTAAAGGGATTGGAGATGGAGACGGTTGTAAAATGTACAATCTGGAACTCCCATGTGCGAAATGCAAAGGGGGAAAAAAATAACCAAGCGAAGAAAAAAGGGCACAGTACAATGTCTGTATTTACCCTAGCTTATCTTGAGTGTTAAATCGAAAGGGATCAGGGCTGACCCGGGCTAGGGGGGTAGGGGAATGACCGGTTAATCTGCTTTTAGCTGTTAGCACACGAAGTCCCTGAGTTTAACAGGAACCCCGGGCTACTTATTAATACCCAGTCTATAAAAGCAACGATTTGAGAATGCAGGAAAAGTTACAGGTTACTATTAAAGTTGGATCGTAGGATTTTCTTTTTTTTGGTTTGAAAAAGCGATTGTCTTCTGGTAGTTTTGCCCTGCATGTGTCCGGGGGGTGGGGGGCAGTTATAGTGTCACCTTGGAGTGAATGTGTCGCTCTGTAAAAGATTGCTGAAATTTGTTTCTTTAAAACCCAAAATGAACCAGCGGTTGGGGGAGTGGATAGTGTTGGGTTTGGTGATGCCCCCTCCCCCCCACCCCCTTTTTTTTTGTGTGTGTGTTTAAGGCTTGGAGTGTTTTCTCTCTTTTTGATGTAGAGGTTTAAACTGTTCAATTTCGGCTCTGAATTGGAGTTTCCCGTGTTCCCGGCACAACGCTTGACACACAGTGTCTGAGGTCTGCCCTCCGGTCGGGTTTAGTGGGAAAATTCCCCTTTGCGATAAAAGCACGGAGCGGAATTAATAAGCGGTTTTTGTTTTTTGTTTCTCTCTCTCTCTCTCTCTCTCTGCAGCCCAATCGGTTCTGCACCCGTGCCCTTTGCCCAAGGATCGCCTGTGCAGGAGCCAAAATCAGATCGCACTGGTTTTACCAGGTCACCGGATCGGGTTACCTGAACATTGTAGCTTTCCCGTCCGGGAGAGAAGCACTTCTCCCGGTACCTGTCTCCCAAAAGGGAGGGGGTGCAGATGATTAACCCCCCCCCCCGGGTTAAGGGTAGATCTTGTGTCCTGGGAAACTGACAGGCGCGCTCCCCACCCACCTGCTCCCTGCGCGCCCCCGAGCCACCTCCAGTCATTCATCTCAGACCTGTCCCTCAATCTGGGGGGGACTGAAACACGGAGAGCGGATTTCATTTACCCTTTTTAACAAAAAGAACCCCCCACCCAACCCTCCCCCTCCCCCCAGCATTATATTTTATTTCTTGCTGCTTTTAAAATGAAAATTCAGTTACCGTTTTTTGCATTTAATTTTTAAAAAATAACACAGTTTCACTCCTCGACTCTTCAAATTGCTTCATTCAAATGATCTGATCATTCGAATTTTCAGCTCCAAACCCCCTTCTCCTCCCCCCCACCCACCCCCACTTTGCGGGTTCCTGTTTTGTTTCATTCAAATTGTTGAATCATTTTTTTTTTGAAGGCACACAAAAAAGTTTGAAGTGTCAGGAGTAGAAATTATTCTGAAGGTGAGGGGAGATTTAAGACCATGTTGGTTTCACCTTGGCAACAGTGTGGGTGAGAATGATGCTGATTAATATAAGCAGCAGAACCAGGGCGGATAGATACAGCGTCGGAATTTAGGACACCGTGTTCGACCCAGTCTCGACTGATATTTATTCCTGCCCCCTCTCGCCCCATTTCTATCTCTCCATTCTGCCTCCGTTCCAAACATAGCTCCTAACACCTGTTTTACCTGCGGAGTGACATGGAGCGTACTGTCATTCTCCCATATGGGAATCATATATCACTCTGTACTTATAAAAAAAAAAGTGAATCGAATCCTGGGAATGTCATCCTGAGCTGAGTAGCCTCTTGAGTTGGAGAGACTTTTTTTTTCTTTCAAGGTCCAGCATTTGTTGCCCATCCCTATTGCCATTGAACTGAGTGGCTAGGCCATTTCAGAGGGCAGCTAAGAGTCAACCACACCACTGTGGGTCTGGAGTCACATGTAGGCCAGACTGGGTAAGGACAGCAGATTTCCTTTCCTGAAGTGTGAACCGGATGGGTTTTTGCAACAATCAGTGATATTTTCATGGTCACCATTACTGAATTAGCTTTCAATTCCAGATTTTGTTAATTGAATTTAAATTCCACCAGCTGTCATGGTGGGATTATGAACCTGTGTATTAAGCTAGGCCTCTGGATTACTGGTCCAGTGACACTACCACTACACCAACATCTCCCCTGTAACTGAATGTTGCATTGATGGTAGCCATGGAGATCTGGGATGTCCTGTTTTCTTACTTTGGGAGTATAACGATCATAAGAATATAAGAACTAGGAGCAGAAGTTGGCCATTTGGCCCATCAAGCCTGCTGCACCATTTAGTAAGATCATGGCTGGTCTAATTATGGCTTTAACTAATTTATTCTTTCATGGAATGTGGGCATCACTGGCAAGGCCAGCATTTGTTGCCCATCCCTTATTGCCCTAGTGGCTTGCTAGGCCATTTCAGAGGGCAGTTAAGAGTCAACCACATTACTGTGGGTCTGGAGTCACATGTAGGCCAAGTAAGGACGGCAGATTTCCTTCCCTAAAGGACATTACTGAACTAGGTGGGTTTTTACAACAATTGACAATGGTTTCATAGTCACTATTACTGAGACTAGCTTCTAATTCCAGATTCTTTGGTTAATTGAATTTAAATTCCACCAGCTGCTGTGTCCTCTGGATTACTAGTCTAGTGGCCTTAGCACTATGCCATCGTCTCCCCCTTAAGTCCACTTTCCTGCGTGTCCCTCATAACCCTTGACTCCCTTAACAGAATGATATCGAAACAGAAAATGCTGGAAATACTCAGCAGGCCAGGCAGCAGCTGTGGAGAGAAAAACAGAGGTAATGTTTCATCAAAGGTCACAGACTGGAAACATTAACACTTGTTTCTCTCTCCATAGATGCTGCCAGACCTGTTGAGTATTTCCAGCATCCACAGTATTTTGCTTTTGTGTTGTGGTAACTCTATGACACTGTCCTCAGGGTGCACAGCATGCTGGTGGGGAGCCAGTTTTGTATTGTTCTGGTATTAAAACATCAGGTCACATGTTGTCAAAGTGCTGTCAGGGAAAGGACTCCCAGTTCATACTGAACAAAAATCCAACAGGCTGCTTGTTTTTGGAACAAAAGAAACTGAAAATGCTGCAAATACGAATGTACGAACAATCGAAATAGGAGCGGGAGTAGGCCATTCGGCCCCTCGAGTCTGCTCCGCCATTCAATAAGATCATGGCTGATCTGTTTGTGTTTTCGAGTTCTACCTTCCCGTTTACCCCCGATAACCTTTGATTCCCAAAAAATACTCAGCAGGTCAGGCAGCATCTGTTGAGAGAGAGAAACCCAGTGGACACTTCAGGTCAATGCCCTTTCATTGGAACTGGGAAAAGTTACATGTGTAATAGGTTCCGCACAATCTACTGGGGGGAGGATACAAAGGAGCAAAGGGAAAGGTCTGCGATTGGGTGGGAGACAGGAGAGGTTAAATGGCAAAAGAATGGGTGGTGCAGAACCAAAGGGAGCGATAATCGGACAAGTAAAGAAACAACAGATGTGTCCAGAGGAGGTGTGAATGGCAGGATGATGAACAGCTGGCACCCGAAAGCAAAAACAAAAAACAGAAATAAGCCTGAAACGTGCAATGAAAAGATAATGCTCAATTAAAATACTCAACCTGTTTAAAAGGTCCCTGGATCTGCACCTGAAATGCTGTCACCTGCAAGGCCAGGGGACACAGTTTAAAAATAACAAGTCTCCCATTTAAGAGGGGAAATTTCTTCTCTCAGTGGGGTGGGGTGGGGTGGGGGGTGGGGGGGGGGAGGTGGGGGTGTTGGGCGTTGGTCGGTGTGGTGGGGGGATGTGGGGGGGTGGGGGGTTGGGGTTGGGATGTGGGGGGGTGGGTGGGGGGGTGGGTGGGGGGGTGGGTGGGGTGGGTGGGGGGGTGGGTGGGGGTGGGGGGGTGGGTGGGGGTGGGGGGGCGGTGGGGGGTGGGGGGGCGGTGGTGGGGGTGGGGGGTGGCTGTAAGTCTGTGGAACTCTCTTCCCCAGAGAGTGGTGGAGGCTGGGTCATAGAATGTTTTTAAGGCTGAACTTGATTGACTCTCTTGTCAATCAAGAATCTAAGGGTGTAGGGAGTAGAAAGGAATGTGGAGTTGAGACCACAATCAGATCAGCCATGATCTTATTGAATGGCAGAGGAGGCTCAAAGGGCCGAATGGCTTACTCCTGCTCCTAGTTCATATGTTTGTCTGGCTCTTGTGTAATGTGTCCTGGTGCAGCACTGCACTGTTTCACACAGGGTACAGCTCTGGTCTCCATATTATAAACAGGACATATGAGCTCTGGAGAAGGTGCAAAAATGATTTACTAGGATCATACTAAAACTGAGAAGTTATGCGTATCAGGAAAGATTAAACAGGCTGGGGCTATTTTCTCTAGGAAAGAGAAGGTTGACGGGTGTGCTGGTTGAGTACTTTAAAATTATATAGGGGCTTGTAAGGAGAGATGTGGAGGCATCAAGGAGCCCTAGCAAAACTGGAGTCAATGGGAATCAAGAGGAAATCTCTCTGCTGGTTGGAGTCATACTGTGGGAGATCAATCACCTCAGTTCCAGGACATCATTGCAGGAGTTCCTCAGGGTAGTGTCCTCGGTCCAACCATCCTCAGCTACTTGATCAATGACCTTCCTTCCATCATAAATTCAGAAGTGGGGATGTTCGCTGATGATTGCACAATGTTCAACACCATTTGCGACTCCTCAGATACTGAAGCAGTCCATGTCCAAATGTAGCAAGACCTGGACAATATCTAGGCTTGGGCTTACAAGTGGCAAGTAACATTTGCGCCACACAAGAAACTAACCATCACCCCTCAACATTCAATGGCATTACCATTGCTGAACCCCCCACTATCAACATCCTGGGGGTTACCATTGACCAGAAACTGAACTGGACTAGCCATATAAATACTGTGGCTACAACAACAGGTCAGAGGAATCCTGCAATGAGTAACTCACCTCCCGACTCCCCAAAGCCTGTCCACCATCTACAAGTCACAAGTCAGGAGTGTGATGGAATATTCCCCACGTACCTGGATAACTGCAGCTCCCACAACACTCAAGAAGCTTGACACTGTCCAGGACAAGCAGCCCTTGTTTGGCACCCCATCCACAAACATTCACTCCCTCCACCACCGACACACAGTAGCAGCAGTGTGTGCCATCTACAAGATGCACTGCAGGAACTCACCAAGGCTCCTTAGGCAGTGCCTTCCAAACCCACGACCGCTACCATCTAGAAGGACAAGGACAGCAGATAGATGGGAACACCACCACCTGGAAGTTCCCCTCCAAGCCACTCACCATCCTGACTTGGAAATATATCGCCGTTCCTTCACTGTCGCTGGATCAAAATCCTGGAACTCCCTCCCTAACAGCACTGTGGGTGTATCTACGCCACAGGGACTTCAGCGGCTCAAGAAGGCAGCTCATCACCACCTTCTCAAGGGCAATTAGGGACAGGCAATAAATGCTGGCCTAGCCAGCGACACCCACATCCCGTAAATGAATTTTTAAAATGATCTTTCCACTTGTGGGGTGACCAAAGCCAGGCATCATAATTATAAGATGGTCATCAATAAATATAACACTGTAGCATATTCAGGAGAAACCTCTTTGCCCAGGGAGAGGTTAGAATGTATAAGGAGTAGTTGAGGCCAATAGTACAGATGGATTTAAGGAGAAGTTGGATAAACTCAGGACAGAGAAAAGAATAGGAGTTGCTGATAGCTTGAGACAATGAGGACGTTCATGTGGAGCATAAACACTGCTACACACCAGATATACTGAATGGCCTGTCTCTATGCTGTAAATTCTATCTAATCATATAAGTCCCCTTCATGTACACACTGCCTTGTTCACTCAGTCAGGTAATCAGTTCTTATCAGTGCCGTGACTAATCTTCACTTGTTGGTTTCGGATGGGATTCTGTGAATTTGGACTGTGATATTCTTTCAGATAGATTAGTGCAGCTATCAGTCAGCATGTTCTTTTTTCAAATAACAAATTTCATTTTAATTCGGTGTATATCCTCCTTTGGAACATCCCACCCTCCCCATATGTCTCGTAGCGTCTCATCCAGTATCATGCTGCACTTCCTGCTGTTTGTGCTAGAGGGCAGTGTGAGGCTGAGCCAGACTAAGGGCACTGACTGGCAATGTGGCTCTGTGATTGTCCAGCAGGAGGTGAATGTCTGTGATGAGGGACTGACCCAGCTGGCCTTCTAAAGTCCCATCGTAGCTGAGATGCAATGTTCCCCCAACCCCACTGTGCTGTCTCTCAACTAAGTACTTGGATGAGATTTTCCAGCTTGTAGGTTGAATTTTTTGTCAGGGTCAGAAGCTGAATGTATTATTTTAACGTTCTACCCGCAGAGTAGCTAGTGTGTGTATTATACATAAGATGCATCTTAGCCCTGAGTATTAAAAGTCAATTACAGGAATCAGCTGTGGATCGGTGGTAGCACTTTCCTCTCTGATTTCAAGTCATATTATTCCGTGAAGATGATCCCAGTGCAAAACCGAGGGAGTGCTGCACTGTTGGAGGTGCTGTCTTTCACATGAGACATAAAATCGAGGCTCTGTCTGCCCCATCAGGTAGGCGTAAAAGATCCAGTGGCACTATTTCGAAGAAGGATAAGGGGGGTTCTCCCCAGTGTCCTGGCAACATCAGCAAAACAAATTACCTGGTCATTCTCTCGCTGCTGTTTGTGAGAGCTTGTTGTCACAAACTGGCAGATGATGACCCTTCATTGGTTGTGAGATGAGCCAGGAACCCCACTCTAGTCATTACCCAAACAAATTATCCAAACAAACCTTGCTGACACCTGTAAAGGAATCAGCCTGGGATCATAGGGAAGGTGATGGTGTAGCAGTACTGCTGCTGCTGGGCTAGTAATCTAGAGACACCAGGGTAATGCTCTGGGGGTTCCAGGTTCAAATCCCACCACAGCAGATGGTGAAATTTGAAGTCTGATGATGATCGTTGCTGTAAAAACCCATCTGGTTCACTAATGCCCTTTAGGGAAGGAAATCTGCTGTCCTTAAGTGGCCTGGCCTATGTGTGACTCCAGACCCACAGCAATGTGGTTGATGCTTAAATGCCCTCTAAACAAGGGCAATTAGGGATGGGCAATAAATGCTGGCCTAGCCAGCAGCACCCGCATCACATGAATGAATAAAAAAAATGAGGTGTCTGCAGGCCTGTGTGTTTATAGCTTTACAGCCTCAGTACATCCCAAAGTGGTTTACTGCCAATTAAGTATTACAGTGAGGTGGTGTCACTCTTGTAATGTAGGAAGCCATACAGCTAACTTGTGCACAGCAAACTTCCAGCAATAATATAAATTCCCAGATCATCTGTTGTTGAACAACAACAACTTACATTTATATAGCCCGCCTTTAACATAATAATATGTCCCAAGGTCCTTCACTGGAGCATTACAAAACAAAGTATGACACCGAGGCACAAAGGTGATATTCGGTCAGGTGACCAAAAGCTTGGTCAAACAGGAAGGTTTTAAGAAGTGTTTTGAAGGAGCAAAGCGAGGTAGAGAGGCAGGGAGTGTAGTCCAGAGCTTGGGGCCTAGGCAACTGGAGGCACAGCCACCCATGCTACAGCAGTTATAATTGGGGATGCACAAGAGGCCAGAATTTGAGGTGCGTGGATATCTGAGGATTGTGGAACTTGAGATTACAGAGATAGGGAAGGGCTGAGGCCGGGGAGGGATTTGAAAACACGGATGAGAATTTTAAAATCAAGACGTTGCTTGACCAGGAGGAATAAATATTGGCCCTGATACTGGGGAGGTCTTTTCTTCTCCAAAGTAATGGCTTTGAGATCTATACATCCACCTAAGAGGGTAGATGGGGCCTTGGTTTAAGGTTTCATCTGGGAGCCTGCACCTCTGACAATGCAATTCTTCCTCAGTACTGCACTGGGTGTGTCAGCTGGGATTATGTGTTCAAGCGTCTGAAGTGGGGCTTGAACCCACAACCTGTTGGCTAAGAACCATGGAGAGTGCTTGCTGACACTTGTAAAGGAATCAGCCCCAGATGTGGTGTCTGCAGGGTTGAATAGCTGATTGGTGTTCACCTGTTCCATTTGCGCTAGCACTGCTGGTTGAAGGAAGAATATTGATCGGGACACCGGGAGAACGATCCCCCAGCTCTCCTTCAAAATAGTGTTGTGGGATCTTTTACGTCCACCTGAGAGGGCAGACATTCCCCTGTGGGAGCTGCACCTCTGACAGTGCAGCGCTCCCTCAGCACTGCCCCAGCATCGCACTGAGCTGGGAGCCTGGGCTGGAGGTCGGACCCACAAATCTCCTGGCTTAGCGACAAGCCATCGATACTGAGGGAACTGGAATTATCCAGAATGGTATGTGTGAGCCTCTCCCCCAACTGGGCTCCTGACAGTTGGTTTAACCTCCATTGCGAAACCCTTGCTGGAATTAGTAGGCACCGTGTGGGTCTTGACCTTGCCTTCACGTTTTGTGACCTGCAGTCCAATGAGATGAATCCACCTGAGGTTGACCTTTCTGGGTAGAGGTCACTGAGGCTGCGTTGTTTGTCCACCCCTGCTGCCTGACTACAATGCAGAGGCTCGAGACAGAGCGATATGGGAGTGTGAGGAGAATATTTGGGTGGGGCTTGTCCAAGTAAATCTGCAATTTGGAAAGAAAATTGTTTTCAGTCATTTAAACAGTTAAAGGGATGCTTGGGGGGGAGCTGAGAGGAGGGCCCCACCTCGCCACCACCTCTCTCAACTCCTCCACAGCACCTGACTAGTCATGTTGCTTGTTTATTTTTATTCATCTACAGGATGTGGGTGTCACTGGGTAGACCAGCATTTATTGCCCATCCCTAATTGCTCCTTGAGAAGGTGGTGGTGAGCTGCCTTCTTGAACCGCTGCAGTCCATGTGGTGTAGGTACACCCACACTGCTGTTAGGAAGGGAGTTCCAGGATTTTGACCCAGCGGCAGTGAAGGAACGGTGATATATTTCCAAATCAGGATGGTGAGTGACTTGGAGGGGAACGTCCAGGTGGTGGTGTAAGTCATGCAATCCTGGATGAAAATAAATTTCCTGCAATTAACTATTAGGAAGATTGTCTTTTGGTCCTCACCACAAACTCCTTTTCCTAGTCACTGATTCAATCCCCATCCCTGGTGCAGACTGTTTGCAACCTTGGTTTCTATTTGACCCTAACCCGAGCTTCTGTTCCCACATCCCCCCCCCATCACCAAGACCTCCTGCTTCCACCTCCATTATGTCACCCGTCTCCCTTCCTGCCTCAGTCCATCTGCTGCTGAAACCCTCATCAGTGCCTTTGTTACCTCCAGACTTGATTATTCCGATGCTTTCCTAACTGCACCCCCCCTTCTCCCGTCCTCCTGTTAAACCTGAATTTATCCAAAACACGGTTGCTCAGACCCTAACCCGCACCAAATCTCATTCGGCCTTAACCCCTGCACTCGCCGACCTACATTGGCTCCCACTCCGGCAACACATCATCCTTCTTTTTCTCCCAATCTCTCCATGAACTCTGTAACCACTTCCATCCGTAAACTCACCGAGATCTCTGCACCCTGTTAATTCTGGTCTCTTGTGCATCCCCCACCTCTTTTCCCACTGGACCTTTAACTGCCTAAACCCTAAGCTCTGGAATTCCCTTCCTAAACCTCTCTGCCTCTCTCTCCTCCTTTAAGACCCTCCTTAAATCCTACCAAGTTTATTGCCACCCTGCCTAATCTCTCTCTATGTGGCTTGGAGTCTAGTTTTGTTTGACCGTTCCTGTGAAGCACCTTGGGCAGCTTCCTATGTTGAAGGCGATGGGGGGGATGGTGGCAGATTGTGGCAAATGCCACTAGGCTAGTAATCCAGAGACCCAGGCTCATTCCTGGGAACATGGGTTCAAATCCCACTCTGGCAGCTGGTGGAATTTGACTTATATTAATAAATAAACCTGGAATATAAAGCTAGTCTCAGCAATAGTGACCAGTTGCAAAAACCCATCTGGTTCACTAATGCCCCTTTAGAGAAGGATATGTGTCATCCTGACTCAGTCTGGCCTACATGTGACTCCAGACCCACACGGCAATGTGGTTGACTCTTAACTGCCCCGAAGTGGCCTAGCAAGGGCAATGAGGAATGGGTAACAAATGCCAGTCTTGCCAATGATGCCCACATCCCATGAAAGAATGTGCAACTCTAACTCTGGCAATCAATGAAATTATTGCAAGTTGGTTCACAAACCTGCAACCATTGCTAGGGTGAGGTCAGAGGGATGTTCTATCTATTGTTAGACTTATCTCACGCTTTTAAGATTATCTGGGATAGATAATAGGCAATAATCTGCACAGTCCCCACCCTCCGAGGGAAAGCTTGGATTAGTAGTATGAAGAATTTTTAAAGCATAGTCACAGTTGCAATGTAGAAATTCCTGCATTAGAGATTCAATGGTGGCCAATTTGTGCACAGCAAGATCCCACATCAGCACTAACATAAATTACTAGGTCATCTATTTTGGGACTGTATTGGGCAGGACACCGGGGAGAACTCCCTGCTGTCTCCTCTGAAATAGTGTCTGTGGGATCTTTACGTTCACCTGTGAGGGCAGACGGGGCCTTGGTTTAAAGTTTCATCAAATGACAGCACTTCCAGCCGCGCAGCACTCCTTCAGTGCTGCACTGGGTGTGAGTATTATGCCCTCAAATGTTTGGAGTGGGACTTGAACCCATGACCTGTTGGCTCAGAGCTGAGAAGGGTTCTTCCTAACTCCCGCAAGGCCTCGGGCCTGGGATTTCCAACTCTGCTTGGGGGGGCGGGAGGGGTTGTGCTTGTGGGGGTTTCATCACAATGACCTTCTGCCTCAGCCAATCAAACAACTTTCTAAAATCAGAGAATAGGAAGGCCCATCGTGTCTGTACGGCCTCTTCTAACGAGCAGTGGATGGGGTTAGTCCCACATCCCTGATCGTTCCTCAAAACCCCGCAATATTTTCATCTTCAAGGGTTTCTCCAATTCCCTGTGGAAGGCAACAGTTGAATCTGTTTCCACCATCCTATCAGACAATGCATTGCAAATCCTGACCACTCGTTGTGTAAAACAGACCCCGTAATAGAAAAATAAATGTTTAAAGTGGAGGCTGGAAGTGCAAGGCATCCACCTAGTGTTGCCAACTTGCCAGGGTTGTCCTGGAGTCTTCATGAATTGGAGATTAATCTCCAGAACATTGCCCAAACCCAGGAGGAAAATCACAGGGGCTTTTTTATTAAAAAAAAGTGTGTCTATTTTCGTTTCCTTTGAACACATTTGCATACAAGATCTAAAATTATTGGAGGTGGCAAAATAAATTTGATTGTCAGTTAAAATTTATCCAATTGGGTAATGAAGACTCCGCCAGGTTTCCGATTGGTTTGTATGTGTGGGGTGGGGGTGGGGGTGGGGGTGGCGGTGAGCCACAAGGAGGGGTATACCAGCTAACCAATGGTGGGAGGTCATGTGGTGAAACCTCCTGGAATATGCCTGACCAGAGTTGGCAACACTGCACCTGCAGGAGAAGATCAGGAGAGGAAGGGATATAGGGAAGAGGAGGAAGACTTTGCTTTGTTGCAAATGAGGGACAGCTACCTTGATTTGGAATAGTGGCTTTCCACAGGAGAGTTACCGTGTGTCTGAGGCTTGCGGAGTTGATCCCCCGTTCAACAGTCGGATTCATTACGGCACAGGAGGCGGCCATTTGGCCCATCGAGTCCGTGGTGACTCTTTTTAGAGCAATCCAGCCAGTCCCATTTCTCCCGCTCAACCTCCATGGCCCTGCAAGTTTATTTCCCTCAAGTGTCCGTCAAATTTCCTTTCAAAATCATTAATCGTCTCCACCTCCTCCACTTTCGTAGGCAGCGAGTTCCAGCTCATTACCACTTGCGGTGTGAAAAAGATCTTCCTCACATCCTTCCTGCATCTCTTGCCCAAAATCTTAAATCAGTGTCCCCAAGTCTATGTACCATTAGCTGGTGGGGACAGAACAGCTTTTCTTTGTCTATCTTTTCTAAACCTGCCATTATCTTGTACTTCATCAGATCTCCTTTCAATTTCCTCACTCCAAGGAGAACAACCCCAGATTCCCCATGTAACCTTGTAGCTAAAATCCCTCATCCCTGGGTCCATTCCTAGGCGCTTTTTCTTATCCAAAGTCCTCTCTATAGACTCTGGATGGAATCAACCCCATCTTCTGTAGGAGCATGTTCCCCTGCTTTGGAGCATTGGAAAGTTCAAAGTCTCAAGGTCACTTTCATAGCCTCTGATAAGAACAGGCCCTCGCGCTTACTCCGCCATCCAATCTGATCAAGGATCTGCACTCATTCTACCTGCCTGTCCTCCTTGGCTCTCTGCTCCGCTGCTGTTGTCCCAAGTTCCTAACTCTGACAGATGCCACAAATTCTTAGTCACTGCCGGGAGGATTTGAAGACAGCTTGAGAAAGAGCAAAAGGTTTTCTCTTCCTCATGTTGAGGCCTAGAAGTAGAGTCGAGCCTTGTTCTTCATTGGCCTTAAAGATGGTGGGCGTTGGCAGGCACGGAGTGCGTCACAACTGACCCCGGTCCCATCCAAGATTATCCTCCGCACCTTTGCCCAGGCATCACTGGGTAGCGGTCAGGAGCAGGAACCCTTCCAAAGCTCAGAAGATGCTAAGGCCAACTTTACCAAATATGGTCGTGGCTGGGAGACCAGTGCTTAAAGCCACATTGTGTCATGGAAGAGCCACAGGCAATTGTGTCCAATTCTGGGCCCCACTCTTTAAGAAAGACGTCAAGGCCCAGGGGAAGGTGCAGAGGGGGGTTTACTTTGAACGATACCAGTTATGTGGTGTGACTGGGAGAATCTCGGATTGTTCCCCTAAAAGCAGAGAAGGTTAAGGGGAGACTTAACTGAGGTGTTCAAAATGATGAGGGGTTTTGAGAGTAGATAGGGAGAAACTGTTTCCACTGGCAGGAGGGTCATTAACCAGAGAACACAGATTTAAGATGACTGGCAAAAGAAGCAGAGGGGACTTGGGAGTTTTTTTTACACAGCGAGTTATTGTGACCTGGAATGTGTTGGCTGAAAGGGTGGGGGAAGCGGATTCATTATATCCTTCTAAGGCTTGAAAAGGAAAACATTTGCAGGGCCATGGGGAAAGAGCAGGGGGAATGGGACCAAGTGGACAGCTCTTTCAAAGAGTCAGCACAGGCAAGATGGGCCGAATGGCCTCCTTCTGTGCTGTAAGTTTCTGTGATTTTATAAGTGTGAGGCTGGGATGATCAGAGAGCGGGAACGGGTGTGTGTGTGTGAGAGAGACTGACTCAAGACCGAGTCCACTGAGGATGGAAAGCAGCCAGAGAGACAGCTTTAGCATCAAGAAGTGTGAAAGGAACAGATGGTGTTACAGTCACAAAAGAACAAAGGAGAATCAGGGGCAAATGGAAAAACGATGCAGTGAGAGACACTGAGAAACAGCCTCTCCGATAGGGAGTCCCACAGCACCTCTTTGAAGAGACAAGGTCACCATTCCTCCCGCCTCCCCACTCCCCCCAACACCACCCAAAAACTGATTAACTGGCCATTCATTGTAGCTGTGATGGGAGCATGCTACGTCCAAGTTGGGTGCTGAGTTTTCCACTCTTAACGTGTAGATCACAACAAGCAATTATGAAGGAAAATGGTATGTTAGCTTTACCTACAAAGCGATTGGAGGATAAGAGTAACAAACTCTTACTAAAATTATACAGGGCATTGGCAAGGCCTCACCTGGAGTACTGTGTGTGGGGTTTTGGTCTCCTTACCTAAGGAAGGACGCACTTGCCCTAGAGGGAGCGCAGCGGAGGGTCAGTAGACTGCTTCCTGGATGGTGGGATTGTCCTGTGAGGAGATATTGAGTAGACTAGATCTATAGTCCCTGGACTTTAGATCTAATTGAAACATAAAATACTTAAAGGGCTGGACAGGGTAGATGATGAGGAAATGTTTTCCCCTGGCTGGGGAATCTAATGCACGGGGTCACAGCCTCAGGATAAGGAGTCAGCCATTTTGGACTGAGATGAGGAGAAATTTCTTCACTCAGAGGGTCGTGAATCTTTGAAATTCTCTTCCCCAGAGGGCGGTGGGTGCTCAGTCGTTGAGTATATTCAAGATTGCCATTGATAGATGTTTTTGGTACTAAGGGAGTTAAGGGATATGGGGGATAGTGCGGGAAGGTGTAATTGAGATAGAAGGTCAGCCACGAATGGCAGAACAGGGTCAGGAGACCGAACGGCTTCCACCTGCTCCTATTTCTTATGTAATCACTACACTCGAGTATATTTACCACGTGCGAGAGATATTTCTAAGAGGGAGGTGAACTGAAACTATCCTCACATTCTTAGCTGTGGCTTCCTCAGCTTGACATGAGTCTGGTGGACCCCGGACACTGAGTAATGTCAGATTGGTGGGAAGTGACCCTCTCACCCACCACCCAACCCCGCTCCCCCAGTACTGCCTCTTCATCCACCCTACTTCCCCATCTCCTCTCCTGTTGGGACTGACTCTTGCTGAGATAAGCGTCCTGATGGGCAGGTCGAGTGGGAGCGAGGGTTCCCCCTTCATTACCTTACCCAAGCAACCATTCCTCACAGACAGGCTATTCGACTGTGAAGGCTGTCGTGGCTAGACCAGATTCCACCCCCTTTGTAACCGCATATAGTTCAGAGTTGCTCACTCCCAGCAACTCGCACAATGTGATCTGACACTCAACTGGTTGCAGATAAATGTCCAATCATGCAGTGTTAGTCTGGGTTCAGTGGAACAGGTAACCCCAGACAGATTAGTCTGTCTCCAGCACTTTAGTCCCAGGAATGAGAGAGTGTTTCATTTGTGTAGGGTGCATTGGATTGTTCTCTGAATATGGCTTTCAATTTTAGACGGATTAGCTCCAACCAGGAATAAGTGTTGTGTTTCAGCTCTTGTCTCTGAGTCAGAAGGTTGTGTGGGCTCAAGTCCTACTCCAGAGACTTGGGCAGCAGATCCAATCTGATACTCCCAGTGCAGCACTGAGGGGGAGCTACACTGTCCGGGGTGCCGACTTTCAGGTAAGATGTTAACTCTCAGATAGATATAAGAATTAAATGGCACCATTTTGAAGATGAACGGAGTTCACGCGTGTGTCCTGGGGCCGGTATTTATCCCTTAACCACTGGAAACAGATGATCTGGTCATTATTGCGTTGCTGTTTGTGGGATCTTGCTGTGCATACGTCGGCTGCCGCGTTCCCTACATCGCAACAGTGACTACGCTTTGAAAAGTGCTCCATTGGCTGTAAGACGTTCACGACGTCCTGAGAAGTGTGAGATGCTGCCTCTTGGATGAGACGTTAAACCGAGGCCCTGTCAGTCGGGGTGTGTGGAAATGTCTGCAGGAGATTCTTGCTTATGGAGGAGGAGCTGGCACTCGGTGTTTGCCATGGTTACAGAGGGAGAGCCGATTGCTGACGGTTGATTCACTAGCCGCGGTCAGGAGGGGCTGTATGATTTCCTCAGCCCCTTTGTCATTGCAGGTCCGGCCTCTGATCAGATTTTGCATTTTTCGGTTATTTTCATCCAGCACATTTTGCATTAATACCTGTTCCTAAGCAACAGACTGTAATTTGCTTAAAGGAACCTGGGTGCACCTGAAGTGAGATACAAGCTCATTCAGGGTGCGGATGAGCCATGATATCTGCTTTGTATAATGAGCGTGTTCACATGTACATGAGCCAGAAGGGAAGAGAGATCGAGAAGGCTGATGGGATGATCTAACAGAGGCCTTTAAAACGATGAAGGGGTTTGATAGGGTAGATGTAGAGAAGCTGTTACCACTTGTAGGGGCATTAAATACAAGAAAGCTACTAATAAATCCAATAGGGAATTCAGGAGAAACCTCTTTACCCAGAGTGTGTTGAGAATGTAGAACTTGCTACCACAGGGAGTAGTTGAGTGAAAAGCATAGATGTATTTACAGGGAAACTAGATAAACACATGAGGGAGAAAGGAATAGAAGGATATGGTGATAAAGTTAGATGAAAATGGGGGAGAGGAGGCTCGTGTGGAGCATAAACACCAGCACCGACCTGTTGGGCAGAATGGCCTGTTTCTGTGCTGTAAATACTACGTAATTCCTCAGCATCACAACCCTCCATGTAAAAAAAAAAGAGCTTCTCCTGCTCTCTGTCCTAAATGTCGAACATTTAATCCTAAAGCTACGTTCAATATTAGAATCCTTAACCACTGGAGAGAGCCAGTTTCTACCTCCCCTGCTCTATCCCATCATAAGAGAAATCCCTGAGCAGACTGTCCATTACAGGAGAGGGATTGGGGTGATGTCACTCGCTGGTTCAGTTGGTCAGAGCCCTCCCACCTCCCATTCATATACACTGGCTCTCCCTCTTACTGCTGGTACAGGGGCTAATCAGCCCACACTGGCACTGTCGATGAAGACCACCTTTCACAGCAGCACAATAAATACTTTGCCGCTGCGCAGTTTTGGCATCTTTGCATCCTCTGTCCCGGAATGTTGACCAGGACCATCGACCATAGTGTGCAGTGCCCAAGCTCAGGACTCCAGAACTGGTTGTCACCGTCTCTCTGTCAACTGTAGCTCAGTGGACAGCGTTCTTACCCCTGATTCAGGAGACTGTAGGTATGAGTCCCACTCCAGAGATCTGAGCACAAGAGCCCAGGCTGACACTAACAGTGCAGTACTGAGGGTGTGCTGCTCTTTCTGTTGGGGTGGGTGGGGGGGGTACTATCTTTTGGATATGACATTAACCTGAGCCCCTGTCAACCCCCTCGGGTAGATGTAAAAGATCTCATGGCACTATTTGAAGAGGAGCAGGAGAATTCTCCCTCCCCCTTGTGTCCTGGGCCAATGTTTATCCCTCAAACAACACCACTAAGAAGAGATTATCTTGTCTTTATCTCATTGCTGTTTGTGGGAGCTTGCTGTGCATAAATTGGTTGCCACATTGTTTTGACTTTTAGAAGATCTAATCACTGTTCTAATGTTCTTCATTGGCTGTAAAGCACCTTGGGATGTAAAAGGCGCTACCTAAATGCAAGTCTCTTTCTCCTAGTCTTTGTTTGAATTACAGCTCGATGCTGCCACCTGATGTCTGAAAGTGGGAAAGGCTCCACTGGGGGGACTTGCTAAGTCTGAGAGTCATTAAAAAAAAAAGGATAATTTTGACTTTGATTGCCCTTCGGGGGGTCTGCTAGGATTGAATGTCACACTGCTTTGCCCCATCTCCCCCTCACTAACTTCTGTGGGGAGTAATATTGTGCAGGATGTAAAACCAGCCTACCAGTTTATCCTGAAGACTTCCCTTTGGCGAGTCAGATTGAAATTACCCCAGTGCATTTTTTTGCATAAACACCTGGACTCATTTTACAGATGCGCACACACACACGCTGCAGTAGCACACTGCGGTAGACCACTTTGCCAGTGGTTTAACGATTTGAGGATCTACTCTCTTGGCCCATGTGCAATGGGCTCCTGATGAAGCCAGTCAGATTGTTACACTCTGCCTCCCCCATTTACTGGGAAACCTGGTTCTTTTGGAGCATAGTCCCCAATGACTCCAGCCCTTTAAACAGCTGATAGACTGATCAAAAGTGCCTAAGGGTTGACCAAGTGCCTTCGCAAACCTGGGGCTAGACCCCCACTCCCTGGTTGCTTACAGCCTGGCACCACCTCCCATTTTGTATCTCATGACTTCATGTTGATCCCCTCACCATCCCTACCTCCCCACGTTTCTTCGCCTCTTTAATTTATTTAACCTGGGGAAATCTCTGTGCAGGAAACGCCCATTGAGCCAGCATCCACCTCCCGCCCCACCCCCAATGCCCAGAGGATCATGACTGAACACTCCACTTGCCCCCTCATCCCTTGCCCACACCCTTTGTCTCGCACCCCTTCATTCCCACCCCTGCTCTCACAACCCTGTTATTCTCTGGGGGAAGAGATGAAAAAAAGGAAAAATTCAAGGCCAGTGAGGGAAAAGAAAACTCTGAAAAATTTCTTTCCAACCCCCTCAGGGAATTAAATCTGGTTCTGGAGACCAAGTGTCCTCTAGAAAGTCACTTACCTTCTACCTGTGCCCCACCCGAGAACCTGTCCAGGTTCCTTTTGAAGGTCGACAGAGAGTCAGTGTCCACTGCAGCAATGGTCAGAATATTCCAGAGGCTCATTAGTCTCTGGACAAAGAGGAACCACTCAACACCCAGTCTATTCCTTCTGTTTGAGTAGCTGTGTTCTCGAGGGACTGCACAGGTACATTAGCTATGCCCAGGACTCTGCCAGTGAGGCTGTAAAGGCACAGCCCGAATAATCATAATCCGTGTGTCTTTGTCTGTACGTGCCTGTGTGCCTGTGTCTGTGTGCCTTTCTGTCTGTGTCCCTGTCTGTGTGTGTGTGTGTGTGTGTGTGTGTGTGTGTGTGTGTGTGTGTGTGTCTGGGGTTGGGGGCTCAGTGGGTGGGTGTGTTTTTTTTTGCTGTTAAACCTGGTTACTTCTGCCAACTTCCCCAGGAGTTGATCAATGTGAAGAATGTCAGTGTGAACCACTGATATTTTTTGAAAGGCAGACAGTTGCCTGGATACCTTGGCAACAGGTGAAGAGACAAACAGGCTATAGAAACGATGCCAAACTCTGCCCCTTCCCTGGGTAACCGCAGCACATTAACTGTGATGCCCATGGCTCCAGCTGTAGGGGTTGTGCTGTAAATAACCACAGCTGACCCCTGCTTTGCAGGAGAACCCGCTTTGTTCTGGGCTTGAGTTGGCCATATCGCCTGTTTCAAGGCCATAACTCTTGGTGTGCCAAGGCTGCTTGTCAAACGTGGACAATTAATCAGGATCTGTGGGACCTCCAGTGATTAAATGCATCAAAATTTGTTTGGATTCTTTTGTTCCAGGATCTTTCACAACAAAAGTCTTTCAGCAAAACCATTTGGTGTTCTACTGGGCTGTCAAATAGACTCTTGGTTTTTCATTTGGACAGAGCATTTGGTACGAATGAAGCTGCTTTTACGCTGCTCCTTTCACACTCTCAGGATTTCCCAGAGCTTAGCACAACAAATGAAGTACTTCTGCAGCACAGCCACTGTTGTAATGTAGGAAACACAGCAGCCAATGTTCCATAGCAAGACCTCACAAACAGCAACGAGAGCAGTGAGTGGCCAGATTGTTTAGATGGTTGCTGTCGAGGGATATATATATGGGCCAGGACGCAAGATAACTGCCCTGCTCTTCTTCGAAAAATTACCGTGGGATTTGATTTTTAACTCACCTGGGAGGCTTTGCTTTAATGGTTCATCTGAAAGACACACCTCCAATAGTGTAGCACTCACTCAGTAGAGCAGGTTGGGCCTATAGTTCGGAAGAATGAGAGGTGATCTTATTAAAACATACAGGATCCTGAGGGGACTTGATGGGATGGACGCAGAGAGGGTGTTTCCCTTTGTGGGGGAGTCTGGAACTGGGGGACACAGTTTAAAATTTAGGTGTCTCCCATTTCAGACGGAGATGAGAAATTTTTCCCCTCAGAGGTCGTTAGACTGTAGAATTCTCTCCTCCAGAGAAGAGTGGAGGCTGAGTCATTGAATATATTCAAGGCTGAGTTACATAAGATTTTTGATTGACGAAGGAGTCGAGGGTTATGGAAGCAGGCAGGAGGTCACGATCAGCTTATTGAACAGCAGAGCCAGGCTCGAGGGGCCAAATGGTCTACTCCTGCTCCTATTTCTGGAGTACAGCACTGAGAGTATCTGTAGAGTTGCCAACTGTGATGAATTATATTCCTGGAGGTTTCATCACATGACTTGCACCCCCCCCCCCCCCCACCCCCCCCCCCCACCTCCAGCCATTAGTCGACCAACACATCCATCCTAGTGATGTACTGCCTTCCTACCCCAACTGGAAAGCAAAAGACTCATTACCCGATTGGATGATGCTCCACAGTCAGCCAAACAGCCTTTTCCCCCCATTTTCAAATATTTTTTATATCTGGTAAAGAGAAATGTTCAGAGAAAATTTAAAAAAAAAACAATCTTTTTTAATGTCTTGATGATTGTTCTCCAGGGTTGCACACAGCAGTGTCCTGGAGATTGATCTTCAATTCCTGGAGACTCCAGGCCAATCCTGGAGGGTTGGTAATCCTAAGTGCCAGCCTGGATTTTATACTCAAGTCCTGGAGCAAGATTTGAATTCTCAACTTTTTAAACTCGAAGGCACAATTGCTCCCCACTGGGCCACCGCTCGGGCACTTAGAATCTGAGGCAACTTTTGCCAGCCTTTCCTTGCAGCTGGGAGGCCTGTTGGTCAGGAGCTTGGGCCCAAATGGGCCTAGTGTCCGACCCATCCATTGCTGCGAGCTGCATTGTCAAAGGGCAAGACTTCGTAACGGGGACAGAGGCTCAGAGAATCACCTCTCAAAGCACCAAAAACAAAGGATTGTGATCCTTAGACACATCTGCCTAGATTACCCAAACTCCTTTGAATGGAATGAAAGGGTTATCAGTGATTAAGTTGTCGGCTGGGCGAATTCAGTTTCCAGACCAGTGAATTCTGCTGATGTGGCACCTACAGAGAAACTGTTAGCACTGGTGGGTTGGGGGAATAAAGAGCAAGGGAGCATGATTCAAAGGATATCGAATGATAGAATCCATATAGCCCAGAAGGAGGCTATTCTATCCATCAAATCCATGCTGTCTCCATAGAGCAATCCAGTCAGTCCCATTCTCCTTCTCTATTACTCAAGAAGCTTGACACCATCCAGGACAAAGCAGCCCACTTAATTGGCACCACATCCACAAACATTCACTCCCTCCACCACTGACGCACAGTAGCAGCAGTGTGTACCATCTACAAGATGCACTGCAGAAACTCGTCAAGGCTCCTTAGGCAGCACCTTCCAAACCCATGACCTCTACCATCTAGAAGGACAAGGGCAGCAGACACATGGGAACACCACCACCTGGAAGTTCAGCTCCAAGTCACTCACCATCCTGATTTGGAAATATATCACCGTTCCTTCACTGTCGCTGGGTCAAAATCCTGGAACTCCCTTCCTAACAGCACTGTGGGTGTACCTACAGCACATGGACTGCAGCGGTTCAAGAAGGCAGCTCCCCACCACCTTCTCAAGGGCAACTGGGGATGGGCAATAAAGGCTGGCCCAACCAGCAATGCCCAAATCCCATAAATTAATAATAATAAAAAAATCCCTATAGCCTTGCAAGTTTATTTCCCTCAAGCGTCCATCTAATTGAAAGTCTCCGCTTCCACCAGCCTGTGGACAGCAAGCTTCAGGTCATTACCCCAGGCACGATATAAAAATAGGTCTTCCTCGCAATCCCCTCTGAATCTCTCAACCCAAAACCTTAAATCTGTGTCCCCTAACCTCTGTACCATCAGCTAATGTGAGGACCTCCTCTTTGTAATGATGGGATGGGATGAGATGAAGCAGGGTTGGTGAAGGCGTGTGTGGACTTGTTGGGCTGAAAGTCCAGTTCCTGTAAGATAAAAAACAAAATACTGCGGATGCTGGGGAAATCTGAAATAAAGCCACCACCTTCAGCTCTGGAGAAGAGTCATATGGACTTGAAATATTAACTCTGTTTCTCTCTTCACAGATGCTGCCAGACCTGCTGAGCTTTTCCAGCATTTTCTGTTCTTTATATTAGGCCAGTTTCTGTGTTGTGTATTAATCCTAAAATTAGAATGCGGCCATTCAGGAACAATATCGGGATGCACTTGTCACACAAAAGGTAGTGGAAATCTGGAACTCTAACCCCTGGGTAGATTTTTGTTGGGTGTGAGTATTTAACGATAGGAAAAGCAGGGCTGATAAACGGAGTCGAGGTGCAGATCAGCCAGGATGGAATTGAATAGCGGGGCAGGCTCGAGGGGCTGAATGGTCTACCCCTCTGTCCCGAATGTTCCTGACCTGCTCAGAAAGGGCTTGGGGGGGGGTCTGATGTCTTCATGGGAAGAGCCTCGAGGAAGTTCAGCCTGTGCCCCTTAGCTCCTCTGTCACATTGCGCTCCTGCAGCGAAAGAATAAAACTCTCAGCTAAAGAATTAAATGAACGTGTCAGGCTGAGTAAAGATTAATTACAGCCATGAGAAGGGTGTTTTTTTCCACAGAATTAGCTGCTAGCCTTGCCAGGTTAATGCAGCTGCGGTGCATTATGTTATTGCCTGAACAGAAGTTCTGCCAACAGCCAAGCTGGCCAATTGAAAGACTTGCCATTCGTATCGCGGCTTTCCTGACCTCAGGGCTTCCCAAAGCTTCCTACCGTCAGCGGAGGACTTTTATTTTGAGGCGTCATGTAGGGGACTTATTTGTCGCACAGCAAGATCCCACAAACAGCAACCTACTTAAAGGGCCAGATATCGTGACTTGTTTTTTAAGCGGCGTCGGCTGTGGGATTACGATCGGCCAGAATAAACGCGGAGGAGACTTCGCTCTGCACAGTCCTGGCGGTGGAGGTGATTATCGGGCGTCGGAAGCTCAGCTAGGGGTCAGATAACGTGTTGATGTGGAGGGCGGTTTGGTTCAGATTTAAGGTGGTGGCTGGGTGACGGTGGGGGTGGGGCTGGCTGGAATTGGTAGAGAGGCAACAGTGAAGGCTGGAGTCAGTGGCTTTGGCCTTGCCAATGTTTAATGGAGGAAATGCTTGACTCATCAGTGCTGGATGTGGGACAGGCACCCGGCCGACAGACTCAACACGTAGCACAGATGGTGCGTTTACACAGTTTAGATGCAGTGTGGATACTGAGAGCGACTGACTGTTTGGTCTGACCCCGATTTGTCGAGCAGCCTGAACCAGATTTCCTGACCAGGTGTCTCACGCACAAAAGTGCCAAGTGAATAAATGTGCCCCACTCTCCCACACAGTCGTTCTGCAGTTACACTTACCGTCCCCATCCTGCCTCCTCACACCACCCACCATCCACGTACGTAGGAGATGGATGAGGCAGATGGAGGGGGCGCGTTCTCTGGGCAGGAGTTCAGGCTGCTGTCCTGTGTTTGGATTGGGTTTCGGGCAATATGGTTTGAGTGGTTAGTGATACTGCTCAGGGATCAGGCAGCCAGCGATGAAAACCACAGCATATCACTGCCTCGCAGCAAGTGAGATATTAAATTAACTGGGCCAGCTCTGCTGGCACCTCCAGAGGCCTGATCTTGGGAATGGGGGAATGAAAGAGAGGAGTTATCATTGAAAGGTGATTTAGGAACCTGTGAGAGAGCTCTCCCTTGCCCCTTTTATTTCTCTCTCTGCCCCCTCCCCTGTCTCTCTCTCTCTCTCTGCCCCCTCCCCTGTCTTTCTCTCTCTGCCCCCTCCCCTGTCTCTCTCTCTCTCTGCCCCCTCCCCTGTCTCTCTCTCTCTCTGCCCCCTCCCCTCTCTCTCTCTCTCTCTGCCCCCTCCCCTGTCTCTCTCTCTCTCTCTCTCTGCCCCTCCCCTGTCTCTCTCTGTCTGCCCCTCCCCTGTCTCTCTCTCTCTGCCCCCTCCCCTGTCTCTCTCTCTGCCCCCTCCCCTGTCTCTCTCTCTGCCCCCTCCCCTGTCTCTCTCTCTCTCTGCCCCCTCCCCTCTCTCTCTCTCTCTCTGCCCCCTCCCCTCTCTCTCTCTCTCTCTCTCTGCCCCTCCCCTGTCTCTCTCTGTCTGCCCCTCCCCTGTCTCTCTCTCTCTGCCCCCTCCCCTGTCTCTCTCTCTGCCCCCTCCCCTGTCTCTCTCTCTGCCCCCTCCCCTGTCTCTCTCTCTCTCTGCCCCCTCCCCTCTCTCTCTCTCTCTCTGCCCCCTCCCCTGTCTCTCTCTCTCTCTCTCTCTGCCCCTCCCCTGTCTCTCTCTGTCTGCCCCTCCCCTGTCTCTCTCTCTCTCTCTCTCTGCCCCCTCCCCTGTCTCTCTCTCTCTCTGCCCCCTCCCCTGCTCTCTCTCTGCGCCCTCTCTCTGCTCCTGCCATTTGGATGATGTTAAACCTGCCTGCCCTCTCAGTTGTGCAGGGCTCCTATTGGAAGAGCAGCAAGGGGAGATTGACCCAGTGTCCTTGAGAATATTTATTCCTCAATCTCCTCCACTTTAACGGATCTTTTGGTCATTCACAGAATCCTAAGATGATAAAGCCGTTCACTGCCTTCTCTTTGAAAGACCGATCCAATTGAATCCTTTCCCTACTCGTTCCACATAGCTGGAAAAATTTTACCCTCCAAGTCTTTATCCAGTTCTCTTTTGAAGTTACATTAAATTTGTCTCCATCGTCCTTTCAGCCAATGCATTGCTGATCACAACTCGCTTTGTAAACCATCTTTCCTCATGTCGCCTCTGCCAATTACCTCAAAATCCCTGTCCCCCGATTACTGACATTTCTGCCCTGAAGCAGTTTCCTCATATTTAGTCTATCAAAATCCTTCATGATTTTTAATGCCTCCAAAAAATCTCCTATTTACCTTTTTTGCCCTGAAGAGAACAACCCCAGCTTGTCCAGTCTCTCTATGTAACTTCAGTATTTCATCCTGGTCCCATTCTAATAAACCTCGTCTGCATTCCTCCCAGCCCCCCCAGTGAATCCCTGCTTCCTCATTCCACTGGAGTTAGTCACTGGTACAGGTCGCACAATGTGACGCGTCAGCTGTTTCCTGACAAACATTTTTTTCTTTGTTCACAGGATGTGGGTGTTGCTGCCGAGGCCAATATTTATCGCCCACCCCTAGTTGCCCTTGAGAAGGTGGTGCTGAGCTGCCTCCTTGAACTGCTACAGTCAATGTGGTGTACGTACACCCACAGTGCTGTTAGGGAGGGAGTCCCGGGATTTTGACCCAGCGACAGAGGTGGATAGATTCTTGGTAAGCAAGGGGGGGTGATAGGTTATTGGGGGTAGGTGGGGTGCAGATCGTAGGTTACTATCAGATCAGCCATGATCTTATTAAATGGCGGAGCAAGCTCAGGGGACTGAATGGCCTACTCCTCCTTGTTCTGTTTGTTTGACAGTGAAGGAATGGCGATATAGTTCCAGGTCAGGATGGTGAGTGGCTTGGAGGGGAACTTCCAGGTGGTGGTGTTCCCATGCGTCTGCTGCCTTTGTCCTTCTAGATGGTAGAGGTCACAGGTTTAGAAGGTGCTGTCGAGGGAGCTTTGGTGAGTGGCTGCCTTGCATCTTGTAGATGGTACACACTGCTGCTACTGTACATCAGGGGTGGAGGGAGTGAATGTTGAAGGTGGTGGATGGGGTGCAAATCAAATAGGTTCCTTTATCCTGGGTGGTGTTGGGCTTCATGTGTTGTGGGAGCTGCACTCATCCAGGAAAGCGGAACCTGTTACATCACACTCCTGACTTGTGCCTTGTAGATGGTGGACAGGCTTTGGGGAGTCAGGAGGTGACTCGATTCCTAGTCTCTGACCTGCTCTTGTAGCCACAGCATTTATATAGCGAGTCCAGTTCAGTTTCTGGTCAATGGTAACCCCCAGGATGTTGATAGTGGGGGATTCAGTGATGGTGATGCCACTGAACATCAAGGGGTGATGGTTAGATTCTCTCTTGTTGGAGATGGTCATTCCCTGGCACGATGTTGATAAAAACTGAGAAGCAAGCAAAATGGCCGAAGATTAGGAACTGGTTGTGTAAGAGTTTACTTTCTGGATGGGATCTGATGGAATCTGGAGTTGATGAAACCAATGGGAGACTGGGTGGAACCTTCCCTGTCCCAGGAACTGGGATTGGAATTCCATACAGATGGATTCGATGGGAACCTCTCCCTTTATCTCACTCTGTTGCTGTCTCTTTGTCACACTCTGTCGCACGCTCTCTCTGTTACGCTTGCACACTCGCTATCTCATGCTCTCTGCCTCTTGCGCATGCTTTCTCTGCCTCTTGTGTGTGTGCTTTCTCTTTCTGTCTCTTTGTCTGTTTCTCTCACTCCCTCGTTTTTCTCTCATGCTGTCTTTCTGGCTCCATCACTCATTCTGTCTCTAGTTGGCTCTGTCTTACTCACTCTCTGACTCTCTATTGCTCTAAATCTGTTTCTCTCTCTTTGTCTTTGTCTCTTTATCTCTGTTTCTCTCCCCTTGTTTTCTTTTCTCTGTCTCTATCTCTGACATCTGTAATAGTCCTAACAGAAGTGATTCCTGGCAGCTTCAATCTGCTTCCTAGTGGAACGTGTCAGGAACATGAGGGTGCCTACGTTTCAGCAGGAATTTGGTAGTCGCGCTCTGAGAGACTGAGGAACAGTTGATGTGGGAATTGGAAGATACCAGATTGACACAGTAAGGAATGGGGCTTATTGAGAAGCTGGCAGTTCCTGAGCTCGAGTGCTGGGTGCTGAGGCTGGACTAATTGTGCTGAGGTGTTCCATTGTATTCCTGAAAATCCCTCTGAGCTCTCTTACCAGAAAACTATTCTATCAGCTGCTTGAGACTAAGACTGGACAGAGCAGTGATTACAGATATATGTTTGATAAAGAAATGATTGCAATTTTAATTACCTGTTGAAGTTAATTAATTAGTGATTCTTTTGCAAACTGATTCAAGGTTGCAGAAGAAAATGAATGCAGATGGGAGTGGATTGAACCTCCCTGCTTCATATTTCCATTATTTAATGTTACCTCATCAGTGCAAATGGAGATTGTCTGTTGCGTTTCCTACATTACAACAGCGGCTACACTTCACAAAGCAACTTCACTGGCTGTAAAACCGTTGGGACATGCTGAGGTTGTGAAAGGCGCTATATAAATGTACGGCCACCTTTCCTTAGGGGCTAGAGAACCCGTGTTTCATGTGTTTGCGATCCGTTTCTCCACTGCTGAGCTGATGGAGGAACAGACTTCCTTGTTTTGACTTGCCCAAGTGAAACAATGGAGAGAGAGAAAGACTTGCATTTACATAGCGCCTTCCACAACTGCAGGACGTCCCAAAGCACACTCCAGCCAGTGAAGTACTTTTTGAAGTGTAGTCACTGTTGCAACTCAGGAAATGCGGCAGCTAGTTTACGCACAGCACAATCTCACAAACATCAATGAGATCAATGATGAAATCGTCTGTTTTGGTGATATTGGTGGAGGGGTGAGTATTGGCCAAGACACCAGGGAGATGTACAAAGTTATGACAGGTTTGAATAAGGTGGACAAAGAAAAGCTGTTCCCAGTAGCTGATGGTACAAGGACTGGAGGACATAAATTCAAGGTTTTGGCCAAGAGATACAGGGGAAATGTGAGGGAGAATGTTTTTACACAGTGAGTAGTGATGACCTGGGACCTGTTGCCCATGAGGGTGGTGGAAGCAGTGGAGGCAATCAGTGATTTCAAAAAGAAATTGGATGGGCACTGAGTCCAGCATTTGTTGCCCATCCCTTATTGCCCTAGTGGTTTGCTAGGCCATTTCAGAGGGCAGTTAAGAGTCAACCACATTGCTGTGGGTCTGGAGTCATATGTAGGCCAGACCAGGCAAGGGTGGCAGATTTCCTTCTCTAATGGGCATTAGTGAACCAAATGGGTTTTTATGATAACCGATAATAATTTCATGGTCACTATTACTGAGATTAGCTTTCAATTCCAAATTTAAAAAAAAATTAACTGAGTTTATATTGCACCAGCTGCTATTTGAACCCATGTCCCTGGACCATTAGCCTGGGCCTCTGGAATACTAGTTCTGTGAAGTTACCACTACACCACTGATAAATCATTATGATAGAGAGGGCATTCCAGATCGTAGGCCCTCTGCAACTGAAGGCACGGCCGCCAATGGCGGAGTGATTAAAATCAGGGCTGCTCAAGAAAATTGGAGGAGCCCAGATATCTCAGAGGGTTGTAGGGCTGAAGTGGGTAACAGAGATAAAGTGGGGGGTGGGGGGGGTGGGGGGGCGATGCCATGGAGGGGTTTGAAAAGAAATTTTGAAACTGAAGAATTGGAAAACCGTTTAACCTGACAACGTGCTTCACTTTGGATTAGAAAGGTTGTAAGATGGTGCTCCTGAGATTCTGTCCAGTGCCCTATCTCAGCCTGGTTGCTCGGAGGGTCTGCAGAGGGAAGGGTATTTACTTTCTGACCAAAGTGGAGGGAGGGGCAATGGCAGTTAGTTGGGCCTAATGTATTTTCCTGCCAGTTAGGGAGCAGGTTGCTCTTCCCCATGTTGAACAGGGAAGTTCTCCCCAGTGTCCTGGTCAATGTTTATCCCTCAATCAACATCACTTTAAAAAAAAAAGCACAGATTATCTTTTTGTGGGAGCTTGCTGTGTCCAAATTGGCTGTCTCCTTTCCTGCTTTGGAACAGCGACTACAATTCAAAAGTACTTAATTGTCTGTAAAGCACTCTGGGATGTCCTGGAGTTGTGGAAGGTGCTATATAAATGTGTTATTCTCTATTATTTTTCTCTCAATGGGCAGGGCACAGCGCTGTGTGATGAAGGCCAGCTGGAGAGCGACACTCATAAAACCAAGAATCTTATTTCATTCCCTATGTAATAAAACAGGTGGATGTGAAATGCCCAATAGGTTAAATCGCAGCCAGAGATTAACCTTCAGATTCCAGGTTTTAAAGATTCTACAGGAATGAAGCAACTTCATGATGAGTTTTGTGGTCGGGCCTTCTCATGTGGAGCCCACGCAGATCAATTCCCGCCCTCCCCTAGTCAACCCCAGTGTCAGCACATCAGCAGAACTGCATGGGCAGCTCATATATACTCACACACACTGATGTTTTTCAGATGAGACACTAAACCGAGGCCCCATCTGCCTGCTCAAGTGGACGTAAAAGATCCCCCTACTCAAAGGAGAGCAGGGGAGTTATCCCCAGTGTCCTGATCAATGTTCATCCCTCCACCAACATCACTAACTGTCCATTCTCTCATTGTTGTTTGTGGGATCTTGCTGTGCGTAAATCAGCAAGATCTGATTTTGACATTTCTGGCATTCTGACATTTACAACAGTGACTGCATCTCAGAAGTACTCATTTAGCTGTAAAGCCCTGGGGTTACGAAAGGTGCTAAATAAATGCACATTCTTTTTTTCCCTCAATTCAAGTGTTGACAGGATACTCTCTGTGACCCTGGGCTCCTCGTTGAGAGTGTGGGTCAGAGAATTGGCGCTCCGATGCTGCAGCTCCATCTCTTGGTCCACCGAGGTGGGGTCAGGTTTGCCGAGCTTACCTGCGCATCTCGATCTCGCAAACCAGCTTTGCCTGCGCCACTTCCCCAACCACTCTTTAACCGTTCCAAAAAAAAACACTTCCAAGAAGCACCTTTTAATAATTTGTCCAGAGGGGTTG
The DNA here is from genome assembly GCF_964194155.1 of Cetorhinus maximus. Taxonomy (NCBI): domain Eukaryota; kingdom Metazoa; phylum Chordata; class Chondrichthyes; order Lamniformes; family Cetorhinidae; genus Cetorhinus; species Cetorhinus maximus. The sequence goes on along the minus strand of NC_135887.1, from coordinate 19,638,343 downwards.
GGGAGGGGATGGCCGTGAATCTGATCGAGGTATTGTGTTCTCTTGTTGCTCAGTCGTTATTGTCATAGGTGGTGGGCGGGTGACTTGCCTGTGAGAGATCCAGCACTGAAAGTGTTAGGTAATTACTCGTCTGTGTGGGATGTTAGTAATTACCAACCTAGTGATTCAGGGAGAGGAATAAAGCAAGCGGCTGCGCCGAATGACATCCTTCTGAAAGCGAGGGGGCGGAAGGTGCATTTAACATAATTAGGGCTTTATGTATTGCCTGGTCTAGGACGGGAGACATCATCTGGATCTAGGAGCCAGTGTCTCTTCAGTGTCAGATGTTCCAATTGTGTTCCCTTGAAAGGTTGAATCTTCCTTCCCCCCTTTTTGTTTCTGCATTGTCAGAAGGGGGCATTTGGGCAGGAGTGTATTCCTTTATAAATAAGCAAAGGGTATGAGTGGGTTAGAGGGCACATCTTCCTGCCCATCCCTCTTCCTGGGCAGCTGTGTGACAAAGGATCATTTCTGTGTCACAAGCGTTCATCACATGGCTTCTTTTATATATATATATAAAAAAAATTCCCCCCTCTTTCTGTCAATTTTCTACCCTCTCAGTTCCTCCCTGCACCCCGCCCCCAACTCCCCTTCCAACGAAGACATCAACTCTTGAAGTTACAAGTTCCAAGGAGGCGTGAATGAACCTTTGCTGCGTCCTCCAAGTAAGGACCATTTCAAAGTGTTACACGATGGGAACACCTGACACTGAAGAGACACTGGCTCCTAAACCCAGGTGATGTCTCCCAATGAAGTATGTTTGAAGCGTAGTCACTGTCGCAATATAGGAAGGACAACAGCCAATTTGTGCACAGCAAGCTCCCACAAGCAACAATGTCATCATGACCAGATCATTTTTTTTTGTGTGATGTTTATTAAGAGATAAATATTGGGCAGGACACCAAGGTTGCTGCCCTGCTCTCCCTTGAATAGGTATACTAGCAGAAAGTCCTTTACGTACACGATTTGCATGTGAACCTGAGCAGGTTATTCACTCGTACAAAATGGGAAGATGTGAGAAGGGAATGATCATTCTGTCTTCAATTATTGCCCATGCAGGGACCCTTCCAGAGCCATCAGGATGTGATCTAATAAAGATGGTTAAAATAATGGAAGAGGCCATACTGTGAAAGTATTTCTTGTGTTGCGGGAATCCAGAACAAGTTGGGGGGTGGTGGGGGGGTGCGTAACCTTAAATTTAGAGCCAGGACATTCAGTAGTGAAACTAGAAAGCACTTTTCCACACAAAGCGGGGTAGAAATCTGGGACTCACTTCACGAAAGGTTGTGGCAATTGAAATTTCCTTGACTGAGTTGATAGATTTTTGTTAGTTAAGCCATGATCTAATTGAATGGCATAATAGGCATGAGGGGCTAAATGGCCTCACTCTGTGTTTAATGAAACTCCTGTTTTTTCAATGGGAAATGAAGGTGTAAAATACATTTGAAAATATCCTGATCCAAATAGGCACTCATCCCTTGCTGGGGGTGGGGATGTGCGTGGGGAAATGCAGAACACCACAATTCCCTCCCAAACACTCAAATTACTTCCAAAGGGAAGAGAACGGACAGGGTGGGGAATCAGAGGGATCCTTATTAACAAGACCATCAGTAGACATGACAATCCCATCCCCCTGCACCTTTGCTTCTGAATCCAGAGTCCATTTTATCAGCCCTTCAACCCAGATTGGTTGTGGTCCATCATCTACAAGGCACAAGTCAGGAGTGTCATGGAATACTCCCCACTTGCCTGGATGAGTGCAGCTCCAACAACACTCGAGAAGCTCGACACAATCCAGAACAAAGCAGCCCCTTGATTGGCACCACATCCACAAACATTCACTTCCTCCACCACTGATACACAGTAGCAGCAGTGTGTACCATCTACAAGATGCACTGCAGGAATTCACCAAGGCTCCTTCGACAGCATCTTCCAAACCCATGACTGCTACCACCTAGAAGGACAAGGGCAGCAGATGCATGGGAACACCACCACCTGCAAGTTCCCCTCCAAGCCCCACACCATCCTGACTTGGAACTGTATCGGCATTCCTTCACTGTCACTGAATCAAAATCCTGGAACTCTCTCCCTAACAGCACTGTGGGTGTACCTACACCACATGGACTGCAGCACTTCAAGAAGGCAGCTCACCACCACCTTCTCAAGGGCAATTAGGGATGGGCAATAAATGCTGGCCCAGCCAGCGACACTCGCATTCTATGAAAGAATGAAAAGATAAGTGCTTTAGGAATCCTGAGGAACTAATAATTTCTAAATGGAATGTTGTTCTCTTCCTCAGTTGGGAGGGATTGGTGGGAGATTTGTAATGTGTTTCGTCATTGAGTATCTCTCTATCTTTGTGTACACATCTTTTATTAAAATCCTTTTCATCATATGCTCAGCATTCAAAGGTTAAAAAGACCAAGTGATGTGAGTCACTGTCAATGTGCCAAGGTGCTGACACAGGATGGTGCTTATTGATGACCTGTCTGATGTGTCAGCCCTGGCTCAGCGCATAGCACTCTTGCCTCTGTGTCAGAAGGCTGTGGGTTCAAGTCCCACTCCAGTGTCTTGAGTGCAAAAATGAAGGCTGACACCCCAGTGCTGTACTGAGTCGGTGCTGTATTGTTGGAGGTGCTGTCTTTCAGATGGGAGGTTAAACAGAGGCTCTGTTTGATTTCTTGGATGGATGTAAAAGATTCTGTGGTACTATTTAAAAGAAGAGCAGGGAGGTTATGCCTGATGTGCCGGCCAATATTTATCCTTCATACAACATCACACAAAAAAAAACAGGGTAAGTGGTCATTGATGTTTGTGGGAGCTTGATGTTTGCAAATTGGCTGCCATGTTTCCTATGTAACAATAGTGACAACAATTCAAAAGTACTTCATTGGGTGTAAAGCGCTTTGGGATATGTGGTTATGAAAGGTGCTATATAAATGCAGGTCTTTTCTGTTTTTTTCCTCTCTCTACTTGATACGATTTTGAAGTGTTAGTGCCTTGCTGAGGTATTCATGCTTTGTGACCTTCTCCTGAGAGCCTTCTGGGTCTTTACAGTGTTGTAAGGACCATTGTTCAATCAGTCAGTTAAAAGGGAAGCATTTGGATGAGGAATAAAACTTTGGAATTGGCCAATGAATAATAGATAGCAACAGACCTAGAAATGGTAGGACGAGGGAGACAACCTGAGGGGGTTTTGGTGGAAGTGAGGGAGGGGGCGGTTATCAAAACTCGGTGTCCTTGAGGTGAAGGAGTTCATTAGTCAGTTGCCTGGGAAACCTGGAGTGGATTGACCCAGCTTTGAATGACCCTTTCCTGAAATGGTAATGGCTTAAAGCACTCAGCTCACAGCAGGTTGCTTCCGAATGCAAGGTAATCTGTGTCATTTTAAATGGTTTTGCTCACGAATGGCGAAAGAGTTGTGTGAATTTAATAGTTTTACATCATTATTTATTAATTGATGTCAGCAAGGAAGACAGAGCTGGTGTTCCTCCAGCACTGTAACCTCTTCCATCCCACTCAGATCTCTGCACTCACCTCTTGCGCACCCTCGATTTTGATCCCTCCATCGTTGATGGGCACGCCTTCAGCAGCCCAGGCCTCAACCTTTGAAATTTCTTCTCTGAGCCTTTCTGCCTCTCTACCATTCTTTCCTCCTTCAAGATGCTCCTTCAAACCTACCTCTTTGACTAAGTTTTTTTGCTTTCCTTATGTGACTCAGTGGCAAATTTTGCACGATGACACCCCTGTGAAGCGCCTTGTAGCGTTTTACCATGCTAAAGATGCATGATAAATTTTAAAGCAAAATACTGCAGATGCTGGCGATCTGAAATAAAAACCAAAAGCGCTGGAAAGCCTCAGCAGGCCTGGCAGCATCTTGCCAGTCCAGTATGACCCTTCGTCTGAGAAGAGTCATACTGGACTTGAAATGTTAACTCTCTCTCTCCACAGATGCTGTCAGACCTGCTGCGTTTTTCCAGCACTTTCTGTTCTTACTGTAATGTGAACGTAAGATGATGTTCACATATAGTGCCTTTCATGACCTCAAGGACATCCCAAAGCGCTTTACAGGCAATGAAGTACTTTTCAAATTTTAGGCAGAATTGTAATGTAGGAAACACAGCAGCCACATTTGTGCACAGCAAGCTCCCACAAACAACAATGAGTTGAACGCCCAAATAATCCATTTCCATGATGTTAGTTGGGGGATAAATGTTGGCCAGGGTGGTAGGGTGAAGCCCAGATCCATAGTCATCACAAAGTATCTTCAAAGCACATTGGATAATGCCAGCAGAGCTCTTTGAAGTGGACTGGAAATGCAATCTTCAGCAAGGGTTTTTTGGTGGGTGGGGTGGGGGTGAAAATTGTCTTCAGCAGTGTGGCTCTGGCGTCTGTCTTGATTGAAAATCTTCGACGAATGTGAATTATGCAGCAGACTTCCGGCACCAAGCTTTGGAAAGATGTGTCAGTGGGGACAATGGTGCACAACAGTTTCTTAATGTCAGACATGAGAAACAGGCTACAGACTGTGTGATGGAATTAAGGTGCTTTCTATCTCGAGCATTGGTGAAAACATCGTGCAGATAAACAGATTGTTTCAAACATGACTGTAACTGGGAGATAACCAGACACTGTCAACTCACCGCAAGTTTAATATCCTGTGGCTTTTGGAAGTAAAGTTTAAGACAAAAAAATTATCTGTCAGACTAGTCATGAGAACGTGAGAACCCTGTAAAGTTTTAACGGATACCAGAACCACAAAGATATTGAAGCAGAGTCTTCATTTTAGCAGGTGTGCCTCAACCCAGACTTGGTTTCTTGAAGTTTGGTTAATTAGAACAAAGAACATAAGAAATAGCAGGAGGCCATTCAGCCCCTCAAGCTTGTTTGCCATTCAACAAGATCATGGCTGATCTTCCACCTCAACTCCACTTTCCTGTCCCACCCCCCATATCCCTTTAGTATGCAAAGAATCTATTGAGCTCTGTCTCGAACACAAACAAAGACTGAGCATTCACTGCTCTTCAGAGAATTCCAAAGGTTTACAACCCTTTGAGTGAATAAATTTCTCTTCACCTCTGTCATAAATGGCCGACCCCTTATCCTGAGACTGTGCCACCGCGTTCTAGATTCCCCAGGCGGGGCAACCAATTTCTCAGCATCTGTGTGGTCAGGCTCCTTCAGAATTTTATACATTTCAATGAGATCAGTTAAGCTCCAGGGAATACAAGCCTGTTCTACTCGATCCCTCCCCATTTGGCAGAGCAGGCTTGACAGGCCAAATGGTTTACTCCTGCTCTTATTTCTTGTATTTCTCTCAACCCAGGAACCAGTCTACTGAACTGATGGCAGCAATTCCCTTCAGTGGTATCCTAGACCATTGGAAGCCACTGGCCATACAGATAAGAAGGTCCCTGGTTCTGGGTACTAGCCACTGTGACCCTAAATGAGGGATGCAGAAATCCATCTGGGTCCTCAGCTCATGATCACTGTTCAGTGACTGCTGCTGGAAGTGCAGATGCATATGGGCCCCAAGTGAGCACAGGGTTACCCCCACCATGGCCGAATAGCCGTTGGCACTCGCTGGACAAAGTCTTTCAAGGCCTCAGCTGTATGGGGAGTGCAGATTGGGAAACACCGGGGAGCCTGCAGGCCCCAGTCGTTCGATAAATGTTGGGAGTGGGCCGGGTACCCCAGCCCTGGCCAGACAGCATCGGTGGGGGTGCGGAGAGTGGCAGTTTGAAGGGGCTGGGACTCCAGTGAAACCTCTCATCGAATGTCAGTTGCTAGAGTCGGGGAGAGATGGGATAGGGGTGGACGTGGGTGAGGTTAGACAGAGAAAATGCTGGTGCCATTTGGAGGTTAAAAAGAACTTGCATTTATATAGTGCCTTTCACATCCCAAAATGCTTCACAGCCAATCACATACCTATTTTTGAAGCACAGTCACTGTTGTAACACCGAGAACATGGCAGCCAATTTGCGTACAACAAGATCCCACAATCAGCAACCCGCTAAATGACCAGATGCTCCTGTTTTCATTGATTTCTAGATGAGGGATAAATGGACATCAGGGAGAACTCCCCCATGCTGTTCTTTAAAATAGTGGCCATAGGGTCATTGACACCACCTGAGGGGGCAGACAGGACCCTTCAGTCTAAGGCCTCATTGGAAAGATGGCAGCCCTGACAGTGCAGCACTGTCATAGCACTGCGCTGTGTTACTGTGTAATTAGTATTTGTGATGTGGAGTGGTGTTGAATCATATTGGGGGAGGATTTCTTAGATGTCAGCAACACTGTAAAAAAATCAGTGGGAAGGTTTCCTCTAATTGTAACTTCCGTCAAAACCAGAAATGTGGAATGTGCTCATAATTTCACTAAAAATAGCAAGCAAAGGACATCTTGGTGCACTGTTGCCTTTGTGAGCAACCAAAAGCTTCACCCCATGAGGATCTAAGAGAACCGATTGGATGATTGGCAGTCCCCTTGGAAGGGTGTGGAGGGGTCACAGGTCAGGAGGTTGCACATTGGCCATTTTCTGACCACACACCCCCTCCCCCCCACTCCCTGTGACTCACTCCTCTTGGGGGACAGTTTGAGTGCAGTGACTGTCCTGCAAATCATTGATGTAAAATGATACAGACTTGGGATCCTTTTGAGAAATACCTCAGATCCAAGAATCTCCACAATAAATTCTCCTTCAAGAGCAGCTTTCTGATTCCATTCTGTGTGGCTTTTTACATATTACGTTGAAATTGTTGCTTAGAAACAGACCATTTGGCCCAACTGGCTATGATGGTACCTATGCTCCACATGAGTCTCCTCCTTCCTACACGCTCTAACCCTATCAGCATCACCTTCAATTCCTTTCCTCCTCTGGTGTTTATTAAACTCCCCCTTAAAAACGCCTACATTATTTGCCTCATAACTTCAGGCAGCAAGTTGCACGCTCTCACCACTCTCTGAGTAAAGGCGTTTCCCCTGATTTCCTTGTTGCCTATATTGGTGACTGTTCCTTTTCAAAAACATGCTTTACTCATAAAATTTATAAAAGTACATGACATGATTGTTCAAAATTGACAGTACATAAGATGCAAACCAAACTAGTCTCTTCCAATACTGTATATTACTCAATTAAAGTAAAACTTAGTGGTGTAGTGGTATTGTCACTGGGCTAGTAATCCAGAGATCCAGGGTAATGCTCTGGGGACCTGGGTTCAAATCCCACCAAGGCAGATGGTGGAATTTGAATCCACTAAAAATTTGGAATTAAAAAGCCTAATGATGACCATGAAACCACTGCTGATTGTCATAAAAACCCACCTGGTTCACTAATGTCCTTTAAGGAAGAAAATCTGCTGTCCTTATCTGGCCTACATGTGACCTCTGAACAAGGGCAATTTGGGATGGGCAATAAATGCTGACTGAGCCAGAGACAACACCCACATCCCATGAATGAATAAAATTTTTAAAAAAATATAATGTTCAGTACATGTCCAGCTTGAGGGGTCCTACAGTTTCCAGCCCCTCGGTGAACTTTGTCTGAAAGGCCTTAGACACTAGCCTTTCCCCATTGCATCTTTGTTCAAATCCCACCACAGCAGCTGGTGGAATTTAAATTCAATTAATAAATCTGGAATATAAAACTAGTCTCAGTAATGGTTACCAAGACAACTATCATTGTTTTTGAAACATATAAGATTCTTAGGGGGCTTGACAGCTGAGAGGTTGTTTCCCCTTCTGAGAGAGTCCAGGATCAGAGGCCTAATCTCAGAGTAAGGGGTCACCCATTTAAAACAGAGATGAGGAGGAACTTCTTCTCTGAGGGTAGTGAACCTGTGGAATTCTTTACTGCAGAGGGCTGTAGAAGCTGGGTTGTTAAGTATATTCAAGGCTGAGATAGACAGATTTTTCATCAATAAGGGAATCGAGGGTTATGGGGAAAAGGCAGGGAAGTGGAACTGAGGATTATCAGATCAGCCATGATCTCATTGAACGGCGGAGCAGACTCAATGGGCTGAATGGCCTACTTCTGGTCCTATGTCTTATGGTCTTTGCCGTGGTTGCCCCAAGCTTTATTGCGTCCCACAATGCGTAGTCCTGGACCTTGGAATGTGCCAGTCTACAATACTCGATCAAGGACAACTCTTTGCACTGGAAGACCAACAAGTTTCGGGCAGACCAAAGAGCGTCTTTCACTGAGTTGATGATCCTCCAGCTGTAGTTGATGTTTGTCTTGGTGTGTGTCCCTGGGAACAGCCCGTAGAGCACAGAGTCCTGTGTCACAGAACTGCTCAGGATGAACCTCGACAGCAACCACTGCATCTCTCTCCAGACCTTCTTTGCAATGCCACATTTCAGAAGGAGGCGAGCAACGGTCTCTTCCTCACCACAGCCACCTCGAGGGCAACGTGTGGAGGGGCTGAGACTATGGGCGTGTAGGAAGGGTCTGATGGGGAGGGCCTTTCTCACCACCAGCCAAGCTACATCTTGGTATTTATTTAGAAGTTCTGGTGATGAGACATTCTGCCAAATGACTTTGACAGTCTGCTCAGGGAACCATCTGACAGGATCCAGTATCTGCTTTTCTCGCAGAGCCTCAGGATGTTACATGCCGACCACTGCCTGATAGACTTGTGGTCAAAGGTGTTTTTCTGCATGAACTTTTCCATGAGGGACAGGTGGTATGGCAAGGCCCCACTGAATGGAGTGTTCTATAGCAATGTGGTCAGACCCATCCTTTGCAACACCGGGACAGGTAGAAACTCAGCACATAGTGACACTTGTGTATCAAGGGTATTTTTTTTTTTATTCACGGGATGTAGGCTTCACTGGCTAGGCTAGCTTTTATTGCCCATCCCTAGTTGCCCTTGAGAAGGTGGTGGTGAGCTGCTTTCTTGAATCGCTGCATTTCATGTGGCGTAGGTACACCCACAGTGCCATTAGGGAGGGAGTTCCAGGATTTTGACCCAGTGACAGTGAAGGAACGGCGATATATTTCAAAGTCAGGATGGTGAGTGACTTGGAGGGGAACTTCCAGGTGGTAGTGTTCCCATATATCTGCTGCCCTCGTCCTTCTAGATGGCAGTGGTTGTGGGTTTGGAAAGTGTTGTCTAAGGAGCCTTGGTGAATTTCTGCAGTGCATATTGTAGATGATACACACGCTACTGTGCGTCGGTGGTGAAGGGAGTGAATGTTTATGGATGAGGTGCCAATCTAGTGGGCTGGATGGTGACAAGCTTCTTGAGTGTTTTAGGAACTGCATTCATCCAGGTAAGTGGAGAGTATTCCATCACACTCCTGACTTGTGCCTTGTAGATGGTGAACAGGCTTTGGGGAGTAAGGAGGTGAGTTACATGTTGCACGGTTCCTAGCTTCTGACCTGCTCTTGTAGCCACAGTATTTATATGGCTAGTCCAGTTCAGTTTCAACTGAGTCACAGAATTGATGGTGCAGTAGGGGGCCATTTGGCTCATTGTGTCTGCACTGGCTCTCTGAATGAGCAATGCCCCTAGTGCTGTTCTCCCACCTTCTCCCCCGTAACCCTGCACACTGGTTCTTTATAGATAATGGTCTAATCCCCTTTAGAATGACTCAGTTGGACCTGCAGAGCATTCCAGACCTCAACCGCTCGCTGTGTGAAAATGTTTTTCTCTCATAATTTTTTCCTCATTTGCTAATCACTTGAAATCTGTGCTCTCTCGTTTTCGATCCTTTCATGAGTGGGAACAGTTTCTCCCTATCTGCTCTGTCCAGACCTCTCATGATTTTGAATACTTCTATCAAATATCCTCTCAGCCTTCTCTTCTCCAAGGAAAACAGTCCCAACTTCTCCAATCTATCTTTGTAACTGAAGTTTCTCATCCGAGGAATCATTCTCGTGAATCTTTTCTGCACTCTCTCTGATGCCTACGCATCTTTCCTAAAGTGTGATGCCCAGAACTGGACTCAAAACTGCAGCTGAGGCTGAACTAGTGTCTTATATAAGCTCAACATAACCTCCTTGCTCTTGTATTCTATGCCCCTATTAATAAAGCTGAGGATACCGTATGCTTTATTAACCGTGTTGTCAATCTGTCCTACCACCTTTAATGACTTATGCACATATATACCCAGGTCCCATTGCTCCTGCACCCCGTTTAGAATTGTACCATTTATTTTATATTGTCTCTCCATGTTCTTCCAACCAAAATGAATCACTTCACATTTCTCAGCATTAAACTTCATCTGCCACCTGTCTGCCCATTCCACCAACTTGTCTATGTCCTTTTGAAGCTCTACACTCACAGTTCACAATGCTCCCAAGTTTCGAATCATTCACAAATTTTGAAATTGTGCCCTGTGCACCAAGGTCTAGGTCATTAAGCTATATCAGGAAGAGCAAGGATCTCAATACTGACACCTGGGGAACTCCGCTACAAGCCCTCCTCCAGCCTGGAAAACATCCATTAACCATTACTCTCTCTTTCCTACCACTTAGCCGATTTTGTATCCATGCTGCTAATGTCCCTTTTATTCCATGAGCTATAACTTTGCTCACAAGTCTGTTGTGTGGCACTGTATCAAATGCCTTTTGGAAGTCCATGTACACCACATCAACAGCATTGCCCTCATCAACCCTCTCTGTTACCTCTTCAAAAAAACTCTTAGCAAGTTAGTTAAACACGATTTTCCCTTAAGAAATCCATGCTGGCAATCCTTAATTAACCTGCATTTGTCCATGTCCATTTTGTCCCTAATTATTGTTTCCAGAAGTTTCCCCACCACCAAAGTTAAACTGGTTTTCTTCCAATATTCCCTTGAGCTGTGTGCATGTGGCTGCATAGCAACTAGAATTGGACCATGCAGGCCACTCACAAGTTGTCCCCTTTAAGGTACCGTGTGAGAGACCCTGGAAAATAATTGGAGGGTATTCAGTTGAAGAGGACCATGCATTCAAATAAATGGGCAGCTCACAAAGAAAAAAATTAGAGGGGGTATTATTTCTAGTTTTGGTCTTTCTCACAAATGGAAACATTTGTTTTATGCCCAATCTATCATGTCACTTCATAATAATTTTAAGGATCTCTGTTAGAGAAAAGAGCCACAGCCTGTTAAATCTTTCCTGCTGGGTAGTGGTCCTTGTAACCTGTTTGCACCCTCTCCAGTGCCTCTATATCCTTTTATGTAACATGGGCACCTACGTATTCACCGTGTTCCAGGTGTGGTCTAGCCGAGGTTCTAAAGAGGTTTTATGTAACTTCTCTGCCTTTCGATTTTTGTTCCTTTCAAAATGAACCCAGCTGTTTGGTTTGCTCCTTTTATGGCCTTGCTAACTTGCGTTGCTACTTTTAATGTGAATCTGCACCTCTAGAGCTCTTTGTTCCTCTACCACATTGAGACTGATTTTATAAGGAGTATGCAGATTGCCAGCACAGACTCGACAGGCCGAATAGCCATCTTCTGTGTTCCAACCATTCTGTGATTCTGTACGACTTTGTCATTCTTCCTGCCAAAATTGTCCACCTTGCATTTGCCAACAATCTATTGAAATTCATCTTGCCCATATGATGTTGGTCATTTAATGTGACTGCCTCCCTTATAAGTCACCTATCATTAACCTGGCTACCATGTTGTTGGTTAGGCTGGCTTCCTCTCAGCACCTTAGGGTGAAGGAAGGGAGGGGGCTGTGGAGGAGACACATTCACCAGCTCTGTTAATCGTCAGCATCAGTTGAGTGGAACAGATTTTGATTCTCCTCGTTTCCTCATTCCTGAATGAAGTTTGGGATTGTTTCTTCCAACCCCCCCCCTCAGTCCATGGGGGGATTTCATATGAGGAGCAGAAAGGCTATTTCCCACCTGACTGCCCCAGTTTGTACAGATGCTGGCCTTCACTGAAATTGTCATGCACAATGGACGATTATTGTTTAGAACAAATACGTGTTTGAAGAAAGCTGCTGCTTTGGAAGGTTTTGACAAAGCTCTACTTTGTTATTGAGCTGGGGCGGCCTTGTGGTGCAGTGGGGACACCTCTGAGTCAGAAGCTCCACATTCGAGACCCACTGCGGGACTTGATGCCAAAGAAGGTGCATTCAGAATGTGGCCAAGCAGGTTGAGTATTAACCTGTAAATCCTTCCAACACCCACCACTGGCAGACCGTGGGAGTGGGAGAGAGTCCTTGTCAGCCGAGCCTCAACCATCACTGTCCATAGCTCCAGATCACAACATGCATGTTTAAAGTGTTTGTTACCACAGCAACTCAGACTGTGAACAATCTGTAACACAGCACAACCACTTTGTTAATGACAGCTCGTCCTCCACTTCTTTCTCTTTCCCTACTGCTCTCCTTCCATTCTGTCTGTTCTCTCTGACACCTCTACCTTTGTCCCTCTCTCCTTAAAGTTACTTCTTTTTCTTCCTACATCTCTTGCTGTGCTCCCAACCTCTGTGATTCTCCCTATCCTCCCTTGGCTAGCATACTGTCCGTCCTCCCTCGGCACCCCCTCTCTCCGTCCTCCCCCGGCACCCCCTCTCTCCCTCCTCCCCCGGCACTCCCTCTCTCCCTCCTCCCCCGGGTGCCTCCTCCGTCCTCCCTCGGCACCCCCTCTCTCCGTCCTCCCTCGGCACCCCCTCTCTCCGTTCTCCCTCGGGTGCCTCCTCCGTCCTCCCTCGGCACCCCCTCTCTCCGTCCTCCCTCGGCACCCCCTCTCTCCATCCTCCCTCGGGTGCCTCCTCCGTCCTCCCTCAGCACCCCCTCCGTCCTCCCTCGGCACCCCCTCTCTCCGTCCTCCCTCGGGTGCCTCCTCTGTCCTCCCTCAGCACCCCCTCCGTCCTCCCTCGGCACCCCCTCTCTCCGTCCTCCCCCAGGTGCCTCCTCCGTCCTCCCTCGTCACCCCCTCTCTCCGTCCTCCCCCAGGTACCTCCTTTCCTCTTCTCCCTCAGCTTCCCCTCTGCCTCTCCACCCCTGGGTAACCCCTCTCCCCCTCCTAACTCAGCTCACCGCCCCTCTGCCCCCCCCCGCCTCCCCCTCACTCCATCACCCCCCTCACCTCCCTGTCCGTCCGCCCTTGCCTCCCCCTCTCTCTGTCCCCGTCTCTCTGCCACCCCCCTTCGTCTCCCCCTCTTTCCGCCCCCCCCCCCACTTCGTCTCCCCCTCTTTCCGCCTCGCCCCCGGCTCCCCCTCCCTCCGCACCCCCCATCCTTGGCTCCCCTCTTCTTCCCCCCACTCTCCGTGGAATTAACAGATACTCTCTGCTTCCAATGGGTTGATGTTTCACTGGGTTGTAGCTTTGAGTGGCCGCTTAAAGGTGTTTCCCTCAGTTTTCAGTTTTCCCTCAGAATTTCAAATCCACTCCCAGCTGTAAATCCTGCCCCAGTGATTATTCTCCCTCCACCCTACCCGGCCAAGCCAGGACTAATCCCCCGGATTCCTTAGAAGGCTATTGGATGCATCTTTTTGATCAGAGACCGACTTCTCTTATTGCTCATCCTGCTTCAGTAACTTGCAGAGAACTTGCAGCTTCTTCTCCCCGCTGACCACACTAACTGCAGGTCTTTTCCTCAGCCCTTTTCCTCTCTCTCTCTCTCTCTTTTCTCTTCTGCCCAAAAGCCTGGAGATGAAAGTCTATTCACTGTCAGCACACCTGCCCTTGCCTTTGTTTCCAGGTTTTGAGAACCTTGCACCTTGCTGAGCAACCACCCAGGCTTGTTGTCGGGCAGATTTTGGAGCAGGTCACGTGACCTCCATTACATTTTACCTTAAATTAAACAGCCTTATAAAACCTCACATTCATAACCACACATATGCGTGTAATGTGTAACTTTGTAAATAAATATAAATGTGTGTCAAGATTGGCTCCAGTTCTATCCTCCTTCAACCTGCTTTCTGGAATAGAACATGTTCAGTCTCTGACTCCTCTCTCTGCCCTCCTTCTGACCCCTCTGCCCTCCCTCTGATCCCTCTCTTTACCTACTGGTTACTTTTCTCTGTCCTCTTGCCATCCTCCATTCCTTGCCACCTCCCCCTCTCTCTCTTTCTCGCTCTCTCTCTCTCTCTCTCACTCTCTGTCATTTTTACTCCCCCCATCCCACATGACAAATAATCATCAAATAATCAACTGCGATCTGACTGAGCTCGGGCTGCAGGGACTTTTGACATCGGCCTAGAGACAGATGGAAAAATCCCAGTCTCGGCAAAACCATTAGGGTGGAAAATAGAACCCGCCTATCACAGTGCCAGGCTAACTCCGACTCAGCCTCGATAGCTGCCCTGATAAACTAACCCTCAGCTCGACGGCTATGAAAGGCTTTTCAAATGTAATTTCAGCCTGTGTCACCGTGACATTAATTAACAATACTTTATTTGACTGTGATAAGGATAGCTGGTGAAAGCTTTTAATGAGGTAAATCTTCAGTTAATTGTGTGTTGTAATGGCAGAGGCACAGGATCTTAAACAGGGGACTGTCCTGTCAGTAGCCGAGTGTTGCTGGTGGTACTGGGCAGGCAATCTAGGGGTCATCAGTTTAAATACCATACCAGGTTGTAGAAGGGAGCTAAATTCAATAAACCTGCTCATTTGTGAATTACTGGACAGTACTGTCGGTCTGGATTACCTGCTTAATTCAGGAGTGACTGAAGTCACTGGAGGCTCCAGTGGTTCAAGTGAGATCTTCATTACTAATTGTGGCACTTGATAAATTATTCTAGTTTCACAGACTGAGGACAACGAGTTTGAACCATGCAAGGATTAGACAGGATGCTCTCTATTCCAGAGAGTATGGGGTCTGCTCCGGAATACATTGCAAGCCACAGATCAGTGGGTAGCACTCCCACCTCTCAGTTAGAAGGTTATAGGTTCAAGTCCCACTCTAGAGACTTAGAGCACACAATCCAGTCTGACACTCTCAGTGCAGTGCTGAGGGAGTGCTGCACTGTTGGAGGGTTAGTACAGAGGGAGTGCTGCACTGTCTGAGGGTCAGTACTGAGGGAGTGCTGCACTGTCTGCAGGTCAGTACTGAGGGAGTGCTGCACTGTCAGAGGGTTAGTAGGGAGGGAGCGCTGCACTGTCGGAGGGGCAGTGCTGAGACATGCTGCACTGCCAGAGGGGGAGTGCTGCACTGCCAGAGGCGCGGTGCTGAGGGAGCATCGCACTGCAGGGGGAGCAGTACTGAGAGAACGCTGCACAATTAGAGGGACGGTACAGAGGGAGTGCTGCACTATTGGAGTTGCTGACTTTCGGATGAGGCGTTAAACCGAGGCCCTGTCTGCCCTCTAAGGTGGACATAAGTTCCCTTGGCACTATTTTGAAAAGCAGGGGAGTTCTCCCCGGTGTTCTGGTCAATATTCATCCCTCAATCATCATCATAGAAACATGCGATCTGGTCATTATTGCATTACAGTTTGTGGGATCTTGCTATGCTTAAATTGGCTGCCTTTTTCCAACATTACAAAATTGACTACACTATCAGTACTTAATTGGCTGTACAGCATCCTGGGACATCCAGTGGCCCTGAAAGGTGCTAAATAAATGCAAAGATTTCTTTGCTGCACTGGGTGCTTTATTTATTCATGGATGTGTGTGGAAGGCCAGCGCTTAATGCCCATCCTTAATCACCCTTGACAAGGTGGTGGTGAGAAATGAGGGCCATTTCAGGGGGCAGCTTAGAGCCCAACCACATTGCTCTGTGTCTGGAGACTCATATCGAGCAGAGGGGCAGTCTACCTTCTCTAAGGTTGGTTTCTGGGCAGGGGTGGTTGAGGAGACGTTGGCGGGGGGTGATATGAACTAGGTGAGGCTTTGATAGTTTTATAGTCATTATCACTAGCTTTTTATTCCAGATTTATTGAATTAACTGATTTTAAATTCCCCCAGACATTGTGATGGGATTTGGACTCATGTCTCTCTGATCATTGGTCTAGGCCTCAGGGTTGCTGAACTGGTGCGCCAGTGTGTGTGTGGTGCACCAGCGTGTGTGCGGTGTGCCAGCGCGTGTGCGGTGTGCCAGCGTGTGTGTGGTGTGCCAGTGTGTATGCGGTGTGCCAGCGTGTGTGTGGTGTGCCAGCGTGTGTGTGGTGTGCCAGTGTGTATGCGGTGTGCCAGCGTGTGTGCGGTGCGCCAGCGTGTGTGCGGTGTGCCAGTCTGTGTGTGGTGTGCCAGTCTGTGTGTGGTGTGCCAGCGTGTGTGCGGTGTGCCAGTCTGTGTGCGGTGTGCCAGCGTGTGTGCGGTGTGCCAGCGTGTGTGCAGTGTGCCAGCGTGTATGCGGTGTGCCAGCGTGTGTGCGGTGTACCAGCGCGTGTGAGCGCACCAGCGTGTGTGCAGTGTGCCAGCGTGTGTGCGGTGTGCCAGCGCATGTGAGTGCACCAGCGTGTGTGCGGTGTGCCAGCGTGTGTGAGCGCACCAGCGCGAGTGTGGTGCGCCAGCGTGTGCGCGGTGTGCCAGCGTGTGTGCGGTGCGCCAGCGTGTGTGCGGTGTGCCAACACGAGTACGGTGTGCCAGTGTGTGTGCGGTGTGCCAACACGAGTACGGTGTGCCAGTGTGTGTGCGGTGTGCCAACACGAGTACGGTGTGCCAGCGTGTGTGCGGTGTGCCAGTTTGTGTGCGGTGCGCCAGCATGTGTGCGGTGCGTTAGCGTGTGTGCGGTGCGCCAGTGTGTGTGCGGTGCGCCAGCGTGTGTGGTGTGTGCCAGCATGTGTGCAGTGTGCCAGCGTGTGTGCGGAATGTGCCAGCGTGTGTGTGGTGTGCCAGTGTGATGGCGGTGTGCCAGCGTGTGTGTGGTGTGCCAGCGTGTGTGTGGTGTGCCAGCGTGTGTGCGGTGCATTAGCGTGTGTGCGGTGCGCCAGCGCGATGGCGGTGTGCCAGCGTGTGTGCGGTGCACCAGCGCGATGGCGGTGTGCCAGCGTGTGTGCGGTGCGCCAGCGCGATGGTGGTGTGCCAGCGTGTGTGCTGTGTGCCAGCGTGTGTGCGGTGTGCCAGCGTGTGTGCGGTGTGCCAGCGTGTGTGCGGTGCATTAGCGTGTGTGCGGTGCGCCAGCGTGTGTGCGGTGCGTTAGCGTGTGTGCGGTGTGCCAGTGCCGTGCGCCAGCGTGTGTGTGGTGTGCCAGCGTGTGTGCGGTGCGTTAGCGTGTGTGCGGTGCGCCAGCGTGAGTGTGGTATATGCCAGCGTGTGTGCGTTGCGCCAGCGTGTGTGCGGTGCGCCAGCGTGTGTGCGGTGCGCCAGCGTGTGTGCGGTGTGCCAGTGCGGTGCGGTGTGCCAGCGTGTGTGCGGTGTGCCAGTGTGATGGCGGTGTGCCAGCACGTGTGCGGTGTGCCAGTGTGATGGCGGTGTGCCAGCGTGTGTGCGGTGTGCCAACGTGTGTGCGGTGTGCCAACGTGTGTGCGGTGCGCCAGCGTGTGTGCGGTATGTGCCAGTGTGTGTGCAGTGCGCCAGTCTGTGTGCGTTGCGCCAGCGTGTGTGCGTTGCGCCAGCGCGTGTGCGTTGCGCCAGCGCGAGTGCGGTGTGCCAGCGTGTGTGCGGTATGTGCCAGTGTGTGTGCAGTGCACCAGCGTGAGTGCGGTGTGCCAACGTGTGTGCGGTGTGCCAACGTGTGTGCGGTGTGCCAGCGTGCGTGCGGTGTGCCAGCGTGTGTGCAGTGTGCCAGCGTGTGCGCGGTGTGCCAACGTGTGTGCGGTGTGCCAACGTGTGTGCGGTGTGCCAGCGTGCGTGCGGTGTGCCAGTGTGTGTGCAGTGTGCCAGCGTGTGTGCGGTGTGCCAGCGTGTGTGCGGTGTGCCAATGTGTGTGCGGTGTGCCAGCGTGAGTGCGGTGTGCCAACGTGTGTGCGGTGCGCCAGTGTGTGCGCGGTGTGCCAGCGTGTGCGCAGTGTGCCAGCGTGTGTGTGGTGTGCCAGCGTGTTTGCGGTATGTGCCAGTGTGTGTGCAGTGCGCCAGCGTGTGTGCGGTGTGCCAGCGTGTGTGTGGTGTGCCAGCGTGTGTGCGGTATGTGCCAGCATGTGTGCGGTGTGCGGTGTGCCAACGTGTGTGCGGTGCGCCAGCGTGTGTGCGGTATGTGCCAGCGTATGTGCGGTATGTGCCAGTGTGTGTGTGCAGTGTGCCAGCGTGTGTGCGGTGTGCCAATGTGTGTGCGGTGTGCCAGCGTGTGTGCGGTGTGCCAATGTGTGTGCGGTGTGCCAGCGTGTGTGCGGTGTGCCAACATGTGTGCGGTGCGCCAGTGTGTGCGCCGTGTGCCAGCGTGTGCGCAGTGTGCCAGCGTGTGTGCGGTGTGCCAGCGTGTGTGCAGTGTGCCAGCATATGTGCAGTGTGCCAGCGTGTGTGCGGTGTGCCAGCGTGTGTGCGGTGCACCAGTGTGTGCGCGGTGTGCCAGCGTGTGCGCAGTGTGCCAGCGTGTGTGCGGTGTGCCAGCGTGTGTGCGGTGTGCCAGTCTGTGTTTGTTGCGCCAGTGTGTGTGCGGTGTGCCAGCGTGTGTGCGGTGTGCCAGCGTGTGTGCGGTGCACCAGTGTGTGCGCGGTGTGCCAGCGTGTGCGCAGTGTGCCAGCGTGTGCGCAGTGTGCCAGCGTGTGTGCGGTGTGCCAGCGTGTGTGCGGTGCGCCAGCGTGTGTGCGGTGCGCCAGCGTGTGTGCGGTGTGCCAGTCTGTGTTTGTTGCGCCAGTGTGTGTGCGGTGCGCCAGCGTGTGTGCGGTGCGCCAGCGTGTGTGCGGTGTGCCAGTCTGTGTTTGTTGCGCCAGCGTGTGTGCGGTGTGCCAGTCTGTGTGCGGTGTGCCAGTCTGTGTGCGGTGTGCCAGCGTGTGTGCGGTGTGCCAGTCTGTGTGCGGTGTGCCAGCGTGTGTGCGGTGTGCCAGTCTGTGTGCGGTGCGCCAGCGTGTGTGCGGTGCGCCAGCGTGTGTGCGGTGTGCCAGCGTGTGTGCGGTGTGCCAGCGTGTGAGTGGAGTGCCAGCGTGTGTGCAGTGTGCCAGCGTGTGTGCGGTGTGCCAGCGCGTGTGAGCGCACCAGCGTGTGTGCGGTGTGCCAGCGTGTGTGCGGTGTGCCAGCGCATGTGAGTGCACCAGCATGTGTGCGGTGCGCCAGCGTGTGTGAGCGCACCAGCGCGAGTGTGGTGCGCCAGCGTGTGCGCGGTGTGCCAGCGTGTGTGCGGTGCGCCAGCGTGTGTGCGGTGCGCCAGCACGGGTGCGGTGTGCCAGCGTGTGTGCGGTGTGCCAACAGGAGTACGGTGTGCCAGCGTGTGTGCGGTGTGCCAGTGTGTGTGCATTGCGCCAGCATGTGTGCGGTGCGCCAGCGTGTGTGGTGTGTGCCAGCATGTGTGCAGTGTGCCAGCGTGTGTGCGGTGTGCCAGCGTGTGTGTGGTGTGCCAGCGTGTGTGTGGTGTGCCAGCGTGTGTGCGGTGCGTTAGCGTGTGTGCGGTGCGCCAGCGCGATGGCGGTGTGCCAGCGTGTGTGAGGTGCACCAGCGCGATGGCGGTGTGCCAGCGTGTGTGCGGTGCGGCAGCGCGATGGTGGTGTGCCAGCATGTGTGCGGTGTGCCAGCGTGTGTGCGGTGTGCCAGCGTGTGTGCGGTGCATTAGCGTGTGTGCGGTGTGCCAGCGTGTGTGCGGTGCGTTAGCGTGTGTGCGGTGTGCCAGTGCCGTGCGCCAGCGTGTGTGCGGTGTGCCAGCGTGTGTGCGGTGCGTTAGCGTGTGTGCGGTGCGCCAGCGTGAGTGTGGTATATGCCAGCGTGTGTGTGGTGTGCCAGCGTGTGTGCGTTGCGCCAGCGTGTGTGCGGTGCGCCAGCGTGTGTGCGGTGTGCCAGTGCGGTGCGGTGTGCCAGTGCGGTGCGGTGTGCCAGTGTGTGTGCGGTGTGCCAGCGTGTGTGCGGTGTGCCAGTGTGATGGCGGTGTGCCAGCGTGTGTGCGGTGTGCCAGTGTGATGGCGGTGTGCCAGCACGTGTGCGGTGTGCCAGTGTGATGGCGGTGTGCCAGCGTGTGTGCGGTGTGCCAGCGTGTGTGCGGTGCGCCAGCGTGTGTGCGGTATGTGCCAGTATGTGTGCAGTGCGCCAGTCTGTGTGCGTTGCGCCAGCGTGTGTGCGTTGCGCCAGCGTGTGTGCGGTGCGCCAGCGTGAGTGTGGTATATGCCAGCGTGTGTGCGGTGTGCCAGCGTGTGTATGATGTGCCAGCGCGTGTGCGTTGCGCCAGCGCGAGTGTGGTGTGCCAGCGTGTGTGCGGTATGTGCCAGTGTGTGTGCAGTGCACCAGCGTGAGTGCGGTGTGCCAACGTGTGTGCAGTGTGCCAGCGTGTGTGCAGTGTGCCAGCGTGTGCGCGGTGTGCCAACGTGTGTGCGGTGTGCCAACGTGTGTGCGGTGTGCCAGCGTGCGTGCGGTGTGCCAGTGTGTGTGCAGTGTGCCAGCGTGTGTGCGGTGTGCCAATGTGTGTGCGGTGTGCCAGCGTGTGTGCGGTGTGCCAACGTGTGTGCGGTGCGCCAGTGTGTGCGCGGTGCGCCAGTGTGTGCGCAGTGTGCCAGCGTGTGTGCGGTGTGCCAGCGTGTGTGCGGTATGTGCCAGTGTGTGTGCAGTGCGCCAGCGTGTGTGCGGTGTGCCAGCATATGTGCAGTGTGCCAGCGTGTGTGCGGTGTGCCAGCGTGTGTGCGGTATGTGCCAGTGTGTGTGCAGTGTGCCAGCGTGTGTGCGGTGTGCCAATGTGTGCGCGGTGTGCCAGCGTGTGCGCAGTGTGCCAGCGTGTGTGCGGTGTGCCAGCGTGTGTGCGGTATGTGCCAGTGTGTGTGCAGTGCGCCAGCGTGTGTGCGGTGTGCCAGCATATGTGCAGTGTGCCAGCGTGTGTGCGGTGTGCCAGCGTGTGTGCGGTATGTGCCAGTGTGTGTGCAGTGTGCCAGCGTGTGTGCGGTGTGCCAATGTGTGTGCGGTGTGCCAGCGTGTGTGCGGTGTGCCAGCGTGTGTGCGGTGCACCAGTGTGTGCGCGGTGTGCCAGCGTGTGCACAGTGTGCCAGCGTGTGTGCGGTGTGCCAGCGTGTGTGCGGTGTGCCAATGTGTGTGCGGTGTGCCAGCGTGTGTGCGGTGTGCCAGCGTGTGTGCGGTATGTGCCAGTGTGTGTGCAGTGCGCCAGCGTGTGTGCGGTGTGCCAGCGTGTGTGCAGTGTGCCAGCGTGTGTGCGGTGTGCCAGCGTGTGTGCGGTATGTGCCAGCGTGAGTGCGGTGCGCCAGCGTGAGTGCGGTGCGCCAGCGTGTGTGCGGTGCGCCAGCGTGAGTGCGGTGCGCCAGCGTGTGTGCGGTGTGCCAGTCTGTGTTCGTTGCGCCAGCGTGTGTGCGTTGCGCCAGCGTGTGTGCGGTGTGCCAGCGTTAGTGTGGTATATGCCAGCGTGTGTGCGGTGTGCCAGCGTGTGTACGATGTGCCAGCGCGTGTGCGTTGCGCCAGCGCGAGTGCGGTGTGCCAGCGTGTGTGCGGTATGTGCCAGTGTGTGTGCAGTGCACCAGCGTGAGTGAGGTGTGCCAACGTGTGTGCAGTGTGCCAGCGTGTGTGCGGTGTGCCAGCGTGTGTGCGGTGTGCCAGCATGTGTGCGGTATGTGCCAGTGTGTGTGCAGTGCGCCAGCGTGTGTGCGGTGTGCCAGTGTGTGTGCGGTGTGCCAGCGTGTGTGGTATGTGCCAGCGTGTGTGGTATGTGCCAGCGTGTGTGTGGTGTTCCAGCGTGTTGCGCTGATTCTCTGTATCTCAAGTGACAACTGGACCAGTTCTTTACTGGGGCAAATATTGGATTGTGTTAATGCTTCTGCAGCCTCCAGTAATTGAAGATTATTTTTTCCCTATAGGTTGATTTGATTTTTTTTGTTTTCCTGACATTGTAAAGTCCGATCTATATAGGACAGCAAAGAAGGAAAGCAGGTCTCAGCTAGTCTAGGGCAACTTGAGAGTGAATGGCATGAGGACAGCATTCATTGCCCTGCAGTCATTCTGTCCTTGAGAACTTGTTTCCTGTGCTTTATCCGTTAATAAATTCCTTCTGAAATAGACCTTTCAGTTTTCTCCGACTTGATACCCCAAATGCAGTGGCCTGTTCTGTGATATGGTTTCACTGGTGCCCAGGTGGTGATTGTCACCAGGCAGTCCAACTGTGGTGGGCATCGCAGGCTAAACTCGATCGCGTTCTCAGCTGACCCGACCTGACACGTGTGCACATTCCGCCCGGGGAACACAGGGACAAGAGTAGGCCATTCAGCCCCTCGGGTCTGTTCTGCCATTCAGTTTGGCCATGGCTGATTTCTATCTTGTCTCCATTTACCCGCCTTCAATATCCCTACCCAATAAAAACCCCTGAAAACTCCACTTGTTTCCCAGCATCCACAGCCTTCGAGTGAAAAGGTGTTGCTGGATTTCACTCCTAAGCCTAATGGCTTAGCTCTAATTTCAAGGTTGTATTATCACAGGATGATACGCTGCAGGAGGGAGGCCATTCGGTCCATCATATCTGCGCCTTCTCTTTTAAAGAACTACCCAATTATCCAGCTTCGTCCCCATAGCCAAGTCATTTTTTTTTTCCTTTTCAAGTATTTATCCAATTCCTTTTTGAATGTGACTATTGAATCTATTTCCACTGCCCTGTCAGGCAGTGTATTCCAGATCATAACAGCAATATCCCTATTACTCTTAAGGTGCCCCTGCCAGGGACTCAGAGATATTTGCTGCATATATTGAGGCCTTCTTTCTGAGACAGCAATATTGCGCCCTGCACCCATCTTCGCTAAGTTTGGACAAGGCTTGTGCTGCTCCAGCTTTGCTTGTGTCCAGGCTGTATAGCAGCTTATCCCAGAGTCCTTAAAAGGGCAGGCAGAGGCCACCGAAGGGAAAAGAAAAATAAAGGCTTGCATTTATATAGCGCCTTTCAGGATAACCCATAGCCCTTCACAACCAGCGAGGTACTTTTTGAAGTCTAGCCACTGTTGCAATGTAGCAAACACAGAAACCAATTTGCACACAGCAAACTCGCACAAACAGTGATGTGGTCACTAACGAGGCCATCTGATAATCTGTAATTTAGTGAAATAAAAACAGAAAGTGTTGGAAATACTCAGCAGGTCAGGTGGCATCTGAGAAACAGAGCTGACATTTCCGATCTGATGAAAGGCCGCAGGCCTGAGACGTTAACTCTGTTTCTCTCTCCAGCGATGTTGCTTGACCTGCTGAGATTTAACAACATTTTAATTTCAGATTTCTAGTATCTGTAGCGGTCTGTTTTTTGGATTAGAATCTGTAATTTAGTGATGTCGGCTGAGGAATTAAACATGGATGAGGCCAAGAGGGAAAACTTCCCTTCTCCTCTCCAAATAGAGCCATGGGAGGTTTCACATCCACCAGCCCAAGAAGGCAGGTGGGGTTCTTGCATCTCACTTGAAAGACAGCACCTCCAACAGTGCAGCACTCCCTCAGTGCAGCACTGGGGACTGTCAGCGCTGATTTGGTGCTCAAATCTCCGGGATAGAGATTTGAACCCACAGCCGGCTGGCGCAGAGGCGAGAGCGTTACCCACTGAGCCACGACTCCTTAATGTGGAGCCAGGAGCCGGGGAGAGTGGTCTTCTTCGATCTCCTTTAATACCACAGGCTGCTGAATGAAGCCTGCACTCTCCCTTCCCTCCACCCCGGTGGGAGTGTGAAGGGCCTGGGCCGATGAGACGGGTTGTGGCAATTGCTTTGCAAATGCTGAAGTTCCGTGTGTCCGTGATATAAAATTCAGGCCTCAGTCAAGATCTCAGAGCTTGAGTCAGAATTGCCAACCCTCCAGGATCACCCTGGAGTCTCCCGGGATTGAAGATTAATCTCCAGGACACTGGCTGCGAACAGCACCCAGGAGAAAAGAAACCATTGGGTGATTAAAATAAAGTGTATTTCTTTTCATTGACCTCTTATTAGTTAGAAAAATAATTGGTGATGAGAAGAAAGGTTGTTTGACCAGGTGGGGCCCGTGTGATTAAACCTCCAGGAATATAAACTAACCAGAGTTGGCAACTCTGGGTGTGGAGAGGGAGGTATTGAAATATTTAAACCCTGAGGGTTGCTTTGGGTCTCTCTGGGCCCTGTGAGGGTCATGGAGCATTTCCACAGTTAATTGCAATAGAGTCACTTTTTTGTAGTTTACTCAGAGTTCTTCAAAGGAACATAATTCTACATTCCCAGAACTCTCCATCAAATAGAAATGGCAGGAAATCATTTCGATATGGTGGAAAATGTGTGTGTGTTTTGAAAGCTTTGACAGTGATGCATTAACTACCCAAGGCTTACTTCCTATTTTTAGACACTTGAAGTGTCCTTGCAGAATGGAGCTAGTTTATCCCTCCCCCTCCTACGCCGCCCCCACCCTCACCCACCGCACCTTTTGATTTCTCTGCATGAGTCAGAATATGAGTCGTGGATTGGCCTTCACTGCCCTGTGTCTGAATGTCTGTGTGTGCGTGTCTGTACCTTTGTGCGTGTCTGTGTGCCTGTGCTTGTGTATGTCTGTCTCTGTGTGTTTCTATGGGCTTGTACCTGTCACTGTTTCTATCTGTCACTGTGTGTGTGCCTCTGTGTGCATGTGTCAGCCTGTTCCTGTGTCTGTATGTGTGTGTGTGTTTCCATGCACCCGTGTCTCTGTGCACCTGTGCTTGTCTGTGTGCATGTGTGTCTTTGTCTGTCTCCCTGTCTGTCTCCCCCCCTGTCTGTCTCCCTCTCTGTCTCCCCCTCTGCCTACCCCCTCTCCCCCTCCCTCCCCTCCACCACCCCCACCCCCTCCCTCTCACCCTCCCTCTCCTTCTCTGTCTCTCTCTTTCAGTCTGCCTGTCTCTGTCCCTCCCTCTCTCTCTGCCTGTATCTCTCTCTGCCTGTGTGTATGTCTCTCTCTCTCGCGCTCTGCCTGTGTCTTTGTGCTCCTCTCTGTGCCTGGCTCTGTCTCTCTGAGTGTGCCTCCATGTACGTCTGTCAGCCTGTGTTCCTGTTTATGTGCCTTTGTGTGTGCATATGTGTGTGTATCTCCGTCTTTGTGTCTGTCTGTGTGCATTTAATATTCCTCCTCCCCTGTTAATGCCGCATTGGGTCCTGGCTGAACAGACCCACGGCTCAGGCTAATTTTATCCTGGACTGAGTGCTGAGTGACGTCAGTGAGCCAGCTGCTCGTGGTCGATGTCAGGTCCTGGGGGGGAGGCCTAAATCAAGCACCAGGCTGCCCACGTCCTACAGAAATTTGCTTTGCCTAAACTGCCACAATCAGAGTGAATTCTTCACTGCTTGCAACACAATTTAGAAAATTGTTGTGAAGCAAACAAAAGGGGGAGGTTATTGATTTTTACTTAAAATGCTACTCAGCAACATTAGGGAGCCCCTGTGATGCAGTCACACTGAGACATCTATTAACTGGAAGACAGTGAGCCATCCCGAGAGAGGTATATTGCTCACGACTTCAGTCCTATAAAATTAACCCTTTCTGTTGCTGTCGACAGTTTATTTCCCTAACCAATTAGCAATAAAGAAAGGAAGACTTGCATTTATATTGCACGTTTCACGAACATCATTAGCCGGGATTTTCGGGCCCTGTCGTGTGTGGGTCCCGCCGTGGGTGAGGGGGGTGCCCCAGCCTGAATTCCATTGACTTGCGGCGGGACTGGAAGATCACGGTGGGTATGGAAAATCCTGCCGCATGAGTGCTTTACACCAACGAAGTACTTGTTGAAGTGTAGTCACTGTTGTAATGGAGGGAATGTTGCAGCCGATTTGTGCACAGCAAGCTCCCACTAACAGCAATGTGATCATGGCCAGATAATCGGCTTTTGTGATGTTGATAGGGGGATAAATATTGGGCCAGTAAACACAGGGATAATTCCGCTGCTCTTCTTTCGAAATAGTGCCATGGGATCTTGTACATCCACCCGAGCAGGCCTTAACATCTCATCCGTTAACCTCAACAGTGGGACCCCTTGCCTCCCTCAGGTCCTTGCCCCCCAAACCGCACCCCCCCCCCCCCACCAATCCATCGGGGGAGGTGGAGTGCTGTTCCCCCAACCACATATGCTGCAACCTTCGTCTAGGAAGATCCCCGGAACCTTCCGGGCATAACTGCCAAAGTTGGGTTGGGGTGACCTCCCTATCTGCCCACAAGAGTCAGTTACCATAACAAAGGGGAGGCAATGGTATTGTCACTGGACTAGTAATCCAGAGTAATGCCCTGGGGACTCGGGTTTGAATCCCACCACGGCAGATGGTGGAATTTGAATTCAATAAAAATCTGGAATCAAAAATCTGATGATGACCATGAAACCATTGTCGATTGTTGTAAAAACCCATCTGGTTCATTAATGCCCTTTAGGGAAGGAAATATACTATCCTTACCTGGTCTGGCCTACGTGTGACTCCAGACCCACAACAATGTGATTGACTTTTAAATGCCCTTTGAAATGGCCTAACAAACCACTCAGTTGTAACAAACGGCGACAAAGACACAAAAAAGGAATGAAACTGGACGGACCACCCGGCATCGACCTAGGTACCGGAAACAACAACAAAATCCTCCTTACTAACATCTGGGGGCTAGTGCCAAAATTGGGAGAGCTGTCTCACAGACTAGTCAAGCAACAGCTTGACATAGTCATCTTCACGGAATCATACCTTACAGATAATGTCCCAGACACCACCACTGCCATCCCTGGGAATGTCCTGTCCCAGCGACACAGTGGTATACAGTTGGGAGGGAGTTGCCCTCAGAGTGCTCAACTCCGGACCCCATGAAGTCTCATGGCATCAGGTCAAACATGAGCAAAGAAACCTCCTGCTGATTAACACATATCACCTTCCCTCAGCTGATGATTCAGTGCTCCTCCATGTTGAACATCACTTGGAGGAAGCACTGAGGGTGGTAAGGGCGCAGAATGTACTCTGGGTGGGGGATTTCAATGTCCATCACCAAGAGTGACCCGGTAGCACCACTACTGACCGAGCTGGCCGAGTCCTAAATGACCTAGCTGCTAGACTGGGTCTGCAGCAGGTGGTGAGGGAACCAACAAGAGGGAAAAACATACCTGACCTCATCCTCACCAATCTCCCTGCCGCAGACGCATCTGTCCATGCCAGTATCGGTAGAAGTGACCAGCGCACAGTCATTGTGGAGATGAAGTCCCGCCTTCCATCGTGTTGTGTGGCACGACAACCGTGCTAAATGGGATAGATTTCAAACAGATCCAGCAACTCAAGACTGGGCATCCATGAGGCGTTGTGGACCATCACACAGATGGTGACTATGTCAGCAGCAGAACTGTAGTCAAACACAATCTGTAACCTCATGGCCTGGCATATCCCCCACTCTACCATTATCATCAAGCCAGGGGATCAACCTTGGTTCAATGAAGAGTGCAGGAGGCCATGCCAGGAGCAGCACCAGACACACCTAAAAATGAGGTGTCAACTGGTGAAGTTATAACACAGGACTACTTGCGTGCCAAACAGCATATGCAGCAAGTGACAGACAGAGTTAAGTGATCCCACAACCAACGGATCAGATCTAAGCTCTGCAGTCCTGCCACATCCAGTCATGAACAGTGGTGGACAATTAAACAACTCACTGGAGGAGGAGGCGCCATAAATATCCCCATCCTCAGTAATGGAGGAGCCCAGCACATCGGTGCAAAAGATAAGGCTGAAGCATTTGCTACAATCTTCAGCCAGAAGTGCCGAGTGGATGATCCATCTTGGCCCCCTCCAGAGGTCCCCAGCCTCACAGATGCCAGTCTTCGATCAATTCAATTCATTCCATGTGACATCAATAAACAGCTGAATGCACTGGATACTGCAAAGGCCATGAGCCCTGACAATATTCCAGCAATAGTACTAAAGGCTTTTGCTCCAGAACTTGCTGCACCCCTAGCCAAGCTGTTCCAGTACAGCTACAACTCTGGCATCTACCCGGCTATGTGGAAAATTGTCCAGGTATGTCCTGTACACAAAAAGCAGGACAAATCCAATCTGGCCAATTACTGCCCCATCAGTCGACTCTCGATCATCAGTAAAGTAATGGAAGAGGTCATCAACAGTGCTATCAAGCGGCACTTGCTTAGCAATAACCTGCTCACTGATGCTCAGTTTGGGTTCCGCCAGGGCCACTCAGCTCCTGACCTCATCACAGCCTTGGTTCAAACATGGACAAAAGAGCTGAACAGAAGAGGTGAGGTGAGATTGACTACCCTTGATATCAAGGCAGCATTTGACCGAGTGTGGCATCAAGGAGCCCTAGCAAAACTGGAGTCAATGGAATTCAGGGGGAAAACTCTCCGCTGGTTGGAGTCATACCTAGCACAAAGGAAGATGGTTGTGGTTGTTGGAGGTCAGTCATCTCAGCCCCAGGACATCACTGCAGGAGTTCCTCAGGGTAGTGTCCTCGGCCCAACCATCTTCAGCTGCTTCATCAATGACCTTCCTTCCATCATAAGGTCAGAAATGGGGATGTTTGCTGAACAATGTTCAGCACCATTCACGACTACTCAGATACTGAAGCAGTCCATGTCCAAATGCAGCAAGACCTGGACAATATCCAGGCTTGGGCTGACAAATGGCAAGTAACATACGCGCCACACAAGTGTCAGGCAATGATCATCTCCAACAAGGGAGAATCCAACCGTCGCCCCTTGATGTTCAATGGCATTACCATCACTGAATCCCCTACTATCAACATCCTGGGGGTTGCCATTGACCAGAAACTGAACTGGACTAGCCATATAAATACTGTGGCTACAAGAGCAGGTCAGAGGCTAGGAATCGTGCGACAAGTAACTCAACCACCTGACTCCCGAAAGCCTGTCCACCATCTACAAGGCACAAGTCAGGAATGTGACAGAATACTCCCCACTTGCCTGGATGAGTGTAGCTCCGACAACACTGAAGAAGCTCGACACCATCCAGGACAAAGCAGCCCACTTGATTGGCACCACATCCACAAACATCCACTCCCTCCGCTGCCGACACACAGTAGCAGCAGTGTGTACCATCTACAAGATGAACTGCAGCAACTCACCAAGGCTCCTTAGACACTTTCCAAGCCCACGACCATTACCATCTAGAAGGACAAGGGCAGCAGATAGATGGGAACACTGCCACCTGGAAGTTCCCCTCCAAGTCATTCACCATCCTGACTTGGAAATATATCGCCGTTCCTTCACTGTCACTGGGTCAAAACAGCACTGTGGGAGTACCTACACCACATAGACTGCAGTGGTTCAAGAAGGCAGCTCACCACCACCTTCTCAAGGGCAATTAGGGATGGGCAATAAATGCTGGCCCAGACAGCGACGCCCACATCCCATGAATGAATTTAAAAAAAGCAAAATACTGTGGATGCTGGAGTGAGAAACGAAATGATGGAAAAGCTCAGCAGGTCTGGCAGCATCTGTGGAGAGGGAAACAGAGTTACTGTCTCAGGTCAGTGATTGTTTGTCAGAATGGGAAGATGTTAGAGAGAGTGCGTTTTTTTCCTTGTCTTGATGACATTGAATCTGAAATGGTCTCTTTCTCCCCCCGCAGCTGCTACTGGGCTTAGCTTGCCAACTCTGCTTGGGTATTTTCTTGGAGATTTTAGCACATGTCCTCTCCTCTAAACATCGGGTAAAACAGCCTTTTTCACCCCCTCCCAATCACCAATGTTTTTATAACTAATGAACAGAATTATTTTTGAATGTGCCCATGAATTTTGCCCAGGAGATTGATTAAATCATCAATTCCTGGAGACTCCAGGGCAGCCCTAGAGGGTTGGCAATCCTTTGCCTCTTCTCTTCACCCCCCCCGCATCGAGTCAGTTATGGTAACCCTGCATCATTCCAACACGAAAGGGCATCTTGTTGTGATCACACAAGCCTAGAAAACGAGCATTTTCATAGAACAAAGTCAAATAAGTGAAATAAATCTCACAGCTTGGGAAGTGTCACTCGTAGAGTAATAATTGCCTTGTAAGTCCCCTGTGATCAGGCACCTTTAAAGGGATACCCTTGGAGACACTCTCCATAGATAGATCAGCACTTCCAGATGTGTTAATATATGTATGTCACATGCGCGTATAATCAAATACCTCATTAGCATTCATATTTTATGCAAATATGCAATATGCCAGTGTTGGCTGCTCCCTTTCTATCAGCTTGTTGTTAGCCAATCACCAGTCTTGATGCTGCACTGGATGTCTCCAGGGCAACGCAGCCTATGAATAAGGATGTCCTTGGAGAACGGGGGACTGGATTGGCAGCCTCTTTAACAGCAAATAAATTAAACCAAAACGTGCACGTTTTTTGCATTTAACATTAACCAAGAGAGAATCTGTATCCTGTGACCTGACCCCACAGCTTGAGAATTAAGCCCCACAAAATGGAATCGGGAAACGCGGTAAGTGCAGAAGAAAGTCTTGTATTTCTTTAGTGCGTATCAGGATGTCCTAAACTGCTTCACAGCCAATGAAGTACATTCTGAAGTGGAGTCACTGTTCTGATGTAGAAAATGCAGCAGCCAATTTGCACACAGCAAGCTCCCACAAACTGTGATGTGATAATGACCATGTCTTTAGTGTTACTGGTTGGGGGGTTAAAATTGATCAAGATTGCGGTCAACTCCCCTGCTCTTCTTCGCGATAGTGGCTTGGAATGTTTTACGTCTGTTTGAGAGGGCAGATGGGGCCTGGGTTTAGCATCTCATCAATGGCAACCCTGGAAGTGCGGCACTCCATCAGTACTGCACTGGAGTGTCAGCCTGGATTGTTGTGCTCAAGTGTCTGGATTGGGATGTTAACCCACGACCTCCTGACTCAGAGGTGAGCATGCTACCCACTGAGGCTTGGCTGACACAACAAAGTCGGCCCTTCAGCCCCGGAGCCTGTTCCACCATTCAGTTAGATGATGCATGACCTGGTTGTATCACAGCTCCATTTACCCACCTTCGTTCTGTAACCCTCAGTACTCTAGCTGTCAAATATCCGTCATTTTCAGTTTTGAAATTTTCGGTTAACTTAACCGGCTCACGTTGGAGAGTCAGACATTGTGGGTGAGGTGTGGAGAATAGCTGCTACTATACCAGTGTGAATCAATACATTCAGGAAAGCAGAGGATGGGGGAGGGGTTCAGGAAACAACGGGGAAACAAAAATAAAATTGCAAATTGTTGTGTGAGGCGTAAAATCTTTGGACGTTCCGCTACAGTTGTATGTCACTCTGCTTACTGGTTGTCTTATGAGGGAAGGTTGAGCAGGTTGGGCCTATACCCATTGGAGTTGAGAAGAATGAGGGGTGATCTGATTGAAGCATCTAAGATTCTGAGGGGACTAAATAAGGTAGATGCTTAAAGGATGTTTTGCCTCACGGGGGAATCTAGAACTAGGGGGCACAGATTCAAAATGAGGGCCCCATTTAAGATGAGGAGGAATTTCTTCTCTCAAAGGTTTGTTGGTGTTTGGAATTCTCTTCTCCAGTGAGCAGTGGAGGCTGGATCAGTTAATAGACTCAAGGCTGAGTTAGACATGCTTTTGATCAACAAGGGAGTCAAGGGTTATGGGGAACAGGCAGGAAAGTGGGGTTAAGGCCACAGTCAGATTAGCCATGATCTTATTGACTGGCGAAACAGGCTGGAGGGGCTGAATGGTGTGCTCCTAATCCAAATTCTTATGCTCTTGTGCATAGACCCTCTCTGGAATAGCTATTCAGTTCTGGGTACTGCACTTTAGGAATGATATATTGACCTTGGCGGGCGTTCAGCAAAGATTCATCAGAATATTACCAGGGCTAAAAGGGTTAAATTATGAGGATGGGTTTTGTAGACAAGGCTTGTATTCCCTTGAGTATCAAAGATTAAGGGGTGATCTGATTGAGGTGTTTAAGATGATTACAGGAGTTGGTAGGGCAGATGGATAGAAACTATTTCCCTCTAGTGGGGGAGTAAGGAGGCAAAATCTTAAAATTAGCGCTAGGCTGTTCAGGGGTGATATCGGGAAACACTTTTTCACACAGAGGGTAGTAGAAATCTGGAATTCTCTCTTCCCCCAAACTCTGATGAGGCTGGTGGGTCAATTAAAAATTTGAAAACTGAGATTGCTAGGTTTTTGTTAAACAAATATTTAGGGCTACAAGCCTGACTGTATCAGCTGTGGCTCAGTGGGTAGACTCTCACCTCTAGGTCAGAAGGTTGTGGGCTCAAGTTCTATGCTGGAGGCTTGAGCACAAAATGCAATGGAGACCTGAGGAAAGACTTTTACACTCAGCGCTTGTTTGGGGTCTGGAATGTTGTGGCCTGAGAGTGTGGTGAAGGCAGGTTCGATCGAGGCATTCAAGAGGGAATTGGATAAATTGAAAAGGATGAATATGCAGGGTTACGGGGAGAAGGCCAGGGAGCGGCACTTGGTAAATTGCCCATTCAGAGAGCCAGTGCAGTCACAAAGGGCTGAATGGCCTCCTTCTGTGCCATCACCATTTTGTGATTCAGTACTGAGGAGGTGCTGCACTGTTGGAGGTGCTACCTTTGAGATGAGATGCTAAACCATGCCTAAATCTGCCTGCTCGGGTGGATGTAAAATATCCCATGACACTATTTCAACGAAGAGCAGGAGAGTTCTCCAGGGTGTATGGGCCAATATTTATCCCTCAATCAACACCAGTAAATGTACAAATTACCTGGTCATTATCACATTGCTGCCTGTGAGACCATGTTGTGTGCAAATTAGCTGCTGAGTTTCCTACATTACAACAGTAATTATACTTCATTGGCTGTAAAGCACTTTGGGGTGTTGGGTTGAGAAAGAGGCTTTATATGAATACAATGGTTGAATGGCCCACTGCTGTATCTATGATCCAATGAATGATTGCCACGATGCACTCCCAGTTATCTGACCCTGTCCTCATGGGCACTTGCAAACCAGCATCACTGGGGATGGGGGAGAAGTGACAATCCTCAACCTAGGATTGAGGCCCAAGCCAAAATCTCTGTCAGCAGTTATGCTGAAATCAGCTGACCGGACATGAGCTGGGATAACTTCTGGAAGCTTATCGATCTGTGAGATTCACCAGGTGACACCATTAACCTAACCAATACCGAATGGGGCATCTAATTCACATTGATGTTCCTGGTGCAGTACTGGGGGAGTGCTACACTTTTGGAAGTGCCATCTCTGGAATGAGGTATTAATCCAAGGCCCCCTTTGGGCTCTGTGGTGGATAGTAAAGCTCCCCTGGCTTTATTTGAAAGAAGAACTGGGGAGTCTGTTAATAGTATGTTAATTATATTGGTAAGATATACAGGGGAAGGACATTGTTCAATTAAGCACTTTGAGCACATATAAATAAGGGAGACCTGGTGCGGAGGGGGGAAGGAAAGGAGGAGGACCTCGTAAGCCTGCTCCTGGGCCTGGCCAAGGTGGCCATCAACAGGTCCAGGCAGCAGGCGATCAAGGAGGTCGTGCGGCCCGACTGCCTGCCTCTCTACCGAGACTATATTTGTGGCCGAGTGGTCCTGGAGAGGGAGCACGCGGTGTCCACCGCTACGCTAGGGCCCTTCCGCAATCAGTGGGCACCATGGGGGCTGAGGTGCATCATCACCCCCGGAAATGACATTTTAATTTAATTTTGTAAATTTCCTTTCATGTTCTTGTTTTAGTTACAGTGCCCCCACCAAGGCTGCTTACCCTTAGTTTGATTTTTTTTGCTAATTTGTTTTATTCAAAAGATTCTATAAATAGGGGCCAGCTGGGACACTGAGTGTATGAGAGGAGCGATAAGACTGAATAAAGTCAATAAACTCTCTCAGTAAAGAAAATCTCTGTGCCTTGGTTTTGACCTCATTGACCGGTTTGGATTCTGTCAACAGGGTCCCCTTCCCCCACCTTCGCTGTCCTGTGCCAATGTTTACCCCACAACCAGCATCAACTGAAGCAGATGACCTGGTCATTTATCTCCCTGCTGTTTGTGGGGGCTTGCTGTGCGCAAATTGGCTGCCACATTTCCTATACCATAGCTACAGTCCAGAAAACACGGTAAAGTGCTTTGGGACGTCCTGAGGCTGTGAAAGGCGCTATATAATTGCAAGTTCTGGTGATGTCTGCTCACTAACAGTGAGAGTATTGCAGATGGGAAAGTGGTAGTGATCTATATTTACACATATTTTATTATATATAGTTAAAAAAAAATGAAGAGAGAAGGCCTAACCACTGTGATTAAGTGCTATAGACGTCACCTCTTAATGGATAGTTCGATGCACTGCAATTACCCTGCTGTTAAACGGCTGTTCCCTGGGTTTCCATGGTTGCGTATGTTTTATAATGAATTATTCAGTTCCTGACTGCTCGTCTCAATGTCAGGGGATGGAAAGTGGGGCAGCTTCAGAGCCTCCCCCAACCCATCATTCCCAATCCTCAGCCTCATGTAGCAGTTGGGTGTCAGCAGGAAGCGATCAGTTCCTGAGAGACCTTCAACTACTTTGACATCAGACTCAAGCATCGTGCAGTGTGACAGGAGGCCATTCAGCCCGTCCAATTAACTACGATCCAATTAACCCCACTCCTCTCTGCCCTTTCTCCATAGCCCTGAGAACATTTTGCTTTTCAAATATTTATCCATAGAATCATAGAGGTCTACAGCACAGACAAAGGCCCGTCGTCCCATCGAGTCTGTGCCGGTCAAACAAGTACCTAACTATTCCAATCCCATTTTCCAGCACTAGGCCCATAGCCTTGTATGCCATGGCATCGCAAGTGTACATCTAAATACTTCTTAAATGTTATGAGGGTATCTGCCTCTACCACCCTTTCAGGCAGTGAGTTCCAGAATCCCACCACCTCTGGGTGAAAAAATTCTTCCTCAAATGCCCTCTAAACCTCCTGCCCCTTACCTTAAATCTATGCCCCCTGATTATTGATCCCTCCACCAAGGGGAAAAGCTTCTTCCTGTCTACCTATCTATGCCCCTCATAATTTTATACACCTCAATCATGTCCCCCCTCAATCTCCTCTGCTCCAGGGAAAATAACCCCAGTCTATCCAATCTCTCCTCACAACTAAAACTCTCCAGCCTAGGCAACATCCTGGTAAATCTCCTCTGCACTCTCTCTAGTGCAATCACATCCTTCCTATAATGCGGGTTCCAGAACTGCACACAATACTCTCACTGTGGCCTAACCAGCGTTTTATACAGTTCCAGCATAACCTCCCTGCTCTTATATTCTATGCCTCGACTAATAAAGGCAAGTATCCCATATGCCTTCTTAACCACCTTATCTACCTGTCCCGCTACCTCAAGGGACTGGTGGACATGCACACCAAGGTCCCTCTGATCCTCGGTACTTGCCAGGGTCCTACCATTCATCGTGTATTCCCGTGCCTTGTTTGTCCTGCCCAAGTGCATCACCTCACACTTATCCAGATTAAATTCCATTTGCCGCTGACCAGCCCGTCTATATCCTCCTGTAATCTAAGGCTATCCTCCTCACTATTTACCACCCCACCAATTTTCGTGTCATCTGCGAATTTACTGATCAACCCTCCTACATTCAAGTCTAAATCGTTTATATATACCACAAACAGCAAGGGACCCAACACCGATCCCCGTGGAACCCCACTGGACATAGGCATCCAGTCACAAAAACACCCCTCTACCATCATCCTCTGCTTCCTGCCACTCAACCAATTCTGGATTCAATTTGCCAAATTGCCTTGGATCCCATGGGCTCTTACCTTCATTATCAGTCTCCCATGTGGGACCTTAACAAAAACCTTGCTGAAGTCCAAGTAGACCACGTCAAATGCATTGCCTTCATCTACACACCTGGTAACCTCTTCCAAAAATTCAATCAAATTGGTCAGACATGACCTCCCCTTAACAAAACCATGCTAATTGATTAATCCCTGCCTCTCCAAGTGTAGATTAATACTGTCCCTCAGAATTGCTTCCAATAGTTTCCCCACCACTGAGGTTAGACTGACTGGCCTGTAGTTCCCTTCCTCCCTTCTTGAATAACGGTACCACATTGGCTGTCCTCCAGTCCCCTGGCACCTCTCCTGTGGCCAGAGAGGTATTGAAAATTATTGCCAGCACCCCTGCTATCTCCTCCCTTGCCTCACTCAACAGCCTGGGATACATTTCATTCGGGCCTGGAGATTTATCTACTTTTAAGCCTGCCAGACCACTTAGAACCCCCTCCCTTTCTATGCTAATTTCTCTAATTATATCACAGTCCTTCTGTCTGATTTCCATGCCCACGTCATCCCTCTCACTTGTGAACACCGACACAAAGTATTCATTTAGAACCCTACCTATGTCTTCCGGCTCCACACACAAATTACCACTATGGTCCTTAATGGGCCCTACTCTTTCCCTAGTTATCCTCTTACTCTTAATGTACTTGTAAAATAACTTTGGATCTTCCTTTATTTTACCTGACAATGTTTTTTCATTCCCCCTTTTTGCTCTCCTAATTTCCTTTTTAAGTTGCCCCCTACACATTCTATACGCCAATTCCTATTCAATTCCCTTTTGAATTCCTTTCCAAGTGAATCTGTTTCCACTGCCCTTTCAGTCAGTGAATTCAAGATTGTAAACTTGCTGTGTTTAAAAAGAAGTTCTCCTTATCTTGCCCTCTGGTCAATGTGGATGACCTTCGATCATGAAGAAACAGCCATTAAACACTATAGACCAGTGTGGGAATGTTGACCAGCAGGAGAGAGGAACAATTCCTTGAGAAATTAGTTTTGATGACATTTTGACAGGATTTTTTTTTAATCGATTCATGAGATGGATGTCACTGGCAAGGTCAACATTTTTGCCCATCCCCAATTGCCCTTAAGAAGGTAGTGGTGAGCTGCCTTCTTGAACCGCTGCAGTCCATGTGGTGTAGGTACACCCACAGTGCTGTTAGGGAGGTAGTTCCAGGATTTTGATCCAGTGACAGTGAAGGAATGGCGATATATTTCCAAGTCAGGATGGTGAGTGATTTGGAGGGGAACTTGCAGATGGTGGTGTTCCGTATATCTGCTGCCCTTGTCCTTCTAGGTGGTAGAAGTCAGGGGTTTGGAAAGTGCTAGTGAAGTGCTGGTAAGTTGTTGCAGTGCATCTTGTAGATAGTGCTGTAAACATCTATGAGACTACAAGCTGTTGCCACTGTGCGTCAGTGGTGGAGGGAGTGAATGTTTAAACTGGCGGTGAATGTTGCTGGAACTGCACCTACCCAGGCAAGTAGAGAGTATTCCATCACGCTCCTGACTTGTGCCATGCAGATGATGGACAGGGTTTAGGGAGTCAGGAGGTGAGTTACTTGCCACAGGATTCCTAACCTCTGACCTGCTCTTGTAGTCACAAAATATGTAAGTCTGAGCCAGTTCAGTTGCTGGTCAATGGTAACTCCGAGGATGTTGATGGTGGGGGACTCAATATTGGTAGATACCAGTGTTGTAGATGCACTGGAACAGCTCAGCTAGGGCTGCAGCAAGTTCTGGAGCACATTGACTGCACGTGTGCCTCTACAGACACCCTTACATTTCACCCTGTTGCTTTCAGCTGGGATGAGAACAGGGCAGTCTTATGTGAGCAAGGACTTGTCCCAGACAGTAAATATGACCCCCCCCGCAACCCCCCAACCCCCCAGGGTCCCTGCTTCAGTCGGGAACATTCAGTCACTCCCTTTACAAGCAAGTGGCTTGCTAGGCATTTCTGTAGCGCCTTTCATGACCTCAGCATCCCAAAGTGCTTTGCAGCCAATGAGATACTATTGAAGTAGAGTCACCGTTGTAACTGTAGGATACACAACTTTAAGCCCCCTCCTGTCATTGGGTACAAACTCACTTCCTGCCTCACTTTCCACCTGATTGTGTGCTATACTGCCTAACGTGCTGGTGTACTGGGTTATGTTACTAAAACAACAACCCAGAGAACATGAATTCACAATCCCACCAAGGCAGTTCGGGAGTTTGAATCCAGTGGGTGAAGAATCTAAAGCCGGGGGAGGGGGAAACAGCCTCTTGGCACCTACCCTGTCAAGCTCTCTTAGAACCTTAACGTGTTTCAGTGAGAGCACCTTCCATTCTCCCAAACTCCAGAGAGTTTAGGCCCAGTTTACTCTATCTCTCCCCGATAGGGCAACCTTTTCAGGACTGGGATGAGAGAGGGCGGGCCTGTGAGGAGAGACGATGGCCACATCCTGTTTTAATTTAGTTTCACCTCCATATTGGACAGGCCTCGCCAGCAGAATCGGGCGTGGAATTCCAAGGTGGTGCCGCCTCTTGCTGCTCTCACCAGCTTCGCAGTTTATAACTTCCCAACTTTCAATTTTATACCCTGGAAAAAATCATCTCAAGGAGCGTTGCAAAGTCACATGGTTCCTGTGACTAACAATCTATTTATTTAATGATAAGTATATATATTTTTAATGCCAAATGCCACTAGAGATGACTCAGAAAGGAATTAAAGAATCACACACAAAGGCAGATGCAGCCTTTGGTCCAATCTGTGCATCTGTTTTATGGAAACCTTCTTTCACAAAGCCTAATGAAAGCATGTTGGGTGAAGTAATGTGCGCGACATTAGTACAAAAAGAAAGGAATAGATTGAATGCAGCATGACTCACAGAAAAGATGTGGCAGTGAGAGTAAACTCGTCATATAGATAACGCGATGAACTGATTTAGAATAAAGATTACTGGGAGAGGCACTGGCAGAAGAGTAGGAATGTGGACCAAGCGGCACAATACACATGTGACCTCTCGCTTGCGTTGTGCATTGTTCTGGTTCTACAAAAGGGGTGTGGAAATGCTGGGGAAGGCCTAGACCGGAATGATCCCGAGTGTTAAGAGGGATGAGTTAGGAGGCATTATAAAAATTCCATCTCCACACTACAGCGAGGGGAGAAAAGAGTTGAGGAGTGAAGCGGGGTTGGGAGGGGAAGGTTGGTGCTTAGGGTTGCCAACCCCTCCAAGGTTGGCCTGGAGTCTCCAGGAATTGAAGATCAATCTCCAGGACACGGCTGTGTGCCACTCTGGAGAAAAGTCATCGGGACGTCAAAAAAAAAACGTTCTTTTGAAATTTTTTTCAACGTTTTCCTTTACCAGATATAGAAATACTGAAAGTGGGGGAGGTGGTTGGGGGCAGTGGGGGGAAAGGCTGTTTGGTTGACAGTCAAGCACTATCCAATTGAGTAATTAGCCTTTTTGCTTTCCAATTGGCGTAGGAAGGCAGTATGTCACAATGACGGATGCATTGGCCAACGAATGGCTGGAGCGTGGGGGCAAGTCATGTGATGAAACCTCCAGGAATACATTTAATCACAGTTGGCAACCCTATTGGTGCTGTATATAAGTTATTTAATGGGTTTGCATAAGGTAAAACTTAAATATTTTACCAAGAAGTGTAGGACCAAAGAACCTAAATAGCGAAAGATCACTTACATCAGATGTCAGCAATTAAGTCTTTGGATTAATCTGTCTGGCCATGTTAGTGTCGGAATACAGTTCAAGGGCGTGTTTGAGTTTGGTAAGCCTGTGGTACTGAACATATATTCCAGGGGTTGAAAATTCAAATCCCACCATGTTTAAATTGGAAGCTCATTCTCATAATTTACGGATTGATGAATCGTTGTAAAAATCTTAATGCCTTCATATAGCGCCTTTCACAATGTCCCAAAGTGCTTCACAGCCATTGACGTATGAATGTGGGGAAACGATTTGCCATCTGAGATAGATTGTGGGTTCAAGTCCCACTCCAGAGCTCCATCTACCCCCTCAGACGTAAAAGATTCAATGACTCGTGAAACCTTTCACATCCAGCTGAGAGGGCAGATGGGAGCCTTGGTTTAATGCCTCACCCAAAAGACAGGCCCTCTGACAATGCAGCACTCACTCAGGACCGCACTGGGTGTGTCAATCTAGATTATGTTCTTAAGTCTCTGGAGTGGGGCCTGAACACACAACCTCCTGTTTCAGAGGCTGAAGTCCTACTTTTGGAGCTAAGCAACACCTTAAGGAGTCAAGTGGTCGCTGTGTTCGGGGAGAAGGGAAATGTGGGGCAGAATTGTAGCAGAATTTCATGAAGCACTCAATAACTAACTGTACCCTGGAATGGGACCACATAGAGAGTGCTGTGATGGCCTCACAGCCACTCCCCAGTTGAACTATCCTCTTGTGTGTCTCAGCTGAGTCAGATCCACAAGGTGGTGAACACAGATTATATCGAGCAACAACACTCGTTCCTCATTCGCCTGCTGGTTCTGCCTCAACGGACGACTGGGACGCAATGTAGCCTTTACATTTAAACAGCCTATCTGTACTAGATATCACCTGAGATCTCACAAAATGGACTAAATTATTAAATGCAATTGAAAGAAAAGAGAAGACTGGTGGAGAACATTATAATTACATTTTCGCATAAGCGCAGAGTGACACAGAATGTTTTAGTCACTTGACCCCAAAGAGCTAATAATTGCTAAACAAGTGGATTATGTTTATTTTTTAAGTCCCCCCCCGCCCCCCCATGTTGCACCCTCCTCACTGTGGAAACATGAGCTGGCTAAGAGCTCATGAGAAGGAGAATCAACCTGTTTGTCAAACACTGCCTCATCTGAAACAACACCAAGGCACTAGCTTGTAGGTTTTGACACTAATGGCTAGAGATCAGAATTTTCTTCTTTAAAAAAGGAAATGAAATTGTTGGCTCCATTAAAAGTCGATCTCTCCCACCACCTCCTCCTCGATGATTCCGTGTTCTCCCCAGCTCAGGCACAGGCATTCAGGCCTCACTCCTTCATCTGTCGGCATCACGCTCATTTTTAGCTGTTCTCTGCTTTATGGTTTATTTTATTTTTAACTATATAGCTTCTCCATCCTTACTGCCCCTTGTCATCCTGCCTTCCCACTTGCTTCCTTTAATCATAGAAAATAGGAGCAGGGGGAGCCCATTCAGCCCCTCGGGCCTGCCCCACCATTCAGTGAGATCATGGCTAATTTGTGATGTCACTCTGTTCACCCGCCTTTGCTCCACGTCCCTGACTATCTGATAACGT
Organism: Cetorhinus maximus; assembly: GCF_964194155.1. Taxonomy (NCBI): domain Eukaryota; kingdom Metazoa; phylum Chordata; class Chondrichthyes; order Lamniformes; family Cetorhinidae; genus Cetorhinus; species Cetorhinus maximus. Next base: position 19,597,340 of record NC_135887.1, on the reverse strand, counting down.
GAATCTAACAATCTCCGTTTTAAAATTAACAATTGATCTAGCGTTAATTGCTATTTGTGGAAGAGGGTTCCAAACTTCCACCACCCTTTGAGTGAAGAAGTGCTTCCTAATTTCATTCCTGAAAGGCCTGGCTCTAATGGCAACTTGAGGAAAATCATTTTTATTCAGTGGTTGGGATCTGGAATGTGCTGCCAGAGAGTGCGGTGGAGGCAGATTCAATCAGTGCCCTCAAAAGAGAATTGGATGATTATCTGACGAGAAAAAAAAGGTTGGGGAAATGGGACTAGCTGAGTTGCTGTTGCAGAGACCCAGCATGGACATGGAGGTCTGAATAGCCTCCTGCGTTGTAACCATTCGATGATTCTATTCTATAATTTTTAGACTATGCCTCCTTGTCCTAGACTCCCCAGTCAATGGAAGTAGTTGCTCTCTATCGATCCTATCACTATCCAGTAGCATATTGCTCCAGGAAGAATCCCTGTGGGCCCTTGATCCCCTCAATGTGATGGCGGACAGGAGGTACAGTCAACAAGGCGGTACTTGCTTCTTGGAAACAAGGGTGAAGGAGGCAATGTCCATAACACAGGCACATGGTGAATAGCAAGGCTGCAACGAGAAGCACTATAGGATATCGAATTTTACCGAAGGAGGCCATTTGGCCCATGGTGCCTGTGACAGCTCTTTGAAATATCAAATGCTCGAACTTATAATAGCACCTTTCGCGACCTCAGGATGACCCAGAGGTGCTTTACGGCCAATGAAGTATTTTTGAAGGGTTGTTACTGTTGTACTTAGGGAAGTGTGGCAGCCAATTTGCTCAAAGCAAGCTCAGGGAACTTTCTAGTTCCACTCCCCCGCTCTTTCCCTATAGAACTCGCAGTTTTACCTCACTAGCTATTTATCCAATTACCTTTAGAAAGTTAAGATGGACTCTGCCTCCACTGCCCTTTCAGGCAGCGCATTCCAGATGCTAAACACTTGCTGCATAAAAAGGATTTGCTCCGTATTCCCCCTGCTTCTTTTGCAAATTAACTTCAATCCGCGTCCTCTGGTTACTGATCCTCCTGCCAGTGTAAACAGTTCCTCCTAATTTGCCCTATCAAAAGAACTTAAGAAATAGGGGCAGGACTAGGCCATTCGGCCCCTCGACCCTGGTCTGACCTTCATTCAATAAGATCATGACTGATCTACCTCAGCTCCACTTTTCCTGCCTTATTCCCACATCACTGATGCCCTTAGTGTCAAAAAATCTATTGATCTCAGCCTTGAGTTTACTCAATAACTGACTGACTGACTATGATGATGAAATTCTGTTTTATTCTTTCATGGGATGTGGGTGTCACTGGCAAGGCCAGCATTTATTGCCCATTCCTAATTGCCCTTGAATTGAGAGGCCTACTAGGCTACTACATTATTTCCCATCCCTAATGGTCAGGTAGTTAAGAGTCAACCATATTGCTGTGGGCCTGGAGTCACATGTAGGCCAGACTGGGTAAAGATGGCAGATTTCCTTCTCCTATAGGACATTAGTAAATCAGATGGATTTTTACAATAATTGATGATAGTTTCATGGTCACCATTACTGAGACTAGCTTTATAATTCCATATTTATTAATTTAATTTAAATTCCACCAGCTGCTGTGGTGGGATTTGAACCTATGACCACAGAGCATTATCATCACTCACTTTCGGCAAGAGCAGTCGGAGAGGCGGACCTGTCAACTGCTCGGAACCGGCCCGCGCTGAGTTAGAAAGGAGAGTGAAAATAAAACAAATTGTGACATCACAGGAAAGGAACAATTCGGTAGGAAAAGAATCTAATTGTTTGGTGAGTAGCTGGTGAGTATCTGGTAAGTGTTTAAGGTTTATTCTATTCCTAAGGTTTAAAATAAAAAGTAGGAACTGTACTTTTGGTAAGGTTTATTAAGTAGGGCCAAGTAATATAAAGTTAATAGCAGTAAACCAAAGTGAAATAAAGTAAATGTAAAATAAGTAAATTGAAGCCATGGCAGGACAGCTCGGTTTTGTGGAATGCGTGTCCTGTAATATGTGGGAAGTCATGGATGCTCCAGATGTCCTAGACGACCACATGTGCAGGAAGTGTCAGCAGCTGTAGAACTTTGAATTCTGGGCTTCAGAGCTTGAGCGGTGGGATGGAGTCACTGTGGTGCATCCGTGAGACTGAGAACTACGTGGATAGCACGTTCAGAGAGGTGGTCTTTCTTTCTTCTGTCTTTCAGAGTCATTTACAAATTCCCCATCTCCTGTTCCCTGCTCTGACTTTGCCCTCAGGCTCCTATCCCCCTGCCAATCTAGTTTAAACACCACACCCCCCCCAACAGCACTAGCAATTCTCCCTGCGTGATGAGCTGAGGGCACACATAGACACATGGCAACATGATATTGTTGCTATAATGGAAACTTGGCTTAAGGAGGGGGCAAAGACGGCAGCTCAACATCCCTGGATGTAGAGTTTTCAGACACGATAGGGATAAAAAAAAGTAGGGGTGTAGCATTACTGGTTAGAGAATCAATTACAGCTGTGAGGAGGGATGATACACTAAATCAAGCATCAAATGAGGCTATATGGGTTGAGCTCAGAAATAAAAAAGGGGCGGCCACACTGCTAGGAGTGTACTATAGACCCCCAAATAGTGGAAGGGAGTTAGAGGAGCAAATATGTAGGCAGATTTCTGAGTGCAAAAACAAAAGGGCAGTAATCGTTGGGGACTTCAAGTACCCTAATATCAATTTGGATATGAACAGTGTGAAGGGCACAGAGGGTGCAAAATTCTTGAACTGCATTCAAGAAAACTTTCTTAACTAGCACGTAACAAACCCAACGAGAGGGGGTGCAATTCTAAATTTAATCTTTGGAAATGAAGCTGGGCAAGTGGTTGAAGGAGCAGCGGAGGACCATTTTGGAGACAGTGACCATAATATAGTTAGATTTAGCATCGGTATGGATGGTGCAGACTTGATGGGCCGAAGGGCCTCTTCTGCACTGTGATTCTGTGAAAAGAACAAAGATAGAACAGGAGTAAAAGTTTTAGCTTGGGGGAAGACATATTTTACGAAGCTCAGAGGTGAGCTGGTGAGTGTGGACTGGATACAGCTATTAGAAAGGAAAACTGTGTCAAATCAGTGGGAGGCATTCAAAGGTGAGATTCTACGGGCACAGTGTAGACATGTCCCCACAAAGAATAAGGGTGGCACTGCCAAATCTGGAGCCCCCTGGTTATCTAGAAGCATACAGGCCAAGATAAAGCAGAAAAAGAAAGCTTATGACAATCACAAAAGACTTAATACTGTAGAAAGCCTAGAGGAGTATAGAAAGTACAGGAGTGAAGTAAAAATGGAAATTAGGGAAGCAAAGAGAGGATACGAAAAAATATTGGCAGGTAAAATCAAAGAAAATCCTAAAGTGTTTTCCCAGTACATTAAGAGCAAGAGAATAATTAAGGAAAGGGTAGGGTTTATCAGAGATGTACATGGTAACTTCTGCGTTGATGCTGAAGATGTGGGCAGGGTTCTCAATGAGTACTTTGTTTCTGTCTTCACTAAGGAGAGGGATGATGCAGACATTCTAATTAATGTGGAGGAGTGTGAAATATTATTACAATAAGCATAGTGAGAGAGGAAGTACTGGAGGGATTGGCATCCTTGAAGGTGGATAAGTCACCAGGGCCAGATGGATTGTATCCTAGGCTATTAAAGGAAGCCAGGGAGGAAATAGCGGATGCTCTGAGGATCATCTTCCAATTCTCACTAGATACAGGCGAGGTACCAGAGGATTGGAGGTCTGCAAATGTTGTTCCATTATTTAAAAAGGGTGCAATGGTGGGCAAATTATTGGAATCAATTCTGAGACACAGAATAAACTGTCACTTAGAAAGGCACAGGTTGATCAGGGTCAGTCAGCAGGGTTTTAGGGGAAGATCGTGTCATTCTAACCTAACAGGAGTTTTTGAGGAAGTAACAGTGAGGATTGATGAGGGTAGTGCAGTGGATGTTGTCTACATGGATTTCAGTAAGGCATTTGACAAGGCCCCACACGACTGATTGGTCAGAAAAGTGAGGTTCCCTGGGATACAGGGGAAGGTGGCAAGTTGAACCCAAAATTGGCTCAGCGACAGGAAATAAAGGGTAATGGTCGATGGATGTTTTTGTGAATGGAAAACAGTTTCCAGTGGTGTTCCACAGGGCTCAGTTTTGGGGCCCTTGCTGTATGTTGTATATATTAATGATTTGTACATAAATGTGGGAGGCATGATTAGGAAATTTGCAGATGACACAAAAATTGGCCTTGTAGTTGATAGTGAAGAGGATAGCTGTTGTCTCCAGAATAATATCAATGGTTTGGTTGAGTAGGCAGAAAAGTGGCAAATGGAATTCAATCCGGAAAAGTGTGAGGTAATGCATATGGGGAGGGCAAACAAACTAAGGGAATGCTTAATGAACGGGAAGTTATTGAGAGGGGTTGAGGAAGTGAGAGGCCTTGGAGTGCATGTCCACGGGTCCCTGAAGGCTGAAGGTGGCAGGACAGGTGGATAAGGTGGTAAAGGAAGCATATGGAATGCTCTCCTTTATTGGGCGAGGTATTAAATACAAAAGCAGGGATGTAATGATGGAACTGTATAAAACGCTGGTTAGGCCACAGCTGGAATTTTGTGTACAATTCTGGTTGCCACATTACAGGAAGGATTTGCTCTGTAGAGAGTACAGAGGAGATTTAGAAGAATGTTGCCTGGGCTTGAAAATTGCAGCAATGAAGAAAGACTGGATAGGCTAGGGTTGTTTTCCTTAGAACAGAGGAGGCTGAGGGATGGCAGAATTGAGGTGTGCAAAATTATGAGGGCCTAGATAGGGTAGACAGGAAAGACCTGTTTCCCCTAGTTGAGGGGTAAATTACCAGGGGGCATAGATTTAAGGTGATTGGTAGAAGGATTAGAGAGGACATGCGGAAAAGATTTTCACCCAGAGGGTGGTGGGTGTCTGGAATTCACTGTCTAAATCGGTGGTTGAAGCTGAAACGCTCAACTCATTTAAAAGGTAAAAACAAAAAAACTGCGGATGCTTGAAATCCAAAACAAAAACAGAAATACCTGGAAAAACTCAGCAGGTCTGGCAGCATCGGCGGAGAAGAGCAAAGTTGACGTTTCGAGTCCTCATGACCCTTCAACAGAACTAAGTAGAAATAGGAAAGGGGTGAAATATAAGCTGGTTTGGTGTGTGGGGGGGGGGGGGGGGGGTGGGGAGAGAGAAGAAGGGGGGGTGGTTGTTGGGACAAGCAAGCAGTGATAGGAGGAGATAACCAAAAGATGTCACAGACAAAAGGACAAAGAGGTGTTGAAGGTGGTGATATTATCTAAAAGAATGTGCTAATTAAGATTGGAGAGCAGGACAAGCAAGGTACAGATAGCTCTAGTGGGGGTGGGGTGAAATAAACCATGGGTGGAATACATTTAAAAATAATGGAAATAGGTGGGAAAAGAAAAATCTATATAAATTATTGGAAAAAACAAAAGGGAGGGGGAAGAAACGGAAAGGGGGTGGGGATGGAGGAGGGAGTTCAAGATCTAAAGTTGTTGAACTCAATATTCAGTCCGGAAGGCTGTAAAGTGCCTAGTCGGAAGATGAGGTGCTGTTCCTCCAGTTTGCATTGAGCTTCACTGGAACAATGCAGCAGGCCAAGGACAGACATGTGGCAAGAGAGCTGGGTGGATGTTAAAATGGCAAGCGACAGGGAGGTCTGGGTCAGGCTTGCGGACAGACCGAAGGTGTTCTGCAAAGCGGTCGCCCAGTCTGCGTTTGGTCTCTCCAATGTAGAGGAAACTGCATTGGGAGCAACGAATGCAGTAGACTAAGTTGGGGGAAATGCAAGTGAAATGCTGCTTCACTTGAAAGGAGTGTTTGGGCCCTTGGACGGTGATGAGAGAGGAAGTGAAGGGGCAGGTGTTGCATCTTCTGCGTGGGCATGGGGAGGTGCCGTAGGTGGGGGTTGATGGGAGTAGGGGGTGATGGAGGATTGTACCTTTAAAAGGTACCTGAATCTGCATCTGAAGTGTGCTGGAAAGTGGAATTAAAATGAGCAGCTAGTTTCTCTTTCTGGCCAGCGCAGCAAACACAATGAATTGCTTCTTTCTGCACCATAACTTTTCTATGGTTCATTAGCCTCTGGGTTTCTAGTCCTTGACCAGGATAAGGCCCCTTGTTCTGCCTCTTGGGTTTTTATTTATTCATTCATGGGATGTGGCACATCACTGGCTTGTTGAGAGGACATTTAAGAGACAACCACATTGCTGTGGATCTGGAGCCACATGTAGGCCAGGCCAGGCAAAGGACAGCAGATTTCCTCCTTCCCTAAAGGACCTTATTGAGCCAGATGGGTTTTTACAACAGTCATCATCAGATTTTAATTCCAGGTTCTTATTGAATTCAATTGCCACTTCTGCTGTGGTGGGATTTGAACCCAGCGTGACATGAACCCGGAAGCGCTGAGCGCTCCCTGTGTGGGCAGGGGGGAGAAGGCTGAGTCGGGGGCCTGCACTCTTTTGCCCATGCGTGCGCAAGAGCGCAGAAATCTCCCCGAGGCACAGAGCCGCCTCAGGGAGATCAGTGTGAGTTTCAAAAATTTTAATAAAGAAAAAAAATTGGGGACATGTCCCCCCATGTGAAAGTGTCACATGACCTGGGACAATGTCTATGAATTTTAAGGAAAATCTTTATTTAACTTATAAATCATTCATGAAACCTCATCCCGCCCGTGGATGAGGTTTTGTGAAAAATGCGAGGGCCACCTGGGCTCTTTGCTCCCCCCCCCCGCCAACCTTAAGATTGGACGGGCAGCTATGTTAAATGGTTTAGTTAGTTTTTAAATGGTCTTAATAGGCCTTTGACAGTTTGGCGGGCGTGCAGCCGACTCCGGTATGTGCCCACCGAAGTGAAAATTGGTATGACGCACGGTGACCTCATTTTACATGTCAGTGAGTGGGCCCCACCCCCGCTCGCTGAGCCGAAGATTCTGGCCAGAGGTGCCAGCCAGGGGAAGCTGCCTCTCACCATTTAAAAAACAAAAAATTCTCCTCATCTCGTGTTTTGCTAAATTCAGACACATTAAAAAATGGTGATTTGGTTTTTAAAAACCTGGAAATTGTAAGGGAGACTGAGGGAGATAGAGTCCCACAGCTTTACAGTCCTTAACTTGAAAAATTGAAATTAGGAGGAGGAAAGTGATGTGAGGGCAAAAGGACTGACCTTCTGCGTACAGCGCACTCCCAGGTCAGGTATAGCATGGGTGTTATGCAGTTAAGAGTTTGCATTACTCTGACAGACTGCCTGCATTTTATATCCTATGTCAGCATTGAGAATTCACGATTCAGAGTAAACCTTCCCCTACACTGTCAGAAAGGGCTTCAATATCGGAACAATTATGCACCATTTCCCAACCCAGTTATCCTTGACCTCTCCCAAATTGAAATGGCTTTCTCTCCTGTGTCACTGGTTTGAACCCCACTACAGAGACTTGAGCACATAATCCAGGCTGGTTCTTCATTGCTGCGCTATATCTGTAACTCCTTGATATTTCTCACACTTGACTTGGGCAGAGTATAGAAAGAAAATTAATCACATGCCAATATGACACTCTAATGAAATCCTAGCTCTGGGTATTAGCTGTGTCTCAGTGCATATCACTCTCGGCTCTTAGTCAGGAGGCTATGGATTCACAACTCCCTACTCCAGAGATTTCAACACAAGATCTAGCCTGATGCTCCCAGTGCAGTATGGAGGGAGTGCTGCACAATGGGAGATGCCATCTTTCGTTGGAGATGTTAAACCAAGATTGCACCTGCCTTCTCAGTTCAGTGTAAAAGATTCCTCAGTTGGCAAATGGGGCCATTGAGATTCTAGAGTGGGACTTGAATACATAACCTTGACCCAGAGGCAAGAGATTGCTACCAGCTGAGCCAAGGCTGGCACCTAACGGAGATCACTTTAAAGGCCAGGAGAGAAGAAATAAGAGAAAAGAGATTTATGAAGGACATTGTAGAGAGTAGAGGCAAGTTGGCTGAAGGCCCTGCTACTAATGGTGGAGGTGGAAAGGCTGCACCGAGGCCAGAGCTGGAGGACTTAATTCCATCGGGTGGGATGTGAGGCAGTGATAAAGCGCAGCAAAAGCACACAGGTTTCCCTTGAACATGGCTTGAGATTGTGATTGGTGAAAAGTCAGGGCGACGATGGATATCGCTATGGTTGCGTGTGGCATCATTGTGAAATGATGAAAGCCACACTGGCTGCTCCAGCCGACGCCACCCCTACACAAACTAACTTGTAACCCTAACACAAGCCCCGTCTCCTAGCCTGCTCCCCCAACTCAAGGGCACTTACAGCTGGACAATAAATACTGGTCTTGCCAGCGACACTCACATCCCATGAACAAATTTTAAAATAAAACCTCAAACCCCTAACTCGTAACCTCAACTTTAATCCCGAACCCAACTCTTAACCCAAAATTCAACTCAAAAACCAACTCCCAACACAAACCCCTAATCCTAACCTAACCTTAAAACCTAACCCCATCCCTAATCACTAATCCCTAATAACCCCTAACCCACCCATAACTCTAACCCATGATTAAAAACTATTTGAGCAGAGATGCTTTGCCTGGATTAAAGCATTAAACTCTTTTGGGAAATGACTCTGAAGAAGAGTCATAGGGACCCGAAACGTTAACCCTGTTTCTCTCTCCACAGTTGAGGCCAGACCCGAGCTTTTCCAGCATTTTCTGTTTTGATTTGGGATGTGAGATGTGTGTGTGTGTTTTTCAGCTGCTAGGATGCGCTGCTGAGAAATCTGCTCCTTGCAATCTGTATCGGGATTTTACTCTGATGGTCACATTCCCCATTTTCCGTAAATAGCTTTTGCGGATCATTTTTCTCCACCTTGTGTTTGACATTCGGGTTTGGTGACTGTGTTTGTCTGCTTCAGATGGGCAGGAGGGCCCACAGGCTTGGGTCGGGTCGGGGGGGTTTCTCTGATGCCCTTGCCTGCACAGCTCATTAGCATACATATTGCAAAGGTTCCTGTGTGGGTGGAATGTACATTGATTAAGACGTCCTGTGACAAGTGTGATGTGTCATCGTCACACTCAACAACGCCCTGTGTGAACCTGGGGCTTTTACACTTAACTCTTCGGCTGCTGGAAGCTCCAGGCCGCTCTCGAAACGCAGCAAATCCTTTCAAAGAGTGAGGTTGCCTCTAACCTCTGACCTCTTGGCTTTATCCACAATGTGAAGCTCATCCTGAGTTCATTCTCTTGGCTTTCCTTAAACTTAAATGTGGCTCCTCACGCCCTCTTCTGCCTCCCTCAATGTGCACTCTCCAGTTCTAGTTCTTTTTAAAAGCTAATTCCTATTGGGGTTTCATACCATCTTTTTTATTCTTTCACGGGATGCGGGCATCGCTGGCGAGGCCAGCAAGTGTTGCCCATCCCTAGTTGACCTTGAGGTGTCGGTGGTGAGCCGCCCCCTTAAACCGCTGCAGTCCATGTGGTGTAGGTACACCCACAGTGCTGTTAGGGGGAGTGTGCCAGGATTTTGATCTGATATATTTCCAAGTCAGGATGGTGACTAACTTGGAGGGGGACTTCCAGGTGGTGGTGTTCCCATGTATCTGCTGCTTGGTCCTTCTAGGTTGTAGAGGTCACAGGTTTGAAAGATGCTGTCGAAAGAGCCTTGGTTAGTTCCTGTGGTGGATCTTGTAGATGTTACACACTGCTGTGCACTGGTGGTGGAGGGAGTGAACGTTTGTGGAAGGGATGCCAATCAAGCGGGCTGCTTTGTCCTGGACGGTGTCAAGCTTCTTGAGTGTTGTGGGAGCTGCACTCACCCAGGCAAGTGGGGAGTATTCCATCACACTCCTGACTTGTGCCTCGTAGATGGTGGACAGGCTTTGGGGAGTCAGGAGGTGAGTTATTTGCCACAGAATTCCCAGCCTCTGACCTGCTGTTGTAGCCACAGTATTTATATGCCTGGTCCTAACTTCTGCCGACCCCCTTCATCTGAATCTGTCTCTCCTGGACCTGAATCAGACTCTCTGTGCAAAGCATTCGCTTCTGCTGGCCTTTAGGTTAAAGTCCCCGACTCCTGGTCGGCCTGACTCAATCCCTGACTCCCATTGGTTTCTTGGAATCTAAGCCCCAACTCACTCTGGTCTCTCAGGCCTAAAGCTCAAATGCTTTTGGCCTTCCAGAACTTGAGCTTTGATTCCTGATGTTCTACAGACCCAAGGCTGTAATTCCTGGTGGACTCCGATCCCCTGTGAAATTCCTTATGGATAATGAATGAACGTGAATAATGGAAGCATGGATAAACTAGATCTTTGTAAACGTTTCCACCTCAATAACACCTGGAAACTGCAAAGTGGAGCCACCAATAGGTTAATGAAGCATTTCACTGTGGGAGAGACCGGTCTCTTTGTAATTACTGTGCTGAACTGTAGAGTGTTAGGAAATGAGTTTGCACCTCTCAATTCCCCAAGTGTTGAGTTCCTGATCGCTGTTAAATAATTACTGTGCCAAAAAAAGACACAATTGTAATAAATCTGATGGGAAATCGTGTACAATCTCTGTTAGAATTACTATTTCCCTTCCAACTTGCTCCAGTTCTTTCCAGAAGCACTTGGTCCTGTGCGGACTGGAGTCTGGAGCCTGGTCCCACGCGGACTGGAGTCTGGAGTCTGGAGCCTGGTCCCACGTGGACCGGAGTCTGGAGTCTGGAGCCTGGTCCCACACGGACCGAAGTCTGGAGTCTGGAACCTGGTCCCATGCGGACCGGAGCCTGGAGCCTGGAGCCTGGTCCCATGCGGACCGGGGTCTGGAGCCTGGTCCCATGCGGACTGGAGTCTGGAGCCTGGTCCCACGCGGACCGGAGTCTGGAGCCTGGTCCCACGCGGACCGGAGTCTGGAGCCTGGTCCCACGCGGACCGGAGTCTGGAGCCTGGTCCCACGCGGACCGGAGTCTGGAGCCTGGTCCCATGCGGACCGGAGTCTGGAGCCTGGTCCCACGTGGACCGGAGTCTGGAGCCTGGTCCCACACGGACCAGAGTCTGGAGCCTGGTCCCACGCGGACCGGAGTCTGAAGCCTGGAGCCTGGTCCCACGCGGACTGGAGTCTAAAATAAGAAATAAGGGCAGGAATTGGCCAGATGGCCTCTTGAGCCTGCTCCACCATCAATAATATCATGGCTGTTCTGATTGTGACCCTAGCTTCACTTTCCTGTCTGCCTCCCATAATCCATAATCGTTGGCCTTTAGATCAAAAATCTGTCTAACTCGTTCTTAAATGTAGTCAATGATGCAACCTCCACTGCTCCTTTGGGGAAAGAATTCCAAGGATTAACAGCCTTCTGGGAGAAGAAATTCCTACTTATCCCCGTCTTAAATGGGATACTCCTTAATTTGAATCTGTGCCCTCCTGTTCTAGATTCCCCCACGAGGGGAAACATCCTCTCAGCATCCACCTTGTCAAGACCCATCAGAATCTGATGATTCAATAGGATTGCCTCTCATTCTTCTAAACTCCACTGAGGTACAGGCCCAACCTACTTAACCATTCCTCATAAGACAATTCCTTCGTCCCAGAAATCAGCCAAGCCAACCTTCTCTGAACTGCCTCCAATGACCGTCTTAAGGGGGCCAAAACCGTACACAGCCCTCTCGGTGTAGTCACTGTAGTCGGTGTCCTGTACTAGTTCCAGAGGGACTGGAGTACTCTTCCTTCATCCTCCAGGTATGGGTCACACAAGCAAAGCCAGCGTTTACTCACCATCACAGGTTCCCCTCAATGGTTTAAAAGTCCCCATTCAGGAGGCCGTTAAGAGTTGGCCCTTGGTGCCACGTGTTGCCCAGATTGGGGTAAGGAAGGCGAAACCCTTCTTGTTGAGTTAGTCGGACAGTGGCCAGCTTCGTGGTCACTGCTGCTCCCAGCTGTGTTTTTTTTTTCGTAATTTCCAAATTTTAAAAACTGAATTCACGTTGTTGGGCGGCCGTGAGGGACTTGAACTTGTGCCTCGAGATTACTGTTAATTACCCGATGAAATCTCACAGCATGCCACTGTTGTGCTAGTTGCACGAAACCTGTAGAAAAGGTCACGAGCTACGGATGAGCAATAAATGGTGGACTTGCCACTGACGCCCCCAATCTGAGAATGAATTAATAAAAGACTTCACAGCCAGTGATTTAAACTTTTGAAACGTGGTCCCTTGTTCTGCGGGTAAACATAGCAGGCAAGTTGTGCACCGCTACATCCCATACACGCAGTAGGACAAGTGATTGGTAGCCTTGCCTCAGGCCTGAAAATTTGCCCTTGACACTGGGGATATTCCCTGCCCTTCAAAATTTTGTTTGGTGAGGGGATTAAGGGTTACTGAACCAGGACGGGTAGGTGGAGTTGAGATACAGATCAGCTGTGATCTCACTGAGTGATGGAACAAGTTTGTGGGGGGGGGGGGGGGGGCTGAATGGCCGTCTTGTGTTCCTATGTTCCAGTATTTGAAGAAAAGTAGGGAAATTCTGAAGAGGTCTTGTGGCGCAGTGGGTTAGCACCCCTGCCCCTGAGCAGGTTCCAGCCCCACTCCAGGACTCGATGACCAAGGAAGGTGTGTTTGTAATGCGGCCAAACAGGTTGAGCATCAACCTGCAAATCCTTCCAGCACACACCAATGGGAGGCAATAAGAGCCGGAGATGTTCCTGGTCAACCATGTAATGGAAAGAAAGTTGGTGCCTCTACCATCACTGTCCATAGCTCCAGACTCAATGCATGTAACGGTGCATCTTCCACAGCAACTTGGACTCCCTGGAAGGAAGGGGGTGGGGGTTGGGTGGTGGGGGTGCAATCGGCTGGAGGGCTGGCTTGTGGATCGGATTTGCGCCAACAGTGCGGGGTTTGATTCCTCTCTCTGGCTGGGGTGGATTTGGGACCTGCCTCCTTGCCCTATGCATGATGGAGATCATAGCGCCTCCTTCAGGGAGAGAACTGAAGAAGATGGAGAATTCTCCCCAGTGTCCTGGGCTGACATTTATCCAGATTAACTGGTCACTTACCCCATTGCTGTTTGTGGGATCTTGTTGTGCTGTGTTTCCTACATTACAACATTGACTGTGCTTCAACTGACTGTAAAGCGTGTTGGGACGTCCTGAATTTGAGAAAGGCGCCATACAAATGCAAGTTCTGTCTTTCCCGTATGGTGTGCAGCGGTGAACTGAGTGGCACTGGGCTCTGGCATGCCACCAGACTGGACCCTGGTTTGAACATGGTGCCAGCTGGATTGGTTAAGATCAGTGTTTCCCCCGGGGCACAGCAGGAGCTGTCCCAAGTCAGCGATGAATCTCGAGTACAAGCATTAAGACAGAGAATGGAGTGGGAGGGAGGGGAGAGAGAGAACTATCTTTATACACTTCCAGTACCATGACAACAACAATGCTGCTAAGATACCAGTGTCACTTTCAGAAAATCTTATGTTATATCCAGCATTGGGCACATGCAGGAATGAAAGTGCCTGGGACTGATGGGTTAGCATTCCTCACCAGTGTTATCTGTCTGGTAGGATTAACATTACCCTCTTCACGTCGTAAAGTGCATGTCCTCCTCCTCATAGGGATTAGAATCTCAAATGTAAAGAAGATATCTGTAAGATTTGGGTTCGGTGCAGAAAAGGGATCCCACTTGTCTGCCCAATGCCCACCAACAGTGCCAGCTAGGAGGAGGAATTTCATTGACATGCTGGAAGGAAACCCTACTGCCCAGCTCTAAGATTCGGAGTGGGCTTATGTGGGCTTCCAGTGATTGTGAAATGGAATTTGAACCATTGAAAAGGTAGACAGTAAGGTAAAAGCAAAATACTGTGGATGCTGGAGATCTGAAATTAAAACAGAAAATGCTGGAAAAACTCAGCAGGTCTGGCAGCATCTGTTGAGCGAGAAATAGAGTTAACGTTTCGAGTCTCTGACTCTTCTTCTGCAGAAAAGTCAGAGAGTTGTACAGCACAGAAACAGGCCCTTCGGCCCATCGTGTCCATGCCGGCCATCAAGCACCTGTCTATTCTAATCCCATTTCCCAGCCCGTAGCCCTGTGTGCTATGGCGTTTCAAGTGCTCATCTAAATACTTCTTAAATGTTGTGAGTCATACGGACTCGAAACGTTAACTCTGCTTACACAGACCTGCTGAGTTTTTCCGGTATTTTCTGTTTTAATTTAATAAAAGATAGACAGCCTTGGCCCAGTTGGTCGCACTAAATCAGAAGGCCGTGAGGGAACGCCCCACTCTTGGGAGTCACTATCTTTCACAGATGGCCTGCTCCGTTGGGCGTTATCCACCCATGGCACGATTAGATGGAGAGCAGTGGGAAGTTCTTCTGGTCTCTAGTTGTGGAATCTTGTTGTGCACAAACTGGCTGCTGCTTTTGACCTCCTTGACAACGTTTCAAAAGCAGTTCATTGGCAGGCGCAGTGGGACATGCAGAGACAATAAGGTGCTGTATAATGACAAGCCACAGCAGCCTGCCTCACTGCGGCTCAGCTTTGGTGAGAATGGAATAGTGGGAGCTTTACATTGGAACCACATAGTGTTCACAGCACAGGAACAGGCCTTTCAGCTCAACTGGTCCACGCTGGTGTTTATGCTCCACACGATCTTCCTCCCACCCCTACTCCAGCTCACCCCATCAACACATCCATCTAACCCTTTCTCCCTCACGTGTTCATCCAGCTTCCTCTTAAATACATCGATGCTCCCCCTTCACCTCAATCGCTCCCTGCAGGGTTCCACATTCTCAGCACTCACTGGGTAAAGAAGTTTCTCCTGAATTCCTTAATGAATTTTTTAAGCAACTATCTGATATACTTTTGGCCCCTAGTTTTTGACTCCCCCACTACTGGATGTATCTTTTCCACCCCCCACTGTCTCCTGTATCAGTATGGACCTTTGCCCTTTAGCACACCAGCCGTATTTGTGGTCTTGCTCTTTGTGGGTTGATCGCTTTGTCCTGATTTTATTTAAGATCCTGCCAGGCAGTGGAGATTGGAGACTTTTGTCCCAGTTGTTTGGGAGTGACTATAATTCAGTTTGCTGTGCTCACCCACTGTGTTATCAATCTTTGTTACGATGGATGTGATAAATTAAGTATTAGTGACAGGCTAAAAGCAGCACTTAACCTAATCAAAGAGGGCGCCAGAAGAGGAAAAGCTATTTCTTAGAAAGATATTTCATTAGGCTGCTTCTATGAAGTTTTCTAATGTGTTGAATAAGGAAACAACTCATCTCCTCAACCCCAACCACACACTCTCCTCTTCAGCCCCAACTCCCCTCCACCTCAACACCCTCATCTCCAACTCTCCTCTTCTCCAACCTCAACATCCCTCTTCCTCAACCCCGATTCCCCTCCTGCTCAACACCCTCATCTCCAACCCCGACTCCTCCCCTCCTCAACCCTGACGCCCCTCCTCCTCAACACCCTCATCTCCAACTCTCCTCCTCTCCAACACCAACTTCCCTCTTCCTCAACCCCGACTCCCCTCCTCCTCAGCACCCTCATCTCCAACCCCGACTCCTCCCCTCCTCAACCCTGACTCCCCTCGTCCTCGACCATCCTCGACAATTGGAAAGTCCTGACTTCAGCCCCCAGCCCTGCCCATAGACAGTGTTACCAGGCTGAAAACAATAAAATGGAGATACCTAGTTCAGTGTAACCCATCTCATCTCTGGCCTGGTCCTAAACCAGCCCTGGACCACACTACCTTCAGCAATCCTGTAAAGAACCAACATGGGAAATGAATGGGATGTTCTTCTGCCGAATTTCAACCCTTGTTGCTGGTTGGCTACATTTTATAGATTAACTCCAAGTCATCGTGTAATCATTTCTTCAAAGCCTTTGACCGCAGTGTATGAAGATGGAGTAGTGATTCTTTACCTCAGTCTAATTTTATTTGAAGGTTAATAAAAGGTAGTGACAGAGAAACCATTAAACAATGATCTAAGTTCTCTGTTTTGATGTAGTGCCTCTAATTGTGTCAAAGACGCAACAATCGGTGAAGATTTAATGACCGGCTTTGCTTGGAATACGCTCAGTCTTGTGGGGAATTGACCTTTTGCATGACAAGCAAAGGATAAATTTGATTATGGAAAATGGGATTTCACTGTCCCAGAAATTCAATACAATCATGTCAGCAAAGGAATAGGACAGAGATTGATATCCACATGGTGAGCTGTGGATCTCCGTCATGGGGAGATGTTGAGCAGAGGCCAGAGGTTTTTGACTGAGAGGGAAAATTCAGAGAGAGATAGAGAGAGAGAGACACGAGGAAGCACGAGCATCAACAGCCAATAAGAATCCATCGTGAGCTGTACTTCAACAAAATAAGGTGTGAATCAGTTCCTGGGTTTCCAGGCATGGCTGGGCCATTAAAGAAATGCTGAGCAAAAGCTTCAGTGGTTCTAGATGGACTAAATGAAACCATAATTGTGAAAACAGTCGGTGGTGAGAAGCTGTTCACAGGTGCTCGATTTTTACCAGCCTCACTTTCTGAACAGGTGATCACTGATTTAAGAAACATTTCTCTTGATTCTTAAATCCAGGCACTGCGGGTTGGAAGAGTTGCTTCCTGTTGCAAAGGTCATCCTCTGTAAAGGTCATCCTCTGTAAAGTCTACAGAAAAGAGGAAGGTGGACCCCCTAAACAATGGGTAATGATCGCATGGTCCCATTGCACCCAATACAGTGACCTTGGGCCTAACACTGGGCAGAAGAAGCAGCCACTTCAGCCTGGCGGTAGGCCTGTTTAAAAGGCCAATAGGGGGTCCAATGACATATAGAAGACCCCCGTTGGCATTTTGGACAGAGCTGGGCAGAGTGTGGGCTACATGCACTACAGTCACATTGCTGACCGTCCTGATAACCCCTGGATGGTTAGTATCAGAATATTTTTGATGGGGTTCAGGAGGAGTCATGTGCAACGTGAAGTCAGGGGTTGCATCTGAGTAATGAAGCTGAGGCTGAAGGGAGTATTTAGGGGGTGAAGGGGGGAAGTCGGGGGTGAATGGGGGAATCAGGGGTGAAGGGAGGGGTCGGGGGTGAAGGGGGGTGCTGGGGTAAGGGGCAGTTAAGGGGGGAGCCAAGCATGAAGGGGGGGAGTCGGGGGCGAAGGGGGGAGTCGGGGGTGAAGGATGGAGCTGGGGGCGAAGGGGGGTGCTGGGGTAAGGGGGGATTCTGGGGGTGAAGGGGGGAGTCAGGGGTGAAGTGGGGAGTCGGGGGCGAAGGATGGAGCTGGGGGCGAAGGGGGTGCTGGGGTAAGGGGATTCTGGGGGCAGTCGGGGGCGAATGGCGGGGGGGAGTCGGGCGAAGGTGAAGGGGGGGGAGCCGGGGGTAAAGGTGAAGTGGGGGGGGGGAGCCGGGGGTGAAGGTGAAGGTGGGGGGAGCCGGGGGCGAAGGTCGGGAGGAGTCGGGGGCGAAGGCGAGGGTCAAAGGTGAAGGTGGGGAGGAGCCGGGGGCGTCTGTGGAGTTGTAGCTGGATTGAAGGGCTTTGACTAACCCTTTCTGCAAATAGCTTCTAGAACACAGTAACTCTGATTTGCTATTGGCTGGGGTGTTTACAATATTGAGAAGCAGATGAAAACCCCAGGGACAGAGCACACAGCAAGTTTATTTGCTGAACTCCTTGTCCTGAAGCACCTTTTTATTCCTATTCAGATGACTGAATGTTCCTGTACCCTGGGCAGGTTAGGATGTGTTCCTGATGTGTTCAGACAATCGCTTATTTTCTGTAAAGCAGAATTGCTTGGCTTTCACTCAGGCTTTAACTCCCCAACATCTTTTCGCACTGAAGCGGACAGTTTAAGATGACGATACAGAGAGATGGTCAGCTGTGTACCTCTCTCTCTGCGATTACATTGGGTTAGTCATCACACTTTATCAATTATGTGCCAGAGGCTCTGAAGTCTCACTGCAATGGGGAATCTGTGGTTAACCATATCGGAGGCCAAATGAGAAGAAAATAAACTGTTTGTTCACAGAAACATCGGCAAGTCCCATACTGGAGATCAGCACAAAATGAAGGCTGGCACTCCAGTACTGAGGGAGTGCAGCACTGTTGGAGGTGCTGTCTTCCGGATGAGATGTTAAACCGACACCAATTAGCCCTCTCAGGTTAAATGTAAAAGATCCTGTGACACTATTTTGAAGAAGAACAGAGTTCTCCCTATTGTCCCAATCAATATTTATCCCCAAATCAACATTGTTAAAAACAGACATCTGCTCATTATCACTTTGATATTTGTGGGAGCTTACTGTGCGCAAATTGGCTGCCATGTTCCCTACATTACAACAGTAACTACACTTCAAAAGTGCTTCATATTCTGCGATTTCGAGTTCGTGAAAGGCACTATATAAATGAAATCCTAAAGGACCAGAGATCACAAATGAAAACTCTCCTGGATTTTTGCTGGTGTCTTGGAGCGGAGGGAATAAAACCCTCAAACAGGTCCAACTTACTGTGGAGAACCTGGAGATTAACTTAGTTTCAAATCAGATTTACTCAGTTATATACACAAATGACTGGCAGGAAAGGATTGTTTAGTCCATCAAGCTTGCCCGACATGCCTAATGCCTGGCAGCATCATGACAAGACATCATGACAAGACATGTCCATGTCCGACTCTCCGGCAGCCATGTCATCTGGAAGCGGCAAAGAAACCTGGGACTGAGAAAGGGAAAATGGATCCCGATCAATTCTCTCTGACTCCCTCAGACAATCGAAACCAGCCCTAGGAAATCACATTGAACTTGTGTGGGTTTAACTGCAAAGTTGAATACATTCGCTTGTGTTTCATGGATTCCTTCTGTTAAGTTGTGTTTGTGTTTTTATACCCTATGAACACACTAACCCTTTCCCTCACATAGACCTCCTCCGGCCGCTAGTTGGGCTCCAGATCCTTTTTTTGCAACATACGAGAGTTCATCCTGTTGATGGAAGCTGCATTTTTATGTCCTATCGTCATCTTTGTGTCTTTTCCCTTTCAGTAATGCCCCCTTCTCATTGGCTGCGGCATTGGCAAGGGCAACAACGAATGAAATCCTTCAGAGTGACCTTTCCGTTCTCCACTATGTGCCGAAGCTTCTGGATGGGACTGACGGGATCACACGTAAGTTTTTCCTATTCCGTTCCTGGGATGTGGGCGTCTCTAGCTGGGCCAGCATTTATTGCCCATCCCTAATTGCCCTTGAGAAGGTGTTGGTGAGCTGCCTTCTTGGACCGCTGCAGTCCATGTGGTGTAGGTACACCCACAGTGCTGTTAGGGAGGGAGTTCCAGGATTTTGACCAGGCGACAGTGAAGGAACGGCAATATATTTCCAAACCAGGATGGTGAGTGACTTGGAGGGGAACTTGCAGGTGGTGGTGTTCCCATCTATCTGCTGCCCTTGTCTTTCTAGATGGCAGTGGTCACAGGTTTGGAAGGTGCTGTTGAAGAAGGTTTGGTGAGTTCCTGCAGTGCGTCAGTGGTGGAGGGAGTGAATGTTTAAGATGGTGGATGGGGTGCCAATTAAGCAGGCTGTTTTGTCCTGGATGGTGTGGAGCTTCTTGAGTGTTGTTGGAGCTACACTCATCCAGACAAGTGGAGAGTATTCCATCACACATGGTGAAAATGCATCAGCTTTGTGGGGAGATGTGGGGAATAGAATTACATCCCTAAACCTCTCCGCCTTCTTGTCTTTTAAGATGCTCCTTAAAACCTACTTTTTTGAGCAAGGTTTTTGGTCCCTGGCCTAATATCTCTCCATGTGGCTTGGTGTTAAATTGCATTTGATAATGTTCCTGTGAAGAACTTGGGACATTTTCATTTGTTGAAGATGCAATATAAATTCAAGTTCTAGTTGTTGAGCGGACGGAGAAAGAGGGATCGCAAGGGAGATCACCTGTCCAGAGTGACTAGGCACCTGGAGTGGGGAGAACGTTTTCCATTGGGTCACATTGGCCACAAGGCACAGAAACAGGCCCTTCGGCCCGACCAGTCCGTGCTGGTGTTTATGCTCCACTCGAGCCTCCTTCCATCTTTCCTCATCTAAATCTACCATCGTAACCATCTATTCCCATCTCTCTCATGTGCTTCCCTTTAAATGCGTCTGTACTATTCACCTCAGCTACTCCCCTTAGTCCTGAGTTCCATGTTCTCTGGGTAAAAGAATTTTCTCCAGACTTACCGATTGGACTTTTGATTACTATCTTATGTTGATGGCCTCTAATTTTGCTCCTGCCCGCACGTGGAAACATTTTCCGGAAGTTAGCGGAGGCTGCACTTGGCCAGTGTGTCACCGAGGCTGCCGTCCGGTTAAGGATGGTGACCCAGGCCCTAAGAGTAATCGGCAGCTCAGCAGTGCTAATGGTGGCCAGTGCTGGAGCTG
This sequence comes from Cetorhinus maximus, assembly GCF_964194155.1. Taxonomy (NCBI): domain Eukaryota; kingdom Metazoa; phylum Chordata; class Chondrichthyes; order Lamniformes; family Cetorhinidae; genus Cetorhinus; species Cetorhinus maximus. The sequence goes on along the minus strand of NC_135887.1, from coordinate 19,576,888 downwards.
AACCTGGAGAGCGAGGACACATCGATGCCCGTGCGCCCTCAAAGTCAGGTAACCGGGGGCACCTGGGGTGGTCAGAGGAGGGAGGGGAGGGGGGTGTGGGGTGGCTGCTGAGGGCAGGTGACGCTGTTGTGTGGGAGCGTGCCTTTTCTTAATCTTTCTTAGGATGTGGGCCTCACCGGCAAGGCCAGCATCTGTTGCCCATCCCTAACTGCCCTGGAACTGAGTGGTTTGCTGGGCCATTTCAGGGGGCAGTTAAGAGTCAACCACATTGCTGTGGGTCTGGAGTCACATGTAGGCCGGGCCAGGTAAGGACAGCAGATTTCCTTCCCTAAAGGACATTAGTGAACCAGATGGGTTTTTACAAGAATTGTTGACAGTGTCATGGTGTCAATGTCAATTCCAGATTTTATTAATTGAATTTAAATTCCACCAGCGGCTGTGGTGAGGTTTGAACTTGTGTCCCCAGAGCATCAGTCTGGGCCTCTGGATTACCAATCCAGTGACATTATCGCTACGCCACCATCTCCTGCCGGGGGCCCCTCCGTGAGCCATGGAGTGCCCTAAAAAGGAGGCCCCCTCGGTGCCCCAGAGCTGACGGGCAGCTGACGCTTCAATTGGCCATTTATGTGGCCCAGTTGGGCTCCTGGCAGGTGGGCTGCCTGTCTGCCATCCCCCCCACCGTTGGCAAACTGGCATGGTGGCAGGAAGGCAATGGCACCCCATTCTACACCTCCCCAGCCCCTCCCCAAAAGGTTGTTAAACTACAGCTCGTTCTCTCCGTCTCCACTCTGATAAAATCTTTCATCATTTTAAAGCCCTCGATGAGGTCACCCCTCGGCCTACCTTCCTCAAGAGGAAAGAGACCCAGCCTGTCAGTCCTCTCTGATGGGTATAACTTTGTATTTCTGGTTTCACCCCTGCAAATCTTTCTTGCACCCTCTCCAGAGCCTCCAAACCTTTTGCATAATCAATGTTTTTCTCTTCAACAAGATTCTCTTCGCCGGTCCTAAAGCTGCTGAGGTGGAGTTCCAGTGAGGCGGGGCTGGTAGTCCTCATTATCTCACCCAAATGACAGTCAATGTGAGAGCAGGCGCTGGAACTCTGACTCAGAGGGAACCCACACAGACAGCTTTCCAATCAAACCTCTTCATAGTCATCCGGAAAGAGACCCCGGGTTTTCTTACCCCAGGAACTCTGTAGACCACAGGGAGGCCTATCAGTGACACTGGGTGACCAGAGATGAGAGAGGCAGAACGAGAGTGAGAGAGAAAGAAGCAGAGCGAAGTGAGAGAGAGAGAGGCAGAGCGAGAGTAAGAGAGACGCAGTGAGAAAGGGAGGAGAGAGAGAGAGAGAGGCAGAGGGAGAGAGAGAGAGAGGCAGAGGGAGGGAGAGAGAGAAGCAGAGGGAGGGAGAGAGAGAGAGAGGCAGAGGGAGAGAGAGAGAGAGGCAGAGGGAGAGAGAGAGGCAGAGGGAGAGAGAGAGGCAGTGGGAGGGAGAGAGAGAGAGGCAGAGGGAGAGAGAGAGAGAGGCAGAGGGAGAGAGAGAGAGGCAGAGGGAGAGAGAGAGAGAGGCAGAGGGAGAGAGAGAGAGGCAGAGGGAGAGAGAGAGAGGCAGAGGGAGAGAGAGAGAGGCAGAGGGAGAGAGAGAGAGAGGCAGAGTGAGTTTAAGAGAGGTAGCGAGAGAGAAGGGAGAAGAAAGGCAGAGCGAGAGTGAGAGAGGCAGAGCCAGAGTGAGAGAGGCAGAGCCAGAGTGAGAGAGGCAGAGCGAGAGTGAGGCAGAGAGAGAGTGAGAGAGTGAGAGAGGCAGAGCGAGAGTGAGAGAGAGAGAGACAGAGCAAAAGTGAGAGAGAGAGAGACAGAGCGAGAGTGAGAGAGAGACAGAGTGAGAGTGAGAGAGAGAGAGACAGAGCGAGAGTGAGGCATAGAGAGAGTGAGAGAGTGAGAGAGGCAGAGCGAGAGAGAGAGACAGAGCGAGAGTGAGAGAGAGAGAGACAGAGTGAGAGTGAGAGACAGAGAGAGAGAGAGGCAGAGCGAGAGTGAGAGAGAGAGACAAAGCGAGAGAGAGAGAGAGAGAGGCAGAGCGAGAGTGAGAGGCAGAGCAAGAGTGAGAGAGAGAGAGGCCGAGCGAGAGTGAGAGAGAGAGAGACAGAGCGAGAGTGTGAGAGAGAGAGAGAGACAGAGCGAGAGTGAGAGAGAGAGAGACACAGCGAGAGTGAGAGAGAGAGACAGACAGAGCGAGGATGAGAGAGAGGGAGAGACAGAGCGAGAGTGAGAGAGAGAGAGACAGAGTGAGAGTGAAAGAGAGAGACAGAGAGAGAGAGAGGCAGAGTGAGAATGAGAGAGAGAGAGACAGAGCGAGAGTGAGAGAGAGAGACAGAGCGAGAGTGAGAGAGAGAGAGACAGAGCGAGAGTGAGAGAGAGAGAGTGGCAGAGTGAGAGAGAGAGAGTGGCAGAGTGTGAGAGAGAGAGAGTGGCAGAGTGAGAGAGAGAGAGTGGCAGAGTGAGAGGGAGAGAGTGGCAGAGTGTGAGAGAGAGAGAGTGGCAGAGTGAGAGAGAGAGTGGCAGAGTGAGAATGAGAGAGAGAGAGAAGCAGAGCGAGAGGAAGTGAGAGAGAGGGTGGCAGAGAGAGAAAGGCACAAAGAGTGAGAGGGGGAGGGGGAGGGAGAGGGAGGGAGAGAGAGAGAGGCAGAAGGAGAGTGGGAGAGAGAGGCAGAGCGAGTTTAAGCGAGGCAGCGAGTGAAAAGCAGCAAGAGAGAGAGAGGTAGCGAGAGAGAGGCAGCGGGAGAGAGAGAGGCAACGAGAGAGAGGCAGCGAGAGAGAGAGAGGCAGCGAGAGAGAGGCAGCGAGAGAGAGAGAGGCAACGAGAGAGAGGCAGCAGAGAGAGAGAGGCAGCGAGAGAGAGAGAGGCAGCGAGAGAGAGAGAGGCAGCAAGAGAGAGAGGCAGCGAGAGAGAGGGACAGCGAGAGAGAGGCAGCGAGAGAGAGGCAGCGAGAGAGAGAGAGGCAGCGAGAGAGAGAGAGGCAGCGAGAGAGAGAGAGACAGCGAGAGAGAGGCAGCGAGAGAGAGAGAGGCAGCGAGAGAGAGAGAGGCAGCGAGAGGGCGAGAGGCAGCGAGAGAGAGAGAGGCAGCGAGAGAGAGGCAGCGAGAGAGAGGCAGCGAGAGAGAGGCAGCAAGAGAGAGAGAGGCAGCGAGAGAGAGGCAGCGAGAGAGAGGCAGCGAGCGAGAGAGAGGCAGCGAAAGAGAAGGGAGAACAGAGGCAGAGCGAGGGAGAGGCAGAGAGAGAGTGAGAGAGGCAGAGCGAGAATGAGAGAGAGAGGCAGAGCGAGAGTGAGAGAGAGGCAGAGCAAGAGTGAGAGAGAGGCAGAGCGAGAGAGAGAGAGGCAGAGCGAGAGAGAGAGGCAGCGAGAGAGAGGCAGCGAGAGAGAGGCAGCGAGCGAGAGAGAGGCAGCGAAAGAGAAGGGAGAACAGAGGCAGAGCAAGGGAGAGGCAGAGAGAGAGTGAGAGAGGCAGAGCGAGAGTGAGAGAAAGAGGCAGAGCGAGAGAGAGAGAGAGGCAGAGCAAGAGTGAGAGAGAGGCAGAGCAAGAGTGAGAGAGAGGCAGAGCGAGAGAGAGAGAGGCAGAGCGAGAGAGAGAGAGAGAGGCAGAGCGAGAGTGAGAGAGAGAGAGACAGAACGAGAGAGAGAGAGAGAGAGGCAGAGCGAGAGTGAGAGAGAGAGAGGCAGAGCGAGAGAGAGAGAGAGACAGCGAGAGAGTGAGAGGCAGCGAGAGAATGAGAGGCAGAGAGAGAGAGAGAGGGGCAGAGCGAGAGTGAGAGAGAGAGAGAGATGCAGTGAGAGGGAAGAGAGGCAGAGAGAGCTTAAGAGAGGCAGAGGGAGCGAGAGAGAGGCAGAGGCAGCGAGAGAGAGGTAGATGCAGCAAGAGAGAGGCAGTGAGAGGGAAGAGAGGCAGAGCGAGAGGCAGAAAGAGAGTGAGAGGCAGAGTGCGAGAGAGAGGCAGAGTGCGAGAGAGAGGCAGAGTGCGAGAGATAGGCAGAGTACGAGAGAGAGGCAGAGTGCGAGAGAGAGAGAGGCAGAGTGCGAGAGAGAGAGGCAGAGTGCGAGAGAGAGAGGCAGAGTGCGAGAGAGAGAGGCAGAGTGCGAGAGAGAGAGGCAGAGTGCGAGAAAGAGAGGCAGAGTGCGAGAGAGAGGCAGAGTGCGAGAGAGAGAGAGGCAGAGTGCGAGAGAGAGGCAGAGTGAGAGAGTGAGAGAGGCAGAGCGAGAGTGAGAGAGAGAGAGACAGAGCGAAAGTGAGAGAGAGAGAGACAGAGCGAGAGTGAGAGAGAGACAGAGTGAGAGTGAGAGAGAGAGAGACAGAGCGAGAGTGAGGCAGAGAGAGAGTGAGAGAGTGAGAGAGGCAGAGCGAGAGTGAGTCAGAGAGAGAGTGAGAGAGGCAGAGCGAGAGTGAGAGAGAGAGAGACAGAGCGAGAGTGAGAGAGAGAGACAGAGCGAGAGTGAGAGAGAGACAGAGTGAGAGTGAGAGAGAGAGAGACAGAGCGAGAGTAAGAGAGAGAGAGACAGAGCGAGAGAGAGAGACAGAGCGAGAGTGAGAGAGAGAGAGACAGAGCGAGAGTGAGAGACAGAGAGAGAGAGGGGCAGTGCGAGAGTGAGAGAGAGAGAGACAGAGCGAGAGTGTGAGAGAGAGAGAGACAGAGCGAGAGTGAGAGAGAGAGAGAGACAGAGTGAGAGTGAAAGAGAGAGACAGAGAGAGAGAGAGGCAGAGTGAGAATGAGAGAGAGAGAGACAGCGAGAGTGAGAGAGAGAGAGACAGAGCGAGAGTGAGAGAGAGAGAGACAGAGCGAGAGTGAGAGAGAGAGAGTGGCAGAGTGAGAGAGAGAGAGTGGCAGAGTGTGAGAGAGAGAGAGAGAGTGGCAGAGTGAGAGAGAGAGAGTGGCAGAGTGAGAGGGAGAGAGTGGCAGAGTGTGAGAGAGAGAGAGTGGCAGAGTGAGAGAGAGAGTGACAGAGTGAGAATGAGAGAGAGAGAGAAGCAGAGCGAGAGGAAGTGAGAGAGAGGGTGGCAGAGAGAGAAAGGCACAAAGAGTGAGAGGGGGAGGGGGAGGGAGAGGGAGGGAGAGAGAGAGAGGCAGAAGGAGAGTGGGAGAGAGAGGCAGAGCGAGTTTAAGCGAGGCAGCGAGTGAAAAGCAGCAAGAGAGAGAGAGGCAGCGAGAGAGAGGCAGCGGGATAGAGAGAGGCAACGAGAGAGAGGCAGCGAGAGAGAGAGAGGCAGCGAGAGAGAGGCAGCGAGAGAGAGAGAGGCAATGAGAGAGAGGCAGCGAGAGAGAGAGAGGCAGCGAGAGAGAGAGGCAGCGAGAGAGAGAGGCAGCGAGAGAGAGGCAGCGAGAGAGAGAGAGGCAGCGAGAGAGAGAGAGGCAGCGAGAGAGAGAGAGGCAGCGAGAGAGAGAGACAGCGAGAGAGAGGCAGCGAGAGAGAGGCAGCGAGAGAGAGAGGCAGCGAGAGAGAGAGACAGCGAGAGAGAGGCAGCGAGAGAGAGGCAGCGAGAGAGAGAGAGGCAGCGAGAGAGAGAGAGGCAGCGAGAGAGAGAGACAGCGAGAGAGAGGCAGCGAGAGAGAGAGAGGCAGCGAGAGAGAGAGAGGCAGTGAGAGAGAGGCAACGAGAGAGAGGCAGCGAGAGAGAGGCAGCAAGAGAGAGAGAGGCAGCGAGAGAGAGGCAGCGAGAGAGAGGCAGCGAGCGAGAGAGAGGCAGCGAAAGAGAAGGGAGAACAGAGGCAGAGCGAGGGAGAGGCAGAGAGAGAGTGAGAGAGGCAGAGCGAGAGTGAGAGAGAGAGGCAGAGCGAGAGTGAGAGAGAGGCAGAGCAAGAGTGAGAGAGAGGCAGAGCGAGAGAGAGAGAGGCAGAGCGAGAGAGAGAGGCAGCGAGAGAGAGGCAGCGAGAGAGAGGCAGCGAGAGAGAGGCAGCGAGCGAGAGAGAGGCAGCGAAAGAGAAGGGAGAACAGAGGCAGAGCGAGGGAGAGGCAGAGAGAGAGAGAGGCAGAGCGAGAGTGAGAGAGAGGCAGAGCGAGAGAGAGAGAGAGGCAGAGCAAGAGTGAGAGAAAGAGGCAGAGCGAGAGAGAGAGAGAGGCAGAGCAAGAGTGAGAGAGAGGCAGAGCAAGAGTGAGAGAGAGGCAGAGCGAGAGAGAGAGAGGCAGAGCGAGAGAGAGAGAGAGAGAGGCAGAGCGAGAGTGAGAGAGAGAGAGGCAGAACGAGAGAGAGAGAGAGAGAGGCAGAGCGAGAGTGAGAGAGAGAGAGGCAGAGCGAGAGAGAGAGAGGTTGGCAGAGGGAGAAAGGCACAGAAAGAGCGAGAGAGGGAGGGAGAGGCAGAGGGAGAGAAACAGAGCGAGAGAGAGAGAGGCAGATGGGAGTGAGAGAGGCAGAGCGAGAGAGAGAGAGAGACAGCGAGAGAGTGAGAGGCAGCGAGAGAGAGAGAGGCAGCGAGAGAATGAGAGGCAGAGAGAGAGAGAGAGAGGGGCAGAGCGAGAGTGAGAGAGAGAGAGAGATGCAGTGAGAGGGAAGAGAGGCAGAGAGAGCTTAAGAGAGGCAGATGGAGCGAGAGAGAGGCAGAGGCAGCGAGAGAGAGGTAGATGCAGCAAGAGAGAGGCAGTGAGAGGGAAGAGAGGCAGAGCGAGAGGCAGAAAGAGAGTGAGAGGCAGAGTGCGAGAGAGAGGCAGAGTGCGAGAGAGAGGCAGAGTGCGAGAGATAGGCAGAGTACGAGAGAGAGGCAGAGTGCGAGAGAGAGAGGCAGAGTGCGAGAGAGAGAGGCAGAGTGCGAGAGAGAGAGGCAGAGTGCGAGAGAGAGAGGCAGAGTGCGAGAGAGAGAGGCAGAGTGCGAGAGAGAGAGGCAGAGTGCGAGAGAGAGAGGCAGAGTGCGAGAAAGAGAGGCAGAGTGCGAGAGAGAGGCAGAGTGCGAGAGAGAGATAGGCAGAGTGCGAGAGAGAGGCAGAGTGCGAGAGAGAGGCAGAGAGAGAGTGAGAGAGTGAGAGAGGCAGAGCGAGAGTGAGAGAGAGAGAGACAGAGCGAAAGTGAGAGAGAGAGAGACAGAGCGAGAGTGAGAGAGAGACAGAGTGAGAGTGAGAGAGAGAGAGACAGAGCGAGAGTGAGGCAGAGAGAGAGTGAGAGAGTGAGAGAGGCAGAGCGAGAGTGAGAGAGAGAGAGGCAGAGAGAGAGTGAGAGAGGCAGAGCGAGAGTGAGAGAGAGAGAGACAGAGCGAGAGTGAGAGAGAGAGACAGAGCGAGAGTAAGAGAGAGAGAGACAGAGCGAGAGAGAGAGAGACAGAGCGAGAGTGAGAGAGAGAGAGACAGAGCGAGAGTGAGAGACAGAGAGAGAGAGAGGCAGAGCGAGAGTGAGAGAGAGAGACAAAGCGAGAGAGAGAGAGAGAGAGACAGAGCGAGAGTGTGAGAGAGAGAGAGACAGAGCGAGAGTGAGAGAGAGAGAGAGACAGAGTGAGAGTGAAAGAGAGAGACAGAGAGAGAGAGAGGCAGAGTGAGAATGAGAGAGAGAGAGAGACAGAGCGAGAGTGAGAGAGAGAGAGACAGAGCGAGAGTGAGAGAGAGAGAGACAGAGGGAGAGTGAGAGAGAGAGAGTGGCAGAGTGAGAGAGAGAGAGTGGCAGAGTGTGAGAGAGAGAGAGAGTGGCAGAGTGAGAGAGAGAGAGTGGCAGAGTGAGAGGGAGAGAGTGGCAGAGTGAGAGAGAGAGTGGCAGAGTGAGAATGAGAGAGAGAGAGAAGCAGAGCGAGAGGAAGTGAGAGAGAGGGTGGCAGAGAGAGAAAGGCACAAAGAGTGAGAGGGGGAGGGGGAGGGAGAGGGAGGGAGAGAGAGAGAGGCAGAAGGAGAGTGGGAGAGAGAGGCAGAGCGAGTTTAAGCGAGGCAGCGAGTGAAAAGCAGCAAGAGAGAGAGAGGCAGCGAGAGAGAGGCAGCGGGAGAGAGAGAGGCAACGAGAGAGAGGCAGCGAGAGAGAGAGAGGCAGCGAGAGAGAGGCAGCGAGAGAGAGAGAGGCAATGAGAGAGAGGCAGCAGAGAGAGAGAGGCAGCGAGAGAGAGAGGCAGCGAGAGAGAGAGGCAGCGAGAGAGAGGCAGCGAGAGAGAGAGAGGCAGCGAGAGAGAGAGAGGCAGCGAGAGAGAGAGAGGCAGCGAGAGAGAGAGACAGCGAGAGAGAGGCAGCGAGAGAGAGGCAGCGAGAGAGAGAGGCAGCGAGAGAGAGAGACAGCGAGAGAGAGGCAGCGAGAGAGAGGCAGCGAGAGGGCGAGAGGCAGCGAGAGAGAGAGAGAGGCAGCGAGAGAGAGAGACAGCGAGAGAGAGGCAGCGAGAGAGAGAGAGGCAGCGAGAGAGAGAGAGGCAGCGAGAGAGAGGCAACGAGAGAGAGGCAGCAAGAGAGAGAGAGGCAGCGAGAGAGAGGCAGCGAGAGAGAGAGAGGCAGCGAGAGAGAGGCAGCGAAAGAGAAGGGAGAACAGAGGCAGAGTGAGGGAGAGGCAGAGAGAGAGTGAGAGAGGCAGAGCGAGAGTGAGAGAGAGAGGCAGAGCGAGAGTGAGAGAGAGGCAGAGCAAGAGTGAGAGAGAGGCAGAGCGAGAGACAGAGAGGCAGAGCGAGAGAGAGAGGCAGCAAGAGAGAGGCAGCGAGAGAGAGGCAGCGAGAGAGAGGCAGCGAGCGAGAGAGAGGCAGCGAAAGAGAAGGGAGAACAGAGGCAGAGCAAGGGAGAGGCAGAGAGAGAGAGAGGCAGAGCGAGAGTGAGAGAGAGAGGCAGAGCGAGAGAGAGAGAGAGGCAGAGCAAGAGTGAGAGAGAGGCAGAGCAAGAGTGAGAGAGAGGCAGAGCGAGAGAGAGAGAGGCAGAGCGAGAGAGAGAGAGAGAGAGAGGCAGAGCGAGAGTGAGAGAGAGAGAGGCAGAACGAGAGAGAGAGAGAGAGGCAGAGCGAGAGTGAGAGAGAGAGAGGCAGAGCGAGAGAGAGAGAGGTTGGCAGAGGGAGAAAGGCACAGAAAGAGCGAGAGAGGGAGGGAGAGGCAGAGAGAGAGAAACAGAGCGAGAGAGAGAGAGGCAGATGGGAGTGAGAGAGGCAGAGCGAGAGAGAGAGAGAGACAGCGAGAGAGTGAGAGGCAGCGAGAGAGAGAGAGGCAGCGAGAGAATGAGAGGCAGAGAGAGAGAGAGAGAGGGGCAGAGCGAGAGTGAGAGAGAGAGAGATGCAGTGAGAGGGAAGAGAGGCAGAGAGAGCTTAAGAGAGGCAGATGGAGCGAGAGAGAGGCAGAGGCAGCGAGAGAGAGGTAGATGCAGCAAGAGAGAGGCAGTGAGAGGGAAGAGAGGCAGAGCGAGAGGCAGAAAGAGAGTGAGAGGCAGAGTGCGAGAGAGAGGCAGAGTGCGAGAGAGAGGCAGAGTGCGAGAGATAGGCAGAGTACGAGAGAGAGGCAGAGTGCGAGAGAGAGAGAGGCAGAGTGTGAGAGAGAGAGGCAGAGTGAGTGCGAGAGAGAGAGGCAGAGCTAGCGTAAGAGAGAGAGAGAGGCAGAGCGAGAGTGAGAGAGAGAGAGGCAGAGCAAGACTGAGAGAGAGGCAGAGGGAGAGAGTGAGAGGCAGAGTGAGAGAGAGAGGGAGAAAGGCAGAGACAGCGAGAGAGAGAGAGGCAGAGCAAGACTGAGAGATAGAGAGGCAGAAGGAGAGAGTGAGAGGCAGAGCGAGAGTGAGAGAGAGAGGGAGAAAGGCAGAGACAGCGAGAGAGAGAGAAGCAGAGCGAGAGTAGCAGGGCGTGAGAGAGAGGCAGAGCGAGAGCGAGTGAGAGAGAGGGTGGCAGAGAGAGAAAGGCACAGAAAAGGTGAGAGATGGAGGGAGACGGAGGGAGAGAGAGAGGCAGAGAGGCAGAGGGAGAGAGAGGCAGAGCAAGAGAGAGAGAGAGAGGCAGAGCGAGAGGGAGCGAGGCAGAGCGAGAGAGAGAGAGGCAGAGCGAGATAGAGAGAGGCAGAGCGAGAGAGAGAAGCAGAGTGAGACTGACAGAGAGAGAGAGGCAGAGCGAGAGTGAGAGAGAGAGAGGCAGAGCGAGAGTGAGAGAGAGAGAGACAGAGCGAGAGGGAAGAGAGAGAGAGACAGAGCGAGAGTAAGAGAGAGAGAGGCAGAGCGAGAGTGACAGAGAGAGGCAGAGCGAGTGTGAGAGAGAGGCAGAGCGAGTGTGAGAGAGAGAGAGAGAGGCAGAGCGAGCGTAAGAAAAAAAAGAGAGGCAGAGCGAGCGTAAGAGAGAGAGGTAGAGCGAGTGTGAGAGAGAGAGAGAGAGGCAGAGCGAGCGTAAGAGAGAGAGGCAGAGTGAGTGAGAGAGAGAGAGGCAGAGCGAGTGAGAGAGAGAGAGAGGCAGAGCGAGAATGAGAGAGAGAGAGGCAGAGCAAGCCATAGAGAGAGAGGCAGAGCAAGACAGAGAGAGAGAGGCAGAGGGAGAGAGTGAGAGGCAGAGCGAGAGGCAGAGCGAGAGGGAGAAAGGCAGAGACAGCGAGAGAGGGAGAAGCAGAGCGAGAATGAGAGAGGGAGAGTAGCAGGGCGTGAGTGAGAGACAGAGAGGCAGAGCGAGAGCGAGTGAGAGAGTGGCAGAGAGAGAAAGGCACAGAAAAGGTGAGAGAGGGAGGGAGACGGAAGGAGAGAGATAGGCAGAGAGGCAGAGGGAGAGAGGCAGAGCGAGAGAGAGAGAGAGAGAGAGGCAGAGCGAGAGGGAGCGAGGCAGAGCAAGAGAGAGTGAGGCAGAATGAGGGATAGTGAGGCAGAGTGAGAGAGACAAAGGCAGAGCGAGAGAGAGAGAGGCAGAGCGAGAATGACAGAGAGAGCGAGGCAGAGCGAGAGTGAGAGAGAGAGAGGCAGAGCGAGAGTGAGAGAGAGAGAGGCAGAGCGAGAGTGAGAGAGAGAGAAACAGAGCGAGAGCGAGTGAGAGAGAGGGAGAGCGAGAGTGAGAGAGAGAGAGGCAGAGCGAGAGTGAGAAAGGGGGAGAGAGAGAGAGGCAGAGACAGCGAGAGAGAGAGGCAGAGCGAGAAAGGGAGAGGCAGAGCGAGAGAGTGGCAGAGCGAGAATGAGAGAGAGAGAGAAGCAGGGCGTGAGTCAGAGATAGAGAGGCAGAGCGAGAGTGGGAGAGAGAGAGAGGCAGAGCGAGAGTGAGAGAGAGAGAAAGGCAGAGAGAGCGTGAGAGAGAAAGGCAGAGCGAGAGTGAGAGAGTGAGTGGCAGAGCAAGAGTGAGAGAGAGAGGCAGAGCGAGAGTGAGAGAGAGAGGCAGAGCGAGAGAGAGAGAGAGAGGAAGAGCGAAAGTGAGAGAGAGGCAGAGCGAGAGAGAGAGAGAGAGGAAGAGCGAAAGTGAGAGAGAGGCAGAGCGAGAGAGAGAGGAAGAGCGAAAGTGAGAGAGAGAGAGGCAGAGCGAGAGAGAGAGAGGCAGCGAGAGAGAGGCAGCGAGAGAGAGAGAGGCAATGAGAGAGAGGCAGCAGAGAGAGAGAGGCAGCGAGAGAGAGAGGCAGCGAGAGAGAGAGGCAGCGAGAGAGAGGCAGCGAGAGAGAGAGAGGCAGCGAGAGAGAGAGAGGCAGCGAGAGAGAGAGAGGCAGCGAGAGAGAGACAGCGAGAGAGAGGCAGCGAGAGAGAGGCAGCGAGAGAGAGAGGCAGCGAGAGAGAGAGACAGCGAGAGAGAGGCAGCGAGAGAGAGGCAGCGAGAGGGCGAGAGGCAGCGAGAGAGAGAGAGAGGCAGCGAGAGAGAGAGACAGCGAGAGAGAGGCAGCGAGAGAGAGAGAGGCAGCGAGAGAGAGAGAGGCAGCGAGAGAGAGGCAACGAGAGAGAGGCAGCAAGAGAGAGAGAGGCAGCGAGAGAGAGGCAGCGAGAGAGAGAGAGGCAGCGAGAGAGAGGCAGCGAAAGAGAAGGGAGAACAGAGGCAGAGTGAGGGAGAGGCAGAGAGAGAGTGAGAGAGGCAGAGCGAGAGTGAGAGAGAGAGGCAGAGCGAGAGTGAGAGAGAGGCAGAGCAAGAGTGAGAGAGAGGCAGAGCGAGAGACAGAGAGGCAGAGCGAGAGAGAGAGGCAGCAAGAGAGAGGCAGCGAGAGAGAGGCAGCGAGAGAGAGGCAGCGAGCGAGAGAGAGGCAGCGAAAGAGAAGGGAGAACAGAGGCAGAGCAAGGGAGAGGCAGAGAGAGAGAGAGGCAGAGCGAGAGTGAGAGAGAGAGGCAGAGCGAGAGAGAGAGAGAGGCAGAGCAAGAGTGAGAGAGAGGCAGAGCGAGAGAGAGAGAGGCAGAGCGAGAGAGAGAGAGAGAGAGAGGCAGAGCGAGAGTGAGAGAGAGAGAGGCAGAACGAGAGAGAGAGAGAGAGGCAGAGCGAGAGTGAGAGAGAGAGAGGCAGAGCGAGAGAGAGAGAGGTTGGCAGAGGGAGAAAGGCACAGAAAGAGCGAGAGAGGGAGGGAGAGGCAGAGAGAGAGAAACAGAGCGAGAGAGAGAGAGGCAGATGGGAGTGAGAGAGGCAGAGCGAGAGAGAGAGAGAGACAGCGAGAGAGTGAGAGGCAGCGAGAGAGAGAGAGGCAGCGAGAGAATGAGAGGCAGAGAGAGAGAGAGAGAGGGGCAGAGCGAGAGTGAGAGAGAGAGAGATGCAGTGAGAGGGAAGAGAGGCAGAGAGAGCTTAAGAGAGGCAGATGGAGCGAGAGAGAGGCAGAGGCAGCGAGAGAGAGGTAGATGCAGCAAGAGAGAGGCAGTGAGAGGGAAGAGAGGCAGAGCGAGAGGCAGAAAGAGAGTGAGAGGCCGAGTGCGAGAGAGAGGCAGAGTACGAGAGAGAGGCAGAGTGCGAGAGAGAGAGAGGCAGAGTGTGAGAGAGAGAGGCAGAGTGAGTGCGAGAGAGAGAGGCAGAGCTAGCGTAAGAGAGAGAGAGAGGCAGAGCGAGAGTGAGAGAGAGAGAGGCAGAGCAAGACTGAGAGAGAGGCAGAGGGAGAGAGTGAGAGGCAGAGTGAGAGAGAGAGGGAGAAAGGCAGAGACAGCGAGAGAGAGAGAGGCAGAGCAAGACTGAGAGATAGAGAGGCAGAAGGAGAGAGTGAGAGGCAGAGCGAGAGTGAGAGAGAGAGGGAGAAAGGCAGAGACAGCGAGAGAGAGAGAAGCAGAGCGAGAGTGAGAGAGAGAGAGTAGCAGGGCGTGAGAGAGAGGCAGAGCGAGAGCGAGTGAGAGAGAGGGTGGCAGAGAGAGAAAGGCACAGAAAAGGTGAGAGATGGAGGGAGACGGAGGGAGAGAGAGAGGCAGAGAGGCAGAGGGAGAGAGAGGCAGAGCAAGAGAGAGAGAGAGAGGCAGAGCGAGAGGGAGCGAGGCAGAGCGAGAGAGAGAGAGGCAGAGCGAGATAGAGAGAGGCAGAGCGAGAGAGAGAAGCAGAGTGAGACTGACAGAGAGAGAGAGGCAGAGCGAGAGTGAGAGAGAGAGAGGCAGAGCGAGAGTGAGAGAGAGAGAGACAGAGCGAGAGGGAGAGAGAGAGGCAGAGCGAGTGTGAGAGAGAGGCAGAGCGAGTGTGAGAGAGAGAGAGAGAGGCAGAGCGAGCGTAAGAAAAAAAAGAGAGGCAGAGCGAGCGTAAGAGAGAGAGGTAGAGCGAGTGTGAGAGAGAGAGAGAGAGGCAGAGCGAGCGTAAGAGAGAGAGGCAGAGTGAGTGAGAGAGAGAGAGGCAGAGCGAGTGAGAGAGAGAGAGAGGCAGAGCGAGAATGAGAGAGAGAGAGGCAGAGCAAGCCATAGAGAGAGAGGCAGAGCAAGACAGAGAGAGAGAGGCAGAGGGAGAGAGTGAGAGGCAGAGCGAGAGGCAGAGCGAGAGGGAGAAAGGCAGAGACAGCGAGAGAGGGAGAAGCAGAGCGAGAATGAGAGAGGGAGAGTAGCAGGGCGTGAGTGAGAGACAGAGAGGCAGAGCGAGAGCGAGTGAGAGAGTGGCAGAGAGAGAAAGGCACAGAAAAGGTGAGAGAGGGAGGGAGACGGAAGGAGAGAGATAGGCAGAGAGGCAGAGGGAGAGAGGCAGAGCGAGAGAGAGAGAGAGAGAGAGAGGCAGAGCGAGAGGGAGCGAGGCAGAGCAAGAGAGAGTGAGGCAGAATGAGGGATAGTGAGGCAGAGTGAGAGAGACAAAGGCAGAGCGAGAGAGAGAGAGGCAGAGCGAGAATGACAGAGAGAGCGAGGCAGAGCGAGAGTGAGAGAGAGAGAGGCAGAGCGAGAGTGAGAGAGAGAGAGGCAGAGCGAGAGTGAGAGAGAGAGAAACAGAGCGAGAGCGAGTGAGAGAGAGGGAGAGCGAGAGTGAGAGAGAGAGAGGCAGAGCGAGAGTGAGAAAGGGGGAGAGAGAGAGAGGCAGAGACAGCGAGAGAGAGAGGCAGAGCGAGAAAGGGAGAGGCAGAGCGAGAGAGTGGCAGAGCGAGAATGAGAGAGAGAGAGAAGCAGGGCGTGAGTCAGAGATAGAGAGGCAGAGCGAGAGTGGGAGAGAGAGAGAGGCAGAGCGAGAGTGAGAGAGAGAGAAAGGCAGAGAGAGCGTGAGAGAGAAAGGCAGAGCGAGAGTGAGAGAGTGAGTGGCAGAGCAAGAGTGAGAGAGAGAGGCAGAGCGAGAGTGAGAGAGAGAGGCAGAGCGAGAGAGAGAGAGAGAGGAAGAGCGAAAGTGAGAGAGAGGCAGAGCGAGAGAGAGAGAGAGAGGAAGAGCGAAAGTGAGAGAGAGGCAGAGCGAGAGAGAGAGGAAGAGCGAAAGTGAGAGAGAGAGAGGCAGAGCGAGAGTGAGAGAGAGAGAGACAGAGCGAGAGTGAGAGACAGAGCGAGAGTGAGAAAGGGGGAGAGAGAGAGAGAGTGAGAGGCAGAGCGAGAGTGAGAGAGGGGGAGAGAGAGAGGCAGAGACAGCGAGAGAGAGAGAGAAGCAGAGCGAGAATGAGAGAGGGAGAGCAGGGCATGAGTGAGAGACAGAGAGGCAGAGTGAGAGTGAGAGAGAGAGCGAGAGGCAGAGCGAGAGAGAGAGAGAGAGAGAGAGAGGAAGAGCGAAAGTGAGAGAGAGGCAGAGCGAGAGAGAGAGAGAGAGAGAGAGAGGAAGAGCGAAAGTGAGAGAGAGAGAAGCAGAGCGAGATTGGGAGAGAGAGAGGCAGAGCGAGCATAAGAGAGAGAGAGGCAGAGCGAGAGTGAGAAAGGGGGAGAGAGAGAGAAGCAGGGCGTGAGTGAGAGATAGAGAGGCAGAGCGAGAGTGAGAGAGAGAGATGCAGAGCGAGAGAGAGAGAAAGGCAGAGAGAGAGAGAAGCAGGGCCTGAGTGAGAGATAGAGAGGCAGAGCGAGAGTGAGAGAGAGAGGCAGAGTGAGAGAGAGAGAGAGAGAGAGAGAGGAAGAGCGAAAGTGAGAGAGAGGCAGAGCGAGAGAGAGAGAGAGAGGAAGAGCGAAAGTGAGAGAGAGGCAGAGCGAGATTGGGAGAGAGAGAGGCAGAGCGAGCGTAAGAGAGAGAGAGAGGCAGAGCGAGAGTGAGAAAGGGGAGAGAGAGAGAGAGTGAGAGGCAGAGCGAGAGTGAGAGAGGAGGAGAAAGAGAGAGGCAGAGACAGCGAGAGAGAGAGAAGCAAAGCGAGAATGAGAGAGGGAGAGTAGCAGGGCATGAGTGAGAGACAGAGAGGCAGAGCGAGAGTGAGAGAGAGAACGAGAGGCAGAGCCAGAGCGAGTGAGAGAGAGGGTGGCAGAACGAGAGAGAGAGCGAGGCAGAACGAGAGAGCGAGGCAGAGCGAGAGAGAGCGAGGCAGAGCGAGAGAGAGCGAGGCAGAGCGAGAGAGAGAGTGGCAGAGCGAGAGAGAGAGTGGCAGAGCGAGAGTGTCAGAGCAAGAATGAGAGAGAGAGATGCAGAGCGAGAGAGAGAGAAAGGGGCAGAGAGAGAGAGAAGCAGGGCATGAGTGAGAGATAGAGAGGCAGAGCGAGAGCGGGAGAGAGAGAGGGAGAGCGAGAGTGAGAAAGGGGGAGAGAGAGAGAGGCAGAGACAGCGAGAGTGAGAGAGGCAGAGCGAGAAAAGGAGAGAGAGAGGGAGAGCGAGAGTGAGAGAGAGTGAGAGAGCGAGAGAAGCAGAGCAAGAGTGGGAGAGAGAGAGGCAGAGACAGCGAGAGTGAGAGAGGCAGAGCGAGAAAAGGAGAGAGAGAGGGAGAGCGAGAGTGAGAGAGAGTGAGAGAGAGAGAGAAGCAGAGCAAGAGTGGGAGAGAGAGAGGCAGAGACAGCGAGAGTGAGAGAGGCAGAGCGAGAAAGGGAGAGAGAGAGGCAGAGCGAGCGTGAGAGAGAGTGAGAGAGAGAGGCAGGGCGAGTGTGAGAGAGAGAGAGGCAGAGCGAGAGGCAGAGCGAGAGGGAGAAAGGCAGAGACAGCGAGAGAGAAAGAAGCAGAGCGAGAATGAGAGAGGGAGAGTAGCAGTGCGTGAGTGAGAGACAGAGAGGCAGAGCGAGAGCGAGTGAGAGAAAGAGTGGCAGAGAGAGAAAGGCACAGAAAAGGTGAGAGAGGAAGGGAGATGGAGGGAGAGAGAGAGGCAGAGAGGCAGAGGGAGAGAGAGGCAGAGCAAGAGAGAGAGAGAGGCAGAGCGAGAGGGAGCGAGGCAGAGCGAGAGAGAGTGAGGCAGAGCGAGAGAGAATGAGGCAGAGTGAGAGAGAGAGAGGCAGAGCGAGAGAGAGGCAGAGCGAGTGAGAGAGAGGGTGGCAGAGAGAGAAAGGCACAGAAAAGGTGAGAGATGGAGGGAGACGGAGGGAGAGAGAGAGGCAGAGAGGCAGAGGGAGAGAGAGAGGCAGAGCGAGAGAGAGAGAGAGAGACAGAGCGAGAGGGAGCAAGGCAGAGCGAGAGAGAGTGAGGCAGAGCGAGATAGAGTGAGGCAGAGCGAGATAGAGTGAGGCAGAGCGAGAGAGAGAGAGGCAGAGCGAGAGAGAGAGAGGCAGAGCGAGAGAGAGAAGCAGAGTGAGACTGACAGAGAGAGAGAGGCAGAGCGAGAGTGAGAGAGAGAGAGGCAGAGCGAGTGAGAGAGAGGGTGGCAGAGAGAGAAAGGCACAGAAAAGGTGAGAGATGGAGGGAGATGGAGGGAGAGAGAGAGGCAGAGAGGCAGAGGGAGAGAGAGGCAGAGCAAGAGAGAGAGAGAGAGACAGAGCGAGAGGGAGCAAGGCAGAGCGAGAGAGAGTGAGGCAGAGCGAGATAGAGTGAGGCAGAGCGAGATAGAGTGAGGCAGAGCGAGAGAGAGAGAGGCAGAGCGAGAGAGAGAGAGGCAGAGCGAGAGAGAGAAGCAGAGTGAGACTGACAGAGAGAGAGAGGCAGAGCGGGAGTGAGAGAGAGAGAGACAGAGCGAGAGGGAGAGAGAGAGAGACAGAGCGAGAGTGAGAGAGAGAGAGGCAGAGCGAGAGTGACAGAGAGAGGCAGAGCGAGTGTGAGAGAGAGAGGCAGAGCGAGTGTGAGAGAGAGAGAGAGAGAGGCAGAGCGAGCGTAAGAGAGAGAGAGAGAGGCAGAGCGAGCGTAAGAGAGAGAGGTAGAGCGAGTGTGAGAGAGAGAGAGAGGCAGAGCGAGCGTAAGAGAGAGAGGCAGAGTGAGTGAGAGAGAGAGAGGCAGAGCGAGTGAGAGAGAGAGAGGCAGAGCGAGAATGAGAGAGAGAGAGGCAGAGCAAGCCAGAGAGAGAGGCAGAGCAAGACAGAGAGAGAGAGGCAGAGGGAGAGAGTGAGAGGCAGAGCGAGAGGCAGAGCGAGAGGGAGAAAGGCAGAGACAGCGAGAGAGAGAGAAGCAGAGCGAGAATGAGAGAGGGAGAGTAGCAGGGCGTGAGTGAGAGACAGAGAGGCAGAGCGAGAGCGAATGAGAGAGAGGGTGGCAGAGAGAGAAAGGCACAGAAAAGGTGAGAGAGGGAGGGAGACGGAGGGAGAGAGAGAGGCAGAGAGGCAGAGGGAGAGAGGCAGAGCGAGAGAGAGAGAGAGAGAGGCAGAGCGAGAGGGAGCGAGGCAGAGCAAGAGAGAGTGAGGCAGAATGAGGGAGAGTGAGGCAGAGTGAGAGAGACAGAGGCAGAGCGAGAGAGAGTGAGGCAGAGCGAGAGAGAGTGAGGCAGAGCGAGAATGACAGAGAGAGAGAGGCAGAGAGAGAGTGAGAGAGAGAGAGAGGCAGAGTGAGAGAGAGAGAGGCAGAGCGAGAGTGAGAGAGAGAAACAGAGAGAGAGGCAGAGCGAGAGTGAGAAAGGGGGAGAGAGAGAGAGGCAGAGACAGCGAGAGTGAGAGAGGCAGAGCGAGAAAGGGAGAGGCAGAGCGAGAGAGTGGCAGAGCGAGAATGAGAGAGAGAGAGAGAGAAGCAGGGCGTGAGTCAGAGATAGAGAGGCAGAGCGAGACTGGGAGAGAGAGCGAGAGGCAGAGCGAGAGCGAGTGAGAGGGTGGCAGAACGAGAGAGAGCGAGGCAGAACGAGAGAGAGCGAGGCAGAGCGAGAGAGAGAGAGAGGCAGAGTGAGAATGAGAGAGAGAGACAGAGCGAGAGTGAGAGAGAGAGAGTGGCAGAGTGAGAGAGAGAGAGTGGCAGAGAGAGAGAGAGTGGCAGAGTGAGAGAGAGAGAGACAGAGCGAGAGTGTGAGAGAGAGAGACAGAGCGAGAGTGAGAGAGAGAGAGACAGAGAGAGAGAGAGGCAGAACGAGAGAGAGAGAGAGCGAGAGTGAGAGAGAGACAGAGCGAGAGTGAGAGAGAGAGAGAGGGCTGATCGAGAATGAGAGAAAGAAAGGAGCAGAGCGAGAGTGAGAGAGAGGCAGAGCGAGAGAGAGCGAGAGGCTGAGGCAGAGCGAGAGTGAGAGAGAAAGGCAGAGTGCGAGAGAGAGGCAGAGTGCGAGAGAGAGGCAGAGTGCGAGAGAGGCAGAGTGCGAGAGAGGCAGAGTGCGAGAGAGAGGCAGAGTGCGAGAGAGGCAGAGTGCGAGAGAGAGGCAGAGTGCGAGAGAGAGGCAGAGTGCGAGAGAGGCAGAGTGCGAGAGAGAGGCAGAGTGCGAGAGAGAGGCAGAGTGCGAGAGAGAGGCAGAGTGCGAGAGAGAGGCAGAGAGAGAGAGAGGAAGAGCGAGAGTGAGAGAGAGAGGCAGAGAGAGAGAGGGAGAAGCACAGAGAGAGAGAGGTAGAATGCGAGAGAGAGGCAGAGAGAGTGAGAGGAAGAGCGAGAGTGAGAGAGAGAGAGGGGGTGGCAGATAGAGAAAGGCACAGAAAAAGCGAGAGAGGGAGGGAGAGAGAGGCAGAGGGAGAGAAACAGAGCAAGAGGGGGAGAGGGAGAGGCAGAGCAAGAGAGAGACCGAGAGAGACGGAGCAAGAGCAAGAGAGAAGCAGACGAGAATGAGCGAGAGACCGAGAGAGGCAGAGCGCGAGAGAGAGGCAGCGAGAAAGGGAGAAGAGAGGCAGAGCGAGTTTAAGAAAGGTAGCGAGAGAGAAGGGAGAAGAAAGGCAGAGCCAGAGTGAGAGAGGCAGAGAGTGAGTGAGAGAGGCAGAGAAAGAGTGAGTCAGAGAGCGAGAAGAGAGGCAGAGAGCGAGAAGAGAGGGAGTGAGAGATGCAGAGAGAGTGAGAGAGGCAGAGCGAGAGGCAGAGCGAGAGGGAGAAAGGCAGAGACAGCGAGAGAGAAAGAAGCAGAGCGAGAATGAGAGAGGGAGAGTAGCAGTGCGTGAGTGAGAGACAGAGAGGCAGAGCGAGAGCGAGTGAGAGAAAGAGTGGCAGAGAGAGAAAGGCACAGAAAAGGTGAGAGAGGGAGGGAGACGGAGGGAGAGAGAGAGGCAGAGAGGCAGAGGGAGAGAGAGGCAGAGCAAGAGAGAGAGAGAGGCAGAGCGAGAGGGAGCGAGGCAGAGCGAGAGAGAGTGAGGCAGAGCGAGAGAGAATGAGGCAGAGTGAGAGAGAGAGAGAGGCAGAGTGAGAGAGAGGCAGAGCGAGTGAGAGAGAGGGTGGCAGAGAGAGAAAGGCACAGAAAAGGTGAGATGGAGGGAGACGGAGGGAGAGAGAGAGGCAGAGAGGCAGAGGGAGAGAGAGAGGCAGAGCGAGAGAGAGAGAGAGAGACAGAGCGAGAGGGAGCAAGGCAGAGCGAGAGAGAGTGAGGCAGAGCGAGATAGAGTGAGGCAGAGCGAGATAGAGTGAGGCAGAGCGAGAGAGAGAGAGGCAGAGCGAGAGAGAGAGAGGCAGAGCGAGAGAGAGAAGCAGAGTGAGACTGACAGAGAGAGAGAGGCAGAGCGAGAGTGAGAGAGAGAGAGGCAGAGCGAGTGAGAGAGAGGGTGGCAGAGAGAGAAAGGCACAGAAAAGGTGAGAGATGGAGGGAGATGGAGGGAGAGAGAGAGGCAGAGAGGCAGAGGGAGAGAGAGGCAGAGCAAGAGAGAGAGAGAGAGACAGAGCGAGAGGGAGCAAGGCAGAGCGAGAGAGAGTGAGGCAGAGCGAGATAGAGTGAGGCAGAGCGAGATAGAGTGAGGCAGAGCGAGAGAGAGAGAGGCAGAGCGAGAGAGAGAGAGGCAGAGTGAGACTGACAGAGAGAGAGAGGCAGAGCGGGAGTGAGAGAGAGAGAGACAGAGCGAGAGGGAGAGAGAGAGAGACAGAGCGAGAGTGAGAGAGAGAGGCAGAGCGAGAGTGACAGAGAGAGGCAGAGCGAGTGTGAGAGAGAGAGGCAGAGCGAGTGTGAGAGAGAGAGAGAGAGAGGCAGAGCGAGCGTAAGAGAGAGAGAGAGAGAGGCAGAGCGAGCGTAAGAGAGAGAGAGAGAGGCAGAGCGAGCGTAAGAGAGAGAGGTAGAGCGAGTGTGAGAGAGAGAGAGAGGCAGAGCGAGCGTAAGAGAGAGAGGCAGAGTGAGTGAGAGAGAGAGAGGCAGAGCGAGTGAGAGAGAGAGAGGCAGAGCGAGAATGAGAGAGAGAGAGGCAGAGCAAGCCAGAGAGAGAGGCAGAGCAAGACAGAGAGAGGCAGAGGGAGAGAGTGAGAGGCAGAGCGAGAGGCAGAGCGAGAGGGAGAAAGGCAGAGACAGCGAGAGAGAGAGAAGCAGAGCGAGAATGAGAGAGGGAGAGTAGCAGGGCGTGAGTGAGAGACAGAGAGGCAGAGCGAGAGCGAATGAGAGAGAGGGTGGCAGAGAGAGAAAGGCACAGAAAAGGTGAGAGAGGGAGGGAGACGGAGGGAGAGAGAGAGGCAGAGAGGCAGAGGGAGAGAGGCAGAGCGAGAGAGAGAGAGAGAGAGGCAGAGCGAGAGGGAGCGAGGCAGAGCAAGAGAGAGTGAGGCAGAATGAGGGAGAGTGAGGCAGAGTGAGAGAGACAGAGGCAGAGCGAGAGAGAGTGAGGCAGAGCGAGAGAGAGTGAGGCAGAGCGAGAATGACAGAGAGAGAGAGGCAGAGAGAGAGTGAGAGAGAGAGAGAGGCAGAGTGAGAGAGAGAGAGGCAGAGCGAGAGTGAGAGAGAGAAACAGAGAGAGAGGCAGAGCGAGAGTGAGAAAGGGGGAGAGAGAGAGAGGCAGAGACAGCGAGAGTGAGAGAGGCAGAGCGAGAAAGGGAGAGGCAGAGCGAGAGAGTGGCAGAGCGAGAATGAGAGAGAGAGAGAGAGAAGCAGGGCGTGAGTCAGAGATAGAGAGGCAGAGCGAGACTGGGAGAGAGAGCGAGAGGCAGAGCGAGAGCGAGTGAGAGGGTGGCAGAACGAGAGAGAGCGAGGCAGAACGAGAGAGAGCGAGGCAGAGCGAGAGAGAGAGAGAGGCAGAGTGAGAATGAGAGAGAGAGACAGAGCGAGAGTGAGAGAGAGAGAGTGGCAGAGTGAGAGAGAGAGAGTGGCAGAGAGAGAGAGAGTGGCAGAGTGAGAGAGAGAGAGACAGAGCGAGAGTGTGAGAGAGAGAGACAGAGCGAGAGTGAGAGAGAGAGAGACAGAGAGAGAGAGAGGCAGAACGAGAGTGAGAGAGAGAGCGAGAGTGAGAGAGAGACAGAGCGAGAGTGAGAGAGAGAGAGAGGCTGATCGAGAATGAGAGAAAGAAAGGAGCAGAGCGAGAGTGAGAGAGAGGCAGAGCGAGAGAGAGCGAGAGGCTGAGGCAGAGCGAGAGTGAGAGAGAAAGGCAGAGTGCGAGAGAGAGGCAGAGTGCGAGAGAGAGGCAGAGTGCGAGAGAGAGGCAGAGTGCGAGAGAGGCAGAGTGCGAGAGAGAGGCAGAGTGCGAGAGAGGCAGAGTGCGAGAGAGGCAGAGTGCGAGAGAGAGGCAGAGTGCGAGAGAGGCAGAGTGCGAGAGAGGCAGAGTGCGAGAGAGGCAGAGTGCGAGAGAGAGGCAGAGTGCGAGAGAGAGGCAGAGTGCGAGAGAGAGGCAGAGTGCGAGAGAGAGGCAGAGAGAGAGAGAGGAAGAGCGAGAGTGAGAGAGAGAGGCAGAGAGAGAGAGGGAGAAGCACAGAGAGAGAGAGGTAGAATGCGAGAGAGAGGCAGAGAGAGTGAGAGGAAGAGCGAGAGTGAGAGAGAGAGAGGGGGTGGGCAGATAGAGAAAGGCACAGAAAAAAGCGAGAGAGGGAGGGAGAGAGAGGCAGAGGGAGAGAAAACAGAGCAAGAGGGGGAGAGGGAGAGGCAGAGCAAGAGAGAGGACCGAGAGAGACGGAGCAAGAGCAAGAGAGAAGCAGACGAGAATGAGCGAGAGACCGAGAGAGGCAGAGCGCGAGAGAGAGGCAGCGAGAAAGGGAGAAGAGAGGCAGAGCGAGTTTAAGAAAGGTAGCGAGAGAGAAGGGAGAAGAAAGGCAGAGCCAGAGTGAGAGAGGCAGAGAGTGAGTGAGAGAGGCAGAGAAAGAGTGAGTCAGAGAGCGAGAAGAGAGGCAGAGAGCGAGAAGAGAGGGAGTGAGAGATGCAGAGAGAGTGAGAGAGGCAGAGCGAGAGTGAGAGAGGCAGAGAGAGAGGGAGAGAGACAGAGAGAGAGTGAGAGAGGCAGAGAGAGAGTGAGAGAGGCAGAGAAAGAGTGAGACAGAGAGCGAGAAGAGAGGCAGAGAGCGAGAAGAGAGGGAGTGAGATTGCAGAGAGAGTGAGAGAGGCAGAGCGAGAGTGAGAGAGGAAGAGCGAGAGTGAGAGAGGCAGAGAGAGAGTGAGAGAGACAGAGAGAGAGTGAGAGAGGCAGAGAGAGAGTGAGAGGCAGAGAGAGAGTGAGAGAGGCAGAGAGAGAGTGAGAGGCAGAGAGGGAGTGAGAGAGGCAGCGAGAGAGTGAGAGGCAGAGAGAGAGTGAGAGGCAGAGAGAGAGAGTGAGAGGCAGAGAGAGTGAGAGAGGCAGAGCGGGAATGAGAGAGGCAGAGAGAGTGCGAGAGAGGCAGAGAGAGAGCGAGAGAGGCAGAGAGAGTGCGAGAGAGGCAGAGAGAGAGCAAGAGAGGCAGAGAGAGAGCGAGAGAGGCAGAGAGAGAGCGAGAGAGGCAGAGAGTGAGAGAGGCAGAGAGAGAATGAGAGAGGCAGAGAGAGAGTGAGAGAGGCAGAGAGAGAATGAGAGAGGCAGAGAGAGAGTGAGAGAGGCAGAGAGAGAGCGAGAGAGGCAGAGAGTGAGAGAGGCAGAGAGAGAATGAGAGAGGCAGAGAGAGAGTGAGAGAGGCAGAGAGAGAATGAGAGAGGCAGAGAGAGAGTGAGAGAGGCAGAGAGAGAGCGAGAGAGGCAGAGAGAGAGCGAGAGAGGCAGAGAGAGAGCGAGAGAGGCAGAGAGGGAGCGAGAGATGCAGAGAGTGAGAGAGGCAGAGAGAGAATGAGAGAGGCAGAGAGAGAATGAGAGAGGCAGACAGAGAGCGAGAGAGGCAGAGAGAGAGCGAGAGAGGCAGAGAGTGAGAGAGGCAGAGAGAGAATGAGAGAGGTAGAGAGAGAGTGTGAGAGGCAGAGCGATAGTGAGAGAGGCAGAGCGAGAGTGAGAGAGGCAGAGCGAGAGTGACAGAGCCAGAGAGAGAGCGAGAGAGGCAGAACAAGAGTGACAGAGTCAGAGGGAGAGCGAGAGAGGCAGAGCGAGAGTGAGAGAGTCAGAGGGAGACCGTGAGAGGCAGAGCGAGAGTGAGAGAGTCAGAGGGAGAGCGAGAGAGGCAGAGCGAGAGTGAGTGGCAGAGAGAGAGTGTGAGAGGCAGAGCAAGAATGAGAGAGGCAGAACGAGAGTGAGAGAGGCAGAGCGAGAGTGAGAGAGGCAGAGAGAGTGAGAGAGTCAGAGCAAGAGTGAGAGAGAGAGGCAGAGCGAGAGTGAGAGAGAGAGAGGCAGAGCGAGAGTGAGACAGAGAGCGAGAAGAGAGGGTGTGAGAGAGGGAGAGAGAGCGAGACAGAGAGCGAGAATAGAGAGAGAGGCAGAGCGAGAGTGAGAGAGAGAGGCAGAGCGAGAGTGAGAGAGAGAGAGGCAGAGCAAGCCAGAGAGAGAGAGGCAGAGGGAGAGAGTGAGAGGCAGAGCGAGAGGCAGAGCGAGAGGGAGAAAGGCAGAGACAGTGAGAGAGAGAGAAGCAGAGCGAGAATGAGAGAGGGAGAGTAGCAGGGCGTGAGTGAGAGACAGAGAGGCAGAGCGAGAGCGAGTGAGAGAGAGGGTGGCAGAGAGAGAAAGGCACAGAAAAGGTGAGAGAGGGAGGGAGACGGAGGGAGAGAGAGAGGCAGAGAGGCAGAGGGAGAGAAGCAGAGCGAGAGAGAGAGAGAGGGGCAGAGCGAGAGGGAGCGAGGCAGAGCAAGAGAGAGTGAGGCAGAACGAGGGAGAGTGAGGCAGAGAGAGAGACAGAGGCAGAGCGAGAGAGAGTGAGGCAGAGCGAGAGAGAGTGAGGCAGAGCGAGAATGACAGAGAGAGAGAGGCAGAGCGAGAGTGAGAGAGAGAGAGAGGCAGAGCGAGAGTGAGAGAGAGAGAGGCAGAGCGAGAGTGAGAGAGAGAGAAACAGAGCGAGAGCGAGTGAGAGAGAGGCAGAGCGAGAGTGAGAGAGAGAGAGGCAGAGCGAGAGTGAGAGAGAGAGAAACAGAGCGAGAGCGAGTGAGAGAGAGGGAGAGCGAGAGTGAGAGAGAGAGACAGAGCGAGAGTGAGAAAAGGGGAGAGAGAGAGAGGCAGAGACAGCGAGAGTGAGAGAGGCAGAGCGAGAAAGGGAGAGGCAGAGCGAGAGAGTGGCAGAGCGAGAATGAGAGAGAGAGAGAAGCAGGGCGTGAGTCAGAGATAGAGAGGCAGAGCGAGAGTGGGAGAGAGAGAGAGGCAGAGCGAGAGTGAGAGAGAGAGAAAGGCAGAGAGAGCGTGAGAGAGAGTGAGAGAGAGAGAAGCAGAGCGAGAGAGAGAGAGAAAGGCAGAGCGAGAGTGAGAGAGAAAGGCAGAGCGAGAGTGAGAGAGTGAGTGGCAGAGCAAGAGTGAGAGAGAGAGGCAGAGCGAGAGTGAGAGAGAGAGGCAGAGCGAGAGAGAGAGAGAGAGGAAGAGCGAAAGTGAGAGAGAGGGAGAGCGAGAGAGAGAGAGAGAGAGGAAGAGCGAAAGTGAGAGAGAGAGAGGCAGAGCGAGATTGGGAGAGAGAGAGGCAGAGCGAGCGTAGGAGAGAGAGAGGCAGAGCGAGAGTGAGCGAGAGAGAGGCAGAGCGAGTGTGAGAGAGAGGGCGGCAGAGCGAGAGTGAGAGAGGCAGAGCGAGAGTGAGAAAGGGGGAGAGAGAGAGAGAGTGAGAGGCAGAGCGAGAGTGAGAGAGGGGGAGAGAGAGAGACAGAGACAGCGAGAGAGAGAGAGAAGCAGAGCGAGAATGAGAGAGGGAGAGGAGCAGGGCATGAGTGAGAGACAGAGAGGCAGAGCGAGAGTGAGAGAGAGAACGAGAGGCAGAGCGAGAGAGAGAGTGGCAGAGCGAGAGTGAGAGAGAGAGCGAGAGGCAGAGCGAGAGCGAGTGAGAGAGAGGGTGGCAGAACGAGAGAGAGCGAGGCAGAACGAGAGAGAGCGAGGCAGAGCGATAGAGAGTGAAGCAGAGCGAGAGAGAGCGAGGCAGAGCGAGAGAGAGCGAGGCAGAGCGAGAGAGAGAGTGGCAGAGCGAGAGAGAGAGTGGCAGAGCGAGTGGCAGAGCAAGAATGAGAGAGAGAGATGCAGAGCGAGAGAGAGAGAGAAAGGGGCAGAGAGAGAGAGAAGCAGGGCATGAGTGAGAGATAGAGAGGCAGAGCGAGAGTGAGAGAGAGAGGCAGCGCGAGAGAGAGAGAGAGAGGAAGAGCGAAAGTGAGAGAGAGGCAGAGCGAGAGAGAGAGAGAGAGAGAGTAAGAGCGAAAGTGAGAGAGAGAGAGGCAGAGCGAGATTGGGAGAGAGAGAGGCAGAGCGAGCGTAAGAGAGAGAGAGGCAGAGCGAGAGTGAGAAAGGGGGAGAGAGAGAGAAGCAGGGCGTGAGTGAGAGATAGAGAGGCAGAGCGAGAGTGAGAGAGAGAGATGCAGAGCAAGAGAGAGAGAAAGGCAGAGAGAGAGAGAAGCAGGGCCTGAGTGAGAGAAAGAGAGGCAGAGCGAGAGTGAGAGAGAGAGAGGAAGAGTGAAAGTGAGAGGCAGAGCAAGAGAGAGAGAGAGAGGAAGAGCGAAAGTGAGAGAGAGAGAGGCAGAGCGATATTGGGAGAGAGAGAGGCAGAGCGAGCGTAAGAGAGAGAGAGGCAGAGCGAGAGTGAGAAAAGGGGAGAGAGAGAGAGAGTGAGAGGCAGAGCGAGAGTGAGAGAGGGGGAGAGAGAGAGAGGCAGAGACAGCGAGAGAGAGAGAAGCAAAGCGAGAATGAGAGAGGGAGAGTAGCAGGGCATGAGTGAGAGACAGAGAGGCAGAGCGAGAGTGAGAGAGAGAACGAGAGGCAGAGCCAGAGCGAGTGAGAGAGAGGGTGGCAGAACGAGAGAGAGCGAGGCAGAACGAGAGAGCGAGGCAGAGCGAGAGAGAGCGAGGCAGAGCGAGAGAGAGAGTGGCAGAGCGAGAGAGAGAGTGGCAGAGCGAGAGTGTCAGAGCAAGAATGAGAGAGAGAGATGCAGAGCGAGAGAGAGAGAGAAAGGGGCAGAGAGAGAGAGAAGCAGGGCATGAGTGAGAGATAGAGAGGCAGAGCGAGAGCGGGAGAGAGAGAGGGAGAGCGAGAGTGAGAAAGGGGGAGAGAGAGAGAGGCAGAGACAGCGAGAGTGAGAGAGGCAGAGCGAGAAAAGGAGAGAGAGAGGGAGAGCGAGAGTGAGAGAGAGTGAGAGAGAGAGAGAAGCAGAGCAAGAGTGGGAGAGAGAGAGGCAGAGACAGCGAGAGTGAGAGAGGCAGAGCGAGAAAGGGAGAGAGAGAGGGAGAGCGAGAGTGAGAGAGAGAGAGGGAGAGCGAGAGTGAGAGAGAGGGAGAGCGAGAGTGAGAGAGAGGGGCAGAGACAGCGAGAGTGAGAGAGGCAGAGCGAGAAAGGGAGAGAGAGAGGCAGAGCGAGCGTGAGAGAGAGTGAGAGAGAGAGGCAGGGCGAGTGTGAGAGAGAGAGAGGCAGAGCGAGAGGCAGAGCGAGAGGGAGAAAGGCAGAGACAGCGAGAGAGAAAGAAGCAGAGCGAGAATGAGAGAGGGAGAGTAGCAGTGCGTGAGTGAGAGACAGAGAGGCAGAGCGAGAGCGAGTGAGAGAAAGAGTGGCAGAGAGAGAAAGGCACAGAAAAGGTGAGAGAGGGAGGGAGACGGAGGGAGAGATAGAGGCAGAGAGGCAGAGGGAGAGAGAGGCAGCGCAAGAGAGAGAGAGAGGCAGAGCGAGAGGGAGCGAGGCAGAGCGAGAGAGAGTGAGGCAGAGCGAGAGAGAGTGAGGCAGAGCGAGAGAGAGAGAGGCAGAGCGAGAGAGAGGCAGAGCGAGAGAGAGAGGCAGAGCGAGACTGATAGAGAGAGAGGCAGAGCGAGAGTGAGAGAGGGAGACAGAGCGAGAGTGAGAGAGAGAGAGACAGAGTGAGAGTGAGAGAGAGAGAGACAGAGCGAGAGTGAGAGAGAGAGAGACAGAGTGAGAGTGAGAGAGAGAGAGACAGAGCGAGAGAGAGAGCGAGTCAGAGCGAGAGTGACAGAGAGAGGCAGAGCAAGTGTGAGAGAGAGAGGCAGAGCGAGTGTGAGAGAGAGAGAGAGACAGAGCAAGCGTAAGAGAGAGAGGCAGAGCGAGAGTGACAGAGAGAGGCAGAGCAAGTGTGAGAGAGAGAGGCAGAGCGAGTGTGTGAGAGAGAGAGAGGCAGAGCGAGCGTAAGAGAGAGAGGCAGAGCGAGAGTGAGAGAGAGAGAGACAGAGCGAGAGTGAGAGAGACAGAGCGAGAGTGAGAGAGAGAGACAGAGTGAGAGTGAGAGAGAGAGACAGAGCGAGAGTGAGAGAAAGAGAGAGACAGAGCGAGAGTGAGAGAGAGACAGAAACAGAGCGAGAGCGAGTGAGAGAGAGGATGGCAGAGGGAGAAAGGCACAGAAAAAGTGAGGGAGGGAGGGAGAGGGAGGGAGAGAGAGGCAAAGAGGCAGAGGGAGAGAAACAGAGCGAGAGGGGGAGAGGGAGAAGCAGAGAGAGTGAGAGAGGCGGAGAGAGAGCAAGAGACGCAGAGAGAGAGCGAGAGAGGCAGAGAGAGAGCAAGAGAGGCAGAGGGAGAGCGAGAGAAAGAGAGTGAGAGAGGTAGAGAGTTTAAGAGAGGCAGTGAGAGAGAGGCAGATGGAGCGAGAGAGGCAGAGGGAGAGAGAAATAGAGAGAGAGGTAGTGCGAGAGAGAGGGAGAGGCAGAGCGAGAGAGAGAGAGAGGCAGAGCGAGAGAGAGAGAGAGAGAGGCAGAGGGAGAGAGAAATAGAGAGAGAGGCAGAGCGAGTGTGAGAGAGAGAGAAGGCAGAGCGAGAGTGAGAGAGAGAAAGAGTGAGAGAGAGAGAAGGCAGAGCGAGAGTGAGAGAGAGAGAGGCAGAGAAAGAGGCAGAGGGAGAAAGGCAGAGCGAGAGTGAGAAAGGGGGAGAGAGGCAGAGTCAGAGAGAGAGAGGCTGAGTGAGAATGAGAGAGACAGTGAGAAAGGGTGAGAGAGAGGCAGAGACAGCGAGAGTGAGGGAGGCAGAATGAGAGTGAGAGGGAGAGAGGCAGTGTGAGAGGCAGAGCGAGAGTGGGAGAGAGAGAGGCAGAGCGAGAGTGAGAGAGAGAGAGAGAGAGTGAGGGAGGCAGAGAGAGAGGCAGAGGGAGAGTGAGAGAGGCAGGGAGAGAGAGAGAGGCAGAGAGAGAGTGAGGCAGAGAGAGAGTGAGAGAGGCAGAGAGAGTGAGAGAGGCAGAGGCAGCGAGAGAGAGGCAGAGAGAGAGAAAGAGGAAGAGAGAGTGAGAGAGGCAGAGAGAGAGGCAGAGCGAGAGTGAGAGAGGCAGGGAGAGAGTGAGAGAGGCAGGGAGAGAGTGAGAGAGGCAGGGAGAGAGTGAGAGAGGCAGGGAGAGAGTGAGAGAGGCAGAGAGAGAGTGAGGCAGAGAGAGAGTGAGAGAGGCAGAGAGAGTGAGAGGAAGAGGCAGCGAGAGAGAGGCAGAGAGAGAGAAAGAGAAAGAGAGAGTGAAAGAGGCAGAGAGAGAGTTTAAGAGAGGCAGTGAGAGAGAGGCAGAGCGAGAGAGGCAGATGGAGAGAGAAATAGAGAGGCAGAGCGAGTGTGAGAGAGAGAAGGCAGAGCGAGAGTGAGAGAGAGAGAGAGGCAGAGCAAGAGAGGGAAAGGGGGAGAGAGACAGAGTCAGAGAGAGAGAGGCTGAGTGAGAATGAGAGAGACACTGAGAACGCGTGAGAGAGAGGCAGAGACCGCGAGAGTGAGGGAGGCAGAACGAGAGTGAGAGGGAGAGAGGCAGAGCGAGAGTGAGAGAGAGGCAGAGCGAGAGTGAGAGTGAGAGAGGCAGAGCGAGAGTGAGAGTGATAGAGGCAGAGCGAGTGTGAGAGAGAGAGAGGCAGAGCGAGAGAGAGAGAGGCAGAGCGAGAGAGAGAGAGAGGCAGAGCGAGAGCGAGTGAGAGAGAGCGAGGCAGAACGAGAGAGAGCGAGGCAGAGCGAGAGAGAGTGAGGCAGAGCGAGAGTGAGAGAGGCAGAGCGAGAGTGAGAGTGAGAGAGGCAGAGCGAGTGTGGGAGAGAGAGGCAGAGCGAGAGTGGGAGAGAGAGGCAGAGCGAGAGTGAGAGAGAGAGGCAGAGCGAGAGTGGGAGAGAGAGGCAGAGCGAGAGTGAGAGAGAGAGGCAGAGCGAGAGTGGGAGAGAGGCAGAGCGAGAGAGAGAGAGGCAGAGTGAGTGAGAGAGAGAGAGGCAGAGCGAGAGTGAGAGAGAGAGAGGCAGAGCGAGAGTGGGAGAGAGAGGCAGAACGAGAGAGAGAGGCAGAACGAGAGAGAGAGAGAGGCAGAGCGAGTGAGAGAGAGAGGCAGAGCGAGAGTGAGAGAGAGGCAGAGCGAGAGTGAGAGGCAGAGCGAGAGTGAGAGAGAAAGGCAGAGCGAGCATGAGAGAGAGAGAGGCAGAGCGAGTGTGAGAGAGAGAGGGACAGCGAGAGTGAGAGAGAGGGAGAGCGAGAGTGAGAGAGAGACAGCGAGAGTGAGAGAGAGAGGCAAAGCGAGAGTGAGAGAGGCAGAGCGAGAGTGAGAGAGAGAGGCAGAGCGAAAGTGAGAGAGGCAGAGCGAGAGTGAGAGAGGCAGAGCGAGAGTGAGAGAGGCAGAGCGAGAGTGAGAGAGAGGCAGAGCAAGAGAGAAAGGCAGAGCGAGAGTGGGAGAGAGAGTGAGGCAGAGCGAGAGTGAGAGCTAGAGAGAGAGTGAGAGGCAGAGAGAGAGTGAGGCAGAGAGAGAGTGAGAGAGGTAGAGCAAGAGTGAGAGAGAGAGGCAGAGTGAGAGTGAGAGAGAGACAGCGAGAGTGAGAGAGAGAGGCAAAGCGAGAGTGAGAGAGGCAGAGCGAGAGTGAGAGAGAGAGGCAGAGTGGAAGTGAGAGAGGCAGAGCGAGAGTGAGAGGCAGAGCGAGAGTGAGAGAGGCAGAGCGAGAGAGAGGCAGAGCGAGAGAGAGAGAGGCAGAGCGAGAGTGAGAGAGGCAAAGCGAGAGAGAGAGGCAGAGCGAGAGAGAGAGAGGCAGAGTGAGTGAGAGAGAGAGAGGCAGAGCGAGAGTGAGAGAGAGAGGCAGAGTGAGTGAGAGAGAGAGAGGCAGAGCGAAAGTGAGAGAGGCAGAGCGAGAGTGAGGCAGAGCGAGAGTGAGAGAGGCAGAGCGAGAGAGAGAGAGGCAGAGCGAGAGTGAGAGAGGCAGAGCGAGAGTCAGAGAGGCAGAGCGAGAGTGAGAGAGAGAGGCAGAGCGAAAGTGAGAGAGGCAGAGCGAGAGTGAGAGGCAGAGCGAGAGTGAGAGGCAGAGCGAGAGTGAGAGAGGCAGAACTAGAGAGAGCGAGGCAGAGCGAGAGTGAGAGAGGCAGAGCGAGAGTGAGAGGCAGAGCGAGAGAGAGAGAGGCAGAGCGAGAGTGAGAGAGGCAGAGCGAGAGTCAGAGAGGCAGAGCGAGAGTCAGAGAGGCAGAGCGAGAGTCAGAGAGGCAGAGCGAGAGTGAGAGAGAGAGAGGCAGAGCGAGAGTGAGAGAGAGAGAGGCAGAGCGAGAGAGAGAGAGAGAGGCAGAGCGAGAGAGAGAGAGGCAGAACGAGAGAGAGAGTGAGGCAGAGCGAGAGAGAGAGAAACAGAGCAAGAGAGAGAGAGTGAGAGAGAGAGGCACAGGGAGAGAGGGGCAGAGGGAGAGAGGCAGAGAGAGAGGGAGAGGGGGCAGAGAGTGAGAGAGGCAGGCAGAGAGGGATTGAGAAAGGCAGCGAGTGAGAGAGGCAGCGAGAGTGAGAGGCAGCGAGAGGGAGTGAGAGACGCAGCGAGAAGTAGAGGGAGAGAGAGAAGAGAGGCAGAAGGAGAGAGGCAGTGATAGAACGAGGGAGAAGAGAGGCAGAGATAGAGCGAGGGAGAAGAGAGGCAGAAGGAGAGAGGCAGTGATAGAACGAGGGAGGAGAGGCAGAGATAGAGCGAGGGAGAAGAGAGGCAGAAGGAGAGAGGCAGAGATAGAGCGAGGGAGAAGAGAGGCAGAGATAGAGCGAGGGAGAAGAGAGGCAGAAGGAGAGAGGCAGAGATAGAGCGAGGGAGAAGAGAGGCAGAGATAGAGCGAGGGAGAAGAGAGGCAGAGATAGAGCGAGGGAGAAGAGAGGCAGAGATAGAGCGAGGGAGAAGAGAGGCAGAAGGAGAGAGGCAGAGATAGAGCGAGGGAGAAGAGAGGCAGAAGGAGAGAGGCAGAGATAGAGCGAGGGAGAAGAGAGGCAGAGATAGAGTGAGGGAGAAGAGAGGCAGAGAGAGAGATAATTCCACTCTGCTGGCTGATGTGCCAGTATGCGGAGGGCTCCTGGCTCCTGTCTATTTCCCAGAAGGTGGCTTGTGGGGGGGTGGGGGGGTTGGGATGGGACGGTAATGGATACCCTCTGTCGATAGTCAATTGTGGGCACTCCCCGGATACCACCTTGATTTTCCAGAGCTCCGCCAATGTGTCCGCGGCCCATAGTTTGACTGGGTGATGACCTCCTGGTGGCAGGGTGGGGGCTGCCAGAGGCACATCCAGTAATACAGCCCAGCCTGGATCCATGGGGATGTGAGGGTCACAGCCAGGGCTGCTGGCCAGCCTGTGAAGAGGTTTCCTCCTCTGCAATGATGGCCTGGCATGCAGCCACCTCTATTTTGATCCATGTACAAGTCTACAGAGGGCAAGGTATAGGCGCCCTCGGGGACGCCCACCTACAGCAGCATCGCCCACTACTCCTCCTGGGGTGGCCGACCACTCTCAGCCTCAGGCGCTCCCATTGGCCCTCCTGGCTGCGGAACCAGCCCGCGATTGGACAGGGCTCCTTAATTTGCAGCCTCCTCAAAAATCTCCTCCAGGGTCCCGCCCACAGGCACTTCCGGGTTCCCAACCTGGAATTCAACCTGGTTGGGATTGGGACCCAGGAACTAAGATTTAGCCCACTTCTCTTCCAGCCCTGAAGCACCATTGAATGGAGCAGTGTCCTATAGTTACTCTGCTCAGTCTCTCTCTCTCTCTCTCACATTAAGTGAGCCATGATTTACTATATGATTGGTGTTGAGCGAGTGCCAAGTACACAGCTGGGGTGGCTTTCAATTAATTCAGCCACATTTTCTTTGAAGAGTTTATTAAGCTGCAGTTATGGATTTCCCCCCAATGGCTCTCAATCACAGTTTAAAAAAAAGAATTTTATTGAGACAAGCTAGCTGCCCGGGTGGTTTAGTGAGTAACAGATCATCATCAAACCTGAAGGCCCCAGGTTTAAACCCGGGCAAGGGAAGGCTTTGGGATGTCCTGAGGCGCTGAGGCCAATTTAGTTCTTTTGAAGTTTCAGGAAGGTAGCTCTTTGTGCACAGCAAGATCCCACAAGAAGATGAAGATAATTTAATCTTGTTTCGTGGTATTGGTTGAGTATGAAACATTGGCCTTCAACCGGGGAGAACTCTCCTGCTCCTCTTCGAAATGGTGGCCGCAGGATCTTTTACATCCATCCGAGAGGGCAGAATAACATCTCGTCTGACCTGAAAGACGGCGCCGCTGAGAGTGCGGCACTCCCTCAGAGCTGCGCTGGGAGTGTCACCCTGCACTTTATGCTGATGTCTCTGAAATAGGAAATTAACCCACAACCTTCAGACTGCGAGGTGAGAGCGCTACCCACAAACCACGGGTGGCACAGCTGTGCGTATGCACTTGCAGGCTGGAGGACCTCAAATGCAGGCGCAGGTTAACACGCTCTCTTGAGGGCAGTTGGGGAGTTATTTGTCGCTTTCCTCTGTGCATAGAAGCCTCTAATGGATTCCGATTGGCGAATCATGAAAGCAAACCCAACTGTTTATCACTGGCACTGTGCGCCAATGTTATGTGGAAAGCAGCTGATGTAAGGTTAGCAGTGCTAGGCAGGAAGTCCATGGTGAAATGGGGGCTGTATCCTGAGCAATCGCTGCTCAACCAGCAGCGTACACCCCCCACCCCACCCTTGATTCTCCCAACACCTGCTCCCACCCCTCCCTCGGCCACGTTAGGCTCTCACTGAGCTCTAATAGTCTTGAGAGGACATCGCATTTCCCTTTCATCAATTCTCTACAAACCTGCCTGTCCAATTTATTTAATTAAGCCGACAGAAGTGGTAAATTGTTTGCAAGTGACATGCACCTTCTAAATGACCCTTTCAACCTGTCACACTGACAAACCGGCAGTGACGGGCTAATGTCCCCCTGTTCCCCTCCCCCTCCACCACTTACAGAAGCACATTGTGGGGGGAGCAGTGGTGGAGGGGGAGGAGAACAGGAGGACATTGCGCAATGGTGTGAGATGATAGATAGTGAGTCTGCAGCCCATGTTACATTAAATGGAAATAAAACTAAGTAAAGCAGGCGGTTGATTCCCCCATCTTGTGTTCTTCAGTATTGCCCTATGTTAAAATGACGCCCACTCCCTTCTTCCCCACCAACTCTTACTGGGGTATGTTTCTGTACCGTATCTGTCTATGATTCTATATCATTCTATGTTCCAGTGGACACTGGCAATTCTCAGCTACTCAACCAAGCGAGCATTCTTCAGGTGGGAGTGAGCTTAGGCATGGAGCGCTGATGGCTATTTGGCCATGGAAGGCATGAGAAACCTGATCCAGGCCACCACTAGGAGAGAGTGATCAGACACCCAAGCACTGAGCTGATTTGTCCTTCACCATGCCCTGAGGCCAATGGAACCCCTACCCCACAACAGCACCCCGCCCCCAACAAACCTCCCCAACATGTGAGATTAGATAGATCCACATACGCGCAGGAGGAGGCCATTCAGCCCCTCAAGCCTATTCTTCCATCCAGTTAGATCATGGCTGATCTTGATTGTAACGCCACCTACCCGTCTTGGTTCTGTAAACCCACACTACGCCCTGCCTGAGAAAAAACTATCAGTCTCAGGTTCGAGTTCTTCAATTGACTTCCAGCCTCAATGGCTTTTTGAGGGGAGAGAGTTCCAGATTCCCACTCCCCTCTGTCTGAGGAAGTGCTTCCAGACGTCCCCCCTGAATGGCCTGGCTCTCATTTTAAGGTTCTGCCTCCTTGTTCTGGGCTCCCCTGTGAGAGGAAGGACTTTCACCCTGCCTCTCCTATTAACTCTTTTCATCATCTTAAACACCTCCGTTAGATCACTCTTTGATCTTCTAAATTCAAGGGAATGCAGGCCTGGCCTATGCAGCATCACCTCATAATTTAACCCTTTCAGCTCTGGGATCATTTTGGTGAATCTGCACTGCATTCCCATCAAGGCCATGAAATGCGGTGTCCAGAACTGAACCTCGCACTCTCAATGTGGGGGGAGTCTGACTAGAGTGCTGTGTGTACACTTCTTCATCTATGGAACTCACTCCCACAATGGGTAGTTGAGATGATACATTTAAGGGGAAGCTAGATAAATACATTCGGGAGAAAGGAATAGAAAGATATGCTGATGGAGTTAGAGGAAGCAATGTGGATGGAGGCTTGTGTGGAGTGTAGCCGTCAGCATGGATCAGCTGGGCTGAATGGCCTGTTCCTCTGTGCTGTAAATTCAATGTAATTTTCTGTAGCAATAAACCATAAAATGCAATAAATTATACCATAAGAATAAAGATAATGTATGATTTTAAAATGGGGACTATCTGATCATATTCCCTTGAATTTAGAAGATCAAAGAGTGACCTAATTGAGGCGTTTAAGAGATGATTCAAGAAGCTTGGCACCATTCAGGACAAAGCAGTCCGCTTGATTGGCACCCCATCCACAAACATTTACTCCCTCCACCACCAACGCACAGTGGCAGCAGTGTGTACCATCTACAAGATTCATTGCAGGAATTCACCAAGGCTCCTTCGACAGCACCTTCCAAACCCACGACCACTACCACCTAGAAAGACAAGGGCAGCAGACACATGGGAACATCACCACCTGGAAGTTCCCCTCCAAGCCACTCACTATCCTGACTTGGAAATATATCACCGTTCCTTCACTATCGCTGGGTCAAAATCTTGGAACTCCCTCCTTAACAGCACTGTGGATGTACCTACACCACATGGACCGCAGCGGTTCAAGAAGACAGCTCACCACCACCTTCTCAAGGACAACTAGGGATGGGCAATAAATGCTGGCCCAGCCAGTGAAGCCCACATACCATGAATGAATAAAAAAAAGTTAAAGAACAGGCAGAGCCAAACTATACCCTCTGGTTGGGGAGCCCAGAACAAGGAGGCAGAACCTTAAAATTTGAGCCAGGCTGTTCAGGAGTAATGTCAGGAAGCACTTCCTCACACAAAGGGGAGTGGAAATCTGGAAATCTCTCTTCCTATGCAGTACCTGAGTGTCCTCATTTCAGCTACAGAAGCCCTTAAGCTTCTTTTTGTGCAGTTCCATTAATTGTTCTGGGTAGATATCCACTGTTACCAGATTCAACACTGAATAAACCTGGGGTGACTGATTAGGAGTGAGGGAGTGATTAAGGAGCCCCATTTAATCCCTGTATAGTGACAGGACATCGCACAGCACCAACACTGTGAAGGGGACAAGTGTTTCCCGGAAAAACATAAGAAATAGGAGCTGGAACAGGCCTATTCCATTCTGCCCCTCGAGCCTGCTCTGCCATTCAACAAGACCATGGCTGGTCTTCTACATTGACTCCACCTTCCCGCACTATCCCCATATCCCTTAACTCTCTCAGTGCACAAAAATATGCCCATCTCTGACTTGCATATATACTGAGCTGAGCATCCACAGTTCTCTAGAGAATTGCAAAGACTCACAACCCTTTGAGTGAAGAAATCTCTCCACATCTCAGTCCTAAAAGGCCGGCCCCTTATTCTGAGAGTGTGCCCCCATGTTCTAGGTTCCCAGCCGGGGAAGGCACTTTCGCATCATCTAACCCGTCAAACCCCTGAAGAATTTTATAAGTTTCAATGGGAGCACCTCTCATTCTCCTACACGTCAGGGAATATAGATCCAGTCTACTCAATCTCTCTTCATAGGACAACCCCTTCATCCCAGGAACCTTTGTTGTACTCCTTTCTAGGGCAACTATGTCCTTCCTTGGTTAAGGAGTGAACAGTATTCCAGGTCAGGTGTGGCCTTAACAATGCAAAGGGCCCCTTTTTGTGGATCCCTAGAAAGTTAGGTCAACAATTCAATGACAGCTACATGGCTGTGCATTCATTTTACGGAGTCCCAGCCAATCCCATCCAGCACTTATATAGCTCATGCAGCACTCTCTGATCATAATATGATTAATACTCATGTTGTGCCCTCTGCTACCCTGGTTATGGCATAGAAGAGGAGGCATCAGATGGCAATAAGCCATTCCACTCTTTGTATGACTGTTAAAAACAATATTTCCTTGACCTATTCAAGAGCAAGTAAGAAGAAATGAAGAGCCAGTCTGAATGAATGAGCTTGGAATGTCCTTCATCATCCAACCAATTTTAAAGTAATGGTCAGATGCTCATTGGAAGTCTTGTGGTGCAGTGGGTAGCATCCCTGCCTCTGAGCCAGAGGCTTTGGGTTCGAGTCCCGCCCCAGGACTTGATGGGGTGGGAGATCTGTTTTAAACACAGTCAAAAAGCTTGATTATCAATCTGTAAATCTTTCAAACAAATGCCAATGGTAGGTGGTAAGAGCGGGAGAGATTCCTGGTCATCCATGTGATGGAAAAAATTGTTGGCGCCTCTACCATCACTATTCATAGCTCCAGACTACAATACTCATGTGCAAGTTGTCACAGCAACTTGAACTCTGAGTGAACTGTAACACACCAGCACCAAGGTGTCTGTAAGATAGTTTGTTATTTGCATATTGATAGTTGTCTCATCTGCTGAGAACAATTCCGTTGGAAATGCCATGTGATATATGCGGAATAGGCAAAAATTCAGTTTACAGGTAGAATCCATGGAATTTGCTTCCAGGGAGTTATAGTAGAGTTCAGAAGGAGCTGTCCATTCAGCACCACAGGTTCCAATCTCTTGATTCAGTAGGAAACCAAACCTGGGAAACAGTCTGTAACTCTCTACTTCAAATACCTTTAGGCTTGTTCAGTTCAGTCAGCCTGGACTTGACATTTTTTTATTTGTTCATGAGATGTGACCTTTGCTGGCTAAGCCAGCATTTGTTGCCTATTCTTAATTGTCCTAGGTGCTGGTGAGCTGCATTCTTGAACCGCTGCAGTCCATCTGGTGTGGATACACCCACAGTGCTGTAAGGGAAGGAGTTCCAGGTTTCCCACCCCCGCAACAGTGAAGAAGGAACAGCAATATATTCCCAGGTCAGAATGTTGCGTGACTTGGAGGGGAACTTGCAGATGGTGGTATTCCCATGCATCTTGTCCTTCTAGGTGGTAGAAGTTGCAGGTTTGGAAGGTGCTGTTGAGGGAGCTTTGGTGAGTTGCTGCAGTGTATCTTGTAGATGGCACACACTGCTGCCACTGTCCGTCGGTGGCAGAGAAAATGTTTAAGGTGCTGGGTGGGGTGTTGATCAAGCGGGCTGCTTTGTCCTTGATGGTGTCAATCTTCTTGAGTGTTGTTGGAACTGCACTTGTCCGGGCAAGTGGAGAGAATTCCATCACACTCCTGACTTTGTACCTTGAGTTCAACAGTCAGCTGAAAAAAACAAGTTTAAATGTAATGTTGGACACATGTTTTAACTTATTGTCATTTGGATGGGAGAAATCCCCTGCAAATAGTGATATGTTCCTAAGTTGCAGAGAGGTGAAGTGCTGGGTACTGTTATCCACTGAAATGTTGGACTGGAATAAAGAGACTCGGAGTGACTCTGCCAGCAGAGATACATGATACCTACCGTGCTTAGTCACTGATATGACACATCTACTGATGAGAGAGGGGGATAAGTTTCTGCATGATCGCTCCATGCTGCACGCTGACTCAGCTGTGTATCCCCCCCGCCCCAGTGAATGATTGATGAGTAGTACTGCACGCTGCAGGCTGGGGGAGACTGAGGGATCTTTTCCACATGGCCCTCCAGTAATTATTTATGTTGTGTGGAAATTTTATTGAGCACCCAGTGGGGGAGGGGTGGCAAACACTTGGTGCTCCAGTTCAAATGTCTATTAACCCTTTCTACTACTCTGAGGTAAGCTCGTATAACCTTGTTGTCATCCTGATGTGAAAAGAAAGAACTTGGCATTTTTATAATACTTTTCATGAACTCAGCACATTCCAAAGCATTTTACAGACAACGCAATACCTTTTTGAAGTGCAGTCACTGTTGTGATGTAGGAACCACGGCAGTTAATGTGCGCACAGCAAGCTCCCAAAAACAGCAGCACAATCATGACAAAGATAATCTGTTTTTTGTGATGTTAATTGAGAGATAAACATTGACCAGGGAGAACTGCCTTGCTCTTCTTCACAATAGAGGCCATGGGTCCTTTTACAGTCACATGAAGGGGGCCTCAGTTTAACATCCTTCAGCACCTCCCAACAGTGCAGCAGTGGGAGTGTCAGCCTGGATCTTGTGCTCAAGTCTTTGGCATGGGTCTTAAACCCTGCAACGTCAGAGGTTAGAGTGCTACCTACTGAGCCACAGCTCACTCCTAGATTGTGAGTAGCACAATGGACCATTGAGCAGTTGCCTCCCCCCCACCTTTCTTTGCAGTTTTGCTGATTTCCTGCCCCCACTGTCCTTTTCTCTTCACATCACCTGAGCTGCTCACTGCTGGTGCAGGTCCACAATTGACAAGACCATTACCCAAATGTTGGTCACACACGTAGCTGGCTGTTCGTCCATGGGGGCGGGGGGGGCGGGGGGGGCTTGAGTTGTATGGTCATGCTTTGTAGACCATTTTCACTTTGTCTTTAAGTGGGAAAGTACTATTGAAAAATTGTGTAAAGT
Source organism: Cetorhinus maximus (assembly GCF_964194155.1). Classification (NCBI taxonomy): domain Eukaryota; kingdom Metazoa; phylum Chordata; class Chondrichthyes; order Lamniformes; family Cetorhinidae; genus Cetorhinus; species Cetorhinus maximus. Next base: position 19,537,244 of record NC_135887.1, on the reverse strand, counting down.
TGTCCATGGTAAGCACCATGACACTTGTGCAGAAGGTTAGGATGAAACTCTGATCTTTGACCATGTTTAGCTTAAAATGGATTGGAGGGTGGGGGAAGGACTGAAGGGTTAGAGGGCACGGCAAGGAAAAGAACCAATAGCAAGGGTCGTTTAAACCCACAGCTGCTCTTTTGCACTTCCTGGTGCCTGTCCACAGGATGGCCCTGGGAAGCCAGCTGTCTCAGTGGGAGTGTTAGATGAGACAGGAAGACCAGTGTGAAAGAGAGAGGACGACATGGAGAAGGTTAATACTGGATGGGTCCTAATCTCCCCCCCAGTGCCACAGCCAGTAACTGAAGCATTTGTGTGTAAACACTTCATTGCTGACTGCACATGGGGAAAGGCCTGTAGAAGGCAGCCATTGATTATCATTGACAGCCTCCTCTCCATCCCAGTCTCCAGTTCCCTGCCTCTGCTTCGAGAACATTGACAACTCGGTCTATGGACAAAGAGATTTTAATGGTCTCATTCCCATCCCACCCGCCTCCTTCACACTGAGTCACAACCTATTCTGGTATCCAACCCCCACCAGCTTTGCCCCGTCATCTTCTGAAGCCCTCACCTCACGCAAAGCAAGGACTGCACAAGTGACAGGCATGCACCCGACCTGGGCCTCACCCCCCAAGTGGCTAGTCTTGTAGGAACCTAGGCAGCGAGTATCTGCAGCTATTCAACTGTAACAGCCCTCACAGCTCAGCCCAATTTTGTCCTCACTTGCACTGCCAACTGTGGTTGGATATATTCCTGGCAGTGTGGTCAGATGACTTCCTGTCTCCAAGCACCCTGCCCCTGCACTCCTGACACTGGCCACCCAACACATCCATCCTTGCGATGTCCTGCCCTTCCATGGCCAATTAGAAAGCAGACGGAATCTTCAACACCTGATTAGATGATCATTGACTGTCAGTCAAACAGCCTTTTCATCCCTGTATCTGTTTCTAATTCTCCGAAGATTTTTCTCCCCGAAGATTTTTCTCCCGGGTTTTGCTTATTTCAGTTGTCCTGGAAATGAATAAGAATATAAGAATTAGTCGCAGGAGTAGGCCATTCGGCCCCTTGAGCTTGCACTGCCATTCAACAAGATCATGGCTGATCTGATTGTGGCCTTAACTCCACTTTCCTGCTTGTTCCCCATAATCCTTGACTCCTTAAAAATCTGTCAACTTGACCTTGAACATATTCAATGATCCAGCCTCCACTGCTCGCTGGGATAGAGAATTCCAAAGATTAAAGGCCCTCTGAGAGAAGAAATTCCTCCTTATCTCCATCTTAAATGGGAGATCCCTTATTCTGAAACTGTGTCCCCTAGTTATAGATTCCCCCACAAGGGGAAACATTCTCCCACATCCACCCTGTCAAGCCCCCTTGGAATCTTTTATGTTCCAATAAGATCACCTCTCATTCTTCTAAACTCCAATGAGTACAGGCCCAACCTGCTCAACCTTTCCTCATAAGACAACTCGTTCATCCTAGGAATCAGCCTGTTGAACGTTCTCTGAACAGTTTCCAATGTAAGTATATCCCTCCTTAAGTAAGGACACCAAAACTGTACACAGTACTTCAGATATGGTCTCACCAATGTCCTGTATAATTGTAGCAAGACTTCCTTTCTTTTATACTCCATTCCCCCTTGCAATAAAGGCCAACATTCCATTTACCTTCCTAATTACTTGTACCTGCATGCTAACCTTTTGTGGTTCATGTACGAGGACACTCAGATCCCTCTGTACTGCAGCATTCTGCAGTCTCTCCGTTTAAATCCTAATTCCTGGAGACTCGAAGGCAATCTTAAATACAGTGAACCAACCAAAAACTATGGGGACATGGTTCAACCTAGTAAAAAGATAACTTTAATAGCGGAAGCAGATTCAATAAGAAGTTTTCAAAAAAGGAATTGGATAAAAAGCTGAAGACGATTTCTGTGATGAAAGAGCAGGGAAATGGGTACTGGTTGGGTAGCTTTTTCAAAGAGGTATTTTTTTTTCATATTTGTTCATGGGATGTGGGCATCGTTGGTTAGGCCAGCATTTATTGCCCATTCCTAATTACCCTTGAGAAGGTGGTGGTGAGCTGCCTTCTTGAACTGCTGCAGTCCATGTGGTGTAGGTACATCCACAGTGCTGTTAGGAAGGGAGTTCCAGGATTTTGACCCAGCAACACTGAAGGAACGGCGATATATTTCCAAGTCAGGATAGTGAGTGGCTTGGAGGAGAACTTCCAGGTGGTGGTCTCCTTGTGTATCTGCTGCCCTTGTCCTTCTAACTGTAGCAGTCGTGTGTTTGGAAGGTATTGTCTGAGGAGTCTTGGTGAGTTGCTGCAGTGCATCTTGTAGATGGTACACACTGCTGGCACTGTTCGTTGGTGGTGGAGGGAGTGAATATTTGTGGATGGAGTGCCAATCAAGTGGGCTGCTTTATCCTGGATGGTGTGGAATTTCTTGAGTGCTGTTGGAGCTGCACTCACCCAGGCAAGTGGAGAGTATTCCATCACACTCCTGACTTGAGCCTTTAGATGATAACAGCCTTTGGGGAGTCAGGAAGTGAGTTACTCACCACAGGATTCCTAGCCTCTGACCTACTCTTGTAGCCACAGTACTTACATGGCTAGTCCGGTTCAGTTTCTGGTCAACGGTAACCCCCAGGATGTTGCTAGTGGGGGATTCAGTGATGGTAATGCTATTGAACGTCAAGGGGTGATGGTTGGATTCTCTCTTGTTGTAGATGGTCATTACCTGGCACTTGTGTGGTGTGAATGTTACTTGTCACTTGTCAGCCCAAACCTGGATATTGTCCAGGTCTTGCTGCATTTGGACATGGACTGCTTCAGTATCTGAGGAGTTGCAAATGGTGCTGAACGTTGTGCAATCATCAGCAAACATCACCACTCTGACCTTATGATGGAAGAAAGGTCATTGATGAAGCAGCTGAAGATATTTGGACCTAGGTCACAGCATGATGGTCTGAATGGCCTCCTTCTGTACTCTATCAATCTAAAATTCTATGATTAATAGCAGGAGATTCATCCTTGCAGAGAATGATCAACACCTAGAATTGACTTCTCGAATAGCAGAACCTCATAATTAAAGCAACATGTGGTTGGCTGCTAGGACCTTTGGATGAATGAGTTAAGATGGGCTGAATGGCCTTCCTAACAACTGCAATCTTGTGATATCTTAAAGCAGGTAGCCATTCCCTCAATGTCTAATTGTTATCGGAGCAGCGCAATATGCGATTGGGTATTAGTATGAATTTGCTTCTGCAGTTGGAAGTCTGTCTTTGATTGTGATGCTTATTTTTCCTCTGTTCAATGTGGGAGAGGGTTGAATGGATTGACCTTTGTGTTATTACAGAGTTTGACTCGACAAGGCTGTCCCGAATGGTGTTCACCAAACTCCATGAGGTCTGCTGCAGCTGGGTGAAAGACTTGCCACTGACACGAAGAACGCACCCCTATTTTGAAACGTCCATTCATGCCATCAAAAACATGCGGAGGAAGATGGAGGACAAGCACGTCTGTCTGCCAGACTTCAATACTCTCTTTAATCTGGAGGTACATGAAAGCTGCAGGCCTGAATGAATGTTGTAGGCCACAAAGGAGCACCCTAGGCCTCAGTGGAGCTCCATAGGCCCCAGTAGAGCACCCTAGGCCTCAATGGAGTTCCATAGGCCCCAGTAGAGCACCCTAGGCCTCAATGGAGTTCCATAGGCCCCAGTAAACCCTAGGCCTCAATGGAGCTCCAGAGGCTTCAACGGAGCATGCTGGGCCCCTTGTGGAGCACCCTAGGCCTCAATGGAGCTCCATAGGCCCCAGATGAGTACCCTAGGCCTCAGATAACCATAAAGTATAGAAGAATTTTCCATTATTCAACATGGTTGAAGTTCCTTTACTTCCCATTTATCTGGAAACTTTGAAAGATGACAACATACTGACGCAGATACTTTATATGGAGCTCTAAAGATCCCAGATTCCTCTCATGCCCCCAACAACCCCGGGCCCCATGAAGTGCTAAACTCATGTGCATTTCAATGTTTTTTTTTCACTACTTTTGCTCCAACTCTTTTTCCCCCTCTCTCCCGAAGACAAGGATTCCCGTTGAGATCCTACTCCAAGGGCAGTGGCAGCCCTTGGGTCCCTTTTCCAACTGCCCCATTCTTCCTGTGTGAGCCTGGACGATGGGTATTAGTGGGATATTTGACTGCAGGGTGCATCACAGATAAAGCCGATTCTGTTCTTCCCCGACAGTTGACAGTGTCCAGACTGGATGACTGGAAACCAAGGCCAGAACATGGGCTTTCCTTGTCTGGGAAGGCTCAGTATCACACTACATGGTGTATGACTCCACTGAGTCCTCAACTCAGCTCCATCCTCTACTTGCTGTTGTTCTTGTTGTTGATTAACTGGCTGTTCAATACCTGCTCCTGTGCCTGCAAACCAGAACTACAGAGAAATCCACGTGGGTAGAGTTTCCATTTGCCAACTCTCGGCCCATTGAAACTCAACCCAACAACAACTAGATATATATTATATACCCGCTGAAAGAGCACTTAAGTGCAGATTGGCACAGCCAGGAGTTAGAAAGACTTGCATTTATATAGCACCCTTCATGACCCTAGGACATCCCAAGGGGCTTCACAGCCTGTGAAGTACTTTTAGAAATCTTGTCACCGTTGTAATGTAGAAACTGCTGCAGCCAATATGCGCACAGCAAGCTCCCACAAACTGCTTTCAGTAAATGACCAGATAATCTGTTTCAGTGATGTTATTTCAGGGATAAATATTGACCAGGACAGTAGGGACAGCCTCAGTCACCACCACCCCCACCCCCCAACTCCCCCTCTCACTGCCGTTCTTTGGAATAGTGGCTATGGGATCTTTTACATCCACCTGAGAGAGTTGGTTTAACATCTCATCTGAAAGATGGTGCAGCACTCCTTCAGTACTGTGCTGCAAGTGTCAACCTGGGTCATGTGTTCAAGTCTGCAGTGTGGAAGCTGAACTCACGGCCGCTTGTCTCAAAGGCTGATCCATGGCTGACACTGTCATCCCTTCGTCACTACCCCTTTATTCAGACGGCAATTCAGAACAGAATGTGACCCAGATAAGAAGCAGGGAACTCTGCTAATTTGTACTGTATAAAGATCTGACAGGAACAGCTGTCATGGGCAGAATGTTTTGATGCAAAGCATCCTCCTCCATCAGTCTCGCTAACTAAACTAGGACTATTATCAACCAAAAGTTGTGAGTGGAACATCAGGCATGAGTGTGGGGCGAGTGGGGAGGCAAAGATATAGGGAGGGAAGTTGGGGGGAGGGGAGAACGAAAGGGACGTGGTGGACAAAGCTGAGGGGATGAGTGACAACAATGGTGGTGGGGAGGCAGGAAGGGAAGTAGAGGTAAGGGAGCAATTGGAGGCAAGGGAGGGAGTAAAGGGGTAGAGGAAAAGCAAGGGGAAAGGAGGAATATGTGGGGGTGAGTGGAACTGGTTATGGGTGGAGGTGGGGGGAGTGCAGAATGTGCCTAACAGGAGGAGGAAGGAGTGGAGGTGATGGGGGAGGCAAGGAGAAAGCTGATCAGCATGAGGGGAGGACTGGGATGGTGAGAGAAGAAGTGATGGCCAGGAGGAGGAGCAGGGTGCTGAGAGGGAGGTGAGAGGCAAGGGAGAGTGGTGGTGAGGAGGGGGGAGGTGAGGAGGGAAGGAAGGAGGGAGAGAAAGATCCTGGTAGCCAGAGACCATGTTGGACTGTGCAGAGTAAGGGCCTCACCAACAGCCACATATGGTGACCAACTAGTGCTGTCTGTTTTCTGGCATCTCCTCAAAAGGCTGGAGTACTAGTGACTGAGTCCCACTGGCTCATTGCCTCCTCCCTCAGGCTCCTTGCAGTCTCTGTAACTCTGACCAGTTACTCTGCCGTCACTCCCTCTGGAACACCCAGGGCTCTCGTGCTCTGCGAACTCTTGTGTCTGTCTTCCCATTCCTTCTGCAGCTGTTCATTCCACCATTCCGAAACTTACTCCTTCTCCCTTCTCATTGGCTCGTCCACCCTTTGGGAAAGCACGTCATTGGCTGTAAAGTGCTTTGGGGCATCAGGTGGCTGTGAAAGGCGCCATATAAATGCACATCTTTCCTTTTTAAAGTTCCAGATTACTCCTCTTCAAACACAGGTCCAACGGCCTTCTCTTCTTATCTGCTCCCATCCCCTTTCAGATCTCAACAACCCTCTGTGTGAAGAAATTTCCCCTTTAGTAGCCAATTGTTTTAATCATATGACCTCAGGTTACCAAACTTACTGTTGTTTGTGGAATCTTGCTGTGCACAAATTGCCGTGTTTCCTACATTACATGAGACCCCCACTTGGAAAAGGGAAAGCATCTCGTTGGCTGTAAATTGTTTTGTGACGTCCGGAGATCAGGACAGGTGCTTTAGAAATGCAAGATCCTTCTCTCCCTTTCCGGAACTTTCCTCTCTTCTCCCGCCAGGATCAAGAGGAGCAGTCGTTTTTCGCCGTATTTGACGGACACGGGGGGGTGGACGCCGCAATCTATGCCTCTATCCATCTCCACGTGAACCTCGTCCGACAGGAGATCTTCCAGCACGATCCCGCCGAGGCCCTGTGTCGGGCCTTTCGCCTCACAGACGAGCGGTTCATTCAGAAGGCTGCCAGAGAGGTTCGTGACCAACTCCCGGGGGAAACCCCCTACCGAGCGCTAGGCTTTGGGTTTAGCTGTGGGACTGAGGGGCCCTGGACGTTGCCGAGCGCTGGAAAATGGGATTAGAATAGATGGGTGCTTGATGGCTGGCACGGACACGATGGGCCGAAGGGCCTGACTTTCACTCACCCAACCTCCCCACCAGCCCTTCTGGGGGGCTGCATTCCAGATCTTAACAACCCTCTTGAGTGAAGGACTTTCTCCTCATTTCCCCTCTAGTTCTTTTGCCACTTAGTTTAAGTCTCAGGTTAGCGACCTACAGTCGAAACAGTTTTTCCCTATTTTCTCGACTGAAACCCTGCTTACTTTTCAATAACTTGTTCATTTTCCCCATGACCGTCTCTGCTGTAGGGTGAACCACACCCAGTTTCTTCAATCTCTTTACATTAGTGAAGTCCCTACAGTTTGCACTGTCCTTTAATTCTGGTGCAAAAGTAGGTTTTTAAAAAATTTAATTCACAGGATATAGGTGTCGCTGTCTAGGTCAGCATTTATTGCCCCATCCCTAATTGCCCTTGGGAAGGTGGTGGTGAGCTGCCTTCTTGAACCGCTGCAGTCCATGTGGTGTAGGTACACCCACAGTGCTGTTAGGAAGGGAGTTCCAGAATTTTGACCCAGTGACAGTGAAGGAACGGCGATATATTTCCAAGTCAGGATGGTGAGTGGCTTGGAGGGGAACTTCCAGGTTGGTGGTGTTCCCATGCATCTGCTGCCCTTGTCCTTCTAGATGGTAGAGGTTACGGGTTTGGAAGGTGCTGTTGAAGAAGGTGCAGGTAGCAAGTTGAGAACTCTTTACGTCCACCAGGGGTTTCCATTAGGAGAGGGGGAAATTCCTCCTCTCTCTCTGTGCCCCAGCTTCAGTTTTCCTCAGTCTGTTTCATTCTGCTAGCCACCCCTGGGATACCAGCAGAATGAGGTAAGAAAGGGCAGGAGAGTGAGACTAGCTGGTTGGCTCTTTTAAAGAGCCGGCATAAACTGGATGGGTCGAATGGCCTCTTGCTGTCCTGTATTATTCTATGCAGAGCACAACAAGGCAATAACAAATTTCGGAGGGAGTTGGTTGGGTTGGGGGGCGGGGGGTGGGGGGGGGGGAGGGGGGGGGGCGAGGGGCAAGACTGCCTATAGTTACCTCTATTTGCTGTTTGCTGTGGGAGTTAGGGAGAAGCTCAGATCTCTCCCCACAGGGAGATCTGGGGCAGGGGTTTAAATAAAGGACAGATACAAATATGCCTCCTTCTCATTCCATTGTTCTTAGAACCTGCGATGTGGAACAACTGGTGTTGTGACCTTTCTGCGTGGGAACATGCTACACGTGGCCTGGCTGGGTGACTCCCAGGTGATGTTGGTGCGAAAGGGCCAGGCAGTGGAACTGATGAAACCTCACAAACCTGACAGAGAGGTAAACTGCTCAACAGTGTCAAAGTGTTGGTCATTTCATTTTTGTGCAGGGTCCTGATGTGGCTCATTGGGTAGCACTCGAGTGGGGAGGCGCTGGGTTGGAGTCCCACCCCCAAGAGACTTGAGGCTATAATCCTAGCTGTCACACCAGTGCAGTACCGAGGGAGTGCTGCACTGCTGGAGTAGCCGTCTTTCAGATGAGAAGTTAAACTGAGGCCCCGTCTGCCCTCTCAGCTGGGTGTAAAAGGCCCTATGGCCACTTCTTTGAAGGAAAGCAGTGGTTTTACCCCCGCTGTCCTGGTCAACAGATGCTGAAAATCGTGTTACCCTGAAAGGAGGCTAGACTCAAAAAGGATTGATGTTATTGGGCTTGCAGTTCTATTGAGACTGTAAACTCAGTGTTTACACCATAACACAGGAGAGGACAGCAGTGACGGGAATTCCTGCCACACAAGATCATAAGAATTAGGAGCAGGAGTAGGCCATTCGGCCCATTGAGCCTGCTCCACCATTCAATAAGATCATGGCTGATCTGGTTGTGGTCTTAACAGCATTTTCCTGCATGGCTCCCATGGCCCTTGACTCATTTATCAATCAAAATACTGTCTAACTCAGCACCTTGGATAAACTCAATAACCCAGCCTCCACTGCTCTCTGGGGAAGAGAATTCCAAAGACCAGCAACCTTTTGAGAGGAGAAATTCCTGCTCATCTCTGCCTTAAATGGGAGACCCCTTATTTTGAAACTGTGCCCCCTAATTCTAGGTTCTCCATGAGGGGAAACATCCTCTCAGCTTCTACCCTGTCAAGCCCGCTCAGAATCTTGTATGTTTCAATAAGATCACCTCTCATTCTTCTAAACTCCAATGAGGCCCAACCTGCTCAACTTTTCCTTAGCCCTCATCCCAGGAATCAGCCCAGTGAACCTTCTCTGAACTGCTTCCAATGCAAGTATATCCCTCCTTAAGTAAGGAGACCAAAACTGAAATCTCACCAATGTGACCTGAACATTTGCCTTGCATGCCTATCCCTACTACCTTCAAGCAGTCTAACATGTTTTTATTTCAATTGTTTTATTCCAGTTTGAGTTGCCAAGGTTTTGGACTACATGGGCCAATTTTTGACTCTGGAAATTTCTAGAACATGAGGTGTCAAGACCAGGTGAAGTCTTGAGTTGGAGTAGGGTTAACGCGCAGGGAATTGGACCAGGACACTGAGATATAATTCACTCCTTATTTGAAGTTATATCCCTTGCCTTTACTTTATATCTGTTATAAATTCCTATTTGCCCATTTATAATGATCATTCCCTATGTAAACTTGTCACACTGTAATTATATCCTCCTCCCAGAGGCGGAGTTGCTGGTGGGAGGGTATAACAACAACTCATCATATTTACATGACGGTTCCCATTTATAAATGGAGAGATAGGAAACTGTAGCCAAAAGAATTGCGTCAGGAAGTGCATTGTTCAGTAAGATTTTTAATACTTTATGGAGGTTAAAAACTGAACACAAGAAATCTTAATTTTGAAATAGAAGATAGTCTGTTTTCTCTTATTTTTGGTTCTGGCGATATGGAATTTTCGATGCCCAGAAAGATATAATGAGGTGAATACCTTAGTGCGCTCCTTAATTTTCACCCAGGTGTTACCCAGCGTCCATGCAGGAACAACTCCAGTTGAAAGGCAAACACTCGCTTAAACTTCCCACCATGACTGGATTAAACTGCTTAACCAAATGTCTTTGCCAGGTTGATCCGCTTTGCCGACTTGTTCTTCCTTTTTGCTCCCTCAGGATGAGAAGCAACGGATCGAGGCGCTCGGAGGCTGTGTGGTGTGGTTCGGGGCTTGGCGAGTTAATGGAAGCCTTTCTGTCTCCAGAGCCATCGGTGAGGTTTTTAATCAGGAAACTGGCTCCGTGTCTTTACTGCTTTTTCCTATTATCCATCCAGATGCCACAGTGCCTGGACTCTTATTACATTGAATCTACAGCACAGAATCAGGCCATTCAGCCCATTTGGTCCATGCCAGTGTTTATGCTCCACACACATCTTCTCTCACCCAATGTTATCTCACCCCATCGACATATCCTCCTATTCCTTTGTCCCTCGTGTTTATCCAGCTTCCCCTTGAATGCATCTATGCTATTGGCCTGAACTACTCCCCGTGGTAGAGTTCCACATTTCTCACCACTCTCTGGGTGAAGAAGTTTCTCCTGAATTCCCTATTGGATGTATTAGTGACTGTCTTGTACTTATGGCTCTTGGTTCTGGCCTCAACCACATGGGAACATTTTCTGTGGGTGCACTCTATCAAATTCCTTCATAATCTTAAAGACCTCTATCAGATCACTGAGCCTTCGAGAGAAAGGAGCCCGTTCAACCTTCCCTGATAGGTTTAACCTCTTAGAATTCCTGTCATCCTTGTAAATCTTCTTTGCACTTCCTCCAGTGCTTCTATATCCTTTTTATCAATACGGAGATCAGAACTGTTCACAGTGCTCTGTGTGACTCAGTAACAGAGTTGGTGGACCATTCATCGGGTGCTTCCTCCTGACTCTGCCTGGTAATTTTCCAGTTTGTGCAGTTTAGTTCAGCGCTGTCCGGTGAGGATTCCCTGACTTTAATTTAAAGCAGGAAATCTGTCAGTCTACTCACGTCGGATTCCCGTGCCTGATTCTGATGAGGGTGACAAGGCGTTAAAACACGGACGGTGGCTGTTATCCTGATTGTGAACACCTTATCTCCAAACCCTGCAGAGTGGGACAGTGTGCTTTATCAGCCGAAGCATGCTCGAAACGTAAAATCTGTTTTTTAATGAACTTGTGATCAATTAGTATCAGCCCTGTCACTCAGTCTGAAAGTTTGTGGATTTGAGCCCCACTCCAAAGACTTGAGCCTCATAATTTCAGTCCAGTGCTCTCCGTGCAGTACTGAGGGAGTCCAGCGCTGTTGGAGGTGCCGTTTTTCAAATAAGACATTAAACCAAGATAAAATATCCCACTGCATTAATGGAGGATGAGCAGCAGAGTTCTCCCTGGTGTCCTGGTCAATTTCTATCCCTCAAACATCACCAAAAGAAATCAGATATCAGGTCATTGTCACATTCCTTTTGTGGGAGCTTGCTGTGCACAACTTGGCTGCTGCTTTTCCCTTCATTGCAAGTTCAAAAAAAGGACTTAATTGGCTGTAAAGCACTCTGAAACAACCCGAGATTGTGAAAGGTGGCTGTGTGTGTGTATATATATATAGCAAAGCTCTTTTTACCTCTGCCACTGTGGTAAGTGTGTGTGTATGCTGTTTCCCACTGCTTGCTTTTGAGTAGAATGGGCCAATATTCACCGGAGTTTTGAAGAATGAGACCTCACATTGAAACCTGAGAGATCCTGGGAGGGCTCGAGAGGGTAGCTGCCGAGAGGCTGATTCCCCTGGCTGGATAGTTTAAACCTGGGGTGGCTGGGGGTTATGGGGGGTGCACAGAGTCTCAGAATAAGGGGTCGGTCATTTAGGACTGAGATGAGGAGAAATTTCTTCACTCCGAGGGTTGTAGATGAATCTTCAAAATCATCAACCCCCGAGAGCTGTGGATCAGTCACTCCGGACAGAAATCAGACTGCCTATTTCCACCTCGGCAACATCGTCCAACTTTGCCTGATAGGATGGCATTACCGAGGTGGAATTAGGTGGTCTTAGAGATGGAGAGAAAAATTGGTGGGAAGCTCATCTTGGGGCCAATATTCCAGACGGAAATCGATAGATTCTCGGATACTAAAGGAATCAACAACTTATATTAATAAAGTGACTTTAACGGAATGAAAATCCCAAGGTGCTTCACAGGAGCATTACAAAACAAAATCTGACACCAAGCCACATAAAGAGATGTTAGGACAGATGATCAAACGCTTGGCCAGAGAGATAGGTTTTAAGGAGTGTCCTAAAGGAGGGAAGCGAGGTAGAGAGGCGAAGAGATGTAGTAAGGGTATTCAGGAGCTTGGGGCCTAGACAACTGAAGGCACGGCCACCAATGATGGAGCCATTAAAATTGGGGACGCACAAGAAGCCGAAGTTAGAGGAGCACAGATATCTCGGAAGGTTGAGGGGCTGGAGGAGATTACAGAGATAGGGAGGGGGAGGTCATGGAAGGATTTGTAAATCAGGATGAGAATTTGCTTTACCAGCAGCCAATGTAAGTCAGCGAGCACAGAGGGGGATAGGGGAATGGGGCTTGCTGTGGGTTTTTGGATGACTTCCAGCTTACAGAGGGTGGAATGCGGGATACCAGCCAGGGATGCATTGGAATAGTCGAGTCTAGAGGGAACAAAGGCATGGATGAAGATTTCAGCAGTGGATGAGCTGAGACGGGGTGAAGTCAGATGATGTTGCCGAGGTGGGAATGGGCAGTCTTAGTTTTGGAGTGAAAGAGGTCGGAAGCTCATCTTGGGGTCAAATGCGACACCAAGGTTACGCACAGAATGGCTTAATCTCAGATTATTGCCAGGGAGAGGGATGGAGTTGATAGCTAGGGATTGGAGTTTGAACAGGAATTGAAAACAATGGCTTCCCAATGTTTAATTGGTGGAAACTTCTGTTCATCCAGTACTGGATGTCGAGGAATTGAGGGATTATGGGATAGTCCGGGAAGCTGAAGTTGAGGTAGAAGATCAGCCATGGTCTTATAGGTTGGCGGAGCAGACTCGTGGCCAACTCCTGCTCCTATGCCTATTTATCCTGTCACTGCGAGGGAAAGGGTCAGAAATGTAAACATTTTCTTTCTAGCTTCTGTGTGTTTAACTGCATCGTTCTTCAATTCTCCCAGGGGATGCTGAACACAAGCCGTACATCTGTGGTGAGGCAGACAGTGACTCCACCCTGTTGGACGGGACCGAGGACTACCTCATCCTGGCTTGTGACGGCTTCTATGACACCATGGAGCCTGAGGAGGCGGTCAAGGTGGTGGCCGATCATCTGAAGGAGAACAATGGCGACAGCAGCATGGTGGCCCACAAGCTGGTGGCCTCGGCCAGGGATGCCGGCTCCAGCGACAACATCACTGTCATCGTGGTCTTCCTGCGTGACCTGAGCGCCACGGCGGAAGATGAGGATGAGGCCAATGGCGACTCCAAATGGACAGGCAACTCGTTTGACGGTGCCCAGGGAGACGGTGGGGATGACAAGGAGAACCGAGGGAACTACCAGGGCCCCCGACCGCAGCACCAATTTGGAACTGCCTCGGAGTTGGCTCAAGATACGCGAGAAGACTCGCTCACAGACAGAACTAGCCTAACTTTAGGCCCGCAGGTTGTTGTTCTCCCGTCAGTAGCCAGTGCCAAGGAATTACCTCTGACACAGTGGAGACCCAAGGGGTCTGAAGTGTCCTGCGTGGAACCAGCATGTTCAACCCTGTGGGAACGCAGGGACTTTGCGCCAGACAAGGCCTGGCATCGGAAGCCTCCGCTCGTAGATCGGTTAAGAAGGCAGGGCCGGGTGGATAGGCTGGCTCCCCGCTATTCCGGGACCCAGCGAGACTCCTGGGGTGCCAGTAAGGCCTCCTGCATGGAGAGGCAGCAAGGACAGTGGTCAGCTGCGCAACCAGAGCACCGCGCACTGCTCCTCACTCAAAGGGCTGGCAGCAAAATCGCAAGGAATCGCAAAGAGTCAACATACCAGCCACCGCGGCAGAGAAAAGTGGGTGGTATATGCCGCTCAGGGGGCTTGGCTCCCTACAGTTGGCATGGGCAAATGCCAATGAGTTTACGTGGCTTCTGTCTACTTCAGCAGCAGTAACACTTTCACGTAGAGTTCCCCCCACCCCCACACCTTACTAGACTGGAGTTCTCAACACAAAGCTCCCATCTACCTTGACAATCCTCACCTCACTAGCTTATGAATAAATCAATTAAATAGTTATGTTATCTTATATTCTGGCCTAGGCAGAGTAGCTGAAGCCTGTAACAGTAAGCCATGCCGCCTAGGAAAGATGATATCTTAATTGGTTTTTGTAGACTGAGCTGCCTTCACTAGGTTTGCCTCTAAAGATACCACTCAACTGCATTGAACCCCCTATAGCTCCCAGGGCTGGCGTGACTGGATAGCCAGGTTTGGAGGTGGTGGGAGGAAAGATTTATCCAGTATCCTGATCTACTAGTCCGACACAAACATGTATTGCAGTATCCGATCTGCCTTCATGGTCAAGAAGCTCCCTTTTCACTTCGGAGGGACATCATTTTAAAAAAAAATCAAATTCATAAGCATCGCTGGTAGTGCTGGTCATTTATTGCTCATCCCCCAGTTGCACCCGGAAGGTGGAGGTGAGGTCTCTTGGTCACTAGTAGTGGTTTCAAGGCAACTGAGTGTTTTTCCTGGCCACTTCAGAGGACAGTCGAGAGCCAACCTCATTGGAATTGGTCTGGAGTCACTTGCAGGCCAGACCGGCTAAGGATGGCAGATTTCCTTCCCTAAAGGACATCAGTGAACCAGTTTAGTATTTACAACCATACAACAGCTGTGTGGGCACTTCGATTTTTATTTCCTGAACTGAATTCAAATTCTCAAATTCCCCATGGTACAGTTTGAACTCATACTTCCTCAATTTATTAGTCTATGGTTCTGGATTACTAGTTTGGTAACCGATTACTAGTAACCAATACACCAGCATAGTGCTCCCTCGGTCTGATATAACACCACCCTGCTCCCTCCTGCTGCCCAACCTCGCCTAGCCTCTCCATAGTTGGGCTGTCCCCAGCAGGTCTGGTGGATGACTCTCCCCCTCCCCCCACCCTGCACACACACCCTACTCTCCCCTTCCCAGAACTGAGTGGTGGCCTAGATATTACAGCCTGGGGAGATTTGTCCTCTCGTCCTGTGGAGAGATGCCTGATGTGGGCTTAGATTTACCCTCAGTCATACCGTGGGAGGGTTCAGTGCTGGGCTCAAACAAAACCCAGTCCAAGGGAAGCGATCCATCTGGGAGTGGCAAGGGGAAGTGGGAAGAATAAATGTGTGAAAGTAAATATCTCTCAGTTTACAGAACTCATTAAACTGCAGTAACTGTGACTTCACTGATAATCAGTAGTTAAAAGTGTGTGTGTCTCTGGCTGTAGAATTCATTCCAATCGAATCAAATCCGTGTGGCTAAGGCTCTCAAACTAATTATTCCTATACCTATAAAAGGCTTTTCTTAAACTAAAGGATCTTGTAATAGTTATACATTGAATAGTTGTCCTGGTATTATAAATGCCGTATAAATTAGTACTCATCAGGGCACGTCCCACCAAATAATGACAGTAGCAACCCATTCCCTGGTAGCTAGATAAAATTTATAAAATATTTCCTTCTCAACAAACTAAAGGTAATTCTGTAAGACATGTATGATGCGTTAGTAGTTTTTGGTCTGATTATATACCTGTACTGGTACCCGTGCAAGTCTGATTATGAAACTGGGCTGGTCCACTATACGTCTGCACTGGAACCTGTGCCACTGATAATAGGGACCTGACTGTATCGCTTCACCTATACAGGTAACCTGTAGCAATCCAGCCATTCACCTAGGCTAACACTGGTTTAATTGTACATCTATTTGGCGTTTCTGGTCTGATTGTAACCCATGACTGTATTGGTACCTCCAGCATCACGAAGGTAGATCTGTACAGGTGCCTGTAATGGTCTGACCCTACTAGTCTAACTGTGCACCTATGCTGGTGCCTCTAGCAGTCTGATTGCAAAGGTATCTGCACAGATACCAACTGTACACCATCAGCAGTTTGGCAGTACTGCTCTGACTGTACACCTGTACTGATGTCTGTAGTTGTATAGATACTGACTACAACTGTAGCAGTGCAACTGTACACCTGCACTGGTGCCTTTGGTTGTATAGGTACTGAATACAATTGTAGCAGTTTGACTGCTGGTTTTACACTTCAGAACAATTCTTGCTTTGTGACACGCGGTGTTTAACTGATTGCAGCTGGTGATAGCAAGTAGTCCTTAACTTGGTTTGAAGTCTCTGCTCTTATTTGCTTCTTGCTCAAGTAAGTAATGAACTTCTCTCTCCCCACCCCCCATTTCCCTCCACCAGTACTGGTATTTACATGTTCAGTATCTTGTAATTTTTAATGATGGTATTTCTGGTGATTATAATGTAAAAAATTATATATATATTATATATAAGGTCTTAAAAAACTTGAACATAAAAAGGTGACTACACTATTGTAATTATAACCTGTTTTAATGCTGTTTAGTCTGTGTACATTTTGCGTTCAATGTAATATCTGTTGTGTATTGGAAATGGTGGAGCCCTTTGTATTATTATAAGCAAAGTTGATAAGCCTTTAATTAATGATTAAAGGGACTGGACCAGTTTGACGAGCCCTTATTTACTCATTGGGCTATCAGATTGTTGGGCAGGGGAGACTGATTTCTGGTGATGTGCTGTCTGAATGTTTTTCATTTGACGTTGCGACAGAACAGAGACACGTGTATCGGCTGTTCCTTCATTGGCGCTGGGTCCAAATCCTGCAACTTCCCACCTAAAAGTACTAGGGGAAGCACCTTCACTGTGCAGATTGCAACGATTCAAGACAGTAGCTCACCACCACCACCTTTCCAATGGGCAATAAATACCGACAATGGTAGCGACGCCCACATTCAGAGAATGAATTTTAAGAAAAACACTTTTCTCCTCAAAGTGGCATTTCCAGTTCCCAGACCAAGTGCTCAATCTTCCCAAGATATTCTCCTGAGGCTAATCTGTTGTGGAAGCCATCACAGCAGGCTGGCCTTAGCCACCACTGGAAAGTTTACTGTAGGTTTGCCGGTGGATGCACGAGGGCACCTGTCAGAAGTTGGAATCAGGAAATTGCACCCAAAATGCACTTGAAATTGCACTGATCAGGTTAAATATTCCGCTAAAAATCCTCTCCATAATCACAAACGTACAATCTGCCATGAAACATCACAATTTTGGGCAGCATAATAGAACTTACACTGTTTTCTAATGGAGAGAAACAATTACTTGAGATTGATAAACTGAGGCAGTTTTATTAACACAGCCAAATATAGGTTTGTTACTGGGAAAAAAAAGCATTAAGGTGTCCAGACCTGCACCTCTGGGTGACCCAAAAATAACTGAAAATGACTTAAAAAGAAACTGTACTGAAGCATTTAATAGCTTCATTGGTGTACACTAATCAGTTTCTTAGTAAATTAAATTTATTTAGGGAGGGAAGACAGTGGTAATGTCACTGGACTAGTAACCTGGAGGCCCAGGTTAATGCTCTGGGCACACGGGTTCAAATCCCATGAATTTAAATTCGATTAATAAAAAAAATCTGGAATTGAAAGCTAGTCTCAGTAATGGTGACCATGAAACTATGGTCGATTGTCAGAAAAACTCATCTGATTTACTGAAGCCCTTTAGGGAAGAAAATCTGCCATCCTTATCTGGTCTGGCCTACGTGCAATGTAATTGACTCTTAGCTAAGTGGCTAAGTTTGGAAAGGACTTTTAAAAACATGCTAACCATGGGACTTGTGGGCTTAAAAAAAAAAGCAATTTAAAGAGCCTTCCTGGCATTCAAATAAACCTGCCAGCACTCGCAGTCCAACCTCCCGTGTAAGGTAAAGTCGGCTGGTGCCAGTGGAACTCTGCATGATTCACCTCCCTCAGTTTAAAAAAAATCGTGGAGATTTGAAACTGAATCAGCTGGCCATCTGTTCTCCGATGTGAATGCACACAGTAACTTGCACAAACTTAAAATGTGAAATGAACAAAAGGAAGAAAGAATAAGAGGTAATGATTACGGATAACTTTCAATGGCTTTTAAATGGAACCAACTGTCCACTACATGGTTACTTTCAATCTAAACCGTCAGGTAGGAGATCGACCCCACATAATTTCACTCCATTAAATTATATATAATGACATTCAATAGCTCTTCTGCTTTGAGTACCTGTGAGTCATCACAGTAGGGTGACTCACACCAGGCTTTGGAGAGATGATTCTAGACTGCAGCATGAGATTTAAAATTTTTTTTTTTTTACAGAACTGGTATCAATTTCTTGGAAATAATTACTTGAGTAGTTTGGTGGTGTCAGCAGTTCCTATACTGCAGGGGACAGTTACCCTCCATAGGGATGGAGGGGCAGGCAAAAAAAGGGAAACCCATGATCAAGTCACTGTGTGAACTCAGATGGATTAACATTTTCATATAGATATATTCACTGCTCAGAGCCACACTGCAAACCCATGTTTTAATGATTCATTCGCAGTATGGAAGTGGCACTTCTGAGTCAGAGGTATTTGAGTCTCAATCAAAAATGTAGCCTTTTATTATTTATCAAACAGATTCAGCAATATTTGTCCTTTTGGTATTGTGCATTGGAACTCAGAGGGCAATAGGAAAGATGCTGAATATAAAATAATAAATAGGTATGTATCTGAGAGAGAGAAAGAGAGACACAGACAGACAAAAAGGCAGATAGAAAGAGACAGGGAGGGACTAACAGACAAGAGATCAGAGAAACAGACAGACAGACCAACTAACAGAGCTAGAGACAGACAGATGTAGATAGACATACAGACAAACAGCCTGATACAATGACATAGACAGACCATCAAATACAGACAGAGAGGTGGGCAGACAGAGAAAGCAAATGAATATGACCCACTAAAGTTATGCAGAAACAAATTTAAAAAATAACTTCCACCAGTCCCCAGCAAGCAACCATTAATTCTTTCAGAATATTGGTGTTATCCAGTAATACAATATGCCAATGATGTAAAAAAAGGTAAAATTAATGTAATATTTTTCAAATGATGGTGATGGTGTGACTTCCTCATGAACTTCAATACTGCATATCCCCCCTCAAAATGCTAGAAACGGTCAGAGCAGCTGAGTTGGGTTACTTGCAAAAGCAGGGCACAGATTCCATTGGCCCAATCTGGTGTCTGAGCACAAGTATTCCTACTTTATACTTTTTTCTCCCGTCGCCAAACGGTTCATCCTTGGTATCAGAACAGACCTGTGTCAGTGGTGTTGAGTTGGCAGCTATGACCAGCAAGTCACAGGTTGGACAGCTGCAATTCTTCTTGACCTTTTACTGAGGAGGAATAAATCAGTCTCTGATTTACAAATTTCTCCACATCACAGATGTGAATCCATATTCTCCATAGTAAAGCAGCTGCCCACTGTAGTGCCTTGTAAAGTGTCATGGCCCAGGGCCACAGTTAGTTTAAAGAAAAATCCTGTATTTAAACAGTATTGTTTACCATATCAGGTTGCCCCCAAAATACTTTTCAATGAAGTACTTTTGAACCATATTATTGCAATGCAGGAAATCCAGCAACTAATCTGTACACAGCAAGGTCCCACAAACAGCAACATGATAATGACCACATAATGTTATTTTTTTTAGTGACGTTGGTTGAGGGATAAATAGTGGGTCAAGACGCCAGGGAGAATTACTCTGTTCATCTTCAAAATAGCACCAAGGGATCTTTTCAGCTCACCTGAGGGGACAATCAGTTTCTGTTTAACATTTCATTCAAAATACAGCACCACTGCCAGTGCAGCTCTCCCTCAGTACTGAACAGGGAGTGTCAGCACACATTTTATATTCATGTCTCTGGAATGGAACTTGAACCTACACCCTTATGACTTAAAATAGTTGAATGCTACCCCACTGAGCCACACCTGACACAGTAGGCTTCCACAGAACCTGGGTGGCTGCCACTCATCAAGTGCCAGGACTGAGAATGTTAGCACACTGCTTCGGCTGTAGCGAGCATCAGTTGAACTCTATCCTGTTCACAATTCCCAGCAGGTCTCATTCACTACAGATATGTTGCTCCTCCTCGGCCCAGGACAGCTGTTTGTCACCAGCCCACTGCTACCATGAGGGCAGCCGGAACACAGAGCCAAGATTGGAGTGTAATGGCTTTGTTACTTATTGGGCAGTGCATTTCACAGCAAGAAGGTAGGAACATGGATATAGGAAGCCATTTAGTCCTTTAAGTCTGTTCTGTCATTCAGTGGCTGATTTATGACTGAACTCCATATACCTGCTTTTGCCTTGTATCCTTAATAACTTTGATTAATAGAAATCTATCAGAAGATTTCACACCATAGAAATACATTTCAATCTTAAAGCAAGATCAAATATTATTTGAAGCTACAGTTTTGGGAGGTGAAAAGTAAAACTTTGTCAACTTTAATCAATTAAAAAAAAATCAAGATGACAATGGTCCCTGAACCCACCCCCCACCTCACCCCAAAGATAGGAGAAAATTTCTCCAAACCATTCCCTTATCTGGTTTAAAATTATTTCTTGGGATGTGGGTGTCGCAGACATGGCCAGGATGTTTTGCCCATCCCTAATTGCCCTACAATCGAGTGGCTTGCTAGATCATTTTAGAGGGCAGTTGAGTTAACTGTGGGTCTGGACGCACACATAGGCCAGACCATGTACAGATGGCAGGTTTCCTCCCCTAAAGGACATGAGTGAACCAGATGGATTTTTACAACAATCAATTATGGTTGGCATAGTCACCGTTTCAAGATTTATTAATTGATTTTAAATTCCACTAGCTGCCATGTGGGATTTGAATCCGTGTCCCCAGGGTGTTGGCCTCGGCTGCTGGATTAATAGCCAAGTGACATTAACCATCTTGGGGAGAGAGTGGTGTAGTGGTAATGTGAAACTTTATGTTGTGGCCACCTTTGCATGCATCATCATTCTTAATAGACCACTCCCAAAAAACTTCCCTTATGTATTTACATGTATCCTGTATTGTTTAATGACACGCGATTAGTAATATCAAGCAAAAATAAATAGTTCCAGTGTTGACAATTTTATCTTCCCAAAAATTTTGGACTAGTCCCTTCTCAAAGTACTCTAAGTAGCATCAGGTAGTGCTGCTATTCAAGGTTAATGATAATAAAGTAGAATTTGCTAGCACAGGGCATCTTACCCTGTGCCCAAGTTGATAAGTTTTTTTTATTCCTTCTCAGGATGTGGGCATTCACTGGCTAGGCCAGCATTTTTATTGCCTACCCCCAATTACCCTTGAGAAGGTAGTGGTAAGCTGCCTTCTTGTACTGCAGCACCTGCTACCCTGTCCTGCTAGGTGGTAGAAGTCATGGGTTTGGAAGGTGCTGTCAAAGGAGCCTTGATGATCTGCATTGGTGGTGGAGGGAGTGAATGTTGAAGATAGTGGATGGGAGGCCAATCAAGCAGGCATTTTGTCCTGGATAGTGACAAGCTTCTAGAGTGTTGTTGGAGCTGCAGTCATCCAGGCAAGTGAGGAGCATTCCATCACACTCCTGACTTGTGCCTTGTAGATGGTGGACAGACTTTGGGGAGTCAGGAGGAGAGTTACTCACTGCAGGATTCCTGGTCTCTGACCTCTTATAGCCACAGTATTTACATGTTATTTGACCTTCAAGTTTTCATCCCAACTCTGCCCATTTGTTGTCAAGAAGTTGGGTGGATAATCTGGTCCCAGAGCCACACTGATGTTACATTAGCCTGTTAGCAGGTGGAGGTCAGATGCTTGTGAGCCAACCACATCTTTCCATTGGTACAATACATACCATGGTTTCAAGAGTGAAACCCAGACACTGTTTGAAATGAAAGGAGAGAGAAAATAATATAAGAGGGATTGTAACTGTATCGCGACACCAGTATTACGTCTGACAGCAGAGTGACCCGCAGTGATTCAGCTTTTGGAATGGCTGGAGAAATGGCTCTAATCCCCCTTCTTTAAAGGTCGATGTTTAGGCAAATTACCTCAGTCCTTTAAGAAATCATCTGTGCAGGTTGGTGAATTTATCTGTAAACCAGGAACTGGAGTATCATTCCTTTCTCAACTCTCAACTATGGAGTGCTTGAGAATTTCTAACCAATCAAGACTCGTGGCCATTAATAGAAGAACATTTGTGGACCAACACATTTCTAAATAAATTGGTATAGATTTCATCAAACAACACAAGTGAAGGATTTGTAACAACCCAAAGCTTCTAGAAGCCTGAACAAGTAGCTGGCCTTCTGCTCCTTCCCCACTGCACCCGTTGCCAAATTTGCCCGTGCCTTGCATCCTCAAATGAGGCTTCACACACAAAATGTCTTTGGGTCAGGTTTCTATTTAGGAGTTGTGCTTGCTCAACCACTCAGCGCAAGTACTGCATCATTAACAGTGCCCACCTTACAGGGAAAGCATTTAAAGCCCCATCTGCCTGCCCACTCAGGTGGATTGTTAAAAATTCCATGGCAGTGTTCCAAAAGTCATACCCTTGGACGACATTCCTTCCACGATCAACACTTCTTGTTTACTTCATTGTTATGGGATCTCCCTGTGCAATATGGCAGCTTCACTTACAAATACACTCAAGGTGTAGAATGCATTATGTGAGGCACTTTAAGTAGTTCTCAAGTGACGAGCAGTAAATAAATGCAAATCGTCCTTTGCTAAAAACATCTATACCTGCTGTCCATTTTGGCAGATTGTAAAATCTGCCAAAATCCTGTTTTTTTTTTGCATCTCTGAAGAAAGGTGCTCCAAACTGAAAACTCAATCTCGCTAAAACATCCATCCTTAGCTGTTCAGAGGAAGCAAGCCCTGGAAAAAAGTTTATATCTTTCAGTTTTATTAACAAAAAAAGTGCAGAAATGTGATCATGTAAACACAATGGAGACAGTATTTAAAAAGCAAACACTGAATACACATTACAAATAAACCACAGCTTTTCTAAACTGTACTTCACAGTACAAGGTACATCACATTCAGACAGGATGTCGCCATGCATCGCAGAAACAGGAGTTCAGGGCTGTACATTGGTAATCAGCTGCCCACTACATGGGTTAGACTGCCAGCAATGATTTACAAAGGAGTTGTTGCCCAAATTGTAAGCTCACTCAATCGGAAGCTCCCTCAAAGCACAGCACTGAAAACATTCACAGAAACTACAATCCCAAAATGTGTTTAAAAAAAAGTGAACTTAAATGTTAGACAGAGTTAAAGCATAACACAGGTTTCTTTTTTGGGGGGGAGGTGCGGGGAAAGTGGTAGAATTACAGTAAAGAGTCTGCAGCCAGGGTAAATCATGTCAATCATCAGCCACTCTTGCCATTCAACATTGGAAACCAAATTTTAAAAAGTCAGACAATACCCAAACAGGTCAGTGAACAGAGATGGTTCTGTGTGGGGGTTCTTGACCCCTCTAAGTCTTTTGTTCACACATGCTGCCTGATCTGACAGAAAATGCTGGAAATACTTGCTTATTTCAGCAACCATTATTTCATTTTCAGCAAAATGGAATGCTTCACTTTGGCACAATTAAAATCTACAAGAGACATTGGAATAAAACTCCACAGATGTTCCTCACTCTTAGAGAACAATTCAATAATACAATTCATAAGTGCTGTTATTATGAAGAAAGATTGGGGGTGGGGGAGACATCTAACACATGCACAACACCTCAGAATTTATGTAAAGATTTCTCCCGACAGAACAGCACCAGCTCTTTAACTAGCAGCTTTGAGAATCCAGCTACAAATCTCTGGAGAATTCCAGAAGAAGACAGCGGTTTGCACTACTGAGGTACATCTACATAACAAAAAGCAAAACTACGAAATGATTGCCTGTTGGGCCTGATGTAAGGAAAGCATTTGACAGAGAAGTGTACATTCGTGGGTCGTATAGAGTCGCTGTAGCAAGAGATAGAATAAATAAATAACAGTATTTAGATGGAAAATAAATTAACGTGAAGTCATTTTGTTGGAATCTTAGACCACCCTTAACCTAGAAATCCATAATTGACAATCGGGTATAAGTAAACTGGAATGCTTTACAGTTGCACTCCAACTCTGATAATTATGTTCAGTTTTAGCTTTGAAGACACCTGGAGTTCATTGCTTCTATAGTGCTCCTAACCACCTGGCCAGGTGGTGTTGAACAATCTGACCTGGGGGTACAATGGTGTCAAACCGTAGGAGAATTCTTGCTCAGAAGTACTTTACATACAGTATCATCATGCATCAGGGCCACATTTCTACGATCATAACCACGTCAATGATGAGGACAACAGTAACTGCTGCTCACTTAAATCAGAGCTACAGTGTGACTTTAGCTATGCAGAGGGGTCAATGGACTAGCAGTTAAGCATGGCTAGTTTGAATACTGGCACCTAACAGTAATTAAGCACAATGGCACTAGAGTGTTCAGGTAATTTTGCTAAAATACACATTAGGTTAAAAGACAAAGCAAAAAGTCTAGACATGCATAATTCAAATTTACTAGTATGAGCAAATTAGTATTTGTTTGACCGATCATTCCATTCTGTGTCCATTGCATGAAGGACAGGGAAAATACAACCCTTCATTGTGAAGGTCCCTCATCATGAATCTAATGTGGTCTTTGAGTCACTGCATGCATGCACGAGAGTCAACTTATATCAACCAATAATACCTACCTATTGCTTTATTAGTTGGGTTTATTAGTCAGTTAGTCCACATAGACAGGATATTTTACAATCTCTAAACCAACATAAAAAACACTCCCAAGAGGCATACTGGCGCTCTTGAGTTAGGGCAATGCACCCCCATTCCCCACATGGCAACATCCCAACCTCAGCCATTCACCCTGCTGGGGAAAGGCCAGATGCCTACATGGAAGGAAGGGTCATTGTTTGTCAATAATGTGGCAGAGGTCTGGCATTAAATTGCCTGCCTGCTGTTCTGGCCAAATAATGGGAGTTGGGGGCAGAAAGTAATTGATTTACAAGGAACACCCACCCACGTGCAAAAAAAAAAGAACCCATCCTACCAACAGTTGAACAAATAAGACGTTTTACGAAAGATAGGAAGCAGATCGCTTGAGAAAGGATGTTCTGACTTGCTCAAGATAGAATACTCGGAATGGTCAGCTCACAGATCAGTCATGAGAGAGGCCACGGCAGTGAGAACACCAATAACCCATGTTCAGAATGTTAATGCCAGGAATCATTTGCTGGCCTACTTCAAAGTGACAGTTTACAGTTTAAGTGGTTTTTAACATATAACTGACCAATTGCTGGTGTCAAGTGTGTTTGGAAAGTGGCTTCAATTAGATGACCTCATCCTCTCCCACTGCATTTTTGGTGATCTTGCTCACACATGGATTGTTGCAACGCACACTCGTCATTTATTGTTAAACCGTTTTTGAGCAAGTGGGTTTGTTCAGAAGATGCAGCTTAAATCCTAAAACACATTCTAGAAGGCCTGTTTTATGAAAGGCTTGTGGTAGGAAGGATGCTCAGTTGCAGCCCCCACCATCTTTGAAGGGAACATTCAGCCTCGGATTTGGACTGCCCACCGGAATGGCTGTGTAACTAACTCTGATCCATTAATGACGGAAGAAAATAAAAATCCATCAGTGCAAAAGTTTACTGGGATCTTGCTGCATCAACATACAGCTGGTGTAGTGCATGAGAAACAGACAAGCATTAGTGTCACATGAGATGTTACAGGTTATTTCCTTTATCCTACTTATTAAAAGATGGGCAAATTCCTTCAGCATTCTCTTCCATGCTTCCACTGAAATTTGGATAAAAATATCTTCCATTGACAAATCCCACATGATCTGTGGAGAGAAAAAAAAAATCAATGGTAAATATTTAATTGTTCAGATTTCCCTCTGTCCAGTTGAAGAGGCTCTACCATTGCAATCCTCTAACTAGATACTACTGTAATAATTCAACCTCTGATTTCCTCTCTCCACTGCAAAGGAGTATCAGGCCTCCCCTGGTTAAGTCATGTTCTGCAGATCCCAACTCTGTGCTCAGAGATACTCAAACACCATTACAAAGAGCACAGTCACTAAGTACTATTTGCCCAAGCTGAGCACTAACAGCGGAGAGTCCATATTCAGCACAATGAACAACTCCCAGCAGGTGTCTCAAATCCCAGCGGGCAATTTATTAGACGCAAATATTCAACATATTTTAGAAGGAAATACATTTTTGCCAGATAACAGTCCAAGTTTACATGCACAAAAAAAAGCAGCAGAGAGCATGGAGAGATTAGAAAACAAGGATGAGAACTTTAAAGAGAGAGGCGTTGCTGGACCAGGAGCCAATGCAGGTCAGCAAGCACAGGGACAATGGATGAACTTAGTTAGGATACGGGCAGAAGGGCTTTGAATGAGCTCAAATTTGTAGAGGGTGGAAGGTGAGAGGCCAGCCAGGGGAGCAACACCTAGTGAGGCTATGATAAAAGCAGGAATGAGGGTTTCAGCATCAGATGGAATGAGGCAGGGGAGGAGATGGATGTTAGTCGAGAAGTCAGCGGTTGGTAATGGAGAGGCTATGGGGTTGTAAGCTCAGCTCGTGGTCAAAAAGGACGTCAAAGGTCATGAACAGTCTGGTTCAGTGACATCCGGGACTGGTAAATGGAGTTCGTAGCAAGGGCATTGACTTTCCCAATATTTAAATGAAGGAAATTTTGGCTCATCCAGTACTGGATAAACCGGAAAATACAAAGTTAGTGGAGGAGTTGATAGAGTGATGGTGAGGTGAGGGATGGATGTCGTCAGTGTACATGTACAGCCTGGTGTATTTTTGAATGAAGTCGCCAAGGGGTAGCATGTAGATGAGAAACAGGAGGGGCAAAGGATAGATCCTTGGAGGACTCCAGAGGTACCTGAGGTAGGAAGAGAAGGCATTGTAACAGATTCACTGGCTGTGACTGAACAGTGGAACTGGGTGTGAATTAAGATACGGATAGCAGAGTTTCGGATGTAAAAGACAGGATATCAGCAGACAGCAATGTTGTTAAATCTGGAGGGAACAAAAGCATTGTCCAAGCAGTCCCACTGAGCTGTACATGGAGAATTGTTTGTGGAGAATGGTGTGATCCACTGTGTAAAAGATTCCGGAGAGATTGAGAATGTGGAGCCGGGTTAGTGTTGTTTATGACTAATTACATATGAACATACGAACATAGGAGCAAGAGTAGGCCATTTGGCCCCTCGAACCTGCTCCACCACTCAATAAGATATGGCTGATCTCATTGTGGCCTCAACTCCATACCCCCACCTATCCCTGATAACCTACGACTCCTTTGTTAGTCAAGAATCTATCTACCACTGCCTCCACCACATTTCAGGGAAGAGAGTTTCAAAGACTCACAACCCTCGAAAAAATTTCTTCTCATCTCTGACTTAAATGGGACACCCCGTACTTAAACTGTGTCCCCTAGTTCCAATCTCTCCCACAAGTGGAAACATCCTTTCAGCATCAACCCTGTCAAGACTCCTCAGGATAATATGCATTTCAATAAGATCACCTCTCATTCTTCCAAGCTCCAATGGATACAGGGCCAGCCTGTCCAACCTTTCCTCATTCCTTGGGTGGGGTGGCCCATTGTATCAGGTGAGTGAGCTTCTCTGAACTGCTTTTTTGAGGAGGGGAATGATGGCACAGAGAATCAGAAAGGGAATCATTAACAATATCACCTTGCATGGTGGGACAGAAAGAGAAATGGATTGCTCACCATTTTAGCAAAAAGGGGAAGGGGAGGATATAGCAGAATGGATGGTCTCAATCTTAAGTGACAAAGAAGCCCATGAACTCCTTGCTCTCATTGCTGGAGATGAAAATGCAGGGCAGAGGGGGGTTAAGACTATTGATAGTGGTGGGAAAAAGGGACTAATATTTGCGTTCCAGGACGATCTTGGAGTAGTGAACAGGTAGCGGTTTTGGTAGTTTCAGAGTGAGGCCCAATAGTGTTTGGATGGTCCAGTCAAATCTGGCTGAAAGAACATTCAATTTCATGTCCCTTAAGCTTAAGAATACAAAAATGGGATCTTACCAAGTGGAATGACCAGGGTGAGAGAGAGTAAGGGTTTTACTGGAGACAAGGGCATCAAAGAAGGTGTGGGTATGACTAAGTAAAGTATCGCGGTGAGTGGTGATCAAAGACTGGACCGTGGTGACAGGAAGCTAAACAGCTGGGAGTTTTAAAATGTGTGGGGCGGGAGGGGGCAATTTTTCCAGTATATTGAATTCTGTTGGGCATGATACATGAAGGAGCTCAAAGTGAACACAGAAAGCTTCTGTTCACTTACCACTCTTTTGTTTCTCCATTGACAAAATTGGTGCTTCCAGAATTACCCAGATCACCTGCTTAAAAAACAAAACATACATTGTATAGATTTTAATCTTCCTTTGTAGACATCAAATTCATCATTTATCAGGCTGCCATTGAGGGAAGTGGGTCATAAACTCACCTGTGGTTTGAGGTTTGCATGGCTGTTAAACTGGCTGGTTGGAGATGCATCCCTTGGGGATCAATCCAAGGTCACTGCCAAAGACTCCTGTTACTCAACCATTGAACCATAGAAAAGTTACAGTGCAGAAAGAGGCCAGTCTGTCGTGCCTGTGTCAGGCAGACCAGGAGGACCAGTAGCAGTAAAGATGTTAACCCCTGTTAAATGTGGTAACACCACACTTTCAGCATTTTGTGTAATAGTCAGGAATTAAATTCCATTTCTCACTCAGTCCTCTCTCTTTAGGTCAGCCATACTCCCTCTCCCACCAGTATTGCCTATAGCTCTCAATGGCAGCTGCTCCCCATCAGAGTTGGGCGGGTCAACTTGAATTTTCCCTCCGCTCATACTATCCTTCCTGATAAACAGCAATGCATACAGTAGCCCAATGGACTATTGCAGAAATTTTTAATAATATAATCCTCCTTTTGTTGCCTTACCTTCTTCACAATTTTATTTTCCCCCTTTCAATCTATGAAGGCATTAAATGCTTAGGATTCTACAGGTATCAAGTGTCATTTTAACTTTGTCCAAGTGGCTGTTAATCATTTGTGAAGCTTCGCAGTGAACATCACTAAGCCTTTTGAGTACAAGAGGTGGGATGCATTACAAACTGATACCAATCCTGCCCTCACCCAGAATTCATTCACACTTCCAAACAGGGTCCAGTGAATCAATATTCTGGAGCACAATCCATGGTCTAGAATATCAAGAGCAACTGGTAGGACCCCTATTAAATGGCCCCTTCCCTCCCTAACTGAAAGCATCTCATAGCATGACCAAAGATCAAATGGTGAACCTCCACGACTCTGCAGTTTCACTGGATAAAGTAGCAAGGCAATTCTTTTGAAGATAGATTTTAAAAGAGCCAGTGGTACTCAGGCGTTGGAAAAGCAACTGTGAAATTTGTGAACGCTGATTAAATTTTCACAAACGAGGTTAGTATTTTCAGGAAATATGACTAAGAAAGACAACTGGAGTAAAGAAAGAGGAACAA
This sequence comes from Cetorhinus maximus, assembly GCF_964194155.1. Lineage (NCBI taxonomy): Eukaryota > Metazoa > Chordata > Chondrichthyes > Lamniformes > Cetorhinidae > Cetorhinus > Cetorhinus maximus. Next base: position 19,507,806 of record NC_135887.1, on the reverse strand, counting down.
AGGAAAAAGTTGTCTGAAACAGCCCACTGCATTGTTAAAACAATACTAAGCATGGAATGGTAGTGTGAGTGGTGAGAATTTCTGAAAGTCAATCCATTCTGGTCTAGTGTAAGGGTATGCAAACATTCTGCCTTTGCAGGCTGCAAACTTAGGCTTTATCCAATGAGGCAAACACCAGCGAAAACAATACTTTCCAAACCTCCAAGAACAAGAAAAATTCCAACAGGACAAAGTAACAAGCAAGAAAGCCAAGTGCAAATAGGACCAAGTTATGGGGAGATGGCGGCCAAGTAGCAAGGTCACTGAACTAGTAATCTAGAAGCCCAGGCAAAAGCTCGGGGGACATGGGTTCAAATCCCACCACAGCAGCTGATGGAATTTAAATTCAGTTAATAATATTAGTAACAATATGTGGAATATAAAGCTAGTCTCTGCAATAGTGACCCTGGTTCACTAACACCCTTTGGGGAAAGTAATCTGCCATCCTCACCTGGTCTGGCCTACTTGTGACCCCAGATCCACAGCAACGTGGTTGATTCTTAACTGCCCTCTGAAATGGCCCAGAAAGTCACTCAGTTGAAGGGCAGTTAGAGGTGGGCAACAAATACTGGCCTTGCCAGCGATACCCAAACCCCATGAAAGAATAAAAAAGATACCTAGTCTTTGAGGTTCACCAGGACTTAATCATGTTTTGGGTTTATATCCTGCATCTGAACTAGTTCCAATGAATGGCACACATCCAAAATGCCATAGCCTGCCATCGTTTCTTTTTACTAACTGATCTACTATGCACTTCCAACAGTTTGTTTTTAGCTCAGCATTAATCCAGCTTCCTTTTAAATTTGTATGCAAATCTTCCAAAAATTCTTCCAATTATGTCTTTAAAAAGTTTATCAATGGTGGACAACTTAAAAACAAAAAAAAAATTACTGACAGCACCCACCCAGGAATGAAGATCTAGATTCATACCTTCTCCAGGACTCTGAGTAGCAAAGTTATGAGTCATGTGGTCCATGGACACATTTCCTTCTTGCTCCTCAATCTCAGTTTCACACTCACTCTCACTGTCACTGCTCATACCAGGCAGTAAATGAAGGACTTTCTTCTGACGCGAAGCAACTGTAAAGAGAACTCCAGGTTAAGCTGAGTGTTGACAGACACTTTCCATCTGTACATGGGCAAGCATTGTATATACAAGACATAATGTAAAATAAGGATCAGGAGTAGGTTATATGGTGAATAGTAGGAATTACAAGGTTACTTAAAGTTCTCTTGCACATGACAGGAAGGTTTCTAAACATGGCCATCTTACATAATTGTGACACTGCACAGTGTATCTATCACTTAGGCTTTTGATCGCTATTATTATAGAGATAAGGACACCTTGGAATTCATTGCCCAGTCTCTGTGCACTCTGTTGACTGAGTTAGGCGTCCATCTGTCTCAGGAGACGATGATGTCTGTGCCCAGGATGTCTGTCACTTCTGTATTGAAAAAAAAAAGCACTGCCCAGACATGAACAAGGCCCTGAATCATCACGATTAAAAGCCTGATGCTCTACCAACTGAACTATCTGGGTAAAGGAAAAGGAGAAATTAAAGATATCAAAACATTATTTAAATTTGCTTTTGGGACATGGACACATTAACAAGGTTGCATTTATTGTTTGTTGTGGGTCTCCTCCTTGAACCACTGCAATTCATGAGGTGATGGCATTCCCACAATGACTGCATTTTCCTGGCATGCACAAGGTGCTTTGGATAACTTCAGCCATGCTAACCAAGATTACCAGCTGCGTATAATGGCATTCTGGTTTCTTCAAATGCAGAAAACCACCATATGATGCGACAGTGATGTTACAATGTGCAGAATTTTAGATGAAGTCAGTGTAATCGGGCAGCAAAAGCGGATGTGTTCTAGAGGACTGAGGAGTAGACAATGATATACCCATTTTAAAAAGGGGGGGCAGTATTAGCGTGGGCAATTACTGGATAGCTAGTTTTGAAATCTTTAAAGATGAAGTTAGATCTAGATAAAAGAATAAATAATTCGAAGCAGTCCACTTGGATTTCAGAAAGGATGATTATGCTTCTCAAACCTAATGTGTCACTTCCTCAAATAACCATAAGGTGGATGAAGGAAATACAGTCACTGTAATGTACATGGACTTTCATGAGACTCTCTTGGTATGACAGGGGAGGCTATTGGAGAAGGTTAAAGTACAAAATTAGGGGAAGGATAGCAAACTGCATTAAAAAAAAGGGAGGAAAGAGGGAGTATGACTATGAATAGGACAGTTTCTCAGAGTGGTTGATAATGAATAGTGGTAAACCACAATGTTGTGTTTTGGGATTGCTTCTGCTCACTGTGTACAATGAGTTGGATATGAAGCTAATGCTCAAATTAACAGATAATATTAAAATAGGTGGTGTAGTAAATAACTGAGGAAAAAAGGGAGTTGCAAAGAAATATTGATAAGGTAGTGGAATGAGTAAAAAAAATGGCTCATACAATTCAATGTAGTGCTTGCGGGTGCTACATTTTAGTAAAACGAAAATCAAAACAATAATTATGGTTTTAAATGGGTGAAATGCAGAAGAGGGGGATCTGGGTATTCAGGTTTAAACATAATTGCTCAAATGGAGAAGGCCATTTAAAAAAGGTAATAATGTATCAAGTTATAAAAATCACAATTTAATACTGAATTGATATAAAACCCTATTAAGGCCACTGTGGGAGATCTGTGTTCTGTTTTGGGCTCCACACTATAGAAAGAATGTTGAAGTAACAGAAAGGATAGAACACAGATTCATTAGGGTGCTACCTGGTACAAGGCATTACAAATATGAAGACATGATTTGAAAAAATGGGGTTGTTTCTGTTAGAGCAGAGCAGGTTGCTTGGTGACTTGGAGGTGACTGACATAAGATGGGAGTAGATCACAACCTGTCAAGCCTACTCCGCCATTCAATACGATCATGACTGATCTTGGGCTTAAACTCCACTGTCCCCCCCTGCTCCCTTTATTCCTCGATTCCCAGAGACCCCCAAAATCTGTCCCTCCCAGCCCCAATGATGGAGCATCTACAGCTCTCCGGGGTGGAGAATTCCCAAGATTCACAAACCTTTGAGTGAAGAAATTTCTCCTAATCTCAGTTGTAAATGATTGATCCCTTATCCCGAGACTGCGCCCCCATGTTCCAGATCCTCCAGCCAGCAGAAACAATCTCTCAGTGTCTACCCTACCAAGTCTTTAGAATCTTAAAATTGGGGAGAAACGGGAAAGAGATGATAGAAATAGATTGTTTCCAGTGATTGAGAAGTCCAAGAGATGTAAAGACAAGATTAAATGTGATTTAGGACAAGGAGAGAGGAGAAACTTTTATTTATCAAGAGGATTGCTAAGCTGTGGAACGAATGACTGGAATTAGTGGTGATTCAAGCAGAGTTAATGGCTAGGATCTGCCAGTCCCGCCAAAAGTCGTTGCGGGTCCCGTGATGGAGGGATATCAAATATTTAAAGAATAGGCGATTGAAAAAAAAAAGTGATATGGAAACAGGGATGACACACAGAATTAGGGCCAGTGTTCACTTTGGGGATAAACATAAGATATGTTCTGAGTGGGTCAAATAACGCAGCCTTGTTGTAATGTCCCTTCCTAACAGCACTGTGGGTGGTTCCTACAATACACGAACTGCAGCAGTTTAAGAAGGCAGCTCACTACCACCTTCTCAAGGGCAATTAGGGATGGGCAGTAAATGCTGGCCTAACCAGTGACACCCACATCTCATGAACAAAAAAAAAAATTTGATGTAATATGTAGTTCTGCGTATCACTCTATGCACAGTGCATCTACTATTCACCAGTATGAAGGGTAGACTCATGTCATAGCATAGATGTACGGCAGCTTTGGTAGGTGATGACGTTCATTGCTGGATATCTAACTTGGAGCTGGTTTCCATGGAATAGGCACAGCTGAAGCTGCTTTTCAGTTGGTGCCTCTACAAATGGGACTATTTTTCCACTGCTCTTAAAATACAGCAAGTGCAAGAAAATAAAACAGAACCAAACGTTTTTAAAATCAATTGTCTTGGCACAGGCAGGCTTACAAGCTAGTGTAAAGAGAAGCTTTGAATTCATACAGTGGTTAGCACCCCACAGTGGAATGTGCACTAGCAGTGAAACTATCCTAGTACATGCTTCCTATTGGTTTGTGCAATGAATGAAACAGTAAGTTACATTAGGCTGGCCAAACTGAATGCCTCATTTCCACAGCATCTAACATTAATAAGTTCACTGAGGCACAGCAATGGCGTATTCAACTCCCATGTCCCAGCAATGTGACTAAAACTTCATAAGTGCTGAGAGATAAGACTTTACCTTCTTCTGGCCTGCCCGATGTACCCTCAAGAAGTGAAGCACATGTTCCTGCAATGCCTGCATTCTCGGAGTCTGAGTATTGCTGGTTATCAATGAAACAGCATGGGGCCACTGACCTGGAGCAAGCACAGAGTACGAGAGGTTAATAAAGGTCTTCAAATTAAACACAAGCAATTTCCCTCAAATGCTACACTTATCAACTCAATTTGTCTAAAACCATTATTATAATGGGTTGGCAGTCAGATAAGAGGTACTTATTCAGCTTGATGGTACACATTTTGGAATCGAATCCTGATGGTTCAACTACTGCATTGACTTTAAAAACGATACCATGAGTGCCTTTAATCTTTATTTTACTTTGAACATCAAACTACTTCACTAATGCTTACTTTTGAAAAGGCTTTTTATTGGATGGCAAAATGTGAATGTCGTGTTGCAGACTATTACTCAAAAACCTATCTATATATAACCATAAATAGGAGCTAGAAATGGTAAGGAACAGAAAAATCGTGGCAGTAATACACAGAATTCACTGTCAGCTTGCCTCAGTTAGTAGTATTTTTGTCTCTGGGTCAAAAGGTAGAGTTCAAACTCCAGACTAGGACTTGAGCAAGTAATCTAGCCCGACAATACTGAAGAAATGCTGCATTGTCAAAGGTGTCGCTTTTAAATGAAACATTAAACAAAATGCATTAGCTTGCATGGATATTAGAATTCAAAACAGCATCATTCAAAGAGCAGGGAGTTCTCGATGTTCTGAGCATCATTTCCCTTATAATTACCGCTAAAAGCAAATTATCCGTTCATTTGTCTCATTTGCTGCTTTTGGGAACTTTGTGTATGTTCAAAAATAATTAATGATGGTAATAAATTCAAATTCTGCTCTTTCACAAAGAATGACTCTTGTCCTGCTGGAAATTATGGGCAATATATCCCACACAGGAAAATTTTAAACTTGCGGGTATAGGTCAAAGCCAATTACTTCCCCTATTTTGGGTGGAATAATCAAACAAATGGCTCAACAGCAGCGTTGGGGAAGACACAAAGGAGATTTCTTGCAACTCTTGTGCACAGGAAGACATACAAGAGAAAGGTTTAAATACACACTTTATCTACACTCACCCTAAAGTGGCAACTTTCCGTGTCATTTCCAGTGACGCTAATCCATTCAGTGTTGAGCTACTGAATTGGTCAGATGCAGTAACGGTAAAAGCTCTGTCATCAGCCTTACAGATTGATGGAGCCTCTGAGTCATTTGGCTTAGTTACAGAATGTGGAGATCCTTGTCTACTGCTGGGCTTTGATAATCCTACATTAAAAAAAAGAGAATTGGCAATGTTTTATAAGAAAATCTGATTTTCAGGTGTTTATGAGTAGATTTTGACGACTATATGCAGTCCCTGCACCACATGGACTGCAGCGGTTCAAGGAGGCAGTTCACTACCACCTTCTCAAGGGCAATTAGGGATGGGCAATAAACGCTGGCCTAGCCAGAGATGCCCACATTCCATAAATGAATTTTTAAAAATCCTGTTAATTGCCTACTTGGGCTTCTTGACAAAAAAAAAAGTTCACTACATCAGTTGTTGTGTACATACTTACAGGCTTACTTTGTCAGGCAGTAGCAGAAGGACAGCAGTGAGCCAGAAGTGGAAAGCGTCAGGGTATATGGAACATTAAGCTGGCTATCAGTTTATACTAGATGACATCTGAACAAGCACGTGCACAAGGTCTAGTTCCAAAGTCAGGAGGAGGTTTGGACATGTTATGGGTAGGACAAGCCATTTGTTCCAAATCATTTATTACTCAGACATCTATGCTTAAAGGATTTCTGATCCAAAAACTTCATTCCTCAAACAGCAAATCATACTACATTTAATAAGTGTAGAAGTCAACGGAATGGCACTCTATGCCAAATCATCTGCTCTAATTTTCAAGGGTAGGTTTCTGGATGTATTCAGCCTCCTTATGTGACCACAAGAATAGATAATTATTTTAATGCTCTATAATATGGTAAACATACTAGAGGAACTAAACAAATTACAATGGTTACCTGCTGTGCTGGGTTGACAATTCTCCTGGCAGTGGAGATCTTTATCCCCACATTCCAGTGCTCTGCGAAGTGAGAAACTGGTCCCTGATGAACCAGAGCGACCGTGTTTTGGAGATCCACATTTCTTTGTGGATGCTGAAGGCAAAAATCGAAGGGGGAAATTTTACAAGTTAAAAGTCCATCCATTTTGCTGAATCCCACAAACTCAATTGCTATTATCTGAAAGCCCCTCGTGTGCTTTAAAAAGATGCAAGAAATATTGTAGTGAAAAATCAGGATTGTTACTTGACAGATGATCAAGTCTTAATTTAAAAAAAATACAGATGCTGGAAACCTAAAGTAAAAACAAATCCATAAGAATTTGAAGGCAGGTTTACATCTCTCTTCTCTTTACAGAAGCTAAGAGGCCTGTTTATTGAGATCAATTTTCTCTCTTGTCCAAGCTTGTTATAGATTCCCACAAACACCCAGCTCACTTGAGGACTTTTTTTTTAAATGTCCTCTTCACAAAGACTTTCCTAGTGCTTACCAAATCAAATTCATGCTCACAGGCCATTTACTGTTTTGACGTCAGAAAGAACGGGGTAAGGACGACCAGAATGTACTCTCAAGCAGATCAATCCTGTTTCCAAGGCAACTCCAATCTGATCACTCAGCATTAGATTCTAGCACTTTACAACATTTCACTAAGTGTTTAGAGCTTTATTTCCATTGAGTATCTTTGACTGCCAGCAGCAAATAAAAGCCGATTTCTTTTGGGGAGTGGGGGAAGGAAAATCTCAGTCAGGCACTCAACACAAAGAGCTTCACTATCACGTTGCTCTACAAAAGTAAATACAGACGGTATAGAATTACTTTTACCTTTTAAGCAAGTGTGGTCAGTTCCTAATGGGCTACTGGTTACAGGTTGGATTCCTGATCTGTGCCACTGGATGAGCTCCAGCTCTACTGGGTTAAGATTATAAAGAATGGCAAGTTCAAAATGCCACAGTTTCAGCTCTGGATTACTATCCAGTGCCCTCTGCTGGAAATGCTCATGTGGCTGTTGTTTGAGAGCCGTATCAGACTTGACTACGATGCTTCTACACGGCTGACACACATTTAGAAAAGACACTTGGTAGTACTGGAGGAGTCCCAAAACACGTGACAGTGTAATACACTGAGAGCCAGTTCCTCCAGAAAAGGAAAAAAGGAGAAAATTGAAAAAAAGGTTTTATTTATACCTGATCTTTTGCTTGTGCTACTGAGGTATGGTAATTTGAAATAACGGTGAATTTATAGCATCAAGTAATTTCAAGAGGGATTGCTGGCAGGTTTCTAAAATCAGTTTTGCAAGCTTTGCAATGGATCAGGTATGAGGCTATCCCCATGTCTACATGTTATATATTTTAGTTGGGTTGCAGTGCAGATGGTGACATGGTTGTCCTACGTTCTGAGCATTGCAAAAGCAAATCTCGACAAGCACAAATTTTCAATCAAGCCTTTTAAAAACCCTTTGAACCAAGTTACTTCTCAGGACCAGGAAGGTCCATTTAATGTCCACCACCAGCTGCTGCAGATCTTGACCGGTCTACAAAATTTTATCGACACCTAATGATTCCAGTAGTCACCATGACACTTGCTCAAAAGGGAGGGGGGAGGCAAAAAAAGGGAAAAATGTGACTGTCACACTCTTGACGGTATTCAACCGATCTCGGACACTCTCTAACTAAAAGGCAATGAGTAGTAAAAACAGAAAAATACTTGAAAAACAAAGCATGCTTATCAGCATGTATAAAAAGAGAAGGGTCATCATTCCAGGTGAAGACCTTTTGTCAGTATCTCATATGTCGAGTCTTCACCTGAACAGTCAACCCATCTCCTCTCTACACAAATACTAATAGGTCTGCCGTCAATATAGACAGTTTCTGTTTTTATTTTAGATTTCCAGCGTCTTTTGTTAAAGGTGATGTTTACTTGGGTATTAGTACAGAATTGGAATCCATGGAACACATACATCAGTCAACTATTTAATGGTCTGCACCCCAGCAGCCTGATTATAGTGAAAGGCTATAACATTAGAAACAAAAGAACAAAAAAGTGCTTGTAACACACAGCAGCTCAAATTGGAGCTTGTCAAGAAAATAGACAAATTGACACTTTGGATAGAATTCTTCACCAATGCTAGATTTAGCTGCATGACAGTCAATTGGAGTAACTCAAACAGGAAATTGTTTCCTTGGATTTCTACCAGTCAAGAGATACAGCAAAGTTTTTGTGGCTGCATCATTATTCTCTTTTGAAATAAATATAAACTGCATATACTGATGAAAACATGGTTCACCCCTGAAAAACTAGTACTTGTGACAAAGCAAACTTGCATACTTGTTAGTACATAATGAGTATTTAGATGAAAATAGTATTTAACTGCAACTAAGTTTTTAGTTGTTTTAACAGCACACTTGAATCTATGTTACACCTGGTGCTGGTTGATGGTTCCACAGGAATGATACTAAAAATATGTTGTATACCACTTGAGCAGCATTGTAGAGATCGTGCTGAACATGACAACCGATAACTTTATACATTTCAGATTAAAACTTCAAACCCCAGCAGCATTGCATAATATCAAACACAGGCAGAATTCCATTACTGTCAATCATGTGAGAAATTGTCTCATGGATTCAGCCGTTTACAGCACAGAAGGAGGCCATTCAGCCCTTCGTGTCAGCACCGGTCAACAAAGATCTGACTACACTAATCCCATTTTCCAGCGCTTGGCCCATAACCCTGGAGGCAACGCAAGTGAATATCTAAATACTTCTTAAAAGTTGAGGGTTTCTAACTCAACCACCCTTTCAGGCGGAGAGTTCCAGACTCCCACCACTCTCTGGGTGAAAATATTTCTCAACTCCCCTCCTAGCCTACTACCTTTTACCTTAAATCTATGACCCCTGGTTATTGACCCCTCTAATGGAAATAGTGCCTTCCTATCCATACTATGCCCCTTAATCTTATACACCTCTATCAGGTCCCCTCTCAACCTTCACTGCCCCAAGGAAAACAACCCCAGCCTATCCAATCTTTCCTCACAGCTCAGGCCCACCAGCCCAGGCAGCATGCTGGTAAGTGTCCTCTGCACCCTCTCCAGTGCGATCACATACTTTCTATAACGTGGTGACCAGAATTGCACGCAGTACTCCAGTTGTGGCCTAACCAGCGCAAGTGATCAACTTGGCAAGGCAATTAAATTAACGTTTACAGCCTGTTTATGTGCTTGGATCAGTCATAGGATGAAAAGAGAATCAGCCACACTATGGCTACAATCAAATTGTAGCTTCTTCTAATTCTGGCAATATCTCACCTAATTTACATGCAATTATTCTTGACTTTCACTTGTTAAATTTGGCCATCCCGGCACATCTCAACTCACCAGAGGACGACAAATGGGCTTTTCAGAAATTGTAAAGATTTGTTTTTTAAAAAAAAGATTAAATTTTAAGCCTCAGTTCTGAACTTCTGTAGAATGGTTTCCCATTTTGAATGGTGATATTTTTCATCCTCCACTTGCACCTTACAATGCACAATTGCTGCATTGTGATTATACAACAACTGTTTTTACATTTCTACCAAGGTTTGTCTTTACTTGGCAGCCAGTTAATAATGTTGGTTGGGACCCAAAATACATGGTTAACTAAGGGATGGGCTGAGTATTGGTTAGGTCAGTTGGCCACACATTAGGCAAGTACAAATTTTAAATTGTGACCTGGCCAGGATATACTTTAAGGTTTGTGTACTCATACAGTATAATGTAGTATCAACATATTAGCAAAGATTTTCTTTAAATCTGCTCAGACAGCAGCACCAACTGGAGATTTCCACACTAAGCACAGGAAATAGGAGTAGGCCATATATGGGGAGATGATGGCATAGTGGTAATGTCACTGAACTAATAATCCAGAAGCCCAGACAAATTCTTTGGGGACATGGGTTCAAATCCCACCATGGCAGCTGGTGGAATTTGAATTCATTAATAAATCTGGCTTATAAAGCTAATCTCGGCAATAGTGACCACGAAACTATCATTGATTGTTGTAAAAACCCATCTGGTTCATTAATGCCTTTAGCAGAAGGAAATCTGCCATCCTTACCCAGTCTGGCCTACATGTTACTCCAGGCCCACAGCAATGTGATTGACTCTTAACTACCTGGCAATTAGGGATGGGATGGGCAACAACATAGGCTTTGCCTGGAAAGAATTCAACCCCTCGAGCCTGCTCCACCATTCAACTAGACCATGGTTGATCTAGCACTAGTGCTGATTCAAACTCAATGACATTTTCCTGCACTATCTCCATATCTCTTGATGTCATTAGTATCTAGAATAATCTATCCATCTGTCTTGAACATATTCAATGACTGAACGTTAGCCTCTGGGGTAGAGAATTTCAAAGATTCACCACCCTCCTGAGTGAATAAATTCCTCCTCATCAGTCCTAAATGAAATGGCTCTTATTCAGGAGACTGGTTCTAAAGCCCCCTCAGCCAGGGGAAACATCCTTTCTGCATCTACCCTCTCTAGCCCTGGAAGAATTTTATATGCTTCAACGAGATCATCTCTCATTCTTTTAAACTCTACAGAATACGGGCAAAGTCTCCTCAATTGCTCTTCATAAGACAATCCCACGATCCCAGGGATTAGCCTGGTGAACCTCTGCTATACTCCCCCTATGGTAAGTATATCCTTCCTCTCCCCCTATGGTAAGTATATCCTTCCTTAGGTAAAGTGGTCTAACCAAGGTTCTATGCAATTGCTGCAAGACATCTTTAGCGCAAGAAGATTTGAGTACAGGAGTAAAAGTCAACATACCATTTGCCTTCCCAATTACCTGATGGACCTGCATGTTAGCTTTCAGTTACTAATTTAAGAAAGACTCTGCACCTCCATTCCTCCCCCCCAAAGGGGATAACCTCACACTTATCCATATTATATTCCATCTGCCATGTTCTTGCCCCTTCACTAAGCCTGTCCAAATCCACTGGAATCCTCTTTGCATCATCCTTACAACACACATTCCCATGGATGTGTCATCCACAAACTTGGAAATATTCCATTTGAACTCCACATCAAAATCATTGATACAGATTGTGAATAGCTGGGGCCCAAGTACTGATCTTGGCAGTATCCCACTAGCCTTGCAACCTGTGAATTATCCATTTATTCCTACTGTGTTCTGTCTGTGAACCAATCCTCAATCCATACCAGTATATTATCCCCCATTCCACGTGCTCTAATTTTGTTTACTAACCTTCCTGTGAGAGACCTTATTGAAAGCCCCTCTGAAAATCCAATTACACCACATCCACTAATTCTCCCCTATCTATTCTGCTAGTAACATCCTCAAAAAACTTTAACAGGTTAGTCAAAACATGGTTTCCCGTTCACAAATCCATGTTGACTCGACCCAGTCAGGTCATTATTTTTCTAAGTGTCCACTTCTCACATCCTTTATAACAGATTGTAGTATTTTCTCTACTCCTGACATCAATTTTTTTTTCACATTTAAATATTTTGTCCGAATAAACCCAAAATCAATTTTAATAACGCATGTATTAACTACGTCATTTTACATTCTTCTGTTTGGTCACATGGCAAGTGTTAATCCTTTCTCCATCACTCACTCACCAAATGTTATGTAATTAGAAAGGAGGTCTAGCCCCGATTCATTTCTCCGGAAGCTGTCAATTCCACAGGGGCCTGATGGCCCCTGTTCTCCTGCATGAGTGGTACAATTTGCCCCCAAATCAGCACACAATACCGTGTTACTTCTCGCCTCAGACATCTGGCTTTTAACTTCAGACATTTTGCTCCTGACTTCAGCCATCTGGGCCTTCAATCGCTTCAGAACCCCAGAATTGGGAGGTGATCGGCGCACAGCTTGCTGTCTCCGCTGGTCACGATCTTTACGACATTGAGCTTAATATGTAAAGAAGGGAAAATAATTTTAGAAACAAATGAACAAGCCCATTAAAAGTGTTTCTCAAACTGGGATCCAGGGACTTTCTATAGTGTTCATGAAATAGTCAAGCTGTATGCAAATAAGCGGTGGTTGGAGATGGACTTGGGATGTGAGCTGGGAGCAGAGTACAGCTGTCACATATACAGCACACAATGGCCTGGCCATCTCACCTTAGAGGGGAGAGTGCATGAAGGAGCATGGAGAACTACAGGAAGATGGTCAGGCAGATCCACAGTTATCAAGGCTGGTGGCGAGTGCCAGATGAGTTCAGCCTTGTTCAAGAGAGGGGAGTTTTTTTTTTGAAACGTTTACTCAAGAGGTTCCAAGATATAAATTCATCCAGCTTTTATGAGTATTATAATGTAAATTTGGGGTGGGCGGGGAGGGGGTGCTTATGATGACTAATCCATTTTAAACTGAGTCCTTCAACCAAAAAAGTTTGAAAGTTACTGCATTGAAACATATTACCTTACTCAGAAACCTTTCCAGTATGAGATGACACTCAGCAGTTACTAAGTTTCCCAACCTTGATCTAGGGTACATCTCCTGCCACACTACTGGCTGGTTTGGCTCAGCAACTCACTGGATAAACTCACCACCATAAGCATTTTGGGAGAGACAAAGTAGAGAAGATGCTCAGTTTGAACACACACTGATGACCCTCAGCTCGTAGCCCCAGTGCTGATTTAGAGGTCAGGAACTAAGGTACTAAAGGAGAATTTCCTGGTGTTGAGTATACAATTTACACATACATACATCAGGAAAGTTTGAACAGGCAGTGGTCTTTTCTCTAAGAGAAAGCTCAGGAGAGACCTAAGGCACGTCTTTAAATTATGAAAGGGTTTGATAGTAATAGACAGACTTTTTGCTTCCGGAAAGAGTCCAAACTAGGAGTCATTAATAAATCCAGAAGGGAGTTCAGGAGAGAGGTTGAAATGTGGAACTTGCTGCTACAAGGAATAGTTGAAGTGAACAGCATAGGTGCATTTAAGGGAAAGATGGGCAAGTACATGAGGGAAAAAGGAATAGAAGGATGCTAGAGGCCAGTGCCCTCTATCCAGCTCTACTTGTCCCACCCCCCCTTAAACCAGCTTATATTTCACCTCTCTTCTATTTTTACTTAGTTCTGTTGAAGGGTCATTCGGACTCGAAACGTTAACTGTGTTCCTCTCCGCAGATGCTGCTAGACCTGCTGAGTTTTTCCAGGTATTTTTGTTTTGGATTTCCAGCATCCGCAGTTTTTTGCTTTTATATATATGAAGGAATATTGTACCATTTGGACTCTATGCAGCACAGAAGGAATACTATGTCCAAATTAGGGAGGGAGGGGTTGGTGCAGAAGAGCTAAAGAATTGCACACACTATTCTATAGTGCAGTCTGCCTGTAATCTCTTCCACACAAAAAGTGATACCTTGAAGGCCATGAAAGAACAACCAGGATTTTACTAATCAATGGCAAACTTACAGCAAATTTAAACTGCACAATGATGCAATTCCTATATCACAACTGCATGACTACACTTCCAAACGGCATCATTAGCTGTCAAGTGCTTTGGGAAATTTGGCTTAATACCAAATACTGTAGCTTCTGTCAACAAATCCAAGTGTAGAAGTTAAAGTGATTGATTTTTTTAAAAAACCATTCCAGGGGGAAGTTCTCAATACAAGTTGTTAGAAGCTGAAATCATCGTCATCTGGGCTCCAGGTGTCACCAAGTTTTGGAGTTACATAGAATTACGCTGAATTTACAGCACAGACAGAGGCCACACAGCCCAAAAGGTCCATGCTGGTGTTTATGCTCCATACAAGCCTCCTACTATTGATCTTCGTCTAATCCTATCAGCATAACCTTCCATTCCTTTCTCTCTCATATACTTTTCTAGCTTCCCCTTAAATGCACCTCCACAATTTGTCTCAACTACTCTGCATGGTTCCATATTCTAAACTCAAAAGAACTGCCTTCTGAATTTCCCATTTGGATTCATTGTTGCCCATCTTAGATGTATGGCCCTTAGTTTTGGAGTTTTAATTTGGATGTCTTTCAAAGAATTGCACACAGGGCATTTACATTATAAATTACAGGCTAGGCACGTTACCTGCGGAATGTAAGAGGGAAGCCGGTGGGCGAGGTTGAAGGCCCCACAGGTTTTCCATGCTACTCCGGTCCTTCAGGTCCAACAGCTGTATGAGAATGACTGGGTCGATGTCCAGCAGGCTGCTGCTGGCAGTGGATGCCAGACTGCCCATTCCCCGCCTCGAAGACCGATTGCGATTGTTCAGCCCTCCTGTGGAGGGTGGAAATAAAGTATAAACATGACAAAAATATGCAAGAGACAAAAGAATAAGAATCTACTGGGAAAAGAAAGAAATCCGATTTTCTGAAAGAAAGAAAACATTATTCAATGCTTTTAACTGCCAGCAAAGGTGATAAACTCAACTGTCAAAATTCCAAGCGACATGACAAGTTATCCACAAAACCCCCAAGAATTCCTGAAACGTTCATAATGTTTCACTACATCACAACTAATAATTACTTGTGTGGATAGACTGAATGCAACCCCCTCAACAAGAGTATGGCTATTGGGATAAAAGGGAAGATTAAAACCTATTTGGGTATTCCAACAATTATTGCTTTCTCCTTGTTTTATTAAAAGGGCTCAATTATCTCCCAGAGCCCAAATCTCTGATAGGATCTGCACCCAAAACCTCAGCCCACCTTTTCTTCTGACAGAAACTGTCAGAAGAAATATGCCTTGCATTTCCGACATGTGTAGTTCCTTTCTTTTCTATTCCAAGGTTAATAATGATGATGTAGTTATGCCTTTGGTGGATTGACTAAACTCCACTAATGCAAATGAACAGTGAAGCCCAGTCTCTTTCTCTGCCACTTTCCATTTTCTCTGGTGAGACACCCAAAGGCAACTTTCACCTCCTATGCCAAGTGGCAGTGAATTGCCTAAATCTTTCGCTAGCGTATCACCAGAAACCATTTGGTGACACTCATGCCCCAAGTCAAAAATCACTTTATGGCAGGTCCCATTTACATGGCATGGCTAGAATTTGTAGGAATATTAAAAAGGTCAAAATGATAAATATGGATACAAAAAAAAACAGCTTTCTAGACCGGGGATTTCCTCCCAAATCACTCAGCCTGTTCCTTTTGGTTCTCTCAGCCCTTCACAATTCAACTGACGAAAGATCAGGGAGAGGCTGAGCCAGAGTGTTGAAGCTCACCAAATGATATCCCCTGCAAGGGAAGTTAATTTAAAAACAAATTGAGGGATGTGTCTGTCCTTTGTTTGACCCCCTAACCCAAGCTTAGCTGATCGAGAATCCATCATGCAGAGATCCAAAAGTGGGGATCTGAATCCTCATCAGCAAATGAAGGAAATGGCAAACTTACTTAATGAGTATTTAGTAACCTGTCTTCACAATTGAGGAAGAGGATGAAATACCAGGGGCACAAGGGAAACTAAAAATAAGTCAAGGTGATGAACTTATTGGACTTGAATCCATTGTATTGGAAAAAATAATGGAACTTCAGAAAAACAAATCTCCAAGATTTGATAGTTTCCATTCCTGGGTATTAAAGTAAATAGGTGAGGAAATTGCAGATGATTTAGTTACAGATCTGCCAGGTAACCAGAGATGTCTATTGTGGTAAACTTACTGGAATCAGTCATCAGGGCCAGAGTGACTGAGCACTTGGAGAAGATGGTCAGAGAGTCGGCAAGGGGATTTGTAAAGGTGTGTCAGATTACACCAGTTGATTGGCTTTTTTTTTTGAGGTCTTTAAAAAATTGTGGATAAAGGGAATATATTATATACATATATTATCTATATGAACTTCCAGAAGGGATTTGATAAAAGATCAACAAAAATGAAAGTGCACAAAATAGGAGCCAAACTTGCAACAAGCGTTGGAAGGTGGAGATAGAGAGTAAGGATCGGCAAGATGTGATAAATGTCATTGCCCAGGGATCTCTTCTGGGCTCTCAGCATTTCACCAGATATATCAATGATCAAGTTTGCATAAGGCATTAAAAGTTAGCAGATACTGCTAGGTTGTCCAGCAAGTAGTTAGAAAGGGACGCAGGCAGATTAAGTGAATGGGTTAAACCATGGCTGCTAGAGTTCAATTTGATCAAGTGTGAGGTGATCCACTTTGGATCCATAACAGAATATTTTATTGGTAGAAGAAAAGAGGAAACCATGTAGGAGCAATGGGGTTATTTGTGGAGCCTTCTCCTCTAGTGAGTTGTTTAACTGTCCACCACCATTCACGATTGCAGTCCTGCCACATCCAGCGCTTAGACCTGATCCGTTGGTTGTGGGATTGCTTAGCTCCGTCTATCACTTGTTGCTTATGCTGTTTGGCCCGCAATTAGTCCAGGTTTACATCTAATTTTTAGGTATGCCTGGCACTGCTCCTGGTATTACCTCCTGCACTCTTCATTGAACCAGGGTTGATCCCCTGGCTTGATGGCAATGGTAGAGTGGGGGATATGCTGGGACATGAGGTTACAGATTGTGGTCGAGTATAATTCTGCTGCTGCTGATGGCCCACAGTGCCTCATGGATGCCCAGTCTTGAGTTGCTAGATCGGTTTAAAATCTATACCATTTAGCACTGTGGTAGTGCCACACAACACAACAGAGGATATCCTCAGTGCGAAGATGGTAGTGACTTCAATCATGAATGGTGGTGGACAATTGAACAACTCACTGGAGGAGGGTGGTCCACAAATAACCTCATCTTCAATAATGGAGCAGCCCAGCACATCAGTGCAAAAGATAAGGCTAAGGTGTACTTTGCTTGGTGGGGAGTTCAGAATAAAGGGGCACAATCTTAAAATTAGAGCCAAGCCATTCAGGATTTAAATCAGAAAGCACTTTTTTTTCTCAGTAGTGGAAATTTGCGACTCTGCCCTGAAAGGACATGGATGCTGGAACAATTTAAATTTTCAAGACCAAGATTGCAAATTTTTTTTGGAAAGGCAAAGGTATCAAAGGCGGATAACCAGATTTGAGGCATAGTTCAGCCATAATCTGAAACAAGCTCAAGTGGTTGAACATCCTTTTCCTGTTCTAGGAAAATCTTGCTGTACCTGCACATTGGATACCCTTGCATAGGTAACCATCTAATATTTGCCCAAGATTATACAAATGCATCACTACAGAACCGATGTCCAAAATCCAGCACCCTCAGGGCAGAGACCATGCCAGATTTTGGATTTCCCCAGATTTTGGATTGCCTGGTGGAACAGGCAGCTAGGTGTCTGGAGAATAGGGAGACCTGAGGTGAGGCAGATCTCTGTGTGCTGCAATGCACTCAGGTCTGAGCTTGTGAACTATAATATCACACAGTCTGACAGAAAAAGGTACTGGATTTGTGCTTGTACGATCAGTAGTTATGACCTGAACTTTAATTGTATAAATTTTGTAAAATGTTATGATATTCTGTGATATCCCATGTGATATCCTGCATTTTCACTCCAATTATAACGGCCATTCTTTTTTTTGGAGGGTTATGCATGGAAGTGTGTACACGGTGGGGACGAATGAATGAACGAACACTTGAATTACCATTCCAGATCTCCCAAGAGAAAAATATTTTGGATACCTGTAGTATTCATTTAAAAAAAATGAATGTTGATATCAATAGGAAATCTACTGCGGATTATCAAAAAATTCATTCATGGGATGTGTGGCCCTTGTTCAAAAAGCATTTAACAGTAAACCATATTGCTATGGGTCTGGAATCACATGTAGGCCAGGTAAGGATTTACAACAATCAGCAAGGATTTCACGATCATCATCAGACTTTAATTCCAGATTTTTAATCCAACTTTCACCATCTGCTGTGGTGGGATTCGAACTCGGGTCCCCAGAGCATTACCATGTGTTTCTGGAATACTAGCTCAGTGACAATATCACTACGCCACTGCCTCCCCTTCAAACCACTTCACCAAGCAAAGAGGCCAAGGCATAACCACCATCACCCCTGTGCTCACTGACCTGCACTAGCCACGATTTATTTTTGTTTATTCTCATCCTTGTCTTCAATCCACCCCCATGGCTTTTCCCCTCCCTATCTCTGTAATCTCCTCCATCCCTACAAATCTCCAAGGTTTCTGCACTCTTCTAATTCTGGACTTGTGCATTCCTGATTTCCTTCCCCCCCTCTATCTAACCCAGCACTTTGGAATCGACTCCCTAAACCTCTTTACCTCTCTTTTTACCTTTAAGCCCTTAAAACTTATCTCTGACCAAGCTTTTGATAATCTGCCCTAATATCTCCTTTTGTGGCTGTGTCAAGTTTTATGTGCTAAGGCTCCTATGAAGCACCTTGGGATGTTTTATTATGTTAAAAGGTGCTATATACATACAAGCTGTTGTAGATGGGGGTGGGGGGGAAGAACTGGTAGCTGCATGATCCCAGACAACACAACTAAGGAGATCACAAAGCAGGTCACTTGTCTAGACTTCCTCTCATGAAGCTGGATCGAGTTCGGGAGAGGTGATGAGGGATTTTCACATTAAATTAGAAATCACTCCAATTGTACGGATAAAATGCTGGAAATCTAAAAGAATTGTGGAAATACACAGTCGGTCTCTAACTATTAGAAGGAAGATTTAGCTATGAAAGGTTTCACTCAAAATACACAACTTGCTTTCTCTTTCAGATGCAGATAGATCCACTGTAAATTTGCAGTACCGTGTTTTAACATTTTACTGTAAATGGATGAGTACTTTTTTTAAAAAAAGTTCTCTTCAATTTAGGCTCCTGCCTCAGGTGATTAGAAGTGTGTGCGCTCCCTGTTTTATCCACTGTTAATGAAGACCCCATCCCTACCTGATTTCTGGAAACCAGACACAGTTTTTAGCTTTCCCATTTTTAAAAGGAACCCAGAGTCTGATGAGAGGAAATGACTTGTGAAATTTGATTTAGGGTCAAGGAAGCATTGTTATTGGTGAGAAATTACTATTCACAGATGGATAGATGTAAAGGTCCACAATTCAAATCTCTCTTCTCTTGTTGCTCCTGCATTTAATTGCAGATGTGGGAACAAATTAAAAAATGCAGGAAATGATACCTGGGCTAAAAGCATTAAACTATGAGGCTTGCATTCCCTTGAGTTTGGAAGATTAAAGGATGACCTAATGTAGGTATTTAAAATGATTAAAAGGAGTTAATAGGGTAGATAAGGAAACTATTTCCTCTGGTGGGGGAGTTCAGAACAAGGGGGAATAACATTAAAATTAGAGCTAGCCCATTCAAGGGTGATGTCAGGAAGCACTCGTTCACTCAAAAGGTAGGGAAAATCTGGAACATTCTGCAAAAAGGCAGTTGAGGTTAGGAGGGGTCAATTCAAAATTTCAGTACCAAGATTGATAGATTTTTGTTAAGCCAAGGATAATAAGGGTTATGAAACCTGGCTGGATAACATCAGCCATGATCTAATGGAATGGCTGAACACGCTTAAGGAGCTGAATGCTCTATTCCTGTTCACTGTGTACTGTGCATCTAACCCATCTTGAATCCAACCTAGGACTAGGTGACGACACTGGATTAAAAAAAAGCTAATCTTTCACTCCTGAAAAATCCTTTCACCTTGAGCGCTTTCAACAGATGTTTAACTATCTGAACTGAGGATGGTACTGACTGAAGCATGCCACTCATTTGCAAAACAATTGCTCCCCATTCCGACCAAACATATTTTACTTCCAATGTGCCCAATCTCAGATTTACCAGAAGCTCCTGCTGAATCATCCAACTCTCCTTCCTCCAAATCCATGTTGTTACTGTATTCAACGTCATTCTCTCCAGACCTGGAAAGGTAAAGATTGAAAAGTTACTTCAGCGTAACAAAGAACTCATAAAATTCAAGCCAGTTATTAGTTGAGCTTAATTCAAGATCTGGAAAAAGACCAAAACATATCTCGGATCAATCCAAGTGTGTCAAAGTTTCTTCAGAAGTCATCTTTGCACAATGCCAAGCTCATGCTACTAAGAAATGCCTATATCAATGAGCACCAGGTGGCCAAATACTTAGGTACTGTACAGTATGCATTTGACAGTGGCCATGAGTGAAATCTTCTCCCCCAATTCTGAAATAAATGGAAGTGCAACATTTCTTTAAAAACAGCTGAGTAATTCTTATTCTTGCTAAGAGGGAAGACTGCTATCTGAACTCTTCTTGCTATTATAAAGTTGGTCACTAAGGTGCACACATACAGCTTGGGCAAACTCTCCCATCACTTATTTCCCTTTGAAGCATGTCCACAGCAGATCAGGAACTTGAAGAGTGATGATCTACACACCGGTACCCTAGAGGAAAATTCTGCCCTGGCACTCTCAAAAGACTGGTTCAAGCTGGTTATGGATTTGGGGGCCCTGGCAGCCCTCAGGCATCTTGCCTAAGTGGCAATTCTTCCCAAGAGCCAAGATGGTGTGTGTTGGTAGGGCTTTCATAAGGGGCAGAGAAGAGTCCAAATCTCTCCAGCAGGGCTACTGGATATTAAATTAGGAGTAAGAACTCTGGCCAACATCAAGTTATGCTAAACTCAAAACACTAGTTCAACCCCAGCTGGAATATTTCTAAGGATGACACAAACATTTGAGCGTACAGATGAGGTTTACTTGAATAATCCCAGGGATGCAGGATTACCATAACATGGATCCTGAAGAAGCTGGGATTGTCTTCCCTGCTCTATAGAAAGCAAAGAGGAGATTTGATAGAAGTGATTAAAATCCTGATGGGTTTAGACAGTAAATAAGGAGAAACTTTTTCCAACGGCTGAAGGGTCAATAACCAGAACAAACAGATTTAAAGTGATTGCCAAAAGAACCAGAGGCAACATGAGGAAAAACATTTCCCCCACCCCCAACATGTGATGAGTGGATATGTTTTGGAATGCACTAACAGAGTGATGGAAACAGGTTTCAAAAGGGAATTGGATAAATACTTGGGAGAAAAAATTACACAGATATGGGGCAAGAGCGGGGAGTGGAACCAAATGAATTGCTCTTCGAAAGAGCCAGTGCAGACTTGGTGAGTTGAACGGTCTCCTTTACTGAGCTATTCTAATGATTTTTTTTAAAAAAAAAGAACAGTGAATAATAGTATCAACAGACATGAAATAGACCACTAGGAGATTGCATGGCAATACTAACATGGTCTCCTCATCAATGTCATTTTCCTCAGTATTACTGGTTGCTGTGGAACTAGCAGAGGAGCTGCTGCCATCAAGTTGGATCAATTCATCATCCACAGTGAGGCATTCTATGTCCAAATCACCATCTGAAAGGTCATGCTAAACAAACAAGAGAAATGTTATATTAATTAAAAGCATTTTGATTCTTGTCAAACATTTCAATTACCTTAATGTTTCATTAACTGCAAGGAAACTTATAATTTTGAAACATGCACAGTAATGAAAAGGATCTTCACAATCATTCATCAGTTTACAAAAAACGACAAAGAATTTCATAAAAAGTATTATACAAGGGCGAATTTCATTCTCAGGTGGGCTTCCTAAGCAAGCATTTCCCAGACAAAAGGACTCTTTTAGTAGCCTTTAGTAGCCATTACTAGATCAAAGCTTAAAAGAATGTGATAACAGAACAATGAACTTTTGCAATGGTTCAGTTAATCACAGGCAACATGTTGATGCTCTTGACACTCAACTTGCAGGTATTTCATTCTTTTGAGACTTGGTACCCTGAGTGCAAACCAACTAATGCTCTGATGCAATCATGATAGCATATCCCAGAGGCTTATGGTTGAGGTATGAGAGAAAAATGGGTCTTTTACTAAACACTCGGAAAACTAAGGTCCTCTTCTAAACAACTCAAAGCACAACACCTCTCCATAGTTTATCATTGGCGAAATCCTGGAAAACAGACTATTGCCCGTATCTTGGGAGCCTCCTCTTGACAACGGCAAACAGACAACAAAATTCATCATCGCCTCAACATGCCAGCTCAGCTTTCGGACGACTGAGAAATAGAATATCTGAGGATCAGGCTCTCAAACCCAACACTAAGGTCATGGCTTACAGAGCAGCAGTGATCCCATGCTCCTATGCGCTTCAGAAGCTTCGACAACCTACACAAGGCATCTCAAAGCACTGGGAAAGTACCACCAGCGGTGCCTTCACAAGATCCTCCAAATCCAGTGGCAAGAAAGGCAGTCCAACAGCAGCATCCTCTCCTAAGCCAACATGCCCAGTATTGTGGCAATAATCAGACAAAACCAGCTTAGCTGGTCGGGACATGTTTGTATGCCTGATGCTATCCGAAGCAGCTGTTCTACTCGGACTTTGTCATGGCAGGAGACTCCCAGTAGGACAGTAGAAACGCTTTTCCGGATGCCCTCTGAAGAGGTCAAAATTCCCTGCCGACTCATGGGAGTCCCTGGCTTGTGACTGACCAAAATGGAGAAGGTTCTCTTGGGAAAGCACCAAATCCATCATTAGGCTTTAAATCGGGAATATGCAGAGGCGAAGTTGAGGCATCAGAGCACACAAACCTCCAAACAGCCCAACTCTCCAAGTAGCACCTGCCCTGCACGTGGCAAAGTCTGTGGATCACACGTCAGACTTATCTGCCATTTCAGAATCCTACGAACCAGAGTGGAAGCAAGTCATCCTCGATCCAGAGGGATTGCTAAAAAAGGAGATACCTCTTCTACGTGTTTACTTTTTCGTCTTTTACAAACAATATAATACTTATTTAGCATACAATGAACAACTTTAAAGAGGGTGTAGGGAAATACATGAGCCATATGTCAATGCCTTGACTGTGCACAGAAGTTATTCAATTATGCAGCACAGATAACTAAGCCAGGTCACGCTTAGTTTTCTGGAAGCAAGTGGCAATGTTTGAGATTTTGTAAGATTTTAAAGAGATCACAGGTACATTTTCCTGAAATTCTGATGGAAGTTTCACAAAAATTAGATTGGACACAAAAAGGGCTTTCAAAACAAAATTAAGAACTAAAGCAAGTCTGTAGTTGTAACTAAACCAATTACATTTGAGTCATCCTGCGCAGTCTTGTCCTCTTCGTCCGCCTCTTTGACCTGGCTGATAGCCAATACTGAGCATGCTCCCTCTGCTGGCAGATCTTCATTATGAACAAGCTTTTTTGTCCTTGTGTCTGAGCAATCACCGCTTTGTGGGCTCAAGTGTGTATCGGGTGGCGACAAGGTTTGTGATGCCCTGTTACGTGAAAGTTCAATGGCCAACCTCTGCAGAGTTTGGGACGGGGACAGGGAAGATACAAATGAAAGAGATTTTTAAAGACCAAATTTTCCAAAGCACAGAATGAATTAACAGGTGCATTCCTTTATCAATTAAATGCACGAATGTCATCTTGGTGTTTGTTTTTCTTCAAATGTTGTTAGTATTCCTATTTTACAGGTAGCTGTACTGTGTTTACAGAATGCTGCGAGGAACATGTGGATTCCTGTACCTGGCTAGAAAGCATGAATTCTAACCAAGCTAATAAGGCCATGTCACTCCTCATGGGTATCCTATGAGGAAATAGGTCAACTATATCATCATAATAAAATAAAAGCCATTCACTTTAATCTCCAGTAAAGCAAGAGGATTTCATACTCAAACACACCTGGATTCTATTTAAGTGTTTTATTGATTTTATTAAACAGATGAATAGGATCTCCCACTTGCAGATCTCTAATCCCCAATCAAATAGGATTAATGTCATGAAGGAAATATTTTTCTCAAAGTTAAACTATATGAATTTGTATTGAAGAGATTCTGTCCTCTACTGTCCAGGAGAAAAATCATAAACATTTGGTAATGGGAGTTCTTCATAACACAGATTCTCTAGGGCTCTAGCAGTTATTGAAATATAGAAACCATAGAAATGTTAATGGGGCGGAAAGAGGCCATTCAGCCTATCGTGTCTGCACCAGCCAAAAAAAAACTAGCCATAGCCTTGCAGGTTACAGCACTTCAGGTACAGATTCAGGTAACTTTTAAATGAGTTGAGCGTTTTAGCCTCAACCACCAATTTAGGCAGTGAATTCCAGATGCCCACCATGCTCTGGGTGAAAATGTTTTTCCTCATGTCCCCTCTAACCCTCCTACCAATCACCTTAAACCTATGCCCCCTAGTAATTGACCCCTCAGCTGGGGGTCTTTCCCATCTACCCTATCCAGGCCCCTCAATTTTGTACACCTCAATTAGGTCACCTCTCAGCCTCCTCTGTTCGATGGAAAACAACCTTTATCTATTCAATCTTTCTTCATAGCTGCAATTTTCAAGCCCTGGCAACATTCTTGTAAATCTCCTCTGTATTCTCTCCAGAGCAATTATATCCTTCCTGTAAAGTGGTGACCAGAACTGTATACAAAGTTCCAGCTGTGTCCTAAACAGCATTTTATACAGTTCCATCATTACATCCCTGCTTTTGTATTCAACACCTCATCCAATAAAGGAAAGCATTCCATACGCTTTCTTTACCACCTTATCTGCCTGTCCTGCCGCCTTCAGGAATCTGTGGACATGCACTCCAAGGTGTCTCATTTCCTCAACCCCTCTCAATAACTTCCCGTTTATTAGGTATTCCCTTGCTTTGTTTGCCCTCCCCAAACGCATTATCTCACACTTCTCTGGATTGAATTCCATTTGCCACTTCTGCCCACTGAACCAAACCATTGATATTATTATTCTGGAGACAACAGCTATCCTCTTCACTATCAACTACATGGTCAATTTTTGTGTCATCTGCAAATTTTCCAATCATGCCTCCCACATTTAAGTCAAAATCATTAATATATATGACATACAACAAGGGCCCCAACACTGAGCCCTGTGGAACACCACTGGAAACAGCTTTCCACTCACAAAAACATTCATTGACCATTACCCTTTGTTTCCTGTCGCTCAGCCAATTTTTGGGTCAAAATCATCAGTTTTCCCTGTATGTCATAAGATCACATTTTCCTGACCAGTCTGCCATGTGGGACCTTGTCAAATGCCTCACTAAATTCCACGTAGACAACATCCACTGCACTACCTTCATCAAGCCTCCTTGTTACCTCCTCAAAAAAATTGATTAAGACAGACATGATCTTCCCCTAACAAAACTATGCTGACTATCCCTGATCAATCCATGCCTTCTATGTGACAGTTTATCCTGTCTCTCAGAATTGATCCCAATAATTTGCCCACCACTGAAGTCAGACTGACTGGCCTATAATTTTCTAGCCTATCCTACACAACCCTTTTTGAATAATGGTACGATGTTCGCAGGCCTCCAATCCTCTGGTACCTCACCTGTATCTACTGTGGATTGGAATATGATTGTCAGAACATCTGCCATTTCCTCCTCGGCTTCCTTTAACAGCCTGGGATACAATCCATCTGGCCCTGGTGATTAATCCACCTTCAACAATGCCAGTCCCTCCAGTACTTCCTCTTTCATTATGCTTATTGTATCTAAAATTTCATACTCGTCCTCCTTAACTAGAATGTCTGCATCATCCCTCTCCTTAGTGAAGACAAAAGTAGTAATCTGTTCTGTTGAAGGGTCATGTGGACTCAAAACGTCGACTCTTTTCTTCTCCGCCGATGCTGCCAGACCTGCTGAGTTTTTCCAGGTAATTCTGTTTTTGTTTTAGTAATTTAGAACCCTGCCCACACCTTCAGCATCAACGCACAAGTTACCATTTAGGTCAAAATTGTTAAGCATTGGCATTTTTTTAAAAATGCTAAACATTCATCCAATGTGCTATATTTAAATAAAAAGGAAATTTCCTTTCTTCTGTTAAAGACCTTACTTGCAACAGTCCAAGATCAAAGAAAGCAGGGCAAAGAAGCACAATCTGGCTGACAGAGTGTGCAGTGGAGTTGGCCCCCTTCATCCAGTATTGATCAGGAACATGACTTAAATCAGAAAAAGCTTCATGCAGAAAATGGTTGGAGTTTAATCATCATTTCAAGGCTACAAAGCAGATCCGTCTCAACTACAATTACCAACTATATTTGGATAAAGCGGGATGGATGTTCTTCATGATAATCCATACTCTATATTTAGGGCCAAAGAAATGTTAAGTATCACCAAAAATCTTTCACTGCCGCTGAGTCAAAATCCTGGAAGTCCCTCCCTAACAGTACAGTGGAAAAAT
Organism: Cetorhinus maximus; assembly: GCF_964194155.1. Taxonomy (NCBI): domain Eukaryota; kingdom Metazoa; phylum Chordata; class Chondrichthyes; order Lamniformes; family Cetorhinidae; genus Cetorhinus; species Cetorhinus maximus. The sequence continues at coordinate 19,481,213 of NC_135887.1, read as the reverse complement.
CTACATCACATGGACTGCAGCGGTTCAAGAAGGCAGCTCGCCACCACCTTCTCAAAGGCAATGAGGGATGGGCAACAAATGCTGACCTTGCCAGCAGCGCCCACATCCCGTGAAAGAATAATAAATATATACATCAGGACAATCAGTTAGGGTATATCATTGACAATCAAGTTTCAAATTTTTAGACATACAGCTGGGAATTATGCTTCAGAAACACTGATAGGACGGTAGATTAAAAATACACTGGAAAAATATAGTTCACTGGTAAGAGGGTACTATCAAAGCTAGACAGCAGAGGTGATGGGAAACAGTACTTCCAAATTTCCAAAAGTTTGATGGGCACAATGCTGTAGCACCGAAAGGCAAAAGTAGGCTCACAACAGCAATAATCTTGATGCATTTTTGATTTCAGGTTAGTCAACCTAGGAGATATGACAGTGCAGGTGAGGCACTTGTTGATAGGAAGGGTAAAATTGCATAGTATGGACAAATCATTCAAGGTTACACTCCTCTTCTTGCAATCAGTTAGACAATAAAAGCAAAAACTTAGCCATGGTCAGCTGTCTCAGATTCCTTGCGAGTGGGGACGTGGGGGAAGCAAATGAACAAACAACAATAATAGCAGCTTGTGAAGCATACCAGTGCATGAATATTCCTTGTACTTGATATTCTGTGCATTTCTAAGTCACCTTCAGCATTATCATCTGATACAAGGACACTTGTCCTTAGTTACTGTTGCTTGCCTTATTTTTTTTTTCAAAAAAGTATACTTTGCCACAGCCAGTTCCACAAAATAGTCTTAAGTGATTTAAAATGACAACTGATTAGCACACTTAACCTAACCACAATCCACTGATCCTAGCCCTCGTCATTTACTGGCAATGAACACAACAATGTGGCACCTCAATCATAAGCTTCTCCAGTAACTCGCTCACATCTTGCCTCCGTGTGTTATTTGTCAATGTTTATAATCATGGCAACGTTTCATCCTCCAAAGTTACCCGCTGGAAGTCAACACAAAGAAAACATCGTTGTAGCAGCTTTATTCAAATGTGGGTAGGGACTGACATTTTGTACTGGATGAGTTGTCAGGGAGCAAAGATAAAAAGATACCATGCAAATATTGGAAATCAAAAATATGAAATTGAAAATGTTGGCCATGCATAGTCAGTCAGTTAGTGCTCGATATAGAAAAGCTAGTTAACTGGTCAGGTGGGTTCGAAGGAAGAGTCTCATTTAAAGAGTCCCATTCACGTACATTTCTTTTCCAGGGGCCAGCTGACTGAATTTCAACTTTTTAGTTTTATCATAATTTTTCAGATGTGCTTTGTTTAGAAATCTAAAATTAAATTCTTCGATCCAAATTTTCTTGTTGAAGTTAGGGAGAGGCTGAAAGTGCTTGCTGTAACTTTAAGTGAGGAGCAGACACATGATTAAACTCAAATACCCAAAGGTTCTGCCAATCTCCAGTGTTAATTTTTGCAAAAATAGCATTTTGATGTGTGTCTCACCGTTGAAGGGTATTGAATTGCATAGAATTGTTGTATTTGTGCAGTGCTAAGAACTAAACCAGTCACAGACAGTTAGCTCTTGTCCAGTCCAGCCCAAGTACCCTATTAATGGCTTGGCAAGTATTAATTATTGCCCAACCACCTCTCTGGCACTGCAAATAACTATTACAAGTATGGAATTTCATTCCTTCATTGTTGTTGGAGATTTTTTTAAAATCTCAATTTTTAAAAAATTTAAATTGCCACAATTTCCCAAATATAATACCCACAATATGGACTTTGACTGTTTATTCAAGAAAGTAAATTTTTTCTTTTATAATATGGACCTAGACTGTTGCAATACTGTGGTCAAAGTGACCCTTTATTGACAAAAGTGCTGAGCAAACCTATGCTAAGGGTCCATGCCCACCCTGGTTCGCCGAGTGGCCAGGTCCCACACCTGGCATATGCAAAATGTCAGATACCCAAGTAGGCTGATGAGGTGACTACATTCATCGATGGAATGTAGCATGTGACACTAACAAATTTTTCAGGGCAGCGATGAATCATCTGGCAGGTCCTTCGTGGTTTGCTCACTGGCGAATTGTTTGCACAGGCTAAATTAGGGTAGTAAGGTGCCATCTGCGAGGTGTTCGTGGGCCTCCCACCCATGTAGGCTGGAAATTGGAGCTGATCAGTTTCTTTCCAGGAGCAGACATGTTAATCTGCAAAGTGTGTTGCCTATCAACCCAATCAGCCTAGCTGAGTTTGCATCCTAATTGGTTACTTTCATCATCAGACCAATTCCCTACAGTGAGCCATCCTGTATAAGGTGGGTTTTTCCATAATGTTTTGAGTTAAAAATTTAAACCATTAACATGGCAGAGAAAAGAGCATGTTACATGGCATCCTTCAAAATGTATGGTGATAGAAGTTGCTGAAAGTCATGGCAGCTGAAAACCATGGCAACAGAGCAGCAGCATGGGAATTTGATGTTAGTCTTTGAAGAAACTCAAGGACAAGCTACAGTTGCAAGGCAAGCAAGCCTAGGCTCCTGTACATGGAAGAAATGCTCAGCATCCACAGCTCAAGCAACAAAAAACCCACTTTGATAGGGTGTGCATTATATATGGTACCCAAACTTCTAGATATACTTTGAAGGATAAAATGCAGATCACATTCAGAAAATTATTTTATTTTGGCTTTTTTCTTCCCACACTCTTAATTTAACTTTCTTTCTTGATTTCCATTTCTTTTTCTATACCTGATTTGATTTCACTCAGTCTAAGTTATACTGCCTTCTCACTCCTTTGGCTGTTAACGTCATAACTCCTTAAATCAGATTGGTTAAGGAGATGCATAGCTGCTTGCCCTTGCTCACTCAGGTGTTAGATGTCCCCTTTCCCTTGTTGTGCTATTATTAACTCGCACATTGAGTGACCTGCCATGCAAAATAATTAAAATCCAAAAATGCAAGGGCAAATCTAACCAACGGCAGATATCATTAGATTCATTCCTACAGTTAAATATCGCTTTTTTTGTACAAAAATTAGCTGACTAACAGCTTTATTTCCTCCAGGTTAGGATAAAACACAGCTGGTGCAAAATGTCAAAAGAAATTGAAATACAAGCAAAACACATTATAAACAACTAAAGTGTCACTTAACACCCTCAAAACCACATTTGAACTCATTTTTCTTGTAACAGGTTATTACATTAAATCTTCTGTAATATTTTTACAAACAATAGCTACAATGTCAAAAGAAACAAAGCGCAGAAGAGAACATCCTGATAGCAACACAAAGATAGCTATTCTGTGCTGCAACCAATGACTCAGGCAGCTGGCTATTATTTGAATTCTGCAGAGGGCTGTGAAAGCAGCTAAATCAGGAAGACTACAATATATTCAGGGGAAAAAAATGTGAGTCATCGAGGTTTGATATTATCAAAATGTCAATCTGTACTGTTTAAATTCCTATTTGGCTGAAGTATGAAGGCGGATTACAGACACTGACCTCTTTGAGATTGTTGACTTGCTGAATGTAGCCTGTCTGAGCCACCTCAAGTTGGCTGATGTACCAATTTTGATCACGACACTTCTGGAAGAACGTAGGAGCGCGTACCTGATACCTGCAGCATTGAGGTGGACAAGAATGATGGACATGTAAAGTCTAGTATTTCTGAAATAAGTGTTGGCCAAATAAAATATTGATCAATATAATTTATATGTCTAGAGAAGTCCAAAACAAAGACAACACAAATGTTCAACATTAACATAATAACAAATTGAATATTCAGTCCTAGAGAAACTAATGAAATTGTGAGGCAATTATTCATGGTCCTAAAATCTGTAGTGAAGTAATAAGGCCAGGCTAATGGGAACTTGCTGGAAATTCTGAATCATTTCAAAGATTCAATGACATTTGCAGACAATTTCCCCAAAGTAAATGCTCATCAAATAAGGTACATCTTACAATAATAAAAAGCAGCTGAAAGAAAATAACTTGCAGTTATATGAAACTATTTACATTCCTGGGATGTTCCAAAGTGATTTAGTCACCAAGTGTAGTCGTTTGTTAGGTGGGCAAATGCAACAACCATTTGCACACAGTAAGATTCCACAAGAAACAATGAGATTAACAACTGGTTAATCTGATTTTTTTTAAAAATTCTTTCACAGGGCATGAGCATCGCTGGCTGGGCCAGCAGTTTATTGCTCATTCCTACTTGCTCTTGAGGTGGTGGCGGTGGTGGTGAGCTGCCTTCTTGAACCACTGCGGTCCATGTGGTGTAGGTACACCCATAGTGTAGGGAGAGAGTTGCAGGATTTTGACCCTGCAATAGTGAAGGAACAGCAATATAGTTCCAAGTCAGGATGGTGTGGGGCTTGGAGGGGAACTTCCTGGTGTTGGTGTTACCATGTGTCTGCTGCCCTTGTACTTCTAGATGCAGTGGTTGTGGGTTTGGAAGGTGCTGTCAAAGAAGCCTTGGTGAGTTTCTGCAGTGCATCTTTTAGATGGTGCACACTGCTGCCACTGTGCAGTAGTGGTGGAGGGATTGAATGTTTGTGGATGGGGTACCAATCAAGCAAGCTGCTTTGTCCTGGATGGTGTCAAGCTTCTTGAGTGTCGATGGAGCTGCACTCATCCAAGCAAGTAGAGCGCATTCCATCACACTCCTGACTTGTGCCTTGTAGATGGTGGACAGGCTTTGGGGAGTCAGGAGGTCAGTTACTCGCCACAGAATTCCCTGTGACTTGCTCTTGTAGCCACAGTATTGATATGGCTAGTCTAGTTCAGTTTCTGGTCAATAGTAACCCCCAGGGTGCTGATACTGGGGGATTCAATGATGGTAATGCCATTGAATGTCAAGAGGATATGGTTGGATTCTCTTTTGTTCATTGCCTGGAACTCGTGCAGTGCGAATGTTACTTGCCACTAATCAGCCCAAGCCCGAATGTTGTCCAGGTCTTACTGCATATTTGGGCACAGACTGTTTCAGTATCTGAGGAGACATGAATGGTGCTGGACATCGCGTAATCATCTCTACTTCTGGCCTTATGATGGAGAGAAGGTCTTTGGTGAAGCAGCTGAAGATGGTTGTACCTAGGACACTGCCCTGAAGGACTCCTGCAGTGATATCCTGGGACTGACATGATTGACCAACAACCATAACCATCCTTGTGCAGGTATGGCTCCAATCAGTGGAGAGAGAGTTCTTCCCACCCCTGATTCTCAGACTCCAGTTTTGACAGGACTCCTTGATGCCACACTTGGTCAAATGCTGCCTTGATGTCAAGGCAGTCACCGAGCTCACCTCTGAAGTTCAGCTTTTTTGTCCATGTTTGGACTAAGGCTATAATGAGGTCAGGAGCTGAGGGACCCTGGCAAAACTCGAACTAAGCGTCAGCGAGCAGGTTGTTTGAGTGCTTGATAGCACTGCCAATGGCCCCTTCCATCGCTTTGCTGATGATTGAAAGTAATTGGCTCGGTTAGATTGGTCCTGCTTTTTGTTGGCAGAACACACCTAGGCAGTTTTCCACATTGCTGGGTAGATGCCAGTGTTGTAAGTGTACTGGCTAAGGGAGCAGCTAAGTCTTCATTGCTATTGCTGGAATGTGGTCAGGCCCATAGCCTTTGCAGTATCCGGTGCCTTTAGCCATTTCTTGATATTGCAAGGAGTGAATTGAATTGGCTGAAGACTAGCATGTGATGTTGGGGACCTCAGGAGGAGGCGGAGATGGATCATCCACTCAGCACTTCTGACTGAAGATTGTTGCAAATGCTTCAGCCTCGTCTTTTGCACTGATGTGCTGGGCTCCCCTGTCATTGAGGATGGGGGTAGTTGTGCAGCCTCCTCCTCCAATTTGTTGTTGAATTGCCCACCATCATTCACGACTGGATGTGGCAGGACTCCCTCCACCGCAGGCGCACAGTGGCAGCAGACTGCACCATTTACAAGATGCGCTTCAGAAACTCACCAAGGCTTCTTTGACAGCACCTTCCAAGCCCACGACACTTAGGATTGATCCATTAGTTGTGGGAATGCTTAGCTCTTTCCATCACATGTTGCTTTTGCTGTTTGGCATGCAAATATTCCTGTGTTGCAGCTTCACTAGGTTGACACCTCATTTTCAGGTATGACTGGTGCTGCTCCTGGTATGTCCTCTTCATTTAACTAGGGTTGATCCCCAGCTTGATGGTAACAATAGAGTAGGGCATATGCTGGGCCACGAGGTTACAGATTGTGCTTATGTACAATTCTGCTGCTGATGGCCCACAGCGCCTCACTGATGCCCTGTTCTGAGTTGCTAGATCTGTTCAAAATCTATCTTGTTTTGCACGGTGGTAGTACCACACAACACAATGGACGGTATCCTCAATGTGAAGATGGAACTTTGTCTCCACAAGCACTGTGTGGTGGTCACTCCTACCAATACTGTCATGGACAGATGCCTCTCCAACAGGTAGACTAGTGAGGATGAGGTCAAGTAGGTTTTCTCTCACCACCTGCCAGACCCAGTCTAACAGCTAGGACTCAGCCAGCTCGGTCAGTAGTGGTGCTAGCGAGCCATTCTTGATGACAGGCATTGAAGCCCACTCAGTTTATTCTGTGCCCTAGCCACCCTCAATGCTTCCTTGAAGTGGTGTTCAACATGGAGGAGTACAGATTCATCAGCTGAGGGAGGACAGTAGGTGGTAATCAGGCGGTTTCCTTGTCCATGTCTGACCTGATGCCATAGGGTCCAGAATCAATATTGAGAACTCCCAGGGCAACCCCTCCTGACTGTATATCACTGTGCCGCCACCTCTGGTGGGTCTGTCCTGCTGGGGGCAGGGGGAAACAGGACACACCCAAGAATGGTGGTGGCGGTGGCTGGTACATTGTCTGCAAGGTATGATTCTGTGAGAATGACTGTCAGGCTGTTGCTTGATTAGTCTGTGGGACAGCTCTCCCAATTTTGGCACAAACCCCCAGATGTTAGCAAGGTCGACAGAGGGTCGATAGAGCTGGGTTTGCCATTGTTGTTTCCAGTGTCTAGGTCAATGCCGGGTGGTCTGGTTTCATTTTTTCTTTTAAGTAGGCTTTGTAGCAGTTTTATACAACTGAGTGGCTTGCTTGGCCATTTCAGAGGGCATTAAGAGTCAACTGCATTGCTATGGGTCTGGAGTCACAAGTCGACCAGACCAGATAAGGATAGCAGGTTTACTTCCCTAAAGGGCATTAGTGAACCAGATGGGTTTTTATGACAATTGACAATGGTTTCATGGTCACTATTACCAAGACTAGCTTTTTAATTCCAGATTTATTATTGGAATTTAAATTCCACCAGCTGCCATGGTGGGATTTGAATCCATGTCCACACAGCATTAGTCTGGGTCTCCGGATTACTAGTCTGGTTACATTACCACTGTGCCACTGCGGAGACAAATGTAGGCCTGAAGACAAGAAAACTTTGTATTCAATAACGTCATGTGATATTTTATGTCCACCTGAACAGACACACAAGGATATTGCTCAATGTTTCATTCAGTAGTGCAGTGCTCCCTTTTCAGGTCCCGTCTCTCAATTCTTAAGTGGCCAAGCTTCCTGGGAAGAAGAAAACACTTCAAAGACAAGCACCTGAAGCTCTCCTTGAAGCACGACAGCATTGACCTTAACGACTCAGAGGGGCTTGCTGCCAAGGTGACAACTTGTCCATCAAATTGCATCTTGCTTCAAGTCCCAACGTCTGAATGATGAGGGTGACAGCAAAGGAAAGGAAGAAAATCCTTCACTCCGGATCCCACTACCTCATGGGATATCCTGCCCCAGGTGCCCAGGGATATGCAGGTTGGAGAAAAAAAACCTGCTCAGTCTCATGAAGACCCACGGCAGAAGCTGACAACTGAGCGGATGCCATTCTTGAACTGAGGGATAGCCGACTACAACTCCCTCGCTACTACAATCATATTACAGACTTGAGTATTTACTCAAATTCAGGAATTCAGAATAAGTCTATGACCTCTGACTCAGAAGCATGAGAGTTATCACCAAGTAAGGCGGGCAATAAATAACCAGGGTATTCAGGGAACACAGCGTCATGGACCTACATACTTATACAATTTCATGCCAGTGCTTGAAATCCTGAAAGTAAGTCTCTCATCCTTTGGTACATCTTCATAGCAATTCTATAACATTGCTGAAAAGAGAGACATGTTGAAGCTTTTTGCCTTGCACTGTTCAGGACACTTCGCAAGAATACCAATATAAGGGGAAAGCAATTTATATTGTATGCGAAGAGAGTGCCGATTGGTTTGCAAGTGGGCTCTGATTGGTGGAGGTGTTTGCATGGAGAATGCACCAAATATGGTGACTCAAGTTCTGTACTACCAAATGACTATTTGCATACCTGAGACAGGTACAACAAAGACCAAAATCGGGATATCAACATAGTTCGACTTACAGGTAAGTTAAGAACAGGTAAACTATCTATTGAATTTCTCCAAGTATGTATTAAACCCAAGGTTGAGCCAGTTTGCATTTCCAAATGCACTGATAATGCTAAAGTGAGACAGTCCCACAATCAAGCAAGCATTTATGCAAGGTGAGATTGAGCAGATTGGCAATAGGGTTACTAATTTATGTCATGTACTACACTGGGCTTGGTCTGAGTGTGTAAATTTTTCATTTTTCAATTTGATCTGTTTAGGCCACTATATTGTTTCAATGAATGACCGCACCATAACAGTACCTGCTTGAAGCACTACCGCACCATAAACTCACTTAAACAGAAACGGTTTAGCAACACAATTACTGATACCACTAAACATGTAGCAAATCTCTGGCATGTACTCTCAAAGTGAGGAGTTTGTGCTTGCACATGGTTTCAATTTTGGTGTGCCTTCAAAACGGGAAGAGGCATTTGCTGAGTTCAAACTCCTCTACTCCCAACTATCCTGCCACAAACCAGCGCCCACTGAAGATGTTGAATCCTTGAAAGCATACCTAGCTGATCTAGCGCATGCATATTGGGGGAATTCCGAACGACCAGTCTGACTTTCACATGCAATGTGAATGCCATACAGCGTGGTGAGGCCTTAAGGTCAACCTGGACATACACATCAGTAAATCTGACAAAGGGACTGGGAAAGTCATCCTTAATAAGCGGGGCTATATCAACAAAATGCACACCATTCTTAATGACAGGTCCAAATTCATATCCATTGGACCTGCCGCTCAATATGACCAGATAGCCTTGCTTGAAAGTAAGCTTAAAAAAATGCTTCCTGGAATTGTGTAAGAGCGATGAGCTACCACGTGATGTATATGACAGGGTTCGTCCTCACAGTTCGCTATGTCACGTATGTATGGGCTGTCCAAGACACACAAAAGCGATATCCCTCTACGCCCTATCTTATCAATGACCGATTCTGCACAACATGAATTGACCAAATGGTTGAGTAAATTATTACAACCAGTTTTGATGAAGTTTTCCACGTACATGTTGAAGGACGCCTTCACATTTGTTAAGGCCATACAGGACTTGCATATCGATAGCAATGCTGTATCCATGTGTTCATTTGACTTTGCTAGCCTATTCACCAATGTTCCACTTAAAGAATCCATAAATATTTGCACTGCAGCACTATGTTATGGCAATTCATTGAACTTATGAACTCAGCAACTCGCGCAGTTGAGTTCAGTTTTAATGACATCATGTATGCCCAAATAGATGGTGAGATGGTGTTGCCATGGGATCCCCTCCAGGACCGCTCTCGCATCTTTGTTGCGATCCATGAGAAACGTGTCTTTAATGGAATGATACCCCAACCTCCTACCCCTTGCATATTTCCAATATGTGGATGATATATTTGCTATATTTAAATCTGTAGCTGCATGCAATAATTTCCTTACATGTCTTAATGGGCTCCATCCTGCACTCAAATTCACCTTTGAAATGGAGCAGTCAAATAAGCTCCCCTACCTTGATGTACTAGTTGAGAAATTTGCCAGGTGGTTTTTTACCATGGTCTCCTGCAAGCCTACCTTCACTAGGGTTGGGGTTCTTACAGTTCCACATGCTGTAAAACCAATCTTATTGGCAACCTTGTAAATAGGGCCCAAGCCATTAGCTCATCATGCAAGCTTGATGCCGAAATTGTTGCTTTCCCCTTACATTGGTTTTCTTGCAAAGTGTCCTGATGAGTACAAGACGAAAAGCTTCGACATATCTCTCTTTTCAGCAATACTCAAGTTCTGTACTACCAAACGACTAATTCTATGACATTGCAATGTTTTGTTTAAGACCAAATGATACAAATGACTTGGAGATTTGAATAGAGTAAAATTTCAATTTTTGCTCTGATTCCAAACTTGGAGATGTGGCTCACAGAAAGGATGACTTCAAGGATCAGAACTATTCTGGCTACGGAGAGCATACTTTATGCAGTGATACAGCCATTACTGGGTGATCACAGTAGGGGAATATTTTGTGAACTTAAGCAAGGTGATTCCATGCTACCAGACATTTACCAGATGCCCATTTCCAGTTCAGTCACATGAAACTGACAACTTTAAAAAAAAATGAAGTTTATACTTGTACAGATTTTAATAGAATCTACAGAGATATCATGAACATAGATAATTTTTGAAGAGTCTACACACCCATAGATTTCCATTAACTCAGCACATAGATGGTTGCAAACCTTCACCTAGAGTTCCCAAATACCCAACCTGTGTCTCCTCTGATTTTCTAAAGGGGCCCCCCCCCCCCCACTCCAACATCACTGGATGTGGGTTTCACTTTCTGGGCCAGCTTTTATTGCCCATTCCTAGTTGGCCTTGAGAAGGTGGTGGTGAGCTGCCTTCTTGAATGGCTGCAATTCATGTGGTGTAGGTAAACCCACAGTGCTGCAAGGGACGGAGTTCCAGGATTTTGACCCAGTGACAGTAAAAGGTATGGCGATACATTTCCAAGTCAGCATGGTGAGTGGCTTGGAGGGGAACTTCCAGGTGGTGGTGTTCCCATCTATCTGCTGCTTTTGTCCTCCTAGATGGTAGTGGTCATGGGTTTGGAGGGTCCTCTCATCATGGGGTCCTCTCTCCAAGTGAACCTTCTCTGAACTGTTTCTATTGCAATTATATCCTTTTTCAAATAAGACCAAAACTATACCAAGTACTCCAGATGTGGTCTTGCTAAGGTCCTGTACAGTTGCAGTAAGACTTTCCTACTTTTATATATTCCATTTCCTTTGCAATAAATGCCAAAATTCCATTTGCCTTCTTAATCATTTGCTGCACCTGCATACTAACTTTTAAGATTCATTACCAGGGCACCCAGAAACCTCTGTACCATCTGCAATCTCTCTCCATTTAAATAGTATACTGCTTTTCTATTCTTCCTGCCAAAGTGGGCAAGTTCACGTTTTCCCACATTGTACTCCATCTGCCAAATTTTTGCCCATTCAGAATGAATATAAAAGAAAACTTGACTTTTTCTGGGATGAAGGGCATCTTATGAAGAAAGGTTGAACAGGCTGGGTCCATACCCATTGTAGTTTAGAGGTGACCTTATTAAAACATAGAAAGAAACAAACAATGAACATGAAAGTTGTGCTCCCAGGATGAGGCTATCCCATTGCACTCCGGGTGTGCTGGCTCCTGTGACGTCCCCAAATGCAGGATGCTCGACAGCAAAATTTGTGGTAGTGGGGGATTGCGTTCGCACTCTCCCTTGATAAAAAAAGATCCTGAAGATTTGATAGGGTGGATACCAGGCAGGTGTTTCTTCTTGTGGGAGAGGAAAGTTGAGGAAAAAAATTCTCATGGACATTGGTCTGTGGAATCCTCTTCCACAGAAAGCAGCAGAGGCTGGCTCACTGAATTTATTCAATGTTGAGTTAGACAGGTTTTTGATAGACAATGGAGTCAAGGGCTATTAGGGGTCGGGGGGGCTCAGACAGAAAGGGGGAGGAGTTGAGACCAGAATCGGGTCAGTCATGATCTTATTGAAAGGTGGAGCAGACTCAGGCTTAAAGGGTCGAACGGCCTACTCCTGTCCCCAAGTCCTGTGTTGCTTGTCTAATTAGGTTCTGCACCAAGATTATGATTGGGCCTGGAGCTCCAGTCAGTGTTCATTCATGAAAAGCAGGATTTCTCCCTTGGCTCAAATCAGACTATCACTGCAAAAAGAAACTACTTTTTAAAAAAAAAATCACTCTCACTTTTCCAGAACCGCTTTGTTCAATTTAGGGTCACGGGGAGTCGGAACCTATCCCGACAGGCAATGGGAGCTAGGCAGGGTACACCCACGACAGGATGCCAGTCCATCACAGGACGCGCACATGCACACACAAATCCAATTTTAAGATAATACAAAATTAAGCTAAGTATATACTGCCATCTTCAGCTGAAAGCAGGCAACAGTGAAACGGAAAACAGCAGTGATTAGAAAAGAAAAAGCCAACAAATCTTGCAGATCTGCATTTTTTTTTAAAAAAAGGTGCTAAAAATTGTGTTTTCTCTTCAATGCTGCTGACACATTTGCTGCGGCAGTGCTAACATTTTCTGGTTGCTTTGTTCTGGAGAAAGCTGATTGGCTAGTTCAGAGCCTTTGCCTTGGTCAGGGATTGCACACAATCAAAAATGAATGCCTACATTGACAGAGGTCGGATTTACTACAGAATGTAATATGCTCATTGACTCAATGTAATAAGGCGAAATGTAGTGACTAAGTGAACAAAGTAGAATGCAAACTGATTACCTGAGTACCAAGGTATCACTCTGCATATTCAGGTAACCTTCACTGGCAAGAAGGTCCAATCGGAAGAAACGATTGTAACCCCAGCATTCACCAACCTCAAAATCAGAGGCAAATTCCCGGATAATATTTTTAGTTGGGTCATTGGAGGCTTGATGAACCATCTCCACACGGTACTCGTACCTAGAAATACAGAGAACATGAAGCACTTAACAAGCTCATGTATAACAAACATCTTGCAGCTTAATGGGGATAATTCTAACATGAAGATTGAGGATTTCAAGAACTTAATTTTCTTAGTCCCTGGCTAACTTTTAAAAGTAAAATCTAGATAAAGATTCTCACCTTACTTAAGAATTTTACCAGCATTTTCACAAACTGAAAGCAAACTTCTAAGCTTTAACTGCTTCAACTACGTTGTGGTTAGGTTATTTCATATATACTATGTGGTATCAGAGAAAACCGTAGTGCAAAGATTTTAAAAAGTCCTTTGTGGGGTTACACATAGAGGGACACCAAACCTCCTGGCTCCTGGAGGTTGTGGTAAACTAGGCTGCCTTCAAAAAGCTGATTTTAAGAGCAAACCACTTTAAGCTACAATACTTTACATTTTCCTTCTTCCAAATATTTTACTCTCATGCTTCATGGCCTCAGAATACAACAATTTGTAATTATATTGTACCTTTAACGTAAGATTGCGTCCTAAAATAAAACATGACACTGAGCCACACAAGGATATATTCAGGTAGATGACCAAAGGTTGGTCAAAGAGGTAGACTATAAGGAGTCTTAAAAGGAGGAAAAGTATATAGAGAGGCGTAGAGAGGGTATTCCAGAACTTAGGGCCCAGGCATCTGAGGGTACAACCATCAATTGTGGAGCAATTAACATTGCGGTTGCTAAATAGGCCAGAATTAGAGTAGTGCAGATATCTCAGAAGATTGTAGGGCTGGAGGAGATTCAAAAGATTGCGGGGGGGGCAAGCACATTGATGAATTTGAAAGAAGAATTAAAATCTTAAAGCGAGGCATTGTTTAACTGGATCCCAGTATAGGACAGCAAGTGCAGGGATGATGGGTGAAGAGTATTTGGTGCAAACTAGGATGTAGGCAACAGAGTTTTAGATGATCTCAGGTTTATGGAGAGTAGAATGTGGGAGGCTTGCCAGGAGTGCAGTGGAATAGTCAAGTCTAGAGGTAACAAATGCATGAATAAAGATTTCATGAGGCAGAAGTGAGACAGTCGATGTTATGGAGGTTGAAATAGGCAGTCTTACTGAATGCCCACTGCCACTCTAATGTGTGTGCAAGGACATGCACACAAAAAATGATGGGTTATCTGGTATTTTTCCAGCAACACTAATCTTCCGATGGAATAGGTTGATTGTTATGACCCCGCTGTTGGTAAAGCTGAGTTATTTAAAAATCACAGAGGGAAGCTTTAAACAATTGTCATAACCTAATTTTAATTGGTGTGTTTGAGATGCAACTCTAAATTCAGGAATCAGACCACCTGTTCTCGAAAGGTTTTATATTAAACTAAATGAAACATTTTATTAATTTACACAAGTTAAATATATACACATGGCTACAAAGTACTACCACCATAACTTTTAACAAATTCCCATTAATCTCCATTAAGGCAATAGCATCCATAGACTTAACCAGGCAAAGCATTTTCACCTTACAAATTCAAAATGAGGTTCCTCTCACTTTGGTTCCTGTGGAGACAGTTGAAGGCTTACAGCTACTTTGATCTTACATTGCTTCTGCCCTGCACACACAAAACTGCTATCGGTTATTTCCAGCACCTCATTGAATGTAAATTCTCATTGTATCACCAGCTCCTTTGAACTCCACCTCTTCTAACAATAAAACCCCTTTTATAGTACCAATTTTATTAGTAATATAAACATTGCTTGGTCTCTGCTAGCTAGGTGCCAGATTTCACCTCACTTCTTGAATGCTCTATTCAAAACAATGCAAATGCACTCTACCTCTCTTACATCTCAAAACTAGTACACATCAAAGCACCCAGACTAGCTGGCTTTAATCCAATTAAGAGACACCCACAGGTGAAACCTCTATTTTAAAAGAAAAATATTTTCCAATAATATTATATATATTAATAGCTTCATGACAAGATGGTGATGGAGCAAGCAAACTTCAGCACATCATCATGTCTCAGGTATATCATCGAGGTACCAATCTTAATACTTAAAATCGATATGCGACTCATTTATGGAGCTACGTATGGTTTACCTGAAGGCAGTTAAAGCAGAACTGAATCAAATCCAGGTTCATATTAGAATAGGGCCTACTGAAAACATTATGGCTGGCAAGGTTCAACACATAACCGACAACACTGCAGATATTGTATTCAGTTTAGATTAGGATACTTTAAGAGTTTTGCCTGCAGTCAGTTCACATATGGAGTTATAAGCACATGTAGGCACACGTCATGGCACATCAATGGTTAAAACGACTATGAAGTTTTCAATACATTGAAGGAGAACCCCAGGTCAGCAACAAATAAAGTCTCCTTTTATATTTTATTCTTTGGAAGAGGGCAAGAACAGCAAAATCTAAAGCTGTGATTATAACCTACAAATGGAATGAAATGAGAGCTCTGAAAGAATTGATAAACAACAACTAAGGAGATTCAGGCTCCTTCAACAAAACTGGAGCCATCTTGGAAAAAAGAATGATCACCTGAATAACTTTTAATCTCAAGATTCTGGAAAGGATCAGTTCAGATATTTTTATTTAATGGAACGGTTGATCACAGACCTGTTGGCTGCAGCATGAAGAAAAAATCCACAAAATAAAATGCTGGAAACTTACAGCAAGTTAGTCAGTATCTGAGATCTGCTTTACTTTCAAGATTTTCAGCATTTAGCCTTTTCTATTTATCTCAGGAAGCAGTATGTCCTGACAGCACTCGGAGTTAGTAGAGGGTAACATTCAATTTATAGCTAATAGCATCTCAAAACATGCCCAGAGCATTCTAAGCTCGATAACATGACCTCGCCCTCTCAGTTACTAGAGCGAAGAAAAGTTCATTTCTGAGTCTTGTAATCTCTTTCCTTGCACCTTGCGGGAGACAAGTCAAATTTCAAGTATATCACACATGGGCAAAGACTTTCACATTGCTGCAAATTTGAGAATGAGAAAGGATCAGATCAGTAGACATTATTCTGAATACTTCTTATAAATGTGACGGTAATTCCCCAGTGGCTTGGTCAGTGTGATATGGTACTCACAGATCAGAATGCCCCACGTTTGATTAGCACCATGATTAATTTATAGCACAGGACGCCACCATGTGGCACTATCGTGCTCGTCATACATATTTGCTAGAGCAACACAAATCAAATCCCACTCTGCTGCTTCATCCCCACCTAACATTATTTGTTTTAAATTTTTATCCTATAGTTTCTAAACAGATACAAATGGTCTCTGCCATAATCACTCCCTGTTGCAAAGTATTCCAAATTCCAAAAACCCTCTGGGAAATATGCATCAGCTGAGGTTAACTACAAGAGGAGAAAGGAGAAAAGCACAGGCAGAATTACAGCTCACAATCACAATCCAATGGCCTCCTGCTGGAAAGGGCACTTGGGGATACCAGGTGCGGACACGCAACAGTTGAACATTCAGCCAACACTCGCTGAGCAGGCTCATAAGTGGAGGGGCCACTGTGGAACTGGACCACAGCAGGAGTCAGCACCTTCAGCAAAGGTTTCGGGGGAGCTGGGGAAGAACTGGACAAAATCTAAACGAGTCACACAATTTGCTGCAAAATCCTACAGTTGAAGGCGGGAGAAAAAAGACCAACTCATTAAAAGGCAGTTAGAAGAAAATAACCCTGCATTTGTGCAGGAATTAACTTATTACGTGAAAATAATTTTAGAGTTTGCGTACTTTGATGTTTCAGGGAGTCCTGCAGAAAGTTCCAGAAACACCGACAGGTAATTTCCTCGCACAACTCCATTTCCATCCTAGGATAGAATACACAACTTAATATTTGCAGGTTTTAATGCATACATTGATGTTTTTCACACCTCCCACTGCACCCCCAAAATCAATTCAAGAAAAACACACGATGATTAAAATTAATCCACTCTGAACAGTTGTATGATAAACAAATGGATTGAATCATTTCAAGTCCTCTTTTCTATTTTCTAATTACTCTAGTCAAGTGTTTCTAACAAGCAAATCTATATTTGACAGAAATTTTTTTTGAAGTTGCATAAGGCATTCTTTACTCCAGATTTATTAGGTCCAGATTAGAACAGTTTAGGAACTGTTTATCCAGGTTCATTATTTGTACATTCTCTGGAAGCTAGTTTGCTAAGGGATCCAGGTTTTCAAACTCACCGGATAAACTTTCAGTCTCCAGCAGAGTCCAGATACCTGCAGAGGGGGGCTGTACACAGGGTCAGCACGCTGACGTAAAGTGCTATTGAAAACAAACAAAAAAATGGGTGTTTACATTCTGGTTTCTGAATGAATATATTGTAAAGTGGTCAAGGTTCAGAAAGCAACAAAATTTATTTCAAAATGTGAAGTATTTTCTTGAAATAATGACCATCCTTAAGTAGAAAATAAAGGCTTCACACTGATTCAGCAATAGTAATCATTTTATACAGTGCAGCTATCCCCTGTTTAGCACTCCAAATGTTTTCCTAAAAAACAGGAAAAAAACTAAAAACGTGTTAAACAAAAATCACATTCCCATAAGAAGCCATGTAAAAAAAGGTGGATTACTTTACTGAGGTGTAATTTTTACATCAAAACCTATCGTCTTCCTTGACCTTAACTGACCCAAAAATCCTCTTTTTACTTACCTCCTGTGCTCTCCTCCCTCTCCCATTTGCTGCTCCCTTCTTTCAACTCCACCCACTTGCTGTTTCCTTCTCCACCCACCCCCGCTCGCTGCTTCCATCTCCTGGCCCCCACCCGCTCGCTGCTCCCCTCTCTTGACACCTTCCTGCTCGTTACCCCTCTTCTGAGCCCTCATTCATGGCTAGGGCTCAGAAGGGCAGCGAACGATGTAGCAAGAGAGGTGGTGAACAGGAAGCAGTGAGGGGGTCAAGAGGGAGAAGCAATGAGCAGAAGCGAGTGAGGGGTGGAGGGAGGGAAGTGTTTTAAAGAAAAGCAGACTGAGCATGCACTGTCACAATGTGCTGTAATCATGCTAAAATGAAAACAGTGGCAACGCTATTGAAGCATGTTCCCAAATCTATAAGCCTCTCTAAACGCAAACGCGTTTTTAAATGGGGGAATATCTGTATTCCATATTAGGTAGGGAACTTTCACCTCAAAGAATTCTGGTAGCCACAATTCGCACAATTTCCAACTCTAAACATTCAAGAACAGGGACAATGAAATCAAGAACCAGAGAGTAAATGCAGGATAGTAGAGCACTCGACAGCAAGCACACGATAATGTTCATTCCCAAACTACAATGTACCTTCTCTGTTGCCTTTTCTTTAACCTCTTTCCGTCTACATTGCCTTCTTTTGAAAGTGCATTCATAACATAGCAAACAGGTTAATTACCAACCTGCAAATCCTTTTAATA
Organism: Cetorhinus maximus; assembly: GCF_964194155.1. Lineage (NCBI taxonomy): Eukaryota > Metazoa > Chordata > Chondrichthyes > Lamniformes > Cetorhinidae > Cetorhinus > Cetorhinus maximus. The sequence goes on along the minus strand of NC_135887.1, from coordinate 19,462,896 downwards.
TGCCTATGGCAAGCAGTAAGAGCAAGAGAATTTCCTGGTGAGGCACCTGCAGAAGGCAATGGCAAACCACTGCAGTACCTTGCCAGGCATAACCAAGGGTCAACACTGATGTCAATGATTGCCAACACCCTTTCACACATAATACCTGGAGAGAGATTGCCTTCCTTTAAGCACAGGCAGCAAGGTGAATATGTCTACCTGCTGTTTCCTTTCCTGCCCAAAAGATGGAACTCCCTGCCAGTTTAAGCACTGACCAGAATTTGTAATATACCAAACAAGAGTTGCATGGGAAGGGCACGTCCGACATACATTTCATCACTGCAGCCACTGGATCATACTTATGTTTTTTGTCTTTTCTGGTGTTCAACTTAAGAAATAGGCTGAAGCAACATAGTATGCTGTTCTCAGTTAAATGCACTATATTAATTCTTAGCAGCAGCTGAGACCAAGTCAATTCAATCAATGCTCATGTGTGTCAGGGGGCAAGAGGGATAGGAAATGTCAAAATTATAGGAAGGGTGCGCTATCAATATATCAATGTTAAAATGATGGACAGCAATGTGACATTTGCTGATATATAAAAGGGAAACAAGATGCCAGCCCATGAAGATAGGTTCCAAAGGAGGAGGTGGTAGTATAGTGGTAATGTCACTGGACTAGTAATCCAGGTTAATGCTCTGGGAACACAGGTTCAAATCCCTAAAGCTGGTCTCGGTAATAGTGACCCATGAAATGATCATCGATTGTCATAAAAACCCATCTGGTTCATTAGGGAAGAAAATCTGCTATCCTTACCTGGTCTGGTCTACATGTGGCTCCAGACCCACAGCAATGTGGTTGACTCTTACCTACCCTCTGAAATGACCTGACAAGCCACTCAATTAGGTGGCTCGATTTCATGAAAGAATAAATTTTTAAAAAGGAGCTTAATGCATTAATGGCCACCCTGCAATAAAATAATTCTCAGTTTTACCTGATACTTAAAATTTGAACCAGCAGCAATGACATTGTAATGTGGTGTCAAAGTCTGTAAAACATCTCTGCATTACCCTGCACACGCCCCCTCTCAGTAAAATGCAGTAAATGCAAATATCCACTTTGAAGTTTGTTTTTTTTAAAGATTAAAAGGAAATCAATTAGTACTAGGCTCTAGACAGGAGAGGAACTGGAATTGCCAATTAAGTGCATCGAAATACAATCCAACTACTGTCAGTACATATGAACAAGCACAATAAGCGAGTTCAGAGGAACTGACAGTGGCATCTCTCAGTACTCTAGAGTTAAGTGGAAAACCACCTAGGATTTATGTTCATATTCTTTTTTTTTAAACTCAACCGTAGTATAGAATTAGCCAGCTTTTGCACAGACTCTTCAAACTCCAGAAACATTAAGCTTTTATGATGCTCAAAGTTCAGTTTCTCATTTCAATTTATGCTTTGTTGACAAAAACAAGCTTAAGCCTGTCAGACATCATTTCTAAATGAAATCAAGGGGAAAAAAATCTTTCAATTCTTTTAAATCACGAAACCAAGCCTGATATTTTCAGCCATCAGTCAGATGGGTGTGACTAGTATTTTCCCTCATTACCTCTCCCACTGATGTTAAGTGATCTTAACCACTGCTACATTACAGTTCTAAATACATATGATCTTAAAAAGTAGGACTGGAGTCAGTTCATACCCCTCCCCCCATCACAATTACCAAAAACAATTAAAATGATTATTTTGACAAGTACAACAATAATGGTCCAGATTTTGCAGGAAAAAAAAGATGGTGAGGCTATTAGCACTTATCGCTAAGAGAGTGTGAATCAGAGAGCAACTTTCAGCAATCACACATGCTCAGTTCAATGAAGAAATCAGAAGTGGCTGTCCGAGCTCCCCTGCTCCTCAAGCATTGCTGTAACAGCATCTCTCCGACAAACTCGGCATGAGAAATTGTGAAAGGGTACGAAGTAGCGGTATTTGTGCGGTAGAAACTCACCAGAAAGAGTTGAGGCTCGTCCATTCTAGTACGTCATTTTTTTTAACCAAACAGTGTGATACGTCTCAATTACCACCACACAATCTCTTCAGCATTGAAACTTTTACAAATGTGGTGTCTGTTAAGAATCCCGACTTACCAGATTCCTGAGCGGAGGTCATGAACTACAAGTCCCAGCATTCCCTGGGAGTTTCTTCACTGGCACTGATCAGGGGCAGGTGGCACATATGTAATCCAGTGTTTAGAGCTCTTTGGGCCGGGGACAAGTGCCCAATGCGCCTGCGTGGGAAGAAACAGTGCGAAAACCCAATCACAGGGCACAGGACTGGGAGCCATAACAAAGGAGCCCCAGGGCAAGGGGCAAGGAGCGGTCCCAAAGATGGAATCCAGGGTGAGAGGACCAGGAGAGCGAACACACACCAGAGAAACAGCAACCAGGAGGAGATAACTACCGGTAAGCAAAGAAAGAATTCCAAGCAGTGGAGCTAGTGAGTAACCAAGTACTGAGGGCTCGGTAGAAGCCCTGGAGAGCTGAAGAGGCAGCAAAAAGTTGGTGACTCTGTGCTACGTGCTGTTGGAGTAAAGGTAACTCTCTGGAGCAGTGGTATTCTGATCAGCATGGCTGAAGAGCTGAAGTTGTACCTGAGAGTTGGTGCTGGAATGCAGACTCGGAAATACAGGGGAACATAGTCTTGACAGACAAGATTAAAACCCTCGAAGGTGGGCAGTCATTGAGGCATGCCAAGTCGGAACAACTTTGGAGGGAATTCCGAGACCACATCTTCGAAAGGGAAGTGTGAAGGCTTGCAATCTCTCATAAGGGAAGCAGAGTTTCAACGAGATTGGTTGACTCTCAGTGTCTATTGAGATCTAGGTAGGTTGTTGAGAAATCCGTGGGATCTATCTTGGTCACATCTGCCATTTATCATATAGTGTTCAACCACAGTTTGCCTGTTAATTCATATTTACCTCATACTCTAACTTCCAAGATTAATATAAAATAGATATTGTAAATTGTTTTATCTTTCTGACCATGTATAATGAAGTTTATTTAAAAAACATGGAATCTTGTGGCTTTATTCTCTTAGCAAGGACCTTGGATCTCAAACGTTGTCTAATTTAAACAAAAAGTTACTGGTTCCTAACTAGATTGTACCAAATACTTGGGGGCTGGTACAGGATCATAACAAATCTCATTCCTTCAGATTTTAATATTGGAGATTTTAAAACATATTTTTTCACCTTTGCAAAGTCTCATTACTCTTAATTCCATCTTTCTTTCACTCTACTATCTGTACATAATTTCCCATGAAATATTCTAATATACCCTTCCTGCTTCAGACCCTGCACGCCTCAGAAAGGATTCTTCAATCTGTTTGGTTCAGGAGATAGACAATTAATTGCCCTGTTCACACTGGTGCTTCACCAAATAGCTTCTAACCTCAGCAGGTTCCAATGCAGAAGTCCATAGAAGGTCTGAGCAAATATAAGCATGATGAACGGCTGGTCCTGTTCATTGTCACTGTCCGCAAAAACCTGGTTTTTGAAAAATAAGCTAGTGGCGTCAAGCTGTCGTAAGCTATTCTTAAAAGGAAATAAATCATTACCTGAAATTTGACAGAACAAACGTGCTGAAATCATAAGCAGGAACCAGCTCACTAGAAGGAAAAAAAAATGAAATTTAAAAACAGCATTACCGCTACCCAGTTTGCTGAGTTGAGAGTAAGCGTACCTGTACTTAGTTGTATAGCGGCAGAACCCAAAAATAGTGCTCCCACATTATTCCAACAGGGATTAATATATACTTCAATGATATAATCACTTTACTTGCCTCTCAGATATTCTGGATAAACAAACAAAACATTTGTGCCTCAGATTTTGATAAGACAAGAGTGAATAACATTGTTGGTACTGCATGCAGAGATAAATTATCTCAAGTCTTGTGGTAATCAAGTATGGCACAAGACTGTCAAGACAAAATGATAGATCATATTTGACAATGTATATTTTGAATTAGACTTAATGTATCAGAGTACGACTTTTAAAAAAAATAATTTACACAGCGGCACTGCATTTGCACTTGCTTGAAGCATCTGCTGTCAAACAAGAAGCCAGAGAAACAATAGCCTACTTATCCAATATGAGCATTGTTTAGTCCCAAATGGCTGTAAACTGATTTTATATAATCTTAAATTAAAAGGTGCTGTTTGCAAGCAGTATTGCCCCCTATACCCCCACTCCACCCACTGTGATTAGTTTATGAGCATAGTTTATGAGCATAGATTTAGGCTAAGAGCACACCAGTGGTGGATGCAAGATATTGAGACAAAAGCCTTTGGAAAGTCTCAAAAGACATCTGAACCATTAGCAGCCTTTTCCAAGGCTGAAAAAGGCATGCAGGGCACCACAGGCCTAAACTAACATTTAAATGCAGCTCCTGTCTGTTTGTTCGAGTTAGATGTTTCATTCATTCATCACCTGCAGAAGTTGTAACATGATGTAAAGTGAATACAGATCGCATGTTACAGACCTCGGCTTGCTTTTCCCCAAACATGATTATCTCATTCGCATTTGCAGCCGACTGTTCTTATGCTTCTATCACTTGAAGCAGCCACTAGATGGGGCACTAATCCATCCCAGTTTCCGACTGCCACTGAAGAATAGTAGCCATCCTCCACTTTGCATTTGACAGCAGAGATCACAGAGCTCAACCATAGTGCGTCACCCTGGTAAGCGGTGTATCGCATCTTCAACAAGCTATACCACTGTGCCATCCAACAGAATCCCACAATTAATACAGCAGTTTGCAGCACGCACATAATGGAGCAGACTGGAACAAATAGTAATTTCTCAAAGTTACAGAGCAACTTTATTAACAGCCCCATGCTTCCAGCCATAAATGAGGAAGTCTGATGCAACATGTTAATAGTATTTCAACAATTGCTTCTTTTCAGAACTCCTCTATACCAGCCTCAAATACCAAACCTAACCGTGCTGCAAACCAAGATTAAACACAAAACCTTGTGAAATAAAAACATAAACTGCTGAAAATACATGTTGGAATCCATGTACCCCATGCCAGAACTGAAGATGGACAGGAATTTTGGTCAGGTTGGGAGTTAAAAAAGAGAGATGGGGGAGGGTGGGAATTAAATTATACACAAATCACATTGAGGGAGCAGATTAAATGGTCTGCAAACTACATAATAGAAAAAAAATACAGCTGCTGTGTATTGTCAGCATTTCTGTTCACCCCCAAAATGTCATCCCATCTTTTCTTGCTCTAGATGCCTATTGACCGGTTATGTATTGTCAGCATTTTCTGTTTGTGTCAGATTGCCAGCTTTCCTCTTTTTGTTTTATAATACCTGGTGAAGTCTGGTGGGACAGGTGTTGTGACAAATGAAGCCATGGGTTTACGATGCACTTGTTGGAACATTAGCAGGATTTCTTGACTTTTCAGAATTAACTCACTTTTACTGCAAGATCGCAGCTGCAGGGAAACAAAAACATCTACCAGCCTTCATTTCAAAAATAGATTTACAAATATCAAATTAAACTAAGAAAAGCAAAATGAATGTACAAGTTTTGAGTCTGTATTGCTCTGAGACTACTCTTGAAGGTGAGGGAAATCATGCCCACTTGGCACTAACTGTCCCTTTAGTACCTCATCCAGGTGCCCATTCCTCAGGTGAGAATCAACAAGTACCTGAAGCCTAAACTGTCTCAGTGGCAACTGCAGCTGAACATAATCCCACCTTCATAAAGGCATTTGCCATTAAACTTGCGAGCAACTGAAGGAACGGGAAACTCTGGTTGATTTTTCATCGCCATTGCCAAAGCTAGCTGTGGCACCACCAATACTACCTCAGGTAACTCGAGGCAGACCAAGGTCAGGATTTAAAACATTTATAATCTGCGTGGTTCAGTACCATGCTTTTCAGTGCAATTACCAGCCTAGCTATTGCAATAAAGAGTTTCGATTTCATTACATCTTACTGAGTGGCTCAATTTAGCACATTATTGAAAAAAAACTGTCGACTCCAGTAATTGTGAATCCAAGCAGCTCTCCTAATTTTCCTCCTTCCACTTTGGTTACCTGATGTTCTACTTCCTGTAACAATGACTCGAGCAGTTCTGTTTCCTGAGTCAGTGATGTCTTCTGACCTACAGAGACAATATTTTAAAGCATGTTTATGACAAATTATTAAGAACTTTACAGGTTTTCTCAAGTTATAGTTTGATAGAGTTCATGCTGCAATTCACATGCATTTTTATTCTTTCACGCGACATGGGTACCGCTGGCTGGGTCAGCATTTTTATAGCCCATCCCTATTTGCCCTTGAGAAGATGGTAGTGAGCTGTCTTCCTGAACCACAGCAGTGTAGGAATACCCACAGGGCTGTTAGGGAGGGAGTTCCAGGATTTTAATCCAGTGGCAGTGAAGGAACAGCAATACAGTTCCAAGTCAGGATGGTGTGCGGCTTGGAGGGGAACTTGCGGGTGGTGGTGTTCCCATGCATCTACTGTCCTTGCCCTTCTAGGTAGGACAGGTCATGGGTTTGGAAGGTGTTGTCGAAGAAGCCTTCGTGAATTGCTGCAGTGCAGCTTGTAGATGGTACGCACTGCTACCACTGTGCGTCAATGGAGGAAGTGGATGTTAAAGGTGGTGAATGGAGTGTCAATCAATGGGGTTGCTTTGTCCTGGATGATGTCAAGCTTCTCGAGTGTTGTGGGAGCTGCACTCACCCAGGCAAGTGGAGAGTATGCCATCACACTCCTGACTTATGCCTTGTAAATGGTGGGCAAGCTTTGGGGAGTCAGGAGTTGAGTTATTCTCCACAGAATTCCCAGCCTCTGACCTGCTCTTGTTGCCACAGTATTTACATGGCTGGTCCAGTTCAGTGTCTGGTCAATGGCAACCCCCAAGGATAATGAGGGTGATACCACTGCTAGGTTGAGGAAAGTTCAGTGACAGGTCATAGATCATCTCTATCCAATGAGGAGATAATATCAAGGTATCTCAATTATCCAAGGCAACAGCAGGCCCCTGTAGGTCATGTGCAGCTTGCCAGGGTCTGCCTCTTGTTGTGGGGTAATAAGTGTGTCCAAAGCTGACTCATTGGAAGGTGTCACATACCTTCTGGTTTTCTGTCTGCTTCGTGTGCATACCTCATATTTGTTGCTCTAACTGGTACATCACCCACTTCTGGACTACATGCCGTTAAGCCAAAATAGGTTGCACCACACCAAAGGAATGTATTTTAAAAACATTAAGTCTTGAATTTCTGATATATTGCAAAGATGTATACTGTACCCATTAAAGTTATAAGTTTGTTTTTCAGATGTGTGTCTAGTCTCGCAATCATCATTTCCACAGCATTCCTAATCTCTCTGACACGCTCATCCTTTGCACTCCGTACTGCTTCCACATTTCTCTCCTGGACACAAAAAAAATATCATTTCTGTACTGTCAGAAGCCAAATTTAAAAAAAGCTTAGAAAAAGTAAACTGTGATAATTATCACTTACGATGTAGAATGTATCTGTAAAACTCCTGACCTCACATTTATGAGCATTTTAAAAAAGAGAGCTTGAATGATTAATTATGTCCTTCGCAATAATTTTTTAAAAATCAAACTAGTAAAGCTAGCGATTAATTATGTGCTCAGCTTCAAATCAAATTTTAAATGAAAGCTAAATTTTGCCAACAACTTATGATGCTAGTTCCTGTATCAAATGTGCTTCTAACTGGCACAGCAGTTTTAACAGTTGACTAAATTAATTGGTAGCTTGATGCTTTGTTTTGGTTCTACAAGCTGTAGCTTATACAGAATCCTTAAAGAAAAATGCCAGAATTAAAATCAATACTATCGTTGGCTTATAGTTACATAGCCTTACAGATCAATTTTTTTTTAAAAAGGGGAGAGGTACTCCCATCAACTTTCTTCCCACTATCATGCTTGGTCTTTTCACATGATCAAGGGATCTGGATTTGAATCCAGTCTACATTGACGGCACAAATAAATTTCTCTGCAGAAAGCCTTGTATGAAATAAATTTGGCCATTCTCATCCAATCTCCTAGTGCAGAGATATTCAACCATGGCTTCAGTGGCAACACTCCTGCCGAAGCTTGAAGGTTCAACCTCCACTTGAAGCTTAAGCACAAAATTTAACAAGTCCAGGATCTGACATTAAACTAGGGCCCCTTTTACAAGATTCCACTACTCTATTCAAAAGATGAGTTGCAGAGGTCTTCTGGTGTCATAGCCAACGACCAGCACAACCAAATACAGCTTAACTGGTCATTTATCCGATTGTGGTTTGTGGGACCTTGTGCACAAATTGGCTACTGCATTTGTCTACAATAAAAATCACTGACTACACTTCAAAAATATTTCCTTGGTCATGAAGTTCTTTGGGACATTTCAAGGATATAAAAGGCACAGTTGTTTCTGCTTTCTTTCTAGTCTTTTGGAGCTGAGGATCACATACAAGTGTCTGAATCAGTGTGCTGCATGATTATATAGAAATATTCAAACCATATCGTAGCATCACTGAAAAACAAACACATGCTGAACTTTTTCGTCTTGCACTAATCAGGACATTCACAAGAATACCAAGTGTAAAGAGGACAACAACTTATACTTCATGAGAACAGAGTGCTGATTGGTTGGTAAGTAGTCCTGTACTACCAAATGACTATTTGTATGTCCTAGCATGCTGTATACAAAAGGTCAGAGGTCTCCAAACACAAAAAGAATACCCCTCTACCCACTAATACACAAAGCAAGAAACGGCACTGCATACAAGTACTCATGCAATGCTTCCCTCTGTAGTTTGAAAGCTTTGCCCTCGGCTTTTGAAACCTCATCAGCCCAGAGAGCTATCGAATGCTGATTTTAGATTTGTTCAATAAAGTGGCTCACTGCTAAATGAATCAATAGCAGCCAGTTACAGACTTCATTATAGCCTATAACAAGCTGATTTCATAGAAATCCGAAAGAGCATAATGATAATTAACTTGCATTTATATAGCTCCTTTAAAATCCCAAGGTACTTCAGATGAACAAGGAAAACATGCACCAAGCCAAAAAACAAAAAAAAGTGATTAGAAGATACAACCGAAAGCTTAATCAAAGAGAGTCATACATGGAAAAGTCAAAAGACACAAGGAGCTTAAGAAAGGGAATCTTAGACAGTGGGACTTTGCCAAGTGTAGGACAAAAGGATTCATAAGAGGCTGGGGAGGGGTGATCTGGAGAGGAAATATAGAGCTACACAGGTCACAGTTAGGGAGGGGTTGAAGAGAAGGATCATAAGTTACTTTGCATCACATTAGAAAGAAAGGAGAAATAAAACATACGTTTATCTTATGATCACAGGTGATTTTTATTAGCTACAAATAGCTTAAAACACACACACAAAAACGAACAAGAGCACGTGCGCACACATGCGCACCTGGGCTATGACTGTAGATTGTACCTTGCAAGTTAAAAAAGGATGAATCTAAAATGTCTCATCTAAGAATAGCCAGATCAATTGGATAGAAACATAGAAAGAAAGGGACCAGGAATAACCATTGTAGGTTATATGGTCAATCCCACTTGGTCCTAATGTTTACACCTCTGTCATCTTACCACTTCCTGCACCAAACTGATCAGTTCCATTAGTCGACGACGCAACTTTGCCACCTCATCATTCACTTTGGTAACATGCTGCTCGTAAATCTCAGCTAACGGTTTGAATGTGTGGCCCCCATGCTGCAATGAAAACAAAATATCTTAATGTAAAACCCTCAAATCCTACACACTGGTGAATTTATGATCTCGGTTGCACACCAGCTGAAGCCACAGTAAACAGAAAGGTAGAAGGCAAAATAGAGAATCTCAATGGTGCCAGTCTTGCTGAGCAAAAATAAACAAATAGATTGATAAATTGATAATCCCTGCCTACTTGCCATTGGAGCACAAAAACAGAAATTGGGGTATCTGCCCTCAAAGTATCATTTAAAAATGTACCAATATGCTTGAAAACATATAGCATCCACGGTGTTTTACAATACAACCAAGTGCAGAATCATGTTAGAAAATCAGCATCCTGCTATTCAAGGTTAACGGTCCAATAGACATGCCATTGTGCCTTGCCTCACCAAAAGCTGTTCTACTGGAAGACATTGTTATGTACAACGTATAATTCACTGCAGGCTTTTGGGCCATCAGATTTCTATAATTAGCAATTTATTTTCAATACACACACTAATAAAAAACAATTCTGCTTTCCTATGGTAGTCAACATGATCTGCTGGAAGTTAGGGTGAGGATTCTAAGGAGTTTAACAATATTTGCAGCAGGCTCCCCCATTGAAAAAAAAAGTGTGATTTGGACAGCTCATAGTTCTTTATAATTTCACACCAAATTACAGGTACATTGCCAGATCTTTAAAGATCTTCAGATCCAACAAATTTATCAATGTCCTTACCATTCCCCCCCAAAGTGCACATTGGTGGCAGATGCATTTCTTGCACGTCCAACAGAATACACTTAGCTTCTCGTGGTGACTGTCACATCTGAAATAAATGTCAAATAATTGAAAACATTTAAAAATATTTAATAGAATTAAGTTTTAAAATAACCTTCTTGCTGTACCACCACAACTTGTAAGTTGAATACCATTTAAAAAAAAATTTGCTTTTACATTAACAAAAGAGACTAATCCCAATCTGTTCTTTTCTAAAGTTCTCGCTCTCTGGCTGCAGAGCTTCTACAAAGGAGCACTAGACCACCAATACGATTGCTCATTAGCACAAATGGGCAACTTCAAACTTCCCACAATTTGGCATAGTTGCTAGTCTCTTTCGGAGATGCTACAAGAATGACTGTTGTGGGAAATTTAGAAAATAATCACAATGGTGTAGAATTCACACTGTGCGCAAAGGGGTTAGAGTACATTCACAGCCTAATTATAGCTCTGCACAGACGTTACAGTTATAATGCTGTAGATCTGGAGTCAGGACCTGCTTGGGACTTCACATTTACACAAACAGGTTTAGCATTCTAGTTAGTCTCAGTTTGTTGCTCATCTGGGGTGAAGTCTCTCCATGTAGTCTTCAGCAGCATCAATAGGTCTTTACTTTAGAGGCCGTTCAGCCATCAGAAGCGGAGTACGAGAACCTTTAAGTTAGGTCCCCTGTTCGTAAAAATAGCAAACTAATACGTTTGATATCAATGGGTTTTCAGCCCAAGTCACCTTCTAATCGATCAGTCACAAGAATTAATTTAAAAAGTTGGTGGAAATAATGTCACCATTATTGGCTGCATGGGCACTGAATCATGAGCTAGAATGAAACTGCAGTGAATGCATTTCTGCTTATTTCAAGAGCACAAAAAAGTTTCAGAAAAATTTTGGGAAAAAAAATGAAAACCCAATAGATTAAGTACTTTCAACAAGATCACAGACCATTATACAGTAATGACACACTTACTTGTCTTTGTCATTCTCCTCATGCTTACTGAGATTACACAGCTGAAGTGTGTCCAGTTGTTGTGTGACTTCCTCTGCCCAGCGACAGTTCACAAGCTCTCGCAGCTGAAGGGGTGCCCTACAACAAGTCAGATGTTGAAAACTTCGGCACCATTGTACATATATATCAAACAGTCTTATAGTCATCCAGGCAATACAGAACCATTGTAATATATTTTTCCTTCGAACAATGTTTGTAACAGGGAACAGACTGTTTCCATTCATGTCAGCACTAAGTATACCCAGGGAAGGTACCAAATGGCCAGGCAGAACCCTCAACACAGGAAATTCAAAAGATCCAGAATCATTTAATGCATTACCTCATTAGGTATGGAGCTTACTCTATTTGCCTAAGCTATATTCAAATTCAAAGGTCACGCTTAGAGTAACCAGTCGAAGAAGTTAAGCCATTTATTTTCATCTACAAAACATTCCACACCAGAGATGCAGGGGTGCAAATTGCTAGGTCTCTGCAAATAATGGAGAAGCAGCCTGCTGATTATCTTTCCTCCCAATAGTGAAGTCCCTGTGCTGCACATTCACCCTGAAAACCAAATTTATGAATTCAAGAGTAGAAATTCACAGCACAAATCACCTTGTGCCCTTGCAGCACAGAGCATCAATGCCTCACATGCTGCATTGGTGCACTAATAAACACACTTATGTGCACTGAATAACAAAGAACAGGATGAAAGAGAACTAGACAACAGGATAAAATTTCAGGATTTTTGCTTCACCTCCGGCTCTTTCTCTTCCCTATTATGTATCTGAATTCTTATTACATCAGATGTTTTTAGCTCCCATACTTAGCTATCTTGTAGGTGAGCCTACATTTCCTTTGAGAATGTTTTGATATGCCCATACAAACCTAGGTAAAATCTGTAGCATGTCTGGGGTAATGAACAATGAAGACTTTTTTTCAAAAAAGATTCCTACAGCTGCTATTAATATCCTGTACCCACACAGGATCCTCTGTCTTTGAAGGCTAGATCTTGTTACAGGCTTTAATTGCCGACAGTTTCAAACATTGATAGAACAAGGTGAATAATAGCAAATAGAATGTCTCCAGTGGTTGTCATACCACATCAAACTGTAGAAAATAAAAAAGGCTCACAACTCTAGTTCTATAATTATGACCTTTTTTTTTAAGAAGTAGCTTTTTTAATCCCTTTCCTCGTTAACTTAAGCCGTTATCTGGTTTGTCTTGCTCTCTCCTGAGGTTTCTGTCAAACAATGGCTCTTTGAAGGTTCCAGATCAAATTCATTCATTTGAAAAATGTGACCCAATAAAATCTCCCTGAAAACAATAATGGAGCCTTGAAGTTACTTAAATAGTTGTTAAATTTAAAAATGTCTAAGACACTTAGCTGACCAAATCAGACAGCACATTGGCATATGCATTCAGTGACTTGATTCTTCTCTTGAGCAAACTGCCTGGCGACCAAACAATAATTCTAATATTGTGTCAAATTAATCTGGGACATGACAGGAAAGTGAAGCTAATTTTTAAGTGCCATGACAGAAAAAAAACAAAAGTTAAAAATTGTGAATACAAAAATGCACTGTTTTTGTTGTACATCCATTAAAACTTCCACATCTTAATACCATTCAAAGCAAGTAATTTTAGCTCTAGATACACAGCATAATATTAACAGGTACCATTTTGCATTTTTACACCCCATCAAATAATAAAGTAGAATGTTGAAGCTAGGAATATTACAATGTGTTGTGGTGAAAGTAAAAGCATTTATAATTCCAAGTTACATAGATAACTCTTAACATGTTAAAATTGAGATTACTCAGCTATTGCTACTTATGCCCACAATTTTCCTTTCCACGTTAGTCAAACTCTATTGATTCTGGATTGGAGCCAGACAGGTTCACATAATGAGGCAGCTATTTAAAAAAATTGCAAATTAGGCGAAAAGTCCAAATAGTTTCCAGTTTGGCGTAAACTCTGATTAAGACTAGCTGTAGCTGTAGGTGTGCCCTTACCTGCAATGTGGGCACTGGGCTCTCTGCTCTGTTAACCAGCGCTGTGGAGACAAGAAGCATTTTTCTTTTTAAAAAAAAGGCTACTCCAATTGTGCCTGGGTTTTGATCCTTCCTTTGTTAATGAAAACTCAACAAAATCTTGACTATTTCCAGGTCTCCACTTAACATTTTAAGAAATTTCTAGATATTGTGAAACCAGACAAGTGGCAATCCAATGACGCAGGAACTCAATTTAATGACAGGTGAAGCTCCAAATATTGGGTAGGGTGAGTTAAAAAAGGGAGGAGATGGGGAAAAGATCACAACTAAATGAACCTCCTAGTAGCTGGTTAACCCTGGGAAGACATTACACATCCTCAGAGCTGATGAATGACCCAGCTGTAAGTCTAAACTGCTGGCCTGAACAAATACAGCCAGAACAGCATTAGTGTTAAAAAAAAATTGGGCCCATGCTTATTAAATTAAAACACTAAAATTTTAAAAAATGCACATTTACTTAGGCAATGTCCAAAATGCTCACGTGAAGAGCAAACAAATACATTTTAATAACAAGGCAGTGCAAGTACTACTGTACAGCTATACAGCAGCAAAATGTAGCTGCTTAGCTGATCACTGATGGGTTTGCTGAGTCTGGGTTACAGCACCACAGTTCAGCACAAACGGGATACCATTTTAAAAAACAAAATCAGCTGAAGCATTCATATCAACTGGTCCTCTTAAGAAAAAATTTAATCATGTTAGAGACAGATTAGATCATTCCGGCACATTCCCGTACTCTTGGAATTAGAACAGTTGTTCCAAAAACAGCACTGCTTTCATGGTATTGTAACACTGAGCCATAAAAAATGCATGTAGAATATCAACAACCTAGTGACATTGGAAGATTTCCAGCACCATTCGGGAAGCAACTGCCTTTCACTCAATAACTTTTATTCTAATCCTTCTCTTCGCAATAACAGCTCTCTAATCTTTCACTGCATAGGTCAAGACTCGAGAACTCCACTGCATGATAAAACAGGTTACATATCTGGCCGCACATAGCATAGAAATGAAACTGACTATTTGGATTAAAAGCTGCGATGTAGCAAGCTACAATTTGCACACAGCCAACGGGGCAAGGTGAAGTCTCTTCAACTTATCTTCCTCTTTCACAATTCATGTCTTTTTTCCCCTGACTACTAGGGCTCCTGCATCATTTGCAACTGGAAGGTACAGCCGGTAGAAGGCTTTCCGTAGTCTTTGCCAAAAGCATTCGAGCTGGCCACTCTGAATTGTCAAACCATTTCATAGTAGCTTGCTCAAACTTTAATTTCTGGAATAGATTTTCCTTAGGAAATTGTACAACCCGAGGCTGGTTTGGGGGGAAGGGGGTGGACAGGAGGGGGCACAGTGAATGGTAGTAATTAGATTGAGGTAGTGTGTGTCTGGATAGGCCAGGCTTAAATGGATCAGATAGTCATTCCCATCCTTTTTTGGACGTATGTACATAAAGCAGACAGCAAAACCTAACTCAGAATACAACAGGTACTTACCCTTATGCAACTGAAGCAACAAAGCTTTGAGCAGTGTGGACAGAGCCGGGCATCGCGTAACTTCTCCATACAAATAAAACATCTGAACACCTCTGCAATGCTCTGATAAAAAAAGAAAGGGATTATTTAACTGGATACTTTGTGGCTTGCAAAACACGCATCAGATACTGCACAAATAAAAACTCTTTGCCTGCAGTAATCTTTTCTAAACTTCCTTGTCACGTGCATCAAAGCAGCAAAGGAAGGAAGTTCACAGCAAAAGTGCAATGTGTTTTCAGCAATAAAAGGAGCCGGGCAGGAGAAAATAATGATTGTTAGCATAGAATTATACAGGTTTTCAAGCTGAAAGTTTCCACTGGGCAAACTAAACCTCAAAGCTTGACTTATTACAATGGTGCATTGATGCTTTAATCTTCAAAGTGATCATAAAATCATTTTTTTTAAAAAAAATGTGTCCCATTACTGAAATACTAAAAATGTCTTCCACTTATTAGTCTGGAAAGGGGCTAACATTAGGTCAGTCCTCCAAATAATCAACAATGAATTTCTGCAGACACAGCAGAACTGTTCAAATGCCTGAATGACAAGTAACTGCTGCTTACCATTTCTAAACTGCTAGACTCAGCAGCATCGCCTACATTACACTATACTCTAAACTGCATGTCTAATTCAGGCCTTTTAATGTCACTACTCTTTCCGGCACAGGACATTTCTCAGGATAAAGCTCCAATGTAATCTGACACATATTATCTTCACTACTTATTGACAGTATGAAGATTTATGAAAAACTTGAAGGTTAAAAAAAAACCATACACATGATGTGTGTGGTTTCTTCAAACCGCTTGAAATATCAACGTGCCGTCTCTGATCAGTAGATAGGTGATACGTGGTACAAGAAAACCGTGTTAATGTTGGTTGTTTCCTAGTATAGTTTGTTAACAACCACTTAGTTCAGATGCAGCAGAAATTGGGTATTGTTTCAGTGCCACTTTTCATTTCCCACACCAACTACCTTTATGGTTTTTAGTAAGCTTCAACGGACACTTGACAATCCAATTTTCTCTTCAGCAGAATCCAGATCTGCAAGGAAAATCATTGCAATACATTGCAATAGGACATGGCAATTCTACCAGGATTTGTCAGTCTGAGATCAGAGTTCAGCATAGGTAGGTTTATAAAACAAAAAGACTCGTGTACCTGACAAGACTTCAATCAAATTATGTGCAACTTTATTCATTTGTTTAGTAGTCTTCCAGAACTTACAGAAGCATATTACTGTTCACGGACATACAGGCTCATTTTTCACACAAAGAGCACCGCAGCCAAGCTTAAGCCTGTCCACACTTCATCTGGAAGTGTACGATTTCCAGCAAGCATAAGGGATATTGATCAAAACCAGGAACCATAGCAAATTGTTCCCTTTTTTTTTAAAATTTCGACACACTAAGACCAATACAGCATCTCAACATCTGCCCCTGCTAAGCCAAGCTAACTCAGCACTGACCAGGATTTGAATCTGTGATATTCTGACCTTTATGCCTTATACCACATAAGATATGGGAAATGCTTCTATCAATGAATTTCCATCAATTAACACAGCATTGTGAGGTACCACAGCATGCACAGAATAGATGTCCTTTATTTTTAATAACTTGCAGTCAAAGAACTGAAATTAGAAAGTTGCTAGGTCAGCTTTCCTCAAAACAAATGCATTTAGATGATCACTGAATGGCAATGGAACCGTTCCACAATGCAAACCCATACATTTCATTCTCCTGGTTGAAGAAATGAGCAGTAATAGTAAGAAACGTGGAACACAAAAGGAATAGGATATTTACCATAACAAGTATACAAATACTACCTTTAAATGTAATAAAATGTCCCAGGTTTAGGACCTTTACAACGAAAATTAGGCATCAAATCCCCTGAGGTGATTTGGGCAGATGGCCAAAAAAGATAGGTTTTAAGGAGCATCCTGAAGGAGGGAAAGAGTGGTAGACTCACAGAGAAGTTTAAGGATGGTATGGAGAGCTTAGGGCCTTGACAGTTAAAAACACGGCCATCAGTGGTGGAGCGATTAAAACACGGGAAACTCAAGAGGCCAGAATTAGAGGAGTGTAATTATCTCGGAGGGTTGTGGGGCTGGAGGAGATCACCGAGACAAGAGGCAAGGCCATGGAGGAATTTGAAAACGAGAATGAGAATTTTAAAATCGAGGTTGTTGCTTAATCAGGAGCCAGTGTAGCTCAGTGAGCACAAGGTTGATGGGAGAATGGAACTTGGTGCGAGTAAGGACACAGGCAGCTGAGTTTTGGGTGTCTTCCAGTTTACGCAAGGTTGACTGGGAGATACCATTCAGGAGGTCATCATTATAGTAAAGTCTAGAGGTAACAAAAGCATGGATGAGGGTCTCTGCAGCAGATAAACTGAGGCAGGGGTAGAGTTGAGCGGTGTCACAGAGGCAGAGAAAGGCCAAGTGCTTTTAGGAAAAGGCAGCAGCTTTAATGACATTACCCAGTGACTTCAATCACCAAAAAGAATTACAAAATATTTTCCTTACTTCAACACTTTGCTCATCCATCTTTGCTCTGTGCTGTGTACTGCAGATCTTACAAGAATATCCTGGGATCGCCGAAGGAGGAATCGGTTACCACTGCACAACTGGAAAAGGACAACATCAGTTCTCCAGAGGTTTTACAGGACAAACATAATTCCAAGACAATAACAATGTGACTCCACTGCCCATTAGTAAAATATTTCAGTTTTAATGCTATATGCTTTTTGAAATCAGGATTAGAGCTGCACACTTGCTATGTGGTTAGAAAGGCTGTTTTACATACTGGAGGGTCAAGCAACGTTCTTCCCCACTTGCAAGCTGAACCCATTTCTAGACAGCATGGAAAGTGGCTAGGTCAAATGATTGAGAAAACAGGTCATCTAGTACTCAAAATTGAGAATTTTTTAAGAAGTTTTTAGTTATGCAGTAACCCTTCTGAACTTTTAAAATTTGCATTTTAGAAGATCTCCAACATTCAGAACAGTCAAAATAGCCACAATTCTCTTTAAAGTTTCTTGCCACGGATAGTCTGAGAAATGCATGCCCTTGCAATTTTATAACAAACCCCCACACAGCCATTGCAAATGTCCATCACTGTGAAGTCCTGCATTTTAAGTAACTACATACAATACTCTCTTTGATTACATTGCAGCTACCATTAGTCATTTATTAAACGCTGTACTGTGTGAACTTATAACCTTCAATTACGGTAATATACTGCACTGTCAACGACAGAAAATAGTTGTTTCAGAT
Source organism: Cetorhinus maximus (assembly GCF_964194155.1). Taxonomy (NCBI): domain Eukaryota; kingdom Metazoa; phylum Chordata; class Chondrichthyes; order Lamniformes; family Cetorhinidae; genus Cetorhinus; species Cetorhinus maximus. Next base: position 19,444,554 of record NC_135887.1, on the reverse strand, counting down.
AACAGTCCAAAATACTAAAGATTTTAGAAAGGAACAGCAATTGGCACTGGGAGAATAAAAAGACGCATCATGAATTTCAATGAAGGCTGCTTCAATAGTCAAATGTAAATGCTTACAATGGGATTGATTATCTGTGATCTTTTGCAAAGCGGATGGGGGTTGGTTGAGGGGGGAAAGAATTTCTCTCAGCGAGTCAGGCAGTACTGCATAGTTAGCAAAATGTAAGCTAAGAGAAACACCATTTTTTAAAATGACTTTTCCCAAAGAAGTTATGGATGGGTTCACCATTTTATCAGAGATGCCACCACTGCAGTACTTCAAAGGTTAGGATGCAACAGTGACAAAAGCAGAGTTTCATCTTGTGAGATGTGCATTACCTTGCATGTGTCACTTTAAAACTTTTGAGATTGACTCCATTGCCAGGCTGTAAAAAAAGCGACTGATGGCAGCTCAGAGGCGCTTTGAGCTCCGAGAGCTTTATTTGAGCAAAGAAATTGTAAGTTAACTGAACAGTCTGATTCTGTTGTCACTCTCAGCAAGAATGCTTCACAAATCTGTCAAATCAGGCCAATGGGGTGGACAGGGTTGGGTACAGTCGAGTCCGAATTAACTGTTGGATGAAGACAATCCTTTCTTCAATTGCTAAGCAAATATAGATCCAGTTTAATTGCTGTCATCGCTGTAGAGTAGGGCAGCATTGTTACCTTGATGCCTATGAAACCAACTTTGAGAATCATGAACTTCAAAGAAAGGTAAAAAAAAAGTGTTAGCCAGGGAATTTCTCCAATTAATATTGGCACTAAATGGGAAAAACATGGATACAACTTCATTAGAAGAATGTTGACAGTATATTTTGCCAGTGGCCCTGGAAGAACGTCAGACTTTTTAAAAAAAAACCAACCTAGTCTGTTTGTAGTGCAAGTTTGACTACTGCAAAGTATGGTGGCTGGCCAAAATTTCTACTTCAATACATTATTTTCTCAACAAACCCACATGAACAGTAGCTTAGACTAAACCTCAGTTTTGTACTGAACTGCAGAAAGATGGCAAAAATGACAGCTCTGACTGAGGTCAACCAGCAAGTCTTAAAAATGATGCAATTAACCAGGTATGACTATGGCATGAAAACAATGAACTTCAGGGCTTGGGAAGAAGCTGCAAAGTTTAAACACTAACTGCAGAGCGAGTCTTGATAGGAGTACGAACATTGGTCATGTGTACCACTATAATTAGTTGTACATTACCGGTCAAATCTCTCAACGACCAATCAGATGGCTAGGAACAAATTTACTCAACAGTTATTGATTGGTTGTGACGGGCAGTGACATGATCCATACTCCTTGCACAGAAGAGTAAGACATAGGCTCAGAATCCCCTACACCATGAGTTACTGACCTTGTCATGTATACACACCAAGTGGAATCCAGGCACTACCCCACAGGGAACAGGGAATGCTAGAAGTCCAAGCACCCAGGCCACTTTTGCTCACTTCTTAGCTGCACTATGAGAAACATTCATGCCTTCAATTCAGCCTTGGTGCAAGAAAGAGGGCAACTATTACAGGGAAATGTAGAACAAAGAAGTTACTTGCATAAAAAATAAACTTTGTGCAGGGCAAGGTATTGAAGTGTTATATTACGATATTAGATTCTGGGTGCTAGGAATACGTATAAAAAATATCCAATAGTGCTGTAAGTGATTGGAAAGCAGAGATTGTAAAAATTATCACATTCACCACCTTCAGTTGAAACCAGGGATGAGGCTGCATTCTCATGATTATTTCTGGCTTTGTATGTGACTTTTTAATAAAAGCTATAGTATGCTGCAAAGCTCACAATTTTAATTGAGTTTTGGCCAATGGCTGTTCATGACAGATGGACATCAAACTTTAGAAAAGATGTCAAGGCCTTGGAAAGAGATATAATAGAGTGGTGCAAGGAAAGTGGAATCTTCTGCTGTGCAGAGAGACTAAAGAGGCTGGGTAAAGGGAAGTTTTAATAGTGCTCAATTATAGATAAAAATCAGAGGACACAGATTTAAGATAACTGGCAAAAGAGTCAAGAGAGACTTTTTAAAAAAAAGAATCAGCAAGTTTAATTTCATTCATTCAATCTGGATGTTGCTCATTCCTAACTGCCCAAGAGACATCTTCTTGAACCACTGCAGTCACTTTTTTTTTTGTAGTGGTTAGATACACCCGAGTTTGTTAGGCCATCAAGTCAACTACATTGCTGTGGGTCTGGTGTCACACACAGAAGCATGGAAAGATTTACAGCACAGGAGGCTGCTATTCGGCCCATTGTGTCTGTACCATGCCAAACCAGGTAACAACAGATTGCCTTCCCTAAAAAGGACTTTAGTGTACCAGGTGAGTTTTTAGGATAATCCGGTCACCATTACTGATACTAGCTTTTTATTCTAGATTTATTTAATTAACTGAATTTAAATTCCCTAGCTGCCATGGTAGAATTTGAACTCACATCTTTGGTTATTAGTCCAGGCCCCTGCATTACTAATCCTGTAACGTAGCTACTATAATGGTCTAAATGCACTGTCTAGAAGAGTGGTGGAAGCAGATTCAGTCGCAATTTTCAAAATGCAATTGGATATATACTTGAAAAGGTTATAGAGCTATGGAGAAGCAGCAGGGGGTGCAACTACAGGTCAAGTACCCTTTATCCGAAACCCTTGGAGCCGACTGAGTTTTGGATTTCAGATAATTTTGGTTTTTGGATACCACATATAGGCCTAGGCCTACTTAAATTACAGTGGCCGAAGTCTAGGCCAGCTATGGTCTAAAGTAAATAAAATGGCTACAAAAGAAAGATGTACCATTGAATAATAAATACAAGGTGCGGTCAGCGAGGTTCGTGTTGGCTTGGGTCACATTCAACCTTGAACGCTGGAAGTATAGGTTCAAAAGTAAAGTGTGGTTTTTGGATGTGTTCGGTTTTCTGATTTATGATAAAGGATACTTGGCCTATAATAGGAAATCTCTGATAAAACTGGCACAGGCATGATGGGCTGAATGGCCTCCTATGTTGGATGATTCTATGGTCACAGACTGTAATTTCTACGTTGATGTATAATGACACCCACATTGAAAGTTGGGTCTCACTTGTAATCAACTGCAAACCAGAGTAATTATCAATAAATAATATGTTTATTATAAATTATATTTGGATTTTACAATGAACTACACAGAGGATAGTGGATTCTTCGAAGTGATGACAAAGTAGCTATCTCAGGAAGCGTTTAAGTAGCTGCAAATCCATGACAACAAAGTCCAATAAATCAATTGCCATCTGCAATATGAACAGAAAATGCTAGAAATACTCAGTAAGTCAGGCAGCATAAATGAAGAGTGAAGCAGAGTGAGTGTTTCAGGTCGATGACCTTTCCAGTCACCATCTGAACCCTGCAACTGGATTATGATCTTGTTGGATCCACCAACAGTTCAAGAAAGCAATGAATTTCCTGCCGTGGTAGCAGATAGTCTTTTGATTCATGAACCATATCATCTTAGCAAATCTTAGCTGACATGGCAGAGGTGACACAGTTGACTTCAGCATCTCTTGGCTAAGGAGTGAACGGAAGTTCCTGCTCACTATCTGGTAACCGCTGCGTGAGTGTGCCATTGAACAAGGATAAGATCAGGTTCAACTCTGAAGCCCCAAGCCCTTCCCCATGGGCTGGCTGTCACACAAGAGTCAAATGGTTTGTTAACAATCATCTGAATTCACATTGAGAATGACCACTTGGGCAAAATATCAGACCACTGCCAGCACCCATGAAATCGTCCATCAGGTTTGCTGTCTTCAGGAAGGGGAAAAATTTAGGGGAAAAAAAACTTGAGTGCCTCAGATTCTCTCAAAAGGTGTTGTTGATTTTTAGAATGTACACAGCATAATTGGACAATGCAGTGATTTAACTGATGTACAATGCTAAAGGTTGGAATCGACAGGAATTATGGGATTTGGGGAGCAAGTGAGAAAATGGAGTTGAGTGCAAGATTAGCCATGATCGTATTGAATGGCGGAGAGGCTCGATGGTCCACTCCTGCTCCTATTTCTTGGGTTCTTGTGATCTACAGAACGGTGGAATATTACTCTGCTTTCACCCTCTGCTGAGTTCCGATCTCAGCTGCATCTTTTGATAGGTGAAATCCTAACAGCAGAGGCAGAACATTGAAGAGAAAAGCTCAGAAATAAATAAATAAAAATGACAGGGATAGGAAGCCAGTCTGCTTATAGGGTGCAGCAATGTGACAACTTGGGTACTATACCTAGTTAAAGGATAAATATTATACTACATTAGCTGTAGTTGCGATTGCTTGCACATAGATTTCACAAGCTGCCAACCTGAAACAAAGTTGTTGATATGCAGGAACATTCATACTGATGGACTAAAGACAATGTAGAGAAATAAGTTTCCTGTTTATTTGTTAGCCTTCTCTCTCTTGACAGCTTATTCTGGGTTACAGCTCAATAGGTAGTTTCTCCCAAATACTTCACATTTGAGAATGAAGTTTCAGTGAGTGCCCACATGTTATTCAATTTCAAGTGCCATTTCAGTCAAGTCAGATATTGATCACTTCTCCCAAGAGTCACTGGATATGAGCAACACTGGATCTCCCCCCTCCCCCCCCCGCACCCCCCCCCCCCCCCAAGCCCAATTAATCCAAAACCAGCAAGACCAATATCAATGTTCAGCTGAGCTAAACTAACTCAGCATAGACTGAGGATCAAACATGACACATTCCTAGTCTGTTTGGCTCAATGCCTTTACTAACTAAGCTATCTGGTACCATTTAAAAATACTTAAGGTCACTCTCAAACCCTGGTAATGTCTGCAATATTGCAAAACTGTAGGCAGGGGACTAATGCCACATTATGGACTGGTTAGCAAAATAGAAGCCAATGGAATTAAAGGGGCAGTAGGAGCAATAATACAAAGTTGATTAAAAGACAGAGTACTGGCAAACAGTTGTTTTTCAGATTGAAGGGAAGTATACAGTGGTATCCCTCAGGGGTTAACATTAACTCCACAGTTCTTTTTGATAAATATAAATGGCATGGACTTGGGTTTTGGGGGCAAAATTTTAAAGTTTTGCAGATGAAAAAAACTTGGAAATGTAGTAGATAATGAGGGGAAAATTACAGACATCAGGAGGATGTAGACTCTGGTGAAATGGGCAGATAAATGGCAGACATAATTTAATGTAGAGTAATGTGAAGTGATGCATTTTGCAAGGGTGAATGAGGGGAGGCAATATTAACAAAATTATACAATTTTAAAAAGGGGTTCAAGAACAGCAATCTGTGGGTTCACACACACAGTCCTTTGAAGATGCAAACCAAATGGCTACAGCCATTCAAATGTATACATGGTCCTTGGCTTTACAAAAAGAGGCACAGCATATAAAATCAAAGAAAGTTATGCTAAAGCTTTGTAAATCACTAGTTAGGCCTCAGATGAAGTATTGCATCACCACAGGAGGTAGGACGTCAAGCCCTTGGGAGGATGCAGGGGAGATTTATTATAGTCCCAGCAATAACAGACTTCAATTACGTGAAAAGACTAGAAAAGCTCATTAGAGGAGAAAGCCAAGAGGAGACTTGATGGAAGTTTCCAAAATTATGAGAAGTTTTCACAGTTTCACCTTATTTACTCTACCAGCACATGGTTACTAAGGAGGGGGACACATGGTTAAGATAACTGGCAAAACTGGCAGAGGGGAAAAGAGGAAAGAAACATTTACACAGCATATTATGCTAATCTGGAATGCATTATTTGGTGGGGTAACCAGATTCAATTGCAATTTTGAAAAGGGAATTGATTATATACTTGGAGGGGGGGAAAAAAAGGAGAAAATCGCAGGGCTCGGGGGGGGGGGGGACATCATCGGACTGGGACTAACTTCAGAGAGTGGCACAAACATGTTGTACGATTCCATGCTTACTCATGTACCTGCAGACTAAACACGGCACATCACACCACTCTGGGTCCACCAGCAGCAGAATCATTCAATCCCTGAATTAAATGCAAACCCTGGTGCAGACAAGTCTTGCTTACCTGGGGAAGCAAAAAAAAACACAACCTGCAGCTTGAAGAACATTTCTTCTGCTTTACAACCCAACCCACAGCCCTTCCTCACCCAGGAAGGCAGCATCCCAGTTATACATCCAAAACCAAACGCACACCATCCGGCTCCACATTAAAAACGATCCAAGCTATTTTTTTTTTAAAAAAAGTGGGACTTCGCAGACCTGCGCCTGATGAGACCATTTAAAAACGCGCACGTACCAAAATAAATGATATAAACGTATCAAAAACACACAAGTAAATGAAAGGCTCATCTGGAACTCACACCACAGGCTGGCGTCCCATCCAGGGTAAAGCCCAATGATGATGATGCTGCTGCTGCACCTGAGCAAGGGTCACGGCGGCTTATGATTGTTGTCGGTGGCCCTCCTGTCTTGAAGGGCAACTTTCCCCGGGGTCGGGTCAGTGCAGTGCGGGGGCAGCGAGGGGGGAGGGAACCTGCGGCCTACAGCAGCTGCAGAGTGAGGCCGCTAACCGGCAGGCAGTGCCTCTGGGGGGCGGATCCGCAGTGCCGCTTCCCTCCCTCCCCCCTCCTCCTTCCCTTCACACTTTTAAATTGTTTGTTTATTTACTCTCTCTCTCCCTCCCTCACATTATTTTCTTTACCCGTCTCTGGCCCCGGGGAGATTGATTATTCATTCACCGATCGCCCAGGATTTCTCGGTGAAGATGATTCCCCGGGCTTCAAATCGGCAAGGCGACCGTTTGTCACCCGGGGAGACAGCCAATCAGAAAGCAGCCGGCGGCCTTCTCGCCCCTCCCCCACGCGCCGGGCGGCGTGGCCCCGCCCTCCCGGCAACGCCCACGTTGGGGTGGGGTTGGTGGGTAGAGGGAGCGGAGGCCAATCATATACAAGTTCTGCACTTCCTATTGTCCAATGGCGACGCGGGGCGCACGCGCCGCCGATTCCCACTTTCGCCCCCGCCCCGCCCCACCCCTTCTCGCTTCTCCACCTGGCCCCTCTGGCGCCGAGAGGAGTTATCGCGATAATTTGCAGCTGGCCAGCCCCATAGCAACCGTTCCCCCCCCCCCACCTTGCGTCTCCAGGTGAAAGGGAGACAACTGAGCCTTGACAACCGAGCCTGTAGCCAAGGTGGCAGAAGCGGCAATGTCATCTGTGAATCAATCCACTGCTTTTTAAAAATTCTTTAATGGGATGTGAGTGTCAACTGGTAAGGCCAGCATTTGTTGCCCATCCCTAGCTGCCCATGAACTGAGTGGTCATTTCAGAGGGCAGTTAAGGGTAAACCACATTGCTGTGGGTCTTGAAGCACAGATAGGCTAGACCAGGTAAGAATGGCAAATTTTCTTCCCTAGTCAACCAGGTGGGTTTCTAACCAAAGTATGTTTATCATTACCATGACTGAGTGGTACCATGACTCTATATTCTGGATTTATTAAGGCAGAGGAGTTGGATTAGGTAGAATGCTCTTTGACAGAGCCAGTACAGACTCGATGGGCCAAAAGGCCTCCTCCTGCACTGTAAAGATTCTGTGAATCAAAATTCCACCAGCTGCTGAACAATCACCATCACTAGAGAAAAAGTACTGAGCAAACTATTGGGATTAAAGGGTGACAAGTCCCCAGGATCTGATGGCCTACATCCCAGGGTCTTAAAGGAAGTGGCGGCGGAGATAGTGGATGCATTGGCTATAATATTCCAAGATTCCCTGGATTCTGGAAAGGTTCCAGTGGATTGGACAAATGCTAATATAATGCCCTTATTCAAAAAGGGGGGGAGGCAGAAAGTAGGAAACTATAGACCAGTTAGTTTAACGTCTGTCGTTAGGAAGTTGTTGGAATCCATTATTAAGGAAGTAGTAATGGGGCATTTGGAAAGACAAAATGCAATCCATCAAAGTCAGCATGGTTTTATGAAGAGTAAATCGTGTTTGACTAATTTGCTAGAGCTCTTTGAAGATGTGACAAGCAAGGTGGATAATGGGGATCCTGTAGATGTAGTATACCTGGACTTCCAGAAGGCCTTTGATAAGGTGACGCACAAAAGATTAATACGCAAGATAAGATCACACGGAGTTAGGGGTAATATAATAGCTTGGATAGAGGATTGGCTAACCAACAGAAAGCAGAGAGTCAGGATAAATGGGTCTTTTTCTGGATGGCAAGCTGTAACTAGTGGGGTGCCACAGGGTTCGGTCCTTGGGCCCCAACTATTTAGAATCTATATTAATGACTTGGATTCAGGGATAGAAGGTACTATAGCTAAATTTGCAGATGACACCAAAATAGGTGGGAAAGTAAGTTGCAATGAAAAAATAAGAAATTTACAAATGGATATGGAAGGTTAGGTGAATGGGCCAAAATTTGGCAGATGGAGTTTAACGTGGATAAGTGTGAGGTTATCCATTTTGGTCGGAAGAATAAAAAGGCGACTTATTCTTTAAATGGAGAGAAACTTCAGAATGCTTCAGTGCAGAGGGATCTGGGTGTCCTCGTGCATGAATCGCTGAAAGCTAGTATGCAGGTACAGCAGGTAATAAGGAAGGCAAATGGAATTTTGGCATTTATTGCTAAAGGAATAGAGTATAAAAATAGGGAAGTGTTGTTGCAACTGTATAAGGCATTGGTGAGACCGCACCTGGAGTACTGTGCACAGTTTTGGTCCACTTACTTGAGAAAGGATGTAGTTGCATTGGAGTGGTTCAGAGGAGGTTCACTAGATTGATTCCAGAAATGCGAGGCTTGTCTTATGAGGAGAGATTGAGCAGTTTAGGCCTATACTCACTAGAGTTTAGAAGGATGAGAGGAGATCTAGTTGAGGTATATAAGAAGCTAAAGGGGATAGACAAAGTAGACGTGGAGCGGATGTTTCCCCTTGTGGGGCATTCTAGAATGAGAGGCCATAGCCTTAGGCCAAGGGGTGGTAGATTTAAATCAGAGATGAGGAGGGATTACTTTTCTCAAAGGGTCATGAATCTGTGGAATTCACTACCTCAGAGTGCAGTGGACCAGGTACGCTGAATAAATTTAAGGAGGAGATAGACAGATTTTTAATTAGTAATGGGCTGAAAGGTTATGGGGTGGGGGCGGGAAATCGGAGTTGAGGCCAAAATGAGATCAGCCATGATCGTATTGAATGGCGGGCAGGCTCGAGGGGCTGAATTGCCTACTCCTGCTCCTAGTTCTTATGCTGTGGCGGGATTTGAACCATGTCCTCAGAGCATTAGCCTGGGCCTGTGGATTACTATGATGAAAGCAAAATACTGCAGAAGCCAGAAATCTGAAATAAAACAAAAAATGCTGGAAAAGCTCAGCAGTTCTGGCAGTATCTGTGGAGAGAGAAACAGAGTTAACATTTTGAGTTCATATGACATCTTCACAGCTCTGAGGAAATCATACGGACTCAAAACATTAACTCTGTTTCTCTCTCCACAGATGCTGCCAGACCTGCTGAGTTTTTCCAACATTTTTTTTGTTTTTAATACCCGTGGATTACTAGTCCAGTGACATTACCACTATGCCACCATATTCCCCCTAATTACAGGAGCCAAGTTCCACAAAGTCTTCAGTTAGAAAGAGGGTGTACATTTCAGTCAGGTCACAAAGAGGGTAATTTTTTTTTCGTCCAATAGCAAATCTATCTCTGTACCTTCCCTGCAAATGCTATGTTAGCCTTTATTGCAATGGGATTTCAGTACAGGAGTAAAGTAGTCTTGCAATTGTATAGAGCCTTGGCAAGACCACACCTGGAGTACTGTGTATAGTTTTGGCCTTCTTACCTAAGGAAGGATATACTTGCCATAGAGGGGCTGCAACAAGGACTCACCAGCTGATTCCTGAGGTGGCAGGATTGTCCTATGAGGAGAGATTGAGGAGACTGGGCCTATATTCTCTAGAGTTTAGAAGAATGAGAAGTGATCTCATTGAATCATACAAAATTATTACAGGGCTGAACAGGGTAGATGCAGGAAGGATGCTTTCCCTGGTGGGGAGTTCTAGAACCGGGGGACATAGTTTCAGAATAAGAGGCAGGCCATTTAGGACTAAAATGAGGAGTAATTTCTTGACTCAGAGGGTGTTGAATCTTTGGAATTCTCTACCCCAGGGGGCTGTGGAGTCTCAGTCATTGATTATATATTCAAGACAGGGATTGATAGATCTCTAGATATTAAAGATATCAGTAGATAGTTTGGGAAAATGGTGTTGAGGTAGAAGATTAGCCATGATCTGGGTGTTGGAGAGGCGGCAGACCTGTGAGGAAGCAACCCAGAACGAGGGAGCATAAATTGGAACGGAGGCTTGAGGCCTACACACCTGGGAGCCAGAGAGGCACACCAGTCAGCTGCTCGGAAACGGCCTGCGCTGAGTTCGAAAGGAGACTGAGAAAAAACAAATAGCGACATCACAGGAAAATTGTAAGTTCATTGGTTGGTAAGAAACTGCTGTAAATTAAAAAAGCGCATTATTTTTAAAGAAGTAGCTATACCTGGATTTAAGTGAGAAACACCAGGAATGAGGGAAAGTCAGAGCCAGTATAATAATTTAATATGAATAAACCAAAGTAAAATAAAGTTAAGACATGGCAGGGTAGCTCGGTCGAGTGGAATGTGTGTTCTGTAATATGTGGGAAGTCATTGAGGCTTTCGGTGTCCTAGATGACCACATGCACAGGAAGTGCTGCCAACTGCAGGACCTTGAGCTCCGGGTTTCAAAGCTTGAGCGGTGGCTGGAGTCACGAGGGTGAGAGCTATGTGGATAGCACGTTCAGAGAGGTGGTCACAACACAGCTTAGGAGCCTGGAGGCAGAAAGGGAACGGGTGACCGACTGCCAGGTAGTCCAAGAGAACTAGGCAGGTAGTGTAGAAGTCCCCTGGGCTCCCGTTCACGAGTCGGTTTTCCATTTTGGAAGCTGGTGAGGGCGCTGAAGTGCAGCGGATTGCAGTCAGAGCCAAATTTGTGGCAGCATGAGCTGCTTGGCTGTACATAAGGGGAGGAAGAAGAAAGGAACAGCAACATTGGTAGGGAATTCATTTGTTAGGGGAACAGACAGGCGTTTCTGCAGCCGTAGACGTGACTCCAGGATAGTATGTTGTCTCCCTGGTGCCAGGGTCAAGAATGTCACCGAGCAGCTGCAGGACATTCACATTCTTCTGGGGTAAGATGATCAGCCAGATGTTGCGGTCCACATTGCTGAATGACATAGGTAGGAATGGGAATGTGGTCCTGCGATCAGAATTTAGGGAGCTAGGTAGAAAATTAGGAGCTCAAATTAGTAATCACGTGCAAGTGAGCACAGAAATAGAAGGATAAGGCATATGAATGCGTGGCTGGAAAGATGGTACAGGAGGGAGGGCTTCAGATTTCTGGGACACTGAGACTGGCTCTGGGGAAGATGGCACCTGTACAAACTGCACGGTTTGCATCTGAACAGAGCCAGGACTGAGTTCCTTGCAGGGTATTTTGGTAGGGCTGTAGGGAGGGCTTTAAACTAACTCGGCAGGAGTGGTGAGAACCAGGAGAGAATATTAAAGAGGAATACCAGGGTACACAAAATACTGGGAGAGACAGATAGCACTAGTCTGGAGAATAGTAAGTCCATAGGTGGAGTTGGAGTAAGGGAGAAAGTCATCAAGTCCAAATCAGGGTTACTGTGCATTTATGTGAATGCACAGAGTATAGTAAATAAGATTGGGGAGTTACAGGTGCAGATTGCCATGTGGAAATATGATGTTGTGCCGATAACAGAGACCTGACTCAAGGAAGGACAGGATTGGGTGTTAAATATTTCTGAGTACAAGGTGTTCAGAAAAGATAGGAAAGGAGGAGGGGTGACGGTATTGGTTAAGGAGAGCATTGCAGTGCTGGAGAAAGAGGATATCCCAGAGGGTTCAAGGACAGAATCAATTTGGCTAGAGCTAAGGAACAAAAAGGGTGTAATTACATTGCTCGGTGTAGTTTATAGACCACCACCTAGTGGGAAGGATGTAGAAGAACAAATCTGCAGGGAAATTAGAAAGAGAATGCAGACATTATACAGTAGTTATAATGGGGGACTTTAATTACCCGAATATAGACTGGGACAGTGGTAGTGTAAAGGGTGTAGTGGGGCAAGAGTTCCTAGATTGTGTTCAGAAGAATTTTTTACAGCAGTATGCATCCAGTCCAACAAAGGATGCACAGCTGGACCTGGTTCTTGGAAATGAGTTGGGCCAGGTAGATCAAGTGTCAGTAGGGGAACATTTAAGACACAGTGATCATTGTATCATAAGTATTAGGATGACAGTAAAAAAAAGGACAATATGCAATCCAGAGTAAGAATAATTAACTGGGGGAGAGCCGACTTCAATAGGGCAAGAACAGAGCTGGGCTGGATAGACGAGAACCAAAGGTTGGCAGGAAAAACTGTAGCTGAACAATGAGCTACCTTCAAAAAATAATTGGTTTGGGCACAATCAGGGTATATTCCATCGAAAGGGAAAGGTAGGGCAAACAAATCCAGAGCTTCCTGGATGAAAAAGGAGAAAGAAATTAAGATAAAGAAAAAAAAAAGTGTGCTTATGACAGGTGACAGGTAGAAAATACAATTGAGAACCAAGCGGAATACTGAAGGTTCAGAGGGGAGGTGAAAAAGCAAATTAGAGAAGCAAGAAGGGGCTATAAGAAAAGACTGGCAGCCAACATAAAGGGGGAATCCCAAAGTCTTTTATTGGTACTCAAATAGTAAGAGGGTGGTAGAAGGAGGAGTGGGGCCAATTAGGGACCAAAAAAGGGAGTTACACACTGAGGCAGGGGGCATGGCTGAGGCATTAAATGAATACTTTGCATCTGTCTGTACCAAGGAAGCAGATGCTACCAAGGCCATTGTGACAGAGGAGGAAACTCTGTCACTAGAAGGGTTCAAAATTGGTAAGGAGGAAGTGTTGAATAAACTGTTGGTACTTAGGGTTGACAAGACACCGGGACTGGATGAGGTGCATCCAAGGATATTGAAGGAAGTAAGAGAGGAAATTGCAGGGACACTGGCCATAATCTTTCAGTCTTCCTTAGACTCAGGGGAGGTGCCAGAGGACTGGAGAACTGCAAACATTACGCCTTTGTTCAAAAAAGGTTGTTACGATAAGCCTAGCAATTACAGACCAGTCAGTTTAACTTCAGTGAGAGGAGTTTCTTGAAACAATTATTTGTGATAGAATTAATAGTCACATGGAAAAATGTGGGTTGATTAGAAATCTATGCTGGCTCTTCCTAAAGGGGAAATCGTGTTTAACTAACTTGGAGTTTTTTGAAGAGGTAATAGAGAGGGTTGATGAGGGTAATGCCGTTGATGTGGTGTACATGGACTTTCAAAAGGCATCCAATACAGTGCCACACAACAGACTTGTGAGAAAAGTTATTGCTCATGCAATAAAAGGGACAGTAGCAACGTGGATACAAAATTGGCTGAAAAATAGGAAACAGAGGTCAATGGATATTTTTCGAGCTGGAGGAATGTTTGTACTGGAGTTCCCCAGGGGTCAGTATTGGGACCCTTGCTTTTCCTGATATATATTAATGATCTAGATCTTGATGTGCAGGGGACAATTTCAAAGTTTGCGGATGATACGAAACTTGGAAGCATTGTAAACTGTGAGGAGGACAATATAGAACTTCAAAAGGACATAGACAAGTTGGTGGGGTGGGTAGATAGGTGGCAGATGAAGTTCAGTGTGGAGAAGTATGAGGTGATGCATTTTGGTAGGAAGAACATAGAGAGATAATACAAAATAAGGGGTACAATTCTTAAGGGGGTGCAGGAGCAGAGGGACCTGGGTACATATGTGCATAGATCATTGAAGGTGGCAGGACAGGTGGAGAGATCAGTTAATAAAGCATACAGTATCCTGGGCTTTATTAATAGGGATATAGTACAAGAGCAGGGAGATTATGCTGAGTTTATGTAAGACACTAGTTAGACCTCAGCTGAAGTATTGTGTACAGTTTTGGGTGCCACACTATAGGAAGGATGTGAACACATTGGAGAGAGTGCAGAAGAAGTTTACAAGAATGGTTTCAGGGATGAGAAACTTCAGTTATGAAGATAGATTGGAGAGATTGGGACTGTTCTCCTTGGAGAGGAGAAGGCTAAGAGGAGATTTGACAGAGGTGTTCAAGATCAAGAGGGGACTGGATAGAGCAGATAGAGAGAAACTGCTCCTGCTCGTAAAAGAATCAAGAACAAGAGGGCACAGATTTAAAGTGATTTTCAAAAGTAGAACTTCTTCACACAACGAGCGGTTTGATTCTGGAATGCACTGCCTGGAAGTGTGGTGGAGGCAGGTTCAATCGAGGCATTCAGGAGGACATTAGATGTTTATTTGAATAGAAACAATGTGCAAAAGTACGGGGAAAAGGCAGGACAATGGCACTAGGTCATAATGCTCATTCGCACAGCCGGAGCAGGCTCAAGGGGCCGAATGGCCTACTGCTCCTATTTCCTATGTTCCCCATTATGGAACCATACCACGCAAAACAGGAAGTCTCAGGTTCTACTGAGTTATGTAATCTCAACCACAGCAGCCAAATTCTTTATATGGAGGAGTGTGGTGTGAGGAGGAACTGACCTCAATATCCCCAAATACTTACCTTACCTAATATAGCAAAAAATGATTGAAATACTCAGCAGGTTAGGAAGTATCAATGGAGAGAGAAACAGAGTAAACATTTCAGGGCTGTGACCTTTCATCAGAACTGGGAAAAGTTAGGGATGAAACCTTTCTCAGTTCTGATGAAAGGTCACAGCCCTGAAAGGTTAACTTTGTTTCTCTCTCCACCGATGTTGCCAGACCTGCTGGGTATTTACAGTATTTTGTTATTTTTTCAGATTTTCAGCAACCACCATATTCTGCTCTTCAATTACTTGTCTTACATTTATGTTGTCAGACAGTGTTATCTTACTATATTTTCCCAGGTACTTTTACATTACCTGGATGTTCCCAGACACTTTTAATTCACTGCATATGTTCCCACTATTAAGTCTTTGATTCCTCAAGAATTTCAGCTACCACAAAGTTAGTGTTCAATTGCCAAAAGCAACTAATGTGGAAATTAAGTAATTTATTAAAGAACGAATTTTGCATTTCTACAGTGTCTTTCAGTACTGTTGAAGAGTCATACGGACTCGAAACGTTAACTGCGTTCCTCTCCGCAGATGCTGCCAGACCTGCTGAGTTTTTCCAGGTATTTTTATTTTGTGTCTTTCAGTACGTTGGGACATCTTAAGGTGCTTCACAGCAATTTTGAATTATAATTTCTTCTAATGTAGGCAAAGTATTGTGCATCTGCCTCATAGAAAGTACAAAATATGTTTGTAAATCCAGGCGACAGAAGTATTTGGTGGTAAGCTCTCCCCCACTGGATTGATGCAGTGTACTTCTGAATCATAGAGACCAGGTAGGTCGATTCAAGGTCTATGCAGCGTTAGCTGTTCTCTGCTATGGAAACAGGCCTTGCAATTGTCCTTGACAATTATTACACACAAAGGATGGCCACTCGGATGAGGTACCAGAAATCTGCAGGTGCCTGTGTTACACAGCATGAGTCAGCACCTTTAAAAGAAAACTGTTGACGATAGAAAATATGTTAAAAACTGAAAAAAAAAAGCCTTGTTTGGCTCAAGCAGCCATTTCTTAAAATATCCACAACCTTTTATGGAGGATGAGATATTTGTGACTACACCTTTTGCCTTACGATCCGTGTTTATAATGTGGAGATAAAGTAGATAAATACTTGCATCATTTATTTACGTTAACCTTTGTCCTATATTACAGCCTCAGCTTGGTGTTACCTGCCACTCAGTTAGAAGTGAGTTCTAAGCCCCTCTCTAGAAAGTTGAGTGCATAACCTAGGCTGACATTCTGGTGCAGTACTGAGGGAGTGCTGCACTGTTGCTTGGGTTGTTAAACCAAGGCCCCCTCTGCCCGCGAACTTAAAATGAACGTTTATCCTTCAACCAACATCACTAAAACCAATTTATCTGGTCATTTTGTCTCTTGCTGTTTTTGGGACCTTGCTGTGTGCGAATTAGCTGCAGCAATTTAGTAGATACAGTGACCACGCTTCATGAAGTACTTCATTGGTTGTGAAATACGGTGGAATGTTCTGAATTCATGAAAGGTACTTTATAAATGCAAGTTCTTTCTATCATACATCATGTGTGACAGAAAAAGCTTTGTAAGCCTCAAATATTTTTGCAGTATCTATAAATGACTTTCAAATAGATCCAACAGGTGGCTGTGGCTTTTTTCTTGGTGTCACGGGAAGAAAAAGAATACCCAGAACTAGAGATAGTCGTTGATTTTATAGGAATGAGCCAATGGGCTTGGTGTTATTGCCTGATCAGAAATTATTCTGATCAAGTTTATTGGTCAGTCCATCATGTGAACTTGCAAACTCATGTCAGACATTTAAAACGTTTGCTGTTGCAGCCTGGTGTCACAAGCGAGCTATTCAACTAGAATTGCTAATCCTTCAGGATTGGCCTGGAGTCTCCAGGAATTGAAGATCAATTTCCAGGACACCGCTAGGCATAACCCCTGAGAAAAATCATTGGGGCTAAAAATTTTTTCTGTCATTTTCTTTAAACATTCCTGTTTACCAGATATAAAAATATTGAAAAGTGAGGGAGGGGGGGCGGGGAAATCAAGGCTGTTTGGCTGACAATCAAGCATCATCCAACTGGGTAATAAGTCTTTTTGCTTTCCAATTGGTGTAGGAAGGCAGTACGTCACAAGGATGGATGTGTTGGCAAACTAATGGAGCGTGGGGAAGGTCATGTGATGAAACCTCCAGGAATACATTTAATTGCAGTTGGCAACCCTATATTCAACAACAACCAATAGGCTGGTGTTCACACAATCTACTTAAGAGGCAGGAATAATTTATATTACAATTTCTTGACTTTTGAGGAAAAAAACATTGATCTTCAGAGGAAATCTGCCCTCTTGTGGGCCCAGAAGAATTGAATTGTATGCCTTTTGTAATACAGGAAAATTGCATGTGTAGTGGGTTTCAGGCTATCTTAAGTTTCCCATTTAGTCTGCCTGTTTCCACACTCAGACAGCCTCTAAGGTGTGAAATGTCCACAAAACATCTCTCATCAGAGACTCAATTGGAAAGCTATTGGAGTTGACGTTTAAAGTTCAGCACTGTATTGTTCTGAAACAGTTTATGTAGTAAATCCACTATTGAACTGCTAATTTCTTGCTGTGTGTTTTTACTTATGTGTAATGGTTAACTTAAACAGAGTTAAGGTTTCAGGTTGAAGATTTTTCATCAGAACTTCTGTTTCTCTCTCCACAGATGCTGCCAGACCTGCTGAGTATTTCCAACATTTTCTGTTCTTATTTCAGATCTCCAGCATCCGCAGATTCTTGACAATGTGGTATTTGCTACATTTCTCAAATGAACAGGAGCATGTACTATACCAGCATATAACCTCTGGTACACCATATCTTGGTTAAAAGGGTAATTGTAGGTTCTTCAGCAAGACAATCACACCACACATAGGTTTCACATTTCAATTCAATCCAGAAACTGCCTTCCTGCTGTTTGGGAGAAATGCATTACTGTTTATGTTACAAGAAAGCATTTTAAAGATAAAAAAAAGTCAACCTCTGGTCAAAAAAAAAACCTGGGATTTCATTCCAAGTAACTCAAATGAGGATCCAGTTTTTAAAAAACCCTTGGATTTATCTGAGTCTCAGCATGGCTCAGTTGGTAGGACTCTTACCTTAGAATGTGAAGTAGATTCATCCAGGACAGAAGCATGTAATCTAGCTTTAGGCTCTAGTTCAGAATGAAAGAAAAATATATATCACCTTTCATGACCTCAGGACATCCCAAAGCGCTTTACAGCCAATGAAGCACTTTTTGAAATGTAGTCACTGTTGTAATGTAGGGAATATGAAGCAAGTTTCCACAAACAGCAACATGATAATAACCTGAGAATCTGTTTTACTGATGTTGGTTGAGGGATACATGTTGGCTCAGAACCACAGGGATATCTCCCCTGCTCTTCTTTGAATAGTGGCTTGGGATCTTTTACATCCAACTGAGAGGGACAGACAGGGCCCCGGGTTAACATCTCGTCTGAATGGCAGCACCCCTGACAATGCAGCATTCCCTCAGGAATGCACTGGAGTGTCAGCCTTGTGCTCAGGTCTGTGGAATAGGAGATTAACCCAGAACCATCTGACTTAGAAGGCAGTGGAACCGACGGAGTCAGAGCTGACAGTACAGTACTGAAGCACAGCCTCGTTACTGTAACATGCCAGTTTCTGGATAAGATATTAAACTGAGGCTTAGTTTAAACTGTTCAGGTGGACAATCAAGATCTCGTGGGCCTAACTAGGGACGGTTTGCCACAAACTTTCCTCTCTAAACTTTCCTCAAAAATAGAACCAAAAAACCATTTAATCAATCATTCATTTCACAGCTGTTTACATCGATCATTCTGTGTTCAACAATGGCTGCTACATTTGCTTACATCAGCATTTCCTGACAAATGTGATAAAGTGCTCTATAAAATTCTTTCTTTCCTGTGTACTTATCATTCGATTAGAGAATCAGTGCAGGTGCTGTTCTAACTCAAGTTATCTTCATTGCTCAGAAACTATAATCCACGATAGATATGCAGCAGCCACATTTCTAATTTTGCATAAAACTTGGGTTTTTACACTGCTACGCTGACTATAAAAGGTAGGGAAAAGTGTTCTAGTTACACTGCAGACATATCTCTTCAAGACTCACAAAAACACCCAACAACTTGTATCTATGTAGCGCCTTTACAATAGTAAATAACATCAAAGTACTTCACAGGAATGCTATCAAACACAATTTGACACTAAACCACTTAAGGAGATATTAGGACAGATGGGCAAAAGCTTAATCTGAGGTAGGTTTTAAGGAGCATCTTGTAGGAAGGAAGCTACGTAGAGAAGCGAAGAGGTTTAGGGAGGGAATTCCACAGTGGAGGGCCCAAGCAACCAAAGGAAGAGCAGCCAGTGATGGAGCAATTATATTTGGGGATGCACAAGAAAACAGAATTGGAGGAGTGCAGATATCTGTGAAAGTTGCGGGGCTGCAAGAGATTATAGAGATAGGGAGGGGTGGAGCCATGGAAGGATTTGAAAACATGGAAGGATTTGAAAACAAGTATGAGAATGCTAAAATTGCTTAACTGGGAACTAATAGAAGAGTGAGCACAGGGGTGATGGGTGAATGCGACTTGATGTGATAAGAGCAGCGGATTTTTGGACGACCTTAAGTTTATGGAGGTTGGAAGATGGGAGGCCAGCCAGGAGTGTGTTGAAATAGTCAAGTCTAGAAGTAAAGGCATGGATGAGGATTTCAGCAGCTGATGAGCTGAGTCAGGGTGGAAACAGGCTTTGCTACAGTAGTACAAATGGGCAGTCTTAGTAATGGCATGGAGAAATAGTTTCAAGCTCACCTTAGAGTCAAGTTTGACATCAAGGTTGCGAATAGTCTGATTCGGTTTCAGACAGTTGCCAGATAGAGAAATGGAGTCCATAGCTAGGGCATGGATTTTGTGGCAGACACCGAAGAGAATGGCTTTGATCTTTCCAATATTTAATTGGAAGAAATTCTGCTCATCCGGTATCTGATGCTGGACAAGCAGTCGGACAATTTAGAAACGTGAATATGGAAAGAAATTTCCATACTCAGGCCAATTATTTATTTATTCATATCATCTTTATTTGTATATATTACTATTTGTGTATTAGAATAGATTATTTGAATTATAGTTTTAGAGAAAGTCTGTTTTTTTAATTAACTCAACTGCAATGTTGAGGTTAATTAGTACAATGTATTGCACGTTATCACAGAGCAGTAAGGCCTATGGAATTATTAATGTAAATGTAATAAAGTTATGATATAACTACACATCTCAAACATCAATTCCATTTCCCTCCCTAGCTGCTTGTTCAGACTGAATCCAAAGGTGCACAACCATTACAAACTACTTGACCAGCTTCAGACCTCAGGTAAAGGATAGACTTAGAGTCATATAGTGCCTTTCACGACCTCATGACCATCTCAAAGCCCTTTTCAGCCATGTAAATGCTTTTAAAGTGTTGCAACTCTTGTAATGCAAGGAGCTGCACAGCAAAATCCCATAAACAGCAATGAAATAAATGACCAAATAATCTGAGTGAAACTGGTTGAGGGATAAATATTGGCCAGGATACCAGGGATAACTTCCTTGCTCTCCTTCAAATCTCACTGAAGAGTACAAAATTCTTACAGGGCTTGACAGGGTGGATATTCTGGCTGGGGGGCGGTGGGGGTGGGGTGGGGGGAGGGGGAGGTGCTTGGCGTCTAGAACCAGGAGACACATCTCAGAATAAGAGGTAGGCCATTTAGGACTGAGATGACGAGGAATTTCTTCACTCAGAGGCTACGGAATCTTTGGAATTCTCTGCCCCAGAGGGCTGGGAAGGCTCAGTCATCAAGTAATTCAAAACAAAGATTTCTAGATATTAAAGGATATGGGATAGTGGCATTGAAGTAGATCAGTCAAATGAGAGAGTAGGCCAAATGGCCTACTCCTATGGGATGTTTTACATTCATCTGAGAAGGCACATGGGACCTCAGTTTAACATTTTATCTGAAAGTCAGCACTTCCAATAATGCAACACTCTCTCAGTATTAGTCTGATGTCAGCCCTGATTATATGCTCAAGTGTCTGAAGTTGGACTTGAGCCCACAACCTTCTGACTCTGAGGCGTGGGTGTTACCACTGAGCCAAGGCTGACATCTACAACACCACCCACCACTTGTTCAGTCACTAACCTCATCTCCTCTACCACTGAATAGCATATCAATGTCTTCATCACACTTTCAATGCTTGTACTGGTAAACCCACATAATCTACAATTGATCCAGAGCTCCATGGCCTGTGTCCCATGATAAAATCACAAAATACCACACATCGCTCAACTCTCCCCTTGCTCTTCAGCTTTGAAATCCTGATCTTCAAATCCTTCCATGATTTGTTCCACCCTTCCCCTGCAATGTTTTTCAGCCCTGCAGCCCAGCATGTGACATCTGGACTGTTGTACTTCTAATCAGTTCCTCCATTATGGTAATGGCAGAGCGTTCATCCACCCTCCTTCTGAACTCACCTCTCAATCCACCTTCAAAAGTCTCCTCAAACTTATCCCATTTTTCTGAGTGATACTTTTGGACATCAACCTTCCTCCTGCGACCAGATAGCTGGGATGGAAGTCTTATCGGTCTCCTGGTTGTTGGGGTTCTGTGTGAAATGAGTTTGCTCGTCCAGTTCCTAATGAGCATGAGCCTACAGTACAAATGTGGCATCAATTTGTAATATCACTCAGACAGACCTAGGATGGTTGATGTGAAAAATGAAAATAAATGCTGCATGGGTGCAGTATTGCGTATTCTCTGAGGTTGGGTCCAATGTGCATTGTTAGGGCAGAGTAGCAGCAGCTTTACTCTGCATCAAACTGTTCTCCACCTGACTCAGTATGCTTAATATGAACACGGGATGTCCAAAGTGGAAATTGTTTCGTTCCCCAGCATTCGCATCGCTCACCCGAGCAAGCAGAAACTCTTCATTGGAGGGAGAACAGTTGTCTGTGGGATGTTGGAAGGTGAAATAGCTTTTAAACCAGGTCAGCAGGAGCTACTAATTCAACAGAGAGAGGCTTCAAGCACCAGATCACTGCCTCCACCAGGAAGGAAAGCAATCAGCTCATCCTGCAGCCAATGTAGCATCAACAAAAACTTGCATTTATATAGCGCTTTTAATATAGTAAAATGTCACAAGGCACTTTACACGAGCGATTATCAAACAAAACTTGACACCAAGCCACATAAGGACATATAAAATACAAAAGAGGTAGAATTTAAACAGTTTCTTAAAGGAGAGGTACAGAGAATTAGAATGCAATCCTAGAGCTTAGGGTGGAGGCTGCTGAAGGCATAACTGTCAGTGTAGGAGCGATGAAAGTTAAGGATGCATAAGAGGTGAAAGTTGGTAGTGCATAGAGATCTCTGGAGAGTTATGGGTATGGAGGGGTTTAAAGAGATAAGGAGGGGATAAGACCATGGAGGGATTCGATCATGAGCATGGGGAGAATTTTAAAATTGAGGCATTGCTGGAACAGGAGCCAATGTATGTCAGTGAGCACAGCAGATGAAGGGCGAGCTGGACTAGGTGTGAATTACGATATGGACAGCAGAGTTTGTGGATGAGTGAGTTGGAAAGATCATAGAGTTCTGCAAGTATTTCAAGATTGTTTTACTCCCTTTGGAAGAGTGGAAACATATGAGGACACATCCCCCACCCCCTCCTTAGCAGACGGCAAGTAAGATACTCAGGCTTTGCTTTTGTGACAGAAGTGCATTCAGCTGAACTGCTTTGAAGAGGTTGCCTGGCAACAGACAGTGTATGTCGAATAGAACAGGATGAAGTCCTGCTCCAGCAGCACCAACGATAAGACAGTGGCTGCACACCGTCCTAATGTCATCTAGGGATGACATAATATCCCAGTTCTTGATCACTGGAGAGAACAGACCACACTGAACATCTGTTACCTGGTCAGTAGGTGACTAATGAATGAAATATGGAACAGAGGACAAGAGAAACACCGGCAAGTGGACAGATATCTCTTATGCTGAAATAACTTGCCAATACCTGAGCTCTTTTGTAGTGCCATTATATTTGTAAGTATTGGGATGTCATTTTTTTACCAACCAACTGCACAGCACCAAAAGTCTAATTGGAGATTCTGGCGAAGTGAATATTTATTTTTTTAGCGACAGAGAAACAAGTAATGTATTACTTTGAGTACTCACATGGTGATGAGATCTCACAGATAATCAGTCACTCCACGGGAGTGTCAGATCATTTGCCAACTTTCTCATTCTTCTCCAGGTTAGATGGGCTTGACAGCAGCTCACATTGGTACTGAGTGAGAGGGGAGAACAGCAAATGAGGTGCTGCAGCAACAAATCACTTTTAGTGCTGGAATATGAGGAAGTGCATGTTAATCTGTTGGTTTTGTGCAAGGAAGAAAAGCTTGAATTCATATTAGATTGTGCTTTTCATGGCCGTAGGATATCCCAATGACAGCCAATTGAAGTGGAAGCAGTGTTGTAAAGGCAGCATGCAAATTGTGCACAGCAAGGTCCCACAAACAAAAATGTGCTAATGACCAGGCAATCTGTTTTTCATGACATTGAATGAGGGATAAATATTGATCAGAATTCCCCTCCTCCTCAAATAATGACATAGAGTCTTTTAAATCCACATGAAAGGGCAGACATCTCGTATGAAAGACAGCATTCTCCCTCAGTACTGGAGAGCCAGCCAAGATTTCCTCTGGAGTGGGACTTGAACCCACAACCTCCTGACTCAAGGGACAAGAATGCTACTTACTGAGCAACATGTCTCAGGTACTATGTAAAGGAAAATTGCAGGTAAAGCATTGCGTTTGGGGGAAGAGTGAGAAATACAGGCATTTCAAGGAAATAGGGAAAACAAAAAATTCAGACTTTACAGAATCTCAGAATTTTTAACGGCACAAAAGGAGGCCGTTCAGCCCATCATGTCTGCACCAGCTATGCCTGTCTCTTTATGGGGTATGTGGAGCATTACTTGTTCCAGTCCTATTCCCACAACTCTTTCTCCAGTACATCGATGATTGCTTCGGTGCTGCTTCATGCTCTCGTCTGGACCTGGAAAAATTTATTAATTTTGCTTCCAATTTCCACCTCTCCATCATTTTCACATGGTCTATCTCTGACACTTCCCTTCCCTTCCTTGACCTCTCTATCTCAATTTCTGGTGATAGACTGTCCACCAATATCCATTACAAGCCTACCGACTCCCACAGCTACCTCGACTACAGGTCCTCATACCCTGCTTCCTGTAAGGACTCCATCCCATTCTCTCAGTTCCCTCGCCTCCGTCGCATCTGTTCTGATGATGCCACTTTCAAAAACAGTTCCTCTGACATGTCCTCCTTCTTCCTTAACTGAGGTTTTCCACCCACGGTGGTTGACAGGGCCCTCAACCGTGTCCGGCCCATCTCCCGCGCATCCGCCCTCACACCTTCTCCCTCCCAGAAACATGATAGGGTCCCCCTTGTCCTCACTTATCACCCCACCAGCCTCCGCATTCAAAGGATCATCCTCCGCCATTTCCGCCAACTCCAGCATGATGCCACCACCAAACACATCTTCCCTTCACCCCCCCGGCGGCATTCCACAGGGATCGTTCCCTCTGGGACACCCTGGTCCACTCCTCCATCACCCCCTACACCTCAACCCCCTCCCACGGCACCTTCCCATGCAACCGCAGAAGGTGCAACACCTGCCCCTTTACTTCCCCTCTCCTCACCGTCCAAGGGCCCAAACACTCCTTTCAAGTGAAGCAGCATTTCACTTGCACTTCCCTCAATTTAGTCTACCGCATTCGTTGCTCCCAATGCGGTTTCCTCTACATTGGAGAGACCAAATGCAGACTGGGTGACCGCTTTGTGGAACACCTTCGGTCTGTCCGCAAGCATTACCCAGACCTCCCTGTCACTTGCCATTTCAACACTCCACCCTGCTCTCATGCCCACATGTCCATCCTTGGCTTGCTGCATTGTTCCAGTGAAGCTCAACGCAAACTGGAGGAACAGCACCTCATCTTCTGACTAGGCACTTTACAGCCTTCCGGACTGAATATTGAGTTCAACAATTTTAGATGATGAACTCTCTCCTCCATCCCCACCCCCTTTCTGATTTTCCCCCTCCTTTTTTTTCCCCAATAATTTATATAGATTTTTCTTTTCCCACCTACTTCCATTATTTTTAAGTGTATTTCCATCCATTGTTTTATCTCTACCTTTTAGCCTTCCCCCCACCCCACCCACTAGGGCTATCTGTACCTTGCTCGACCTGCTTTCTACCCTTAATTAGCACATTCCTTTAGATAATATCACCACCTTCAACACCTCTTTGTCCCTTTGTCTGTGACATCTTTTGGCTATCTCCACCTATCACTGGCCCTCTATCCAGCTCTTCTTGTTTCCCCCCCCCCCCACCTTAAACCAACTTATATTTCACCTCTTTTCTATTTTTGCTTAGTTCTGTTGAAGGGTCATTCAGACTCGAAACGTTAACTGTGCTCCTCCCCACAGATGCTGCCAGACCTGCTGAGTTTTTCCAGGTATTTTTGTTTTGGATTTCCAGCATCCGCATTTTTTTGCTTTTATGTCTGCGCTGGCTCTCCAAATGAGCATTATGACCTAGTGCCATTGCCCTGCCTTTTCCCCATACCCCTGCACATTGCTTCTATTCAAATAATCACCTAATGCCCTCTTGAATACCTCGATTGAACCTGCCACCAACACACTTCCAGGCAGTGTATTCCAGACCCGAACCACTCGTGTGAAAAAGTTTTCTCACAGTACATTTGCTTCTTTTTGCAAATCACTTCAAATCTATGCCCTCTTGTTCTTGATCCTTTTATGCAGGGGAATGGCTTCTCCTTATCTACTCTGTCCAGCTCCCTCAATATCTTGAACATCTCCATCAAATCTCCTCTTAGCCTTCTTCTCTCCAAGGAGACCAGACCCAACCTCTCCAATCTATCTTCCTAGCTGAAGTTCCTCATCCCTGGAATCATTTTTGTAAACCTCTTCTGCACTTTCTCCAATGTGTTCACTTCCTATAATGTGGCACCCAGAACTGTATACAATACTCCAGCTGAGGTCTAATGAGTGTCTTACATAAATGCAGCATAACCTCCCTGCGCTCTATGCCCCTATTAATAAAGCCCAGGATACTATATGCTTTATTAACTGCTCTCTCCGCCTGTCCTGTCATCTTCAATGATCTATGCACATATACACCCAAGTCTTTATGCTCCTGCACCCCTTAAGAATTGTACCCCTTATTTTATATTGTCTATGTTCTTCCGACCAAAATTTATTGCCTCACACTTCTCCACGTTGAACTTCATCTGCCATCTATCTGCCCACTCCACCAACTTGTCTATGTCCTCTTAAAATTCCACACCATCCTCCTTGCAGTTCACAACACTCCCAAGCTTCGTATCATCCACAAACTTTGAAATTGTCCCCTGCACACCAAGATCTAGATCATTAATATATATCAGGGACAGCATTTTCCCATCGGCGAGCAGGGGGCGGACCCGCTCGCCAACACGTAAAATGACGTGCGGTGACATTGGGCGTGCGTCCCAACGTCACTGCGCGTCATTTAGATTATCAGTTCGGCGGTCGCACAGCCGAGTGCCTGCCGAACTGTCAAAGGCCTATTAAAAACTAATTAAAACAATTAAATGAGCTGCCCATCCACCCTTAAGTTTGGCAGACAGGCGAAGAGCCCAGGCGGCCTTCACATATTTCATGGAACCTCATCCATGGGTGGGATGAGGTTTCATGAAGTGTTTAAAAAAAATCAGTAAAATTTTTTCCAAAATTTCAGTAACATGTCGCAGCTCATGTGAACGTGTCACATGAGGGGACATGGTTCAAAAGTTTAAAAATCCTTTATTTAAAAGTTTAACACTGAAACAAATCAAAAGAGCGCAGGGAATCACTCAGGGAATCTACCCCCCCCCCACCCGCACAGGGAGCGCACAGCGTTTCCAGGCGAGCGTCACGATGGGCAGGCCTTAATTGGCCTGCCCACATAAAATGGCAGCGTGGACCAAATCGGGGGTGCCAATAGGGTTTGTGCCCGCCCCTACACAACCCCCCTGATGGGGGGAAATTTCTGGCCCAGGAGAAACAAGGGTCCCAATACCGACCCCTGGGGAACTCCACTTCAAACCTTCCTCCAGCCTGAAAAATATCCATTGACCATCACTCTCTGCTTCCTATTTTTCAGCCAATTTTGTATCCATGTTGCTACTGTCCCTTTTATTCCATGAGTAATAACTTTTCTCACAAGTCTGTTGTGTGGCACTGTATCAAATGCCTTTTGAAAGTCCATGACACTGCATCAACAGCACTACCCTCATCGACCTTTTCTGTTACCTCATCAAAAATTTCCAGCAAGTTAGTTAAACATGATTTCCCCTTTAGAAATCCATGTCGGTTAGACCATAAGACCATGAGACATAGGAGCAGAAATTAGGCCATTCGGCCCATCGAGTCTTCTCCGCCATTCAATCATGGCTGACAAGTTTCTCAACCCCATTCTCCCACCTTCTCCCCATAACCTTTGATCCCCTTACCAATCAAGAACTTATCTATCTCAGTCTTAAATACACACAATGACCTGGCCTCCACAGCCCATGACAATGAAATCCATAGATTCACCACTCTCTGGCTAAAGAAGTATCTCCTCATCTCTGTTCTAAAAGGTCTTCCCTTTACTCTGAGGCTGTGCCCTCGGGTCCTCGTCTTTCCTACTAATGGAAACATCTTCCCCACGTCCACTCTATCCAAGCTTTTCAGTAATCTGTAAGTTTCAATCAGATCCCCCCTCATCCTTCTAAACTCCATCGAGTATAGACCCAGAGTCCTCAAACATTCCTCATATGTTAAGCCTTTCATTCCTGGGATCATTCTCGTGAACCTCCTCTGGACCCTCTCCAGAGCCAGCACATCCTTCCTGGTTCTTCCTTATCAACCCATATTTTCTCATGTGACTACTAATTCTATCCTGAATAATTGTTTCTAGAAACCTGCCCACCACTGAGGTTAAACTGACTGGTCTGTAATTGCTGGGCTTATCCTTATGATCTTTTTTGAACAAGGGCATAATGTTTGCAATTCTCCAGTCCTCTGGCACCATCCCTGAGTCTAGGGAAGACTGAAAGATTATGGCCAGTGCCCCTGTAATTTTTACTCTCACTTCCTTCAATATCCTTCGATGCATCTCATCTGGTCCCTGTGCCTTGTCAACTTTAAGCACTGACAGTCTATTCAACACTTCCTCCTTATCAATTATGAACCCTTCTAGTGACAGAGTTTCCTCGTCTGTCACCATGGCCTGGGTAGCATTCTACCTCCTTGGTAAGGACGGATGCAAAGTATTCATTTAATACCTCAGCCATGGCCCCTTCATCCATGTATAAGTTCCCTTTTAGGTCCCTCATTGGCCCTACTCCTCCTTATACCACCCTTTTATATTTATTTGCCTATAGAAGACTTTGGGATTCCCCTTTATGTTGGCTGCCGGTCTTTTCTCATAATCCCTCTTCACTTCTCTAATATGCTTTTACATCTCCCCTCTGAACCTTCTGTATCCCCCTTGGCTCTCAATTGTATTTTCTACCTGACACCTGTCATAAGCGCACTTTTTTTTCTTTATCTTAATTTCTATCTCCTTTTTCATCCAGGGAGCTCTGGATTTGTTTGTCCTACCTTTCCCTTTCGATGGAATACCCTGACTGTGCCCGAACCAATTATTTTTTGAAGGTAGCCTGTTGTTCAGCTACAGTTTTTCCTGCCAATGTTTCATTCCAGTCTATCTGCCCCAGCTCCGTTCTTGCCCCGTCGAAGTCGGCTCTCGTCCAGTTAATTATTCTTATTCTGGAATGTCTATCGTCCCTTCCTATCATCATCCTAAAACGTACGATACAATGATCACTGTCTCCTAAATGTTACCCCACTGACACTTGATCTACTTGGCCGACCTCATTTCCAAAAACCAGATCCAACAGTGAGTCTTGTTGGATTGGACACATACTGTTGTAGAAAATTGTCCTGAACTTTTGCCCCTCTCTGCCCTTTACACTACCACTGTCCCAGTCTACATTCAGGTAATTAAAGTCACCCATTATAATTACTCTATAATGCCTACATCTCAATGTATTTTTCCTGCAGATTTGTTCTTCTACGTTCTTCTCACTATTTGGTGGTCTATGGACTACACCGAGCAATGTAATTACACCATTTTTGTTCCTTAGCTCTAGCCAAACTTATTCTGTCCTTGAACCCTCTGGGACATCCTCTTTCTCCAGCACAGCAATGCTCTCCTTAACCAATCCTGCTACCCTTCCTCCTTTCCTTCCTTTCCTATCTTTTATGAACACCTTGTACCCAGGAATAGTTAACACCCAGATCTGCCCTTCCTTGAGCCAGATCTCTATTATCGCCCTAACACCACATGGCAATCTGCGCTTATTTTTACTATATTCTATGCATTCCATACATGCATAGTAACCCTGAGTTAGATTTTGTTACTTGCTCCCTTACCCTGACTTTACCTATTAACTTACTATTCTCTAGACTAGTGTTATCTGTCCCTTCCAGTATTTTGTGCACCCTGGTATTCCTCTCTAATATTTTCTCGTGGTTACAACTGCCCTACCGAGTTAGTTTAAAGCCCTCCCAACAGCACCACCAAAACACCCCGCAAGGAACTCAGTCCCAGCTCTGTTCAGATGCAATCCATCCAGCTTGTACAGGTGCCCTCTTCCTCAAAGCCAGTCCCAGTGTTCCAGAAATCTGAAGCCCTCCCTCCTGCACCATCTTTCCGGCCACGCATATATCTGCCTTATCCTTCTATTTCTGTACTCACTGGCACGGGGCACTGGGAGTAATCCAGAGATTACTACATTTGAAGTCCTGCTTGCTAATTTTGTACCTAGCTCCCTAAATTCTGATTGCAGGACCATATCATTAGGCAATGTGGATCACGACCTCTGACTGATCACCCTCCCCAGAAGAATGTCCCGCAGCTGCTCTGTGACATCCTTGATCCTGGCACCAGGGAGGCAACATACCATCCTGGAGTCATATCTACGGCCGCAGAAACACCTGTCTGTTCCCTTAACCAATGAATCCCCTATCACTTCCTTCCTTTCATCTTCCTCCCCTCCTGTACAGCTGAGCCACTCGTGGTGCCACAACTTGGCTCTGACTGATTTGTGAGTGGGACCCCAGTGAGTCCTGCACAACCTGCCTACTTCTCTTAGACTGCCTGGTCACCCATTCTCTCTCCGTCTCCAGGCCCTTAAGCTGCAGTGTGACCACTTCTCTGAGTATGCTATCCATGTAGCTCTCAGCCTCGTGGATGCACCACAGTAACTCCAGCTACTGCTTGACCTCTGAAACCCGGAGCTCAAGTTTCTGCAGTTGGCAGCACTTCCTGCATGTGGTTACCTAGGACACTGGTAGCGTCCATGACTTCGCACATATTACAGGACACACATTCCACTCGATTGAGCTGCCCTGCCATGTCTTAACTCTACTTACCTTACATTAGCTTTATTCTACTTTATAAATTTCTAATTTATATTACTTTATTATATTGGCCCTAAATTTCCCTTATTCCTGGTGCATCTTAGTTAAATCCAAGTATAGCAATTTATTTAAAAATATTATTACACTTTTCTAATTTACTCACCAGGTCCTACTCACCAAGGCAGTCGCTGTTCTTTGAGGAAAGGTAGAAAAGGAAAGGAGCACCTCCTCCCTACTCCCTCAGTCACCGAACTCCAACTGAAGCACTCTACTGCAATATAAGATAGCTTACTTTTATACTCTCTGAACCTAACCTCTGAAAACCTGATTGAGCCAATTGTCTAATTAACTAGCTGCAGCTGCAAGCAGAGCCTGTATGAGCCCCGCTTTAACGCTAGACTAAAACTCACCTTCTTCCAACCCTAAGAGCAACTTTTAGTTAATTGTTAATTTAAAGAAAGACTAGATTTTAGATAGAATTTAACACTTAATTTAACCCTTAAACTTCCTCAGTCACCAAACTCCAACTGACGCACTCTACTACAGCCACAAACATCACTCCAGGGCAGACTTTATTTTTAAATTCATAATTATTTTCCCCTTGTATTGTGAATTTTGTGTGAACTAAGGTGGGGGGTGGGGGTGGGGGGGTGGGGTGCGGGGGCATGGGGGCACTGGTTAGTTCAGTTGGCCAATGTGTTACACAATAATGCCAACCCCATACTGATATCATGGCAATCGCCATGATCAGCAATCCATGGACAAGGACACTACATGAAGAGACAGAAGGGAAGAAGAGTTAGTATTTTAGAATACCTGCCCATTTTGAAATAATTTAAAACCTGCTCAGCAATACACTCTACCATTAATTGTTAATTGCTTAATTAGAATTATCTGATAATTAAAAGTTTTCAAGCTCGAATGCCTGTGCTATTTTATTTTAGCAGTTCAAATATGAACAATTGGGGTAATTCATTTCTATTTTCTGTAAGCAAGATGACTTAGAATCATCAAGAGTGGAGTAAGAGTGGATTCTGCATCAATGCACCCAATTCTCCCATCCAGGCTCCGGTCCAGTGGTGCTTGCAAAATTTATCACAATTTCATCTCAGCAAAATATCCCCCAAACATGGAAGACATGCTCGTTCTGTGACCGGATTTAATTTAGAATTAATTACATCTCATATTCAGTCAAAGTTAACAGCTCAGGTTCTGAATCAATTTACTTTACAACCGGATTCACAGGCTGATTATTTTAACATTCAGCGACGAATGTTCAGCCGCTGATCTCACACAAAAAGCAACTGCTTTGTAGCAACAAGCAGCAGATGACAGGTGCCGATGGCGGATGAAGATGACTAACAGCAGGGTTGTGTTTTTTTTTTATAGAAGTTGTCTTTTGCCTACAACTCCTGAGGATTTACCATCCTTCACAGCACAGCATCCCTAGTTCAATGAGACACGTGCTCAAATCTGCACCAGTGCCAACATTGCGTCTCTTCCCACTCTACCGCCGCCCCAGTCAAAAGCAGTCGACTGGCACTCTGCAAACTGTCTGACAGGTGGCATGCAAGAGTGGCCTGACTCTCCAAAGTTCACTCCTTCCCGGTTAGGTATCTCCCCAACGTTGTGAGTGAAAAGTCACAGACATCACACCTGAATGGTGCAAGCTTATGCTAGGAACTCAAGCGAGGCAAAGTTTACTAAGAAACATCTTGAAAACAGCAAGCATGTTTCAGCACTTTCTCAGATCCACAAGGGCAAGTCAGGTGTCTCCATTATCAGTGAAACATCCCAGTGTTTCAAAATAAATACACCAAAACATGAAACTACCCTCTAAAAGAAAGAATTTGCATTTGTATAGCACCTTTCGCAGCCTCGGGACGTCCCAATGTGCTTTACAGCCAATGAAATACCTTTTGAAGTGTAGTCATTATCATAATGTAGGAAATGTGGCAACCAATTTCCACACAGCCAGCTCCCAGGAATATCAATGAGATAGATGCCCGGATAATCTGTTTTAGTGCTGTTTGTCAGGGACAAACCTGAGACTCAGTTTAGTGTCTCATCCAAAAGGCCACATCTCTGACTGTGCAGCACGGCATTGAAACTGGATGGTGTGTTCAAAACCCTGGCATTCTGACTCAGATCAGAGTGCTAATCACTGAGCCATGCCCGACACTTGTAATAAGAGGTTTGTGAAGCACCAGGGTATGGGGCTGACCTGCCATAAGATGGGTGCTGCACCAGCA
The DNA here is from genome assembly GCF_964194155.1 of Cetorhinus maximus. NCBI lineage: Eukaryota > Metazoa > Chordata > Chondrichthyes > Lamniformes > Cetorhinidae > Cetorhinus > Cetorhinus maximus. The sequence goes on along the minus strand of NC_135887.1, from coordinate 19,411,997 downwards.
ACCAGTCAAAAACATGGAGTGTCCTAACCTTATCAAAGTTATTCATATGGAAGGGTGGATGAAGGGAACCAGGGGTCAAATCAATGCTGCAGCCCTAAGCACAGCTCCTAGCAGCTTGTAACAGGAAGGAGGCAGAGGCTGTGGGGTAGTTTGTCCGTTTGCCTTCTTGTATTATGGGAGGTTTTGACAGGGGGACGGAGAAAGAAGCTGAAAGATTGCAGAGAGAATAAGTGACTGCAGTAAAGCAGCAATCTCATGGTGCTTTGCTTGTGCAACAGGTACCGATGTACCAACAGTATGAGAGGAAACAATGAATTGGATTCATTCTTCCTGTTAGTAAATACTTTCCAAATGTCATTGCAGGATATAACACCGTTGAGAAGTACGGGCCAAGCTGAAGAATAATTTATGCATGTTTCTTTTTGCCCCACGAATATGCCCAAAGGATCACCCTGTGATTTTTAAAATTATGTGGGAAAATTTACTAGTCCTGGGCACTGTTTCCCTCTGCCAAGTCCTTTCTTCATTTGAGTGTGACTGAGTTCAAGGATTTCCCAAAGCTGCAGAAACACAAAGTAGGCAGGCCAACTCTTAAACAGATCAGAAGCCTCAAAGTTTAAGTCACTTCCATTTACTCTCTTGAACTCCCTCCTAGCTTTGCCTCTCTGTACCCTTGTAGCCTCCCTCAAGGTTCTTCCTAGAAGCCAGCTTCTTCACCAAGCTTTTGATCAAATATCTCCTTTCATATGGCACCCATTTTTGTCTGATGACACCTCTGTGAAGCATCCCAGGATGTTGTATTACATTGAAGGTGCTTTATAAAAGACAGACCTGCATTTACATAGAGGTTTTCACAACCTCAGGACTTTAAAGTCAATTAAGTGATGGGATGTCCAAAATCAGAAAGGCGGGAAAAGTACAAGCAAACTCCAGAACCCTCCCCTCCACCCCCAACCCAAACTGGGGCTCTTCCCTGGAAAAGAGAAGATTTATGAATGAACTGATAGAGATCTTTAAATCGATGAAAGGGTCTGAAGGGGTAGATGTAGAGAAGATGTTTCCACTTGTGAGCGAGGCCATAACAATGGGTCCATAAATATAAGATAGTCACAATTCAGGAGAAACTTCTTTAGACAGAGAGAGGTTTGAATGCTACCTCATGAGTGGTTGAGGTGAACAACACAGATGCATTTAAGGAGAAATTAGGAAGGCACATGAGAGTGAAGGGAACAGAAGATGTTGATAGGCGTTCAATGAAGAAAGATGGAAGAGGCTTGTTTGAAGCATTAACACAGGATAGACCTGCTGGGCTGAATCAGTCTGCTCCTGTGAATGCCTTGAAACCTGTGAGCCAGAGGTTTGCTCTCAGCCTTGGAATACGATCCCAGTCACTAATCTGTTACTGTTCTTCACTGAGTTGGAACTGGGGCGAAACCAAAAAGAACCCAAAATAAACCTCAAATGACCAAAGAAGTTTGTGTTTTACAGAGTTTCTGCTTCTGCCGTGATTGATCATTTGACCTTGTTGAGTGGTTGCCACTCTAATAAGAATCATTTGATTTTATATCAAATTATTGTTCAACACATCAAGCCATCTGCTGTGAGGCTGCCAGCAGGCATCTCCCTGGACGTCCCTGTTTATTTCCTGTCATCTTCCATTTCCAAACAAATCCATCAAAATGGAGCCAAAGATGATTAAGATGATTTATAAGCTTGGAAGTATAAATCTATGCCCAGGGGGCTGCCTGGGTTACACACCCTGTGGGCCATCGTGAGGGATGCTTGTGTAAGCGTTAGTCTATCAGTTAATGGGGAAGGGTGTCCAAATGAGTGAAATGGCTGCTGCAACTTGCCATCCCTGGTGAGATAATCTCATCGACCAACAGTTCACAAAAATAACATAGGAACAGGAGTAGGCTCCCCCAGCCTATCCCACCATTCAATCAGATAATTTTTAATTTATTCGTTCATGGGATGTGGGCATCACTGGCTTGGCCAGCGTTTATCCCCCATCTCTAATTGCCCTTGAGGTGATGGTGAGCTGCCTTCTTGAACCACCCCATTTATGTGATGTAGGCACACCCACCGTGCTATAAGGGAGGGAGTTCCAAGATTTTGATCCAGCGACAGTGAAGGAATGGCAATATATTTCCAAGTAAGGATGGTATGTGACTAGGAGGGGAACTTGCAGGTGGTGGTGTTCCCATGCGTCTGTTGCCATTGTCCTTCTAGATGGTAGCAGTCGTGGGTTTCAAAGGAGCCGTCAAATGAGCCTTGGTGAGTTGCTGCAGTAGATGGTACACACTTGTAGATAGTACACACTGCTGCTACTGTGCGTGGGTGATGGAGGGAATGAATGTTTAAGGTGGTGGTGGAGGATCAATCAAGCAGGCTGCTTTGTCCTGGATAGTGTCAAGCTTCTTGAGTATTGTTGGAACTGCACTCATCTAGGCAAGTGAAGAGTATTTCATCACACTCCTAACTTGTGCCTCATAGAAGGTCAACAAGCTTTGTGAAGTCAGGAGGTGAGTTACTCTCTGCAGCCTCTGACCTGCTCTTGTAGCCACTGTACTTATATGGTTGGTTCAGTTCAATTTCTAGTTTATGGTACCTCCCATGATGTTGATCGTGGGGGATTCAGCAATGGTAATGCCATTGAATGTCAAGGGGAGATGGTTAGATTCACTCTTGTTGGAGATGGTCATTGCCTGGCACATATGTAGCATGAATGTTACTTGCCATTTTATCAGCCCAAGCCCGAATGTTGTCCAGGTCATGCTACATATGAACATGACTGCTTCAGTATCTGAGGAGTCAGGAATGGTGCTGAACATTCGTACATCCCCACTTCTGACCTTATAATGGAGGGAAGGTCATTGATGAAGCAGCTGAAGATGGTTAGGCCTAGGACACTACCATGAAGAACTCTAGTAGCAATGTCCTGGGACTGAAATGATTGACCTCCAATAACCACAACCATTTTTCTTAGTGCCAGGTACGACTCCAACCAGCAGAGAGCTCCCACCCCCCCACACCCCTCCCCCCGATTCCCATTGACTCCAGTCTTACTAAGGATCCTTTATGCCACACTCAGTCAAATGCTGCCCAGATGTCGAGGGCAGCCACTGTCACCTCACCTCATGTTTGATCCAAGGCTGTAATGAGGTCAGCTGCTGAGTGGCCCTATGAGCAGGTTATTGCTAAGTAAATGCCACTTGATAACACTGTTGATGACCCCTTCCATTACTTTACTGATGATTGACAGTAGACTGATGGTAATTGGCTGTGTTGGATTTGTCCTGCTTTTTGTGAACAGAACATATCTGGGCAATTTTCCACATTGCCAGGTATTTGCCAGTGTTGTGGCTGTACTGGGACAGCTTGGCTAGGGATGCAGCTACTTCTGAAGCACAAGTCTTCAGTACAATTGCTGGAAAGTTGTCAGGACCATGGCCTTTGCAGTATCCAGTGTCTTCAGCCGTTTCTTGATATCACGGGGAGTGAATCGAATTGGCTGAAGACTGGCACCTGTGATACTGGGGACCTCAGGAAGAGGGCAAGATGGATCATCTACTTGGCACTTCTGGCTGTAGGTGGTTGCAAATACTTTATCCTTGTCTTTTGCACTGATGTGCTGGGCTCCCCCACATTGAGGATGGGGATATTTATCGAGCCTCATCATCCTGTTAGTTGTTTAATTGTCCACCACCATTCAGAGCTGGAAGTGGCAGGACTGCAAAGCTTAGATCTGATCCATTGGTTGTGGGATCTCTTAGCTCTGTCTATCGCATGCTACATCTGGTGTCTAGCAGATGTGTTGTAGCTTTATCAGGTTGACACCTCATTTTTAGGTATGCCTGGTGCTGCTCTTGGTATGCCCTTCTGCACTTTTCACTGGATCAGGGCTGATCCCCCGGCTTGATGGTAATGGTAGAGTGGGGGATTTGCCAAGCCATGAGGTTACAGATTGTGGTTGAATTCAGTTCTGCAGCTGCTGATGGCACCTCATGGATGCCCAGTTTTGAGTAGCTAGATCTGTTCGAAATCTATCCCATTTAGCACAGTGGTAGTGCCACACAACACGATGGAGGGTATCCTCAATATGAAAATGGGACTTCACCTCCACAATGACTGTGCAGTGGTCACTCCTACCGATACTGTCATGGACGGTGCATCTGCGACAGGTGGATTGGTGAGGACAAGGCCAAGAAGTTTTTCCCTCTTGTTGGTTCCCTCAGCACCTGCCACAGACCCAGTCTAGCAGCTATGTCCTTTAGGACTCGGCCAGCTCAGTCACAAATGGTACTACTGAGCCACACAGCAATGGGCATTGAAGTCCCCAACCCAGAAACATTCTGCACCTTTGCCACCCTCAGTGCTTCCTCCAAGTGTTCAACATGGAGGAGCACTGGGAGGATGGTATGTGGTAATCAGCAGGGGGTTTCTTTGCCCATGTTTGACCTGGTTCCATGAGACTTCATGGGGTCCAGGGTCGATGTTGCGGACTCTCAGGGTCACTCCCTCCTGGAGGTATACAGCTGTGCTGCCACATCTACTGGGTCTGTCCTGTTGGTGGGACAGGACATTGTCAGAGATGGTGATGGTGGTGTCTGGGATATCTGTAAGGTACGAATCCATGAGTACGAATACTTTAGGCTGTTGCTTGACTAGTCTGTGGGCCAGCTCTCCCAATTTTGGCACAAGACCCCAGATGTTAGTAAGGAGGATTTTGCAGTATTGACAGGGCCATTGTCATTTCCAATGCTAAGGTCAATGTCAGATGGTCCATCCGGTTTTGTTCCTTTTTGTAGACTTTGTAGCGTTTTGATATAATTGAGTGGCTTGCTAGGCCATTTCAGAGAGCATTTAAGTCAACAACGTTGCTGTGGGTCTGGAGTCACGTGTAGATCAGACCGGGGCAAGGATGGCAGATTTCCTCCCCTAAGGGTATTAGTGAAGCAGATCATGAATGATCCGTATCTCAACTCCACCTACACATTTCTGATACGTATCCCTGGATTATTTTAATACTTAAAAATGCATCCATCAATCTGTCTTGAAAATGTTAATTGACCTAGCACACTCAAGGGAGGTTGTGTGTTCCATTTATATCATCCTTCAGTTCAACCCTACAGACCTCCTGCCCCATCCTTATTGCCAGCCCTGCCCTGTCCAAAAGACCTTGGGTGGCAGAACCCAGATCTGTTTTGCCCCAGTCATTTGTTACTGAGGGGTCCTTGATTATTTTGAGACCAGGTGGACAAACTCTCCTTCCTTCCCAAATAACAACTTATATTTCCTGGCAGTGGAAATGGCCAATCTTTGCTCAATGGTGTGAAGCAGAGTCAAATCAGGATTTCACTGAATGGTTAGGAGGAGATTTGTTGAGGTGCTCAAAATCCCAAAGGGTTTTGATAGAGTAAATAAGGAGAAGCTGTTTCCAGTCGGTTAAGGGCCAGTAACCAGAGGACACAGGCTTAAGCTGATTGGCAAAAGAAGACATGGGGAAACTTTTATTTTACACAGTGAGAGTTAGTGATTGGAATGCACTCCCTGAAAGAATTTTGGAAGCAGGTTTAACAGTAACATTCAGAAGAGAACTGGATGAACACTTGAAAGAAAAACAATTGCTGGGCTATGGGGAAAAGGCCGAAAATGTGATCAATTGGAAAGCTCAAGCAAAGAGCCGGCACAGGCATGACAGGCCAAGAAACCTCCCCCTGTACTCAATCAATAATTCCATAATTCCAGACATATCCCCATGTCTTTCACAACACAGTACTAACACGCTAAGCCATCACACTGTCCCAACAGGACCCTTGGGTCATCTTCCTGGGGCACAAAACACTTAATTTTCACTCCCTTTTCCTGGATTTCAGCTGAAGGCCCCCCATTTTCCTCACTTTTATCTATTGTCAAGATTGAAGGCTGAGGATAAAGGGGCAGAATCCTAAACACAAGGGATCTCCACTCCCATTATGTTGCTCTGGGAGTTCTAGATCGTCCACATGGGCTGAGGAGGAGCTTCACCTGCAGATTCAGCAGAGGAGCATGTTGCCAGCCTCCACGCTCAGCTTTCCCTTCTCCCAAGGTCCTTCCTGTTCAATTGACGAATAGGAGGGGCCCTGGCATCCCTGAAGGAGGCTTGAGGGAGTTTTACCTCATTCCACCGCATCTTTGGGTCAGGTGGGCAGTCATGACCAATGCTTTGAGCCTCAAGGCTGCACCCAGCTTCTCTGGCCCCGTGTCTGCCACTTTCTGGTGCACGTTCCTGCCAGGCAACTGGGTGGGTGGGGGCAGGTCAATGACAGAGGGCATCAAAATTGTATGGGAGTGGAGGGAGTCCAAGGTGAACACAGAGCACATTGGAAACACGAAGGATGATTTTAACTTTTGGCAGTGGTGGAAGTGAATCAGCCATCGACTTTAATGGAAACGAAATGGAGTCGGGGTGTGTAACACAGCAGCCGATTCGCTAGATTCTGCTTTCCACCACCACAAGCTAAAAATCAGCCCTGTTATACACATCTGGGTGTGTGAAGCAGGGGGGGAAAAAAATCAGCCCTCTTGTCCTACATTACAACAGTGATTACACTTCGAAAGTACTTCATTGGCTGTAAAGCGTTTTGAGACATCCGATGGTCATGAAAGGCATTATATAGGGATGGGCAACAAAATGCTGGGCTTGCCAGTGCCACTCACATCCCATCCTAAAAACAAATGCAAGTCTTTATTTTTGTTTTTTGTAAATATGTCATGGTTTATTTGTACATATGACACAGGTGCTATGTTCCCTCAATGTGATGTGTGCCCACAGCAAAGGAGGCAGTGGAGTCACTCGCAGTTGGCCTTGGGCTAGAGAAGGGAAGGGAAAGGAAGAATCAGCCAGAGTTACCACTCCTAATTAGCATCCAGTGACTCTTTGGGAAACTGTAAGCCTGTTAAGTGTTGGACAAGGGCAAGGATTAATTAAGTTGATGAGTCGATGTGAGTGCGGGATTTGCACTGGTTCCCAGGGCCTTTCACTTTTCCAATTATTCCAACAGCCAGTACTAGGTTGGACATTCTTTCCTGCCCAGTACCTCCATTCCCCGTATGAACAATCCAGGATCGTTTCTTTGACTTTAACACAAATCAACAACATCTGGTTCCATTCTGGAATAGTCAGAGAGAGTGGTGTAGGTAGATTCATTCATGGCTTTCAAAAAATATATTATTTTATTGGATAATTATCCGGAAAGAAAACATTTACAGAGCTATGGGAAAAGGTGGTTGGGGGGGGGGGGGGGGGGGGGGTAGGAAACGGGACAAGCTGAGTTGATCTTGCGGAAAACAGGCATGGACCCAACAGGCCAAATGGCCTCCTTTTGTGCTGTAATCATTCTAAGCTCCAGTATAAATGTTTTAATGGTACAGCCTATTTGTGGCTCAAGTTATTTCTTCTGAAACCTTTCCAGGAACTCCAAGTAAACTGGCTTCTGAGGTGCAGAGACAGGAACAAAATGTCCTCCCGGGTGAGTGAGAACCACAGGATCCACAAAAGATGTGGACAGCTCCTGGCTCATTTCTCCAGGGATGACCTGGTCAGTGTTGCCAAATACATGCAAAGATGGAACAGCAATGGGCTCCTGGTAGAAATGGCTGTGGAGCTTGCACCTGCTCCGAAAGCCTGCAACAAGGATTGCAAAATCAAACTGGAATCTGGGATCTCCCTGCTGCTTGAGAGCACAGATCATAGACACAAAAGCTGCTCCTTGGCTGAAGCCCAAGATACCATCGAACGGGCCCAACTCAACCATGGCTTTGGAGATGGTCTCCAATGATTCTTCAAGTCCTTTGGAGGTCTCCACGTGATCCAGGGCGTTGAAACTGTCCTCATCTGGGTTCGAGAACCACCAGCCACAGGCATCTTCCTCAGCTTCCCCTGCTCGAGTCCCTGGATCAATGAAACATACCAGAATTATCAAATTCTCAGTGTGAATTGTTGGGCCAAAGTACAAAACTTATTTGCTCTTGGGATGTGGGCGATGCTGGCAAGGCAGTATTTACTGTCCATCATCAGAAGGATATATTGGTCCTGGAGGGAATCATCCAAACTCTGCTGCCCTTGTCTTAGCTCATACCAAATCCTGTTCCCCTATCACCTTGTACTCACTGACCTACATTGGCTGCTGGTTAAGCAACAGCTTGATTTTAAAATTCTTGTTTCCAAATCCCTTCTTTCCCTTGCCCCTTCCTATCTTCGTAATCTCCTCCAACCCCACAACCCCCTAAGTCTCTTGAAATATCTGCTCGCCTCTAATTCTGGTCTCCTGAGAACCCCTGATTTTAATCGCTCCACCGTTGGTGCCCTGGGTCTGCAATTCCCTCCCTGCACCTCTTTGACCAAACTTTTGGCCATCTGACCTGACATCTCCTTATCTAGCTCAGCTTCAAATTTTGTCTTGATTACACTCCTGTGAGGCGCCTTGGGACGTTCTTGCTATTTTAAAGGCGCTATATAAATGCAAGTGGTTGTTATGCCCCATCCCGAGTGGCCCTGAGGATATTCAGTGTCACAGCTCGCAGAGAGGAAGAGCACTGGTGAAGCAGTTGGGTTCGTCGGACGGTTACAGGCCGCTGACGGGTGATTTTTGCTGCCCCCCCCCCCACCCCCCCCCACCCCGCCACACCCCACGGCCCGTCCCTCCTCCCCGGGCTCGGGTAAGGCCGGCTCCCCGGGCTTTGGACTCACCGTCCCCGGCGGCGGGAGGCTGAGCCGGGGCCCCCCGCGGAGGGGGCACCCTGAGCGGCGACGACACGTACAGCAGCTCGGCGCGTTTCCTGAGCGCTTTCCGCAGGGCGCCGGTCCGCTCCCGGAAAGCTCTCTCGTTCTGTCGGTAACCGTGAACGCAGAGAAGCCGCAACACCGGCGGCGGCGGAGCCATTACACAGGCGGCAACTATAACCGGCAGGATCCCGCCGGCTAAAGCGGTCCGACTGGATAACCAAGAGCCTGGTGCACAGTACCGGCTGTCTGCACCCTCCCCACCTCCCTAAATACCATCACTTCCCTGCTGAACTGAGTCATTGTCAAACTATTGTTTGCACATAGATACACTGATCCCACCAGCAATACTTCTCCGTCCCTCCCTGTCGAAGGATGAATGAATAATTTCTATGGCATAGGAGAAATATCTAACGCCACACACGAATATATGACACAATAAAGCGCCAAGTGGTTCAGTGTAAAGTCTGCACTGAAGGTAAAACGTTGAATCAGAGAGAGCGTGTTTCACCCGAGAGCTTTCTGACGCTTAACTGGGGACAGAGCCAAAATCTAAACACATGGCCATGATCACAAACAATCAATAAACAGATTAGAAGAGGAAGAACTTCCATTAGAGTACAACAGTGAGACAACCACAGGAGGAAACGAACCAAGGCTTTATCTGCAACACTCATGTATTAATTTGGACATCTATTTAGCGTTTTCGCGAGGATAAAGAGTGCAATATACTGCTTCCCCTCCAATAGCAGACACCCCCCTGTGAGGGTAGAAAGACAAGGGAATGAGACGAATTTTGACTGGTCCCTGTATAATCACTATGCCAGTGATGGCTCAGTGGGTAGCACTCCCGCTCCGAGGTTTCGGTTTTAAGTCCCACCCTAGAGACTTGAGCTCAAAATCTATGCCAAAACTTCAGTGCCGCATTGAGGAAGTGCTGCGCTGTTGGAGGTGCCCTCTTCAGGTGAGACACAAGACCCCATCTGCCTTCTCAGGTGGGCATAAAAGACCCCACAGCACTATTCAAAGAAAGGGAGATGCCCTGGAACCAATATTTATCCTTCAGCCACTAAAACAGATTATCTCATCGTTGTTTATGGGAGCTTGCTGTGCGTAAATTGACTGCCCCGTGTCCCATGTTACAACTGTGACTACAGTTCAAAATTATTTCATTGACTTTGGGACGTCTTGAGGCCCCATGCAGGATGCTATATAAATGCAAATACTGTACAGAGATCACAGCCAGATGGAAATGTCACAGAGCATCAATACAATTTAGTTGAACTTAATATATATGAACTTAATATATTCTACATTATCCTGACACCTGTCCCTCGGCAATTGCTACCTCACGTTGTGGGGGGGGGGGACTTTCGTTGACTTTGTCAACTGTCCCAGTCTTTTCCTGCTTGTGCCTGCCGAATTACACCGCTCACAGTTATTATTATCTGATTTGCCAGGCTATTATTATCAAGGGCGAACAGGATTTGCAACATCTCTCTCAGGCCCTCAGCCTTTTATTCCGAGCAAACTATTTCCAAATTGTTGACATGTCTTGATTTTTCAGCAGAGTTCGGACATCAGAAAAATCAATCATTCTTCTCATAAACTACATAATGAAAGGCAGAGGTCCAAGGATTGATCCCTGCGGGACACCACTAATCACAGCCGCCCCACTCAAGTAATTCCCATTAATGGGTACCTTCTGCTTCTTGATGTCAGGCCAATTTTCGATCCAATTAGCAATTATACTCTTGATTCCATAAGGACTTCATTTCTTTTTGCCACGGGTTTTGCGAGAGACTTAAGTGAGATACTTCCTGAAGGTCATGGCTAATTTTCCTCATTCACTGACATTGTTACACCATCAGAAAATTGAAGTCATTTTGTGACTGAGGGTGAGTGGCACTTGTCGTCTTCTTGGGCTGCTTTCAGGCTTCAATTGTGAAGTCACTTTAAAATAAAAATGAGAAGGAGCTGTCCTGCAGAATTTCACTTTCCCACCTCTTTCGAGGACACTCGGGCTAACTCTAGCACCACTTAGGTTGGCCAAATACTAACATCAAGCAGTTCACATACCCACTGAACCAGCAGGGAAGCGAGTAAAGGATTCGATTGTTAAGAACAAAGCAGAAGGTTGTCGTAGAATACCGCAACGTTATGACATACATTTATATAGTACATAAATATAACGTTTATATCGCAAATTTATCTATGATATTAACAAAATGGTCGATGGAATTTCCTTGGGCTTTTCCTGATTGGTTGGTGTAACTTCAGCAGAAAGTTAGCGGAAATCTCCGCGGTTTTCCGCTATCCTTCCGTCAAAATTGTGGTGGCCAATCGGGAGAATCGCCAAGGGAGTCCCCCAACAGGAATGCCCAGTACTATTTCCTCTCTGCCACACTTCAAGTGCCACGCTCAACCTCCTGACCGTATGAAACAAAGCACCCATTGATTAGTATGAACACTGCCACCGAGGATTTGCCAGTAATGTAATGTAATGCAATGAAAAGTCATGTCCAGCAACGCTTTTCTTGTTGTATTTCAAATTCTAATCAAACTTCTGTGTCACACCTAGAAACCAAGTCAGTTATTTGTGATGTACAGTCACTCTCCAGGAACAGAAAACACCAGAGTCAGTATATCGACAGGCTCTTGTCCCCACCACTGATATTTTAAGGACAGACAGAGCTAGCTTTCTTACCTGAATGGAAATCAATCTCTGAATAAATTGACACTGTGTTTACATAACAGCAATTTGACTTTGTAGTCTTAAAGGGTCACAACACTTTAGCAGTAGTGTTAATTGTGTGTTAATGCAGCATAACATCCCTGTCCTCACAAAACAACACATCCTCTAACTTACAGTTAGCAACACTATAGGATATTTGTAAGTGTGTGTGTCATTATGGTTATATCTATATCACACACAGCTCTGGTAACATGCTGTTTTGTATCAGGCTCTTCCAGACCTCACTTTGCTTTGTCAAAACCACACACTATTCTAGGAACATCCTGGAGAACAAAGTTGGCCCTAGCTTCTTTCCTGCACTATCAACAATCTACTCTAACAAAAACAGAAAATGCTGGAAAAACTGAGCAAATCTGGCAGCATCTGTGGAGAGAGAAGCAGAGTTAACGTTTCGAGTCTGTATGACTCTTCTTCAGACAGGTGCTGCCAGACCTGCTGAGCTTTTCCAGCATTTGCAGTTTTTCTTTCAGATTTCCAGAATCTGCAGTATTTTGCTTTTAACAATCTACTCTACCCTGCCTTCTCCAGCCTAACCACTAACAATAATTGTGAGGAGCTTGTGGACTTTACCAAAGTACAGATTTTCCATTCAATTTCTGTTGCTGCTTCTCCCTTTTTCATTTGCCAACCAAGCCTGGCATCCTCCTCCCAGTGCCCCCTCCCCTGGTCCTGACCCCCATCTCTCTCTAGTTTTTCTTCCCATAACCCTTTGGATCCTCTTTGAGCTCATCACATCCATAAGATACACCCCCTGCACCTTTCAAGCTCCTTCCCACCCAATTTCCTGTCCTGCTGTCCATGCTTGCTCACAATGTTAAAAGGTCACCTCTCCTCGGGTGCTGCCCCACTCCCTTTCAAAACTGGGATTGTCATCCCTCTCTTCAAGAAACCCAGCCCAGATCCTTCTGACCTCGCAAATCCCTGTTCCATCTCTAACCTCTTTTTACAGTCCACATTTCTTGAATGTTTTGCCACATCCTAGGTCCACACCTATCTCTCCTGCACACCTATTTGATTCCCTCCAGTCAAATTTCTGACTCTCTTTCAGCACCCAAAAGATGCTGAACAAAACCACAAACAACATTCACCATGACTTATCCCTCCATGTCTTCTTGAACTTCTTTGACATGGTCACCCACCCATCCTCTTCCAGCCTACCCCTGTGATCCAGCTCAATGTGACTGTCCTCACCTTGTTCTACCCCTATCCACCAACCATTGCTCAAGCATCTCTACCAATGGCCTCCCTTTCTTCCTCTGCACCAACACCTTGGGAAATCCATCCCTTGGTTCCCTCCTCTTCCCCATCCATGAGCTGCTCTGTGGCAACACCGTCCACCAACATGGGGTCAGTATTGACACCCAGCTCTACCTCTCCTCCACTACTCCTGTTTTGTCCGACACCCCAACATTGATGAGCCATGATTTCCTTTGGCTAAACATTGGAGAGACCAACTGCACCATTCTTGCATTCTATGGGGAGACGGTGGCATAGTAGTAATGTCACTGGACCAGTAATCCAGAGGCCCAGACTAATCCTTTAGGGCCATTGGTTCAAATGCCACCATGGCAGCTGGTGGTATTTAAATTCAATTATTGAAAGCTAGTCTCAGTGACAATGCCCTTGACAACTATCATTGTTTGTTGTTAAAAACCCATCTGGTTCACTAATGTCCTTTAGGGAAGGAAATCTGCTGTCCTTACCTGGTCTGGTCTCCATGTGACTCCAGACACACAGCAATGTGGTTGACTCTTAACTAGCAAGCCTAGGGTTGGGCAACAAATGCTGGCCTTACTTGCGATGCCCGCACTCCATGAAGTAATTTTTTAAAAAACCCTCCCATTCACCATCCTCTATGAACCTTAACTCATCCTAAATGTTGTTGCCCATATCCTGTCTCATTAACTCTCACCCTGAACTACGCCGACTCCAAATTCCCCTCAAAACCCATGATGACAATTTAAAATGCTCATCTTTGGCTCCATGACTTCACCCATCTCCAACTCTGAAACCTATCTGCAACACCCCAATTGCCTCCCTACTAAAATACTCTGACTCTGACCGGTTGTTCATCCTCTCCTCTCTTTGCTCCACCACTGGTGACCATCCTTTCAGCTGCTGAGGCCCCAAAGCTCTGGAGTAAATCTCTAAATCCCTCTTTCCTTCTACCTTCCACTCTGATTTAAGACCCTTTGACCCAGTGTTTGCTCACCCCTCCTGATCTCGCTTTCTTTGTTTAGGGTTCCATCTTTTGTCTCACACCTCTGTGGTGCTGTTTTACATTCGAAAGGATGCTATATAAGTGTAAGTTGTTGTTGCTCTTGATAAAATACTTGCAGTTTTAACAGATTCTTTGGGAAGTCTGTGTGAATTTGGCTTGTTGTGACTGTTTGCTATAATGTGTGAATGGCTGATGCGGATCCTTTAATTATCCTGCGGTGATAGCTTCACTTACAGAATTAGGCTGAGTGTTGGTGCTTAGCGCCAGTAAAATATTGCTTTCATTGTTTAAAAATAAAAATGATGCAAGTACCAGAAGCTCAGGGCCAAGTGATAACGGCTTGGTTTCATCATTTGGAGCTCATTGTAACCATCTTTACATCCTTCCTTAATGACACCTCCCATTCTCAACGCATTTATCTCTGAATGTTGACCTGTCTCTTCAATGAGTATTATCTGGTTACATTTCCTTCTGCTAACAATCAGATCTCCCTAGTTTATTATCCTCACACAACTTGCCTTTCCCTTCACTAATTGATTAATTGATGATACCAGCATTATATAAAACCTATTATACATACTATTAAATATATGTACTATTTAAATAGAGACCGCAGAACTCTGCAGTACAGAGGGATCTGGGTGTCCTGGTACATGAATCATAAAAAGTTAGTATGCAGGTACAGCAAGTGATTAGGAAGGCAAATGGAATGTTGGTGTTTATTGAAAGGGGAATGGAATATAAAAGTAGAGAGGTTTTACTGCAGCTGTACAGGACCTTGGTAAGACCTCATCTGAAATACTGTGTACAGTTTTGGTCTCCTTATTTGAAAAAAAGATATCATTGCGTTAGAAGCAGTTCAGAGAAGGTTTACTTGACTCATTCCTGGGATGAATGGTTTACCTTATGAAGAAGAATTAAAGAGGTTGGGTCTAAGCTCGTTGAAATTTAGAAGAGTGAGGGGGCAACCTTACTGAATCATAGAAGATTGTGAGGGGATTAAAGCAAAATATTGCAGATGCTGAAAATCTGAAACAAAAACAGAAAATGTTGGAAAAACTCAGCAGGTCAGGCAGCATCTGTGGAGAGAGAAACAGAGTTAACATTTTGAGTCTGTATGACCTGTCATAGTTCAGGGTAAGAGTGAACGAGACAGGATATTGGCAACAACATTTTGGATGAGCTAAGGTTCATTGAGGATGGTGATTGGGAGGGTTTTAAAAAATTCTTTCATGGGATGTAAGGCTGGCATTTGTTGCCCATCTCTAGGCTTGCTAGTTAAGAGTCAACCACATTGCTGTGGGTCTGGAGTTAACTCTGTTTTTCTTTCCACAGATCCTGGTGAGTTTTACCAGCATTTTCTGAAGATTGTGAGAGGACTTGATGGATACAGGGAAGATGTTTCCTCTTGTGGTGGAGACTAGAACTAGGGGACACAGTTTAAGAATAAGAGGTCTCCCTTTTAGGACAGGGATGAGGAGAATTTATTTTCCCTCGGAGGGTCATTATGTGGAATTCACTTCCCAAGAAAGCAGTGGAGGCAGAGTTAGATAGGTTTTGGATGGACAAGGGAGTCAAGGGGTATGGAGGGCAGACAGGAAAGTGGAGTTGAGATCACAACCAGATCAGCCCTGATCTTATCGAATGGTGGAACAGGTTCGAAGGGCTCAATGGCCTTCTCCTGCTCCTAAGTTCCAAAATGAAACCTGTTCTTGTTTTAAACTAACAAACCTCCTGTGGCCATGCTCACGGTGCGTTGCAGTTCATGACCTATGCTCAACATATGTCATACATAGCACCAGTGAGAGATCAGAGCTGGTAACTGTCCCTATGGTTTAAAAGGAAGCTTCTGAGAGACATACTCACAGACAGTGAGGTAAGTGTTAAAAGTGTTTTATTTAACCACTCAATCTGAAGCCAGATAGATTGTTTTTGTACCATGGACACATTTGAAATATAACACGCTTTCAAGCAAGAATGTTTAATATTTAATAAGATAATAGATAATGAATTTCATCCACGATCCCAGTTGCCAGCCTTCTCCCTCCTTGAAAGCACTTACTCAGGCTGAAGTGCGCTCCTATGAGTGTTGTGGGAAGCAGTGACTGGAATCTGTGAGCTCCACAATTGCAATAGATTTTCTATTTTCTTTCTGATCACAGGGCAGAAAAGTTTCCTTCCAGTTACCTCTCCTCCTCCCCTTGATTGTGTTTGACTCCTTATTATGAAGCAGTTCCACAATGACCTCGCCCATCCCTGTCCTTACTCTCGTTTCCCTGTGGATAGTGTCAGGATTTTCACCCAAATAATAAAGGATTGAATTCCCAGCTGTCGCTCAACTCCTCCCTCTGAGTTTAGAAGGTTATGGGTACAAGTTTCACTCCAGTGACTTGAGTACCAAATCCAGGGTGACACTCTAGTGCAGTACTGAGGGAGTGCTGCATTGTCAGATGTGCCGTCTTTTGGATGAGATGTTGTACTGATGTTAAATGTCTGCCCACCCAGTAGGACGTAAATATCCCCTGACACTGTTTTGAAGAAGAGTAGTGCAGTTATCCCCTGTGTCCTGGTCAATATTTATCCCTCACTAACATCATCAAAACAGACTTACCTGGTCATTATTACATTGCTGTTTTTGGGAACTTGCTGTGTACAACTGCTGGATTTCCTAAGTTACAGCAGTGACAATATGCGGGGTCTGTACAGAGTAGAGAGGGAGAAACTGTTCCCATTGGGAGGAGGGTTGCAAACCAAAGGGCTCAGATTTAAGATGAATGGCAAAAGAAGCAAAGGTGACTTGAGAAGAAACATTTTTATGCAGCCAGCGATTAGGATCTGGAATGCACTGCCTGAGAGTGTGGGGGAGAAGTATTCAACCGTGGCTGTCAAAAGCAAATTGGATAAATATCTGAGGAGTAGAAATAATTGCAGGCCTATGGAGGAACGGGGCGAGGCAGTCGGACTAGCTGAGTTGCTCATGCCGAGAGCTGGCATGAACACAATGGGCTGAATGGCTGTAACCATTCTATAATTCTGCTTCAAAGCAAGTACTTCATTGGCTGTAAAGGGCTTTGATACGTTCTGAGTTTGTGAAAGGTGCTATAGGAATACAGCTTTCTTTCATTTCTTCCCACGAGCATTGACAAGGATTTTACTGAGGGGGAGACTCCACAACCAAACCCGAGCTCAACTCCCTGTGACATCCACAGCACACTTTTCAGCAATGGATCCTCTGGCAAGCAAGAGTGAGAAACCTGGCTGATATTTCCCCCAATAAAAGTCAGAAGGTCTAAGACGTAATTCCCTTAGCAGAGAGGGGCATGGACCTGATATAATTGATGGAAGGAGTTGAAGAATAATTCTTTTCACCCAGAGGCTGGTGAGGGTCTGGATCTCACTGTCTGAAAGGGTGGTAGAAGCAGAAACCTTCGTCGCCCTTAAAATAAATACTTGGATGAGCGCTTGGAGTGCCGCAACCTACAGGGCTATGGACCAAGAGCTGGAAAGTGGGATTAGGATGGATGGCTCATTTTTTGGCTGGGAGGGGCATGATGGGCTGAATGGCCTCCTTCTGTGCCCCAAATCTTTCTAAGTTTCTATCAATGTTTAGAAATCTATCATTGACTTGGTTGAGGTCCATTGAATGTACACAGGCTGGTGATTGGGCCCTTTCTGACCTGTAATGGCTCAACCAGACCCTGGGAGCTACCCTTACTCGCTGAGTTATAAAAAGAATTTGATCTCATTACTATTGTTAACTTCATTTTAGCCTGCGCAATCACACCTGTGGAAGTTTCTCGATTAATTAGTGCGTATTTCTAGTTACTTGACTTTTAGGCTCTTTTAAATTTAACAAGGTGAGGAATGCATTCTATCACTGTTGGCATGGGGCTTTACTTGTAACCATGGGCAACAGGGGCACTACCTACTTCAGTTCCTTCCCGAATTGCCTCATTTAAAATACATTTATATTTATGGTGCCAGTGAGTCACTGAGATAGATATTTATTCAAACGCTGTGAAAGAAACTATTCCTGGGACAGCCTGGAGCTGTTAAAACATCAGAAAATTAATCTAAGTCCACATACCTGAATAAATTATGTAAATGAAAATTCAACTTGTCTTTTTACCCCCACAGGCATAAATACAGGACACCATGAGCGCAGGACACCATATGGGCCCTGGTGTGTACGATATTTATATGCATGTTCCTGACCACATAACAGATGTGTTAACAGCTGGTCAGGTCTGTGGTTGCACAGATTTCTTGTCACTGTGGTACTTCTCATGTGACATTTTACTCTTCGCTAGGTGTAGACACTGGGAAAAACTGTGAGGGTCAGCTATTCCCACCTGGGATTGCTTGGTTTGCAAAAAGAATTGCATTTGTGTAGGGCCTTGCACAACCTCAGGTGTTCCCAAAGCTCTTTATACTCAATTCAGTTTAGGGGAGACAGCGGTATAGCAGTAATGTCACTGGACTAGTAAACTAGAGGCCCAGACTAATGCCCTGGGGACATGGGCTCAAATCCCACCATAACAGTTGGTGGAATTTAAGTTCTATTAATAATTAAAAAAAAGAATTTGGCATATAAAGCTAGTCTCAGTTCTCAGTAAAGGTGACCATGAAACTATCATTGATTGTTGCACAAGCCCACCTGGTTCACTAATGCCCTTTAAGGAAGGAAGGAAATCTGCCATCCTTACCTGCTCAGGTCTACATGTGGCTCCAGACCCCACAATCATGCAGTTGACTCTGAAATGGCCACTCAAGGGTGATTAGGGATGGGCAACAAATGCTGGCCTTGCCAATGACACCCACATTCCACGAAAGAATAAATGAAAACAGAAGTACATCTGAAGTGTAGTCACTGTTCTAAAGCAGGAAACAGCAGCCAATTTGTGCACAGCAAGCTCCCACAAACAACAAAAGGACAATGACCAGGTCTTTTTTTTTTGTGATGTTGGTCGAGGGACAAATGTTGATCAGGACACCAGAGATTTAACTCCCCTGCTCTTCAAAATAGTGCCATGGGATCATTTATATCCACCTGAGAGGGCAGATGGACTCCAGATTAACATCTCATTTGAATAACAGCACCTACAACAGTGCAGCACTCCCTCAGGACCGCACTGGTGTGTTTAGTCTATGTGCTAAAGTCTCGATAGTTTGGCTTCAACCCACAACCTTCAGACTCTGAGGTGACGTTACCATCATTGAGCCCTGGCTAACGCCAAATGCAAATAAAGATGAATAAACAGGATTCTCTAAGCATGTTTCTGTGCTGCTTTTATTTCCTTTATTAAGCTTGTGTGATAACTGATGCTCACCTTCTCCTCCAGCTTTACTCGCACCACTAATAGATTTCCCAGTGGGAAATCTCATACGTGTAAACTTCTGGGAGGCAGAAGGGGAAGATTGATTGGGGGGTGGGTGGGTGGGTGGGTGGGTGGTGGCGGGGGAGCAGGTCAGAATGTGCTGCGCCTGGCAACTTGAATAGTTGCACCCACTGATACAGTCGCACCCACTGATACAGTCACACCCACTGATACAGTCGCACCTGCTGATACAGTCGCACCCGCTGATACAGTCGCACCCACTGATACAGTCGCACCCATTGATACAGTCGCACCCGCTGATACAGTCGCACCCACTGATACAGTCGCTCCTGGATCTAGAGACATTTGTGTATTCCTTATTTTGTCAGATTGAAGAGTAGGAGGATGGGTTTTCTGTTCTCTGAGGGGACTTAGTTATTCTTTAGCAGGGACAGAGGGTAACTTCACAAACTCCATTGGGGTCAGCTCGGTAGGTGACCCTTGGGCCCATCCTAGCACTTGTGCTGATCCGTCTCCACCTCCAGACGGGGATTTTCTACTCCATTATTTAATTCCATGATGTCTAGGCATCTTCCACCCTCCTTCCACTCCTGTCCTGTCTGGCTTTTGTCTGTCAGTCCTGGCTCACCGGGTAGCCTGCTCGCCTCTGAGTCAGGACATCAGTAGTTCAATTCCCACTCCAGAAATTTGAGCACCCAATCTAGGCCGACACACACTGTGTTGCACTGACAAAAGTGTCATCTTTTGGATTAGATGCCAAAGTAAATTGAAGAAGAGCAGGGGGGTGTTCTCCCTGGTGTCCTGACCATTAGCTCTCGACCAACATCACTAGAACAGATTATCCGTCATTTCCTCATTACTGTTTGTGGGAGCTTGCTGTCTGCAAACTGGCTGCCCCATTTCTTACATTACAAGAGTGACAGCCCTTCAAGGGTGAGCTTTGGGACTTTGTGAAAGGTGCTATATAAATGCAAGTTCTTTCTTTTGTTTGTTCTTGGTAAATGTCAGACACGGATGATCTAATCAGGGAAATTGGACAGCGAGTCGTCCTGTAGAGTTGCGTTCAGAAGCCGAGAAAAGCAAACTCAAAGTTCCAAGCTGTCAACAGAAAGAGATTCCCAGGTTACCTGTAAGTGAAAAAGAGTGTTTCTGAAGGCAGGTATTGTAGTGATTCAGCCAAATCTGAGCAGGGGCAGGGACCCAGAGCTTAATTAAAGCACTTGGCTTTCAGTCCCTTGATCCAATTAGCCATGTGTCTCTATTGCAGAGCAGACTCTCCACCACACCATCAGCGATTATCAAATGTAAAAGCAACACTGTGGCGTGACTGCTTCACCCAGTAAGTTGGCATTATTTTTAAAACTTGTTATTTACCGGTGTGATTTGTGTCAGTGTTTCTCTTAGCATCACACTGAAGAGCCTGCAGCTGCTATGGATAATCTTCGGTAGTTACAATGTCAGTAGCAGTGGGCTGGGCCTTGTGAATTTTACCCTGGCCCCTGGGATTACTTTGTCTATATAGTCTGTTAATTGCTCTATTCTTGCTGCAGTAGTTCAGATAACGGCACCTGCAGCCGCCACAAAGAGCCTAATAGAGTTCTCACCTTCTGTCTGAGTGTTAGCACTCGCCAGTACTCTCGGTTACGAGCAATGATTTTTTTTTCCCCCTCTCTACATTCTCCAACCTTCCTGAAGCATTTCACATTTCCCAACATGGACTTGTGGTTCGGTGGGTAGCCTTCTTGCCTCTGAGGCGCTGGGGCTGTGCGTTCAAGTCCCAAACTGGAAACTTTAGTGCAAATACTAGGCTGGCACTCCAGTGCAGTACTGAGGGGATCCTGTCACTGGAATAAGATGGTAAATTGAGATTCCGTCTTCCCTCTCGAGTGGACATAAAAATTCCCATGGCCGCCATTTTGTAGAGTTATCCCCGTGTCTTGGCCAATATTTATCCCGCAACTGTCATCACTGAAACAGATCTTGCATAAATAGTTGTTAGTGGGAGCTTACTGGGTGCATAACTGGCTGCTGCATTTCCTACATTTCCAAAATGATTATACTTCAAAAATAGTATTTAACTGGCTGAAAGGCTGTCAGGGACTTCCTGAGGTGGTGAAAGGTGCTATATAAATGCAAATTATTTCTTTAAGGAAGATAAGACATGATAAAAGGGCAGAACTTGGTTTAAGGTAAAGGAAGAAAGATGGAAGTATCTCCAGAAAGGGCTGGAAAAACTCACCGGGTCTGGCAGCATCTTCGGGAAGAGTCACATTGTACTTGAAATGTTAACTCTTGTTTCTCTCTTCACAGATGCTACCAGACCTGCTGAGTTTTTCCAGCACTTTCTGTTTTTATTTCCAATCTCTAGATCCGCAGTATTTAGCTTTTACCATAACACAGAAGTATCTGCTTGGGCAAAGTCAGAGTGGATTGCTGCTTACTAGGCAAGATGTCTGTCTTGCTCTGTTGGAACGCAAGGACTGATAAGCAGGGAATAATAAAAGACTGCTGCTTTGCTGAAGAGTCCTAAGAGTAGACTGTTGGGCATGCTGCCAAATACACAAGATGATGGATATGCAGCAAATTGGGGAAGAGGGTAGCTTCATATGGTGCACTTTTGCTGATGGCTAATGGGATCAATCCCTGAATGGCAGGTTCTGTCACAAGTGCCGCATTATGAAGTGGTTATCAGGCGTTGTTGTTTTCAGTGTTGGTGTCGGTTACCAAGCTGCTGTAACCACTGGTCATCGTGGTGGCGCACGTCAGCCTACACGTGTTATCGTTGTTTCCCTCAGCTAGTGGCTCCCAGGTGAGAAAATCGACATTTAGGGCCTTCATGTCACCCTTAAAAGCAAGCTTGAAGTGGAGCTTTGGCTGTCCTCCTTGTCGTCTGGCTCTGGCTACGACAGAATATCCTTGGGTGTACGAACTAGTGAAGTCGAAGTCACCACTGCTGCCTGCCAGGATACTTGGGAGGTGATACAGAAATAAGAGGCCAAGCTGGAAGAACAGCTAGAATGAAAACCCATGCCTAAATATGGCATTGAGGAGGCTTCAAACCACGTAGAACTATTCAATATACAGTGACATTTTTTTTGGAGAATTTTAGGAGTGCAATATTAGAACACGATGTAGGAACCAAGAAAAAGAACTTGATCATCCCCCCGGCTTTGAGCTGCACTCAATAGAAAGGTTGCTTCAGAGCAGTATTCTGCGGCTAAAGAACATGAGCAGGAGTCTCTATTCAGCCACTCGAGCCTGTTCTGCCATTCAGTGAGATCATGGTTGATCTTTGACCTCAGCTACACCTTCCCCCATATACTCAATGAATGAGCACCCGCAGCTGTCTGGGGTAGAGAATTTCGAAGATTCACAACCATTTGAGTGAAGAAATTTCTTCTCATCTCAGCCCTAAATGGCTGACTCCTTATCCTGAGACTATAACCCCTAGTTCTAGATTCCCCAACCAGGGAAGCGTGCACCCAGCATCTACCCTGTCATGCCTCTTAATAGTTTGATATGCTCTAATTCATCTCTAACTCTTCTAAATTTTAGGGAATATAAGCCTAGTCTACTCAATCTCTCTTCACGGGACAATGCCCTCATCCAAGGAATCAGTCTAGTGAACGTTTGTTGCACTCCCTCTAAGGCAAATATGTACTTCCTTAGGCAAGAAGACCAAACCCTATACAATACTCCAGGTCTGGACTCAACAAAGCTCTATACAATTGCAGCAAGACTTCTTCATTCTTATACCCAATGCCTTTGTAATAAAGGTCTATACACTGTTTGCTTTCTGAATTGCTTGCTGTACTTGCATGGTAACTCTCTGTGATTCTTGTACAAGGACACCAAGATCCTTCACAATACCATTATTTCCCACCCTCTCATTTAAAAACGATTCTGCTTTTTTCCCGACCAAAGTTCACATTATATTCCCTTTGCCACGCTCTTGCCCACTCGTTTAACCTGTCTAAATCTTTATGCAGCTTACTTTCCCACCTAACTTTGTACCATCAGCAAACATGGATACATTACATTTGATTCCCTCATCTAAATCATTGATATAGATTATAAATGGCCGAGCCCAAGCACTGACCCTTGTGGCGCCCTACATGTCACAGCTTGCCAATCTGAAAATAACCCAATCTCTGTTTCCTGTCCATTAACCAACTTTCAATCCATGTGAGTATTTTACCCCCAATCCCGTGAGATCTGTTTTTGTGTAATAACCTCCTCTGTGGCACCTTATCAAACGCTTTAGTGAAAAATAATTACATCCATTGTTTCCGCCTTATCCACCTTCATAGTTATTTCCTCAAAACTCTAATAGATTTGTCAAACATGATTTCCATTTCATAAATCCATATTGACCCTGCCTGATCATATTATTTTCCAAGTGCCTGTTATCATGTCCCTAATAACAGATTCTAACATTTCGTTACTACTGATTGTTAGGCCTATAATTTCCCCTTTTCTCTCCCCCTCCTTTCTTGAATAGTGGGGTTACATTTTCTACCTTCCATTCCATGCAGACTGTACCAGAGCCCAGGGAATTCTGGAAAATGCAACTTCTCTGTAGCTACCTTTTTAAAAAGTCGTTGTGCAGTCCTCTAAGGCTACAAGATCCGGTCAGTCAGTCAGTCAGTTAGTCTTTTTCTTAAGTCCGATTGCTGAAGTAAATTAGTGGCTACACACATTCTGATTCCTGTGTCAGTGAGGTACTTCTTTAACTGCAGGAGTTTCCCGGGAGGGCGTACACGATAAATTTTCTTCCCTGTCTGAACTTTTTCTGTAAGCATGCGACAAATTTGCATGGACAGGTGTGACATTTAGGTGTGGCAGACAAAACAGCATGAGACACAACGTATGTAAAAAAGAAGCACATCTCGCACTTGTCTGGCCTGTACATTGTATGGATATGAGAATAGCAGAGACTCAATTCCCATATGGTGCAGACAAGTACAAAAGGTCTAGTTAAGTACGCTGTATGAATGATGCAACGTCAAGGCGCATGGGTAGAAAATACCCCAGAGATGAGTATTATTGCCTTGGAAGAAACAGGTTTAAAGTCTCTGAGACTCCTAAGTTCATAAAATGAAAGCATAGTTATAAATCAAATGCGAGTTTCTTTTTTTCTAACTATGTGACAGCCTTACTAAACCGTGACAGTAATGTCTCCACACATTCAATAGAAAAAAAAATGTCACGAGAGTTCACGTTTTTCAGTTGCTGCTGTCTGTTTACAATTTTCACTCCAGCTTCTTAATTAAGTTAGCGTGTCCACAGAAGCATGACAGACAATTCCCCGCACACCCACTTTCATAGGAATAAAGACTCCAGTTAGCAGAGATTGCTGATTATATCTTGGTATTGAGGTGGAAGTTTAATTTGTTTCTCTTCGCTCCAGCTTCCTTGCCATAGTTATGGAAGCTCCTTGCTCTCCCTGCAATGCCTGTCACCACTTCTGTGCGCAATCATTGAATGTATCGTTAAGCTATTCCGCTCCAGGGAAAACCATCAGAGCTGGCCCTAATCATCTGATGCCAAAGAGTCATATATTTTCCAAGAAGGGTCAATGGATCAGACGAGGAACACCTATCTGTTCATCTTCTTCAGGAACCTTAAAGTCATCGTGGTATTAAGCTTCTTACAGCCAGTTGGTGAAGGAGGAGACCAGAAGTCAATGTTTACTCAATTTTAGGTTTACTCACACAGTGGAGACACTAGTTTAGAAGAATGAGAGGCGATCTTATTGAAATATAGGTTATGGACAGGAGAGGGGTTAATTTAAACCGCACTAATTTCTCCTCTCACCACCCATCTGTAAACAGAAGGGTGTTTTTGATTTGCTTCCCCCTCTACATGCGATGGTGTATTTCCCAACCCCTCAGTTTTGGTGGGATCCAATTTTCTATGAATAAGCCCCAGCAAATTCAAGATAGGATGAACTCAAAGGTTTACTCACTCAAATGCAGGAGGAGGGTAGCAACATTGCCTCCTTTGCACTCATACAGGAAAAGAGGGATAGAAAAAAGATTTACAGTGCAGAGACCACATAGAAAAGAAATATTGTTTCACATGGTTCCAGAATCCGGAATCAAAGTCCAATGAGATATTCCTTCATAGAGGTCGGTGGGCTGAAAACTGATGTGGTATAATTCACTTTTCCAGTGGTGTTGACTTCACATGATGTGATAGGCATGCAGAGATGAATCAGCCTTGTACAGTAGTTCATGTAGAAACAGTGTAGATGAGGCCCGGGTTCAATCCGGGAAAAGCCCCTTTTCTGTGATGATGCTGGTTAGATGGTAAAATGGCAGACTGAGTTTGCAGTACTGCAAGGCAATATAACTGGTTCCACAAGCTAGAGGTCCATGTCACATGACTCTCACCTCTCAACAAGGGATGTGTATCCCTTGTCTGGGTCCCCGAGATAGTTAAATATCTCAACCATTAATAATAGGAAGGAAGGTTCGGGGCCCTTTGTCCTAGCAGACAAGTAGACTCCAATTGGCCAGACTGGGTTATGAAATGCAAATGCCTTTGTATAGTTCTCTTCAAAGATAACAAGGTGCAAGTTTTGTTGATACTGCCAGATAGCTCCTTTTCTTCAAGGTTCACAGACATACAGAGCTTCAGTCATTTTAAGAGTTATTTGTCCAATTTTAAAAATTTTACAAATAGCCATGAAGATATTGATATATGTATATCATTTTTAATAAATATATACAGCGTGAGGTCTTAGCCCCCTCACACATAAAACATCCTGAGGGGACATGACAGGGTAGATACATGGAAGATGTTTCCACTCGTGAGGGAGACTAGAACTAGGGGCAAAAGTTTAAGAATAAGAGGTATCCCTTTCAAGACTGAGATGAGGAGAAATTTCTTCTCTCAAAGAGTCATTAGTATGTGGAATTCTCTTCCCCAAAAAGCAGGTGAGATTGGGTTATTGAATTTATTCAAGGCAGAGTTAGACAGATTTAGAGTTAGACAGATTTTTGATAGGCAAGGGAGTCAAGGGTTGGGTGGGTGGGTGGGGGTGGGGGGGGGGGGGGGGGGGGCGGGGTGGTAGACAAAAAAGAGGAGTTGAGAGCACAGCCAGATCAGCCATGAATCTTACTGAATGGCAGAGCAGGCTCAAAGGGCCAAATGGCCTACTTCTAAGTTCTATATTCCTACAAACGTGTAGCTCCTAACTCTACAACCCACCAGCAGTGCCAAGAAATGTCTCCTCATATCTCTTTTTGGCAAGTGTATCTTTCCATTCCACAAGTGCTCTGCCTGAAGGCAGGTCCTTGTCTCATTGCTTGACGCTTCATCCTGAACCATTTTTCATCAGTGGTGGTTTACCATTGCCTTCCAGGGTCTCAGGGGCAAGGCAAGAAGATAGGCCCCACATCTCAGCTGGAACAGGAGTTGAACCCATTCTGTTGCTGTTATTCTGAACCACACACTAGCCATCTGGTTGACTGAGCTAACTGTCCCCCTAAGTGTCTGTTTATACTCTTTTGAGTAAATGTAAAACAAATGAACAAATTAACACCTTAATGTCTCTTTATACTCTTTCGAGTTATCAGCAGTCACAGATTGCAACTCTTTGAGTACAATCACAGTTCTTGGTTTTCCAGGAGTGGGACATGAACCCACAACCCTCTGATTCAAAGGCGAGGGTGCTATGAACTGAGCCACAGCTGACACCTCAATGTCTCTTTATAGGTGCGTGTCATTATCCAATGGGTGCCCCACCTCCACCTGTATACACTTAGCCTTAAATCGACACGAGCTCCACTGGCTAGGTCAGCATTTATTGCCCATCCCTAATTGCCCTGGAGAAGGTGGTGGCAGTCCATGTGATGTAGGTACGCCCACAGTGCTGTGTTAAGGGGGGAGTTCCAGGATTTTGACCCCAGCGACAGTGATGGAACGGCGATATATTTCCAAGCCAGGATGGTGAGTGGCTTGGAGGGGAAATTGCAGGTAGTGATAATCCAATGTTATCCTACTGAGGTCATGGGTTTGGAAGGTGCAGTCGAAGAAGCTGCAGTGCATCTTGTAGATGGTACACACTGCTGCCACTATGTGCTGGCGGTGGAGGGAATGTTTAAGTTGGTGGATTGGGTATTGATCAAGGGGGCTGCTTTGTCCTGGATGGTGTTGAGCTTCTTGAGTGTTGTGGGAGCTGCTGGTAACTGGACAATATTATTGTTGAAGACCTAACCACTGTGTTCAAGAGGTTTACTGTACTTTAGGGGAATTGAGGACAAGGTAAGAGACATTTTTCATCAGTGGTGGTTGAGTCATGACTCAAATGAGTCATAACAAAGCTGGGAGAAACAGAGAAAGGGAAAAATACACACCACCAAGCTGCCCTCCAGCAGCAAGGAAATATATAAAACCAGCTATTTTATAGTGAATTGGAGCAGACAGAATTAGAAGTTCACAGCAGGCAAGGACAAAAATATAATTGAGCTGTACTCCTGGAGAAGGTTATAAGCATCCTGTATGTCTATAAATCGTTGACTATTTCATAAAGGAGGAACTTCTATTTATATAACACCTTTCATGACCTTAGGATGTTCTGAAGCACTTTACAGCCAATGAAGCACTTTTTGAAGTGTAGTCATTGTTGCAATGTAGGAAACAAAGCAGCCAATATCTGCACAGCAAGCTCCCACAAACAACAGTGTGATCATCTGTTTTAGTGATGTTGGCCAGGACATTGGGGAGAACTCTCTTGCTGTTCTTTGAAATAGTGCCATGGGATCTTTTACAGACAAGGCCTCGATTTAAAGTCTAACCTGAGAGATGGCACCTCTGACAATGTAGAACTCCCACAGTACTGTGATGGGAGTGTCAGCCTAAATAATGCACTCAAGTCTCTGGAGTGGGGTTTCAACCCACTCACTTCTGACTCAAAGACGAGAGTGAGTTCGAGCTGACGTAGGCAATAAAACCAATGATTTAGAATTTTTTTTTCAGCCCTTGGCTGATTCTCCCACCTTGTAGCCTAAAGAGTAGAGTTAAAAACCTGACCCTGTGAAATGGGGGAAAACGGTGAACATTTGCCTGATCCCACTTAACCCCCACCCTACTCCCCCCAATAAACACAGCTACAAGTTGTAAGTCTTGAAGGATTTAAGGAATCTTTGTAATGTTCATGGCCAAAACAGCTTCAGCAACTCTGGAATTTAACAGCTGTAAAATGCTCCAGATCCACAAAGACAAAAGCTGGAGATAGAAAGCAATTGTTATTGGCTTTCTGCTGTAGTGTTGACAGAACTAGTCAGCATCACTGTCAAACTTCTTGATGTTAAGTGGCAACTCATCTGAATAATTTTCACAGATAGAACACGCATAGGGAGACTGATAAGGAAACATTGGTCATCTTTACACTCACTGATTGAACACGCAGAGGGAGACTGATAAAGCAGAGTTAGTCATCTTTACTCACTGATGGCTGCAGTTTCTCAAAGTCCATGCTTGAGGTAATAAGTTAATTCATTGGTTGTTACTTGTTGACGTTAACAGGTTAACAGAGACTTCCTTCGATACAGGTGTGATTCCCACATCAGTACAGATCCATTGCCCTCCTTAAGGTGTGTTCTTCCCTTACATAACAGTGTGTAGTGATAATACCATCACGTAGTACAGAGCTGTGTACATCTCTAACCCCCTCTCCATACAGTACAGACCTGTATACATCTCTAACCCCCTCTCCATACAGTACAGACCCCTGTACACATCTCTAACCCCCTCTCCATACAGTACAGACCCGTGTACA
Source organism: Cetorhinus maximus (assembly GCF_964194155.1). Taxonomy (NCBI): domain Eukaryota; kingdom Metazoa; phylum Chordata; class Chondrichthyes; order Lamniformes; family Cetorhinidae; genus Cetorhinus; species Cetorhinus maximus. The sequence continues at coordinate 19,383,128 of NC_135887.1, read as the reverse complement.
TCTCTAACCCCCTCTCCATACAGTACAGACCCGTGTACATCTCTAACCCCCTCTCCATACAGTACAGACCTGTGTACATCTCTAACCCCCTCTCCATACAGTACAGACCCCTGTATACATCTCTAACCCCCTCTCCATACAGTACAGACCCCTGTATACATCTCTAACCCCCTCTCCATACAGTACAGACCCCTGTACACATCTCTAACCCCCTCTCCATACAGTATAGACCTGTATATATCTCTAACCCCCTCTCCATACAGTACAGACCCGTGTACATCTCTAACCCCCTCTCCATACAGTACAGACCCGTGTACATCTCTAACCCCCTCTCCATACAGTACAGACCCCTGTATACATCTCTAACCCCCTCTCCATACAGTACAGACCTGTATATATCTCTAACCCCCTCTCCATACAGTACAGACCTGTATATATCTCTAACCCCCTCTCCATACAGTACAGACCCCTGTATACATCTCTAACCCCCTCTCCATACAGTACAGACCCCTGTATACATCTCTAACCCCCTCTCCATACAGTACAGACCTGTATACATCTCTAACCCCCTCTCCATACAGTACAGACCTGTGTACATCTCTAACCCCCTCTCCATACAGTACAGACCCCTGTATACATCTCTAACCCCCTCTCCATACAGTACAGACCCCTGTATACATCTCTAACCCCCTCTCCATACAGTACAGACCTGTGTACATCTCTAACCCCCTCTCCATACAGTACAGACCCCTGTATACATCTCTAACCCCCTCTCCATACAGTACAGACCCGTGTACATCTCTAACCCCCTCTCCATACAGTACAGACCTGTATACATCTCTATCCCCCTCTCCATACAGTACAGACCCCTGTATACATCTCTAACCCCCTCTCCATACAGTACAGACCCCTGTATACATCTCTAACCCCCTCTCCATACAGTACAGACCTGTATACATCTCTAACTCCCTCTCCATACAGTACAGACCTGTGTACATCTCTAACCCCCTCTCCATACAGTACAGACCCCTGTATACATCTCTAACCCCCTCTCCATACAGTACAGACCCCTGTATACATCTCTAACCCCCTCTCCATACAGTACAGAACCGTGTACATCTCTAACCCCCTCTCCATACAGTACAGACCTGTACACATCTCTAACCCCCTCTCCATACAGTACAGACCCCTGCATACATCTCTAACCCCCTCTCCATACAGAACGGACCCCTGTATACATCTCTAACCCCCTCTCCATACAGTACAGACCCCTGTATACATCTCTAACCCCCTCTCCATACAGTAGACCCCTGTATACATCTCTAACCCCCTCTCCATACAGTACAGACCCGTGTACATCTCTAACCCCCTCTCCGTACAGTAGACCCCTGTATACATCTCTAACCCCCTCTCCATACAGAACAGACCCCTGTATACATCTCTAACCCCCTCTCCATACAGAACAGACCCCTGTATACATCTCTAACTCCCTCTCCATACAGTACAGATCCCTGTACACATCTCTAACCCCCCTCTCCATACAGTACAGGCCCCTGTATACATCTCTAACCCCCTCTCCATACAGAACGGACCCCTGTATACATTTCTAACCCCCTCTCCACACAGTACAGATGTCATAAGGAGGTTGCAGATGGATATAGGTAGGTTGATTGAGTGGGCAAAAACCTGGCAGATGGAGTATAATGTGGGAAAATGTGAAGTTGTTCACTTTGGAAGAAAGAATAAAAAAGCAGAGCATTACTTAAATGGAGAACGACTGCAGAGTTCCGAAGTGTAGAGGGATCTAGGTGTTCTAGTACATGAGTCACAAAAAGTTAGTACACATTTACAGCAAGTAATTAAGAAGGCAAATGGAATGCTATTCTTTATTATGAGAGGAATTGAACATAAAAGTAAGGATGTTATGCTTCAGTTATACAGGGCAATGATGAGACCACATCTCCAAAACTGTGTGCAGTTTTGGTCTCCTTATTTAACGAAGGATGCATTAGAAGTGGTTCAGAGGAGGTTTACTAGATTGATACCTGGAATGAGTTGGATGTCTTATGAGGAAAGGTTAGACAGGCTGGGCTTGTTTCCACTGGAGTTTAGAAGAGTGAGGGGTGACTTGGTTGAAGTTATAAGATCCTGAATGGCCTTGACAAGGTGGATGCAGAAATAATGTTTCCTCTTGTGGGTGAGTCCAGAACTAGGGGGCACTGTTGTAAAATTAGGGGGTGACCTTTCAGGACAGAGATAAGAAGAAATTTTTTCTCTCTGAGGGTTGTGTGGCTTTGGAACACTGTCTCACAAGGCAGTGGAGGCGGGGTCATTGAATATTTTTAAGACAGAGGTAGATAGATTCTTGTTAGGCAAGGGAATCAAAGGTTGGATGGGAATGTGGAATTAGTAATACAAACAGATCAGCCATGATCTTATTGAACAGCGAAGCAGGCTCGATGGGCCGAATGGTCTGTTTCTGTGCTGCACATTCTACGTAAGATACAAAGGTTACAGAGTTAGAGGGTTTGATGAGTATTTTAGCCAACAAAGTGGTTGAACGATAGATCAATCTCAAAGCTCTGATGTCCAACAAAATAAATAGTAAATGCAAAAGTAGCCAAGATTCGTCCAATTTATTTCCATTTTATTGCAAGTTACAGTGAGCCCCACCCCCACCATAATCCTTCCAAAAATTGGCTTTGGTTATTTTCAGCTGTCACCTGACAGTAGGAATGTGAGGATCCCTCAAATAGAAAGGCTGGAACTCTCACAATGTGTGAGCTTTGCATCCACCATTAAACAGGGCTGAATGAACATCAAGTCAAGCTGAACTGTCCCAGAGTCTTGAGTGACATAGGATGCCTGAGTTTATCTTCACTCCGTTCCTTCTGCTGCATTAGCCTCCCTTCCTGTGGAGTTCCCTCAGTTCCCAGGCTCATACTCGCTGTGTCACTGCTTTGGAGGGAGAAGCTGTTCCTTGGGTTGATTCCTGTCCACCTTCTCTTGCTGACAGCCGCAGTCTGCACACGTGTCTCTTGTGGCTGATGGCTGTCTCCCCGCTGGCTTGCCCTGTGTGGAAAAAACAAAAACCAAATTACACTGACAAGAGCACAGCACCAAAACACAACCACAACTCAGGATGTTCTCAGTGGATGGCAATAGTTGCATCGGAGTCAGAAGATGGTGGATATAAGATCCTGGGGGGGTTTTGACAGGGTGGATGTGGAAAGGATGTTTCCTCTTCCGGGAGAATCTAGAAGTAGGGGGTCATCATTTAAAAATAAGGGGTCGCTCATTTAAGACAGGGATGAGGAGAAATTTTTTCTCTCATAGGGTAGTATGTCTTTGGAAATCTCTTCCTCAAAAGGCAATGGAAGCAGAGTCTTTGAATATTTTTAAAGAATCTAGATAGATTCTTGATAAGCAAGGGGGAGATAAGTTATCGGGGGTAGGTAGGAAAGTGGAGCTGAGGTTACAATCAGATTAGCCATGATTTATTGAATGGTGGAACAGGCTCGAGGGGCTGAGTGGCCTACTCCTGCTCCTAATTCATATGTTCATCTGAGTCAAGTCCCAGTCCAGAGACACAAGCCCAAAACCCAAGGTGATGTACAATTCCATCCCACCCTCAGCACTCATTTTGAGTATCATCTAGGCTGACACTCACAGTGCAGTACTGAGGGAGAGCTGCACTGTCAGAGGTGCTGTTTCTCAGATGAGACCTTAGCCTGAGGCCCCATCTGCCCTCTCAGGTTTGGCATAAAAGAATCCCAAGATTGGAGGAGCAGGGCAGTTATCCCTGATGTCCTTGGCCAATATTTATCCCTCAAGCAACAAAACCAAACTAGATATTCTGGTCATTCATGGAATGTGGGCATCGCTGGCTAGGCCAGCATTTATTGCCCATCCCTAATTGCCCTTGAGAAGTTGGTTCTGAGCTGCCTTCTTGAACCGCTGCAGTCCATGTGGTGTAGGTACACCCACAGTGCTGTCAGGGAGGGAGTTCCACGATTTTGACCCAGTGACAGTGAAGGAAGGGCGATATATTTCCAAGTCAGCATGGTGAGTGGCTTGGAGGGGAATTTGCAGGTGGTCATGTTCCCATGTGTCTGCTGCCCTTGTCCTTCTAGATGGTAGTGGTCGTGGGTTTGGAAGGTGCTGCCTAAGGAGGTTTGGTGAGTTGCTGCAGTGCATCTTGTAGATGGTACACACTGCTGCCACTGTGTGTCGATGGTGGAGAGAGTGAATGTTTGTGGATGGGATGCCAATCAAGCAGATTGTCCTGGATGGTGTCAAGCTTCTTGAGTGTTGCTGGAGCTGCACTCATCCAGAATATTCCATTGAACTCCTGACTTGTGCCTTGTAGATGGTGGACAGGCTTTGGGGAGTGTGGAGGTGAGTTACTGCCCACAGGATTCCTAGCCTCTGGCCTGCTCTTGTAGCCACAATAGTTATATGGTTAGTCCAGTTCAGTTTCTGCTCAATGGTAACCCCCAGGATGTTGATAGTAGGGGATTCAGTGATGGTAATGCCATTGATGTCAAGGGGTGGTGGTCAGGTTCTCTCTGGTGAAGATGGGCATTGCCTGGCACTTGTGTGGCGCGAATGTTACTTGTCAGCCCAAGCCTAGATATTGTCCAGGTCTTGCTGCATTTGGACATGGACTGCTTCAGTATCTGAGGAGTCGCGAATGCTGCTGAACATTGTGCGATCATCAGCGAACATCACCCTTATGATGGAAGGAAGGTCATTGATGAAGCTGAAGATGGTTGGGTCGAGGACACTACCCTGAGGAACTCTTGTAGTGACATCCTAGAACTGAGATGATTGACCTCTAGCAGCCACAACCATCTTCCTATGTGCTAGATATGACTCCAACTAGCAAAGAGTTTTGCCCCTGATCCCCATTGACTCCAGTTTTGCTAGAGCTCCCTGATGCCACTGTAAAGGAAAGATCATTTTTTCCTAACATTACTGTGGGTTAGTTCAAAGTAGGCTTGTGGGGCTGTGTGTGTGTGTGTGTGTGTGTGCATAGACAGTCAGACTGCAAGGTTGGAATCATCAAAAGGGGTTAGGTGTAAAACCTAATTGAAATTGAAATGGAGGTGGGTAAGCTAGGATGAAGTCTTAGCAGATACGGTGTGAGGGGAATTTGCATTTTTAGATGAGTTGAGAGATCGTTTGATTTTCAAAGGGACATAAGTTGTTTACAATTGGCAAGATAAACAAAGCAAAGTTATTAAGTTTATTTTTCCCAGAAGCGCTGGCCTTAATTACAACATTTTGGGAAAAGTAGCTTCCGGAGAAAGGTTGAAACAATGGGATATAAAGATCAACAGGGAAAAAGGTATTTAAAGAAAGATGGAAAGCTATATGGGGGTGGCGGCTGTGTGAGATCTTGAAAGGTGCACTGTGTGAAACATACCTGTGAGAAAAGCCTCTAGCTACTCTGGAGAAGTTTGCTGTACCAGTAACCAAGGTTTCGTTAAAAGCCTTTGGAGTTTCATTGTCGAGTGAGAGGGAGAAAGAAGCTGTGAAATACCCACCTTACAGCAACAGTGGGTGCTTGTGGTAATATTGCTGGATTTTTTTATAGATTAGGAATCTACTTGGACTGTTGCCTGAAAGGGGTGTGTAGTTGGGAGTTTGGTTAAGTATAAATCCTGTGAGAACTGCTATAAAACTAGATATAACTGTGTAACTGTAGTCTTGTGTGTTTAAGTTTTTTAAAATTTTGTTAATAAATGTTTTAATTTAATCTTTAAGATCTCCAAAGGTGGTAGTGGACTCATTACTTCTGACTTCTGTGCACAAACCTTCTCGTAATAAATACAAATTGCAAAATTATTGTGGTAGCGTGGCCAAGTTTTCCTTTGGGATTTGGTCAGTCTGGAAAATACCACCTGCCACATCATATCACCACGCTTGGTTAAATGCTGCCTTGATGTCAAGGGCAGACACTTTCACCTCACCTCTGAAGTTCAGCTCTTTTGGTCATGTTTGAACCAAGACTGTGATGAGTTCAGGAGCTGAGTGACCCTGCTGGAACCCAACTGTGTGTCAGTGAGCAGGTTATTTCTAAGCAAGTGCTGCTTGATAGCACTGTTGATGACCTCTTCCATTACTTTACTGATGATGGAGAGTGGCTTATGGGGTGATAATTGGCCGGATTGGATTTCTCCTGCTTTTTGTGTACAGGACATACCTGGGCAATTTTCCACATTCCCGGGTAGATGCCAGCATTGTAGCTGTACTGGAACAGCTTGGTTAGGGGTGCGGCAAGTTCTGGAGCACAAGTCTCCAGTACAATTGCTGGAATATTGTCAGGGCCCATAGTCTTTGCAGTATCCAGTGCCTTCAGCTGTTTCTTGATATTATGTGGAGTGAATTGAATTGGCTGAAGACTGGCATCAGTGATGCTGGGGACCTCAAGAGGAAGCAGTCCACTTGGCACTTCTGGCTGAAGGAGGGTCAGTACTGAGGGAGTGCTGCATTGTCAGAGGGTCAGTACTGAGGGAGCTCCGCACTGTTGGGAAGGTCAATACTGGGGCTGTGCTACAGTGTCAGAGGGGCATTACTGAGTGAGCGCCACATTGTCATAGGGGCAGTACTGAAGAAGCACTGTGCTGTCGGAGGGGTAGTATTGAGTAAGCGCTGCGTTGTTGGAGAGGCAGTCCTGAGGGAGCACTACACTGTCCGAGGGTCAGTACTGAGGAAATGCTACACTGTTGGAGGGGCAATACTGAGCGTTGCAGTGTTGGAGTTGTAGTACCGAAGGAATGCTGCATTGTTGGAGGTGTTGTCCTTCAATTAAGGTGTTAAACTGAGATCCCTGCTACTTATTCCATTAGTTCAAGTAGGCTTTAATGATCCTAAGACACTATTTTGAAGAAGAGTAGAGAAGTTTTTGCTGTGCCTTGGCCAAAAGAAGTCTCTCAACCAATACCACCAGTAAGACATTAACTGTTAGTGGGCCTTTGCTGTTCTGTTGGTCTATAGTGACTGCAGGCCAAAAACTTAAAAACTGTGCAAAGCGCTAAAGAGATTTTTCACTGAGGCCCTGTATAAATATGAGCATTGATTTTTCTCTCTAAGTGACGGTAGTTTGGCCAGTGTCACTCAGAGGGGGTCTTAGGATGGCTGGAGTGGGAAATGGAAACGAGGGGAGGTGTTCTGAAGTTGGATTAAGGCAGATTCCGGGGATAGAACCAGAGGGAATCTGACAATGCGGACATTGCGTGAGAACAAGGAAAAGCGCTCCATTTTCAGCGTCAACATGTTGTCTCCTTCCTCCCCCTAAATAATAAATATTCGTGAACAATAAAAATAACTATTGGGATAAGATGACAGAGCTGAAGCTGATGTCAACAAGAGTGCAATTCAGAGATATTCACACTTCTGTGGGACAAGATTTATATTTTGACTTTCTCACCTGATCTATTCCTGCTAAACTTGTTGTCCAGCCCAAATCTTGGTTACAACAACAACCAGATCTTGTACTAATATCATGAAACATCCCTAGGTGCTTCACAGGGACGATTATAAAAAAAAAATTTTGTAACAATCCAGAAAAGGAAATATCAATGGCAGATGATCAAAAGCTTGGTCAAAGGGGTAGGTTTTAAGGAGCATCTTTAAAGAGGTCTCGGGAGGAAATTCCAGAACTTAGGGCCCAGGCATCTGAAGGCATAACGACCAACGTGGGACAATTGAAATTGTAAATGCCACAAGAGGCCAGAATTGGAGGAGCACTGAGGTCTGGGAGGAGACTACAGAGATATGAAAGGGCAAGGGTCATGGAGGGACCTGAAGACAAGGCTGAGAATTTTGAGATCAAGGTGTTGCTTAACCAGGGACCAGGTCAGTGAGCAGAGTTAAGCCACATTTGGAGTACTGTGAACTGTTCTGGTCTCTATATTACACAAAAGATGTGGAGGCACTGGGGAAGGTGCAAAAACATTTTACAAGGATGATACCAGAACTGAGAGGTTATGCCTATCAAGAAAGATTAAACAGGCTGGGGCTCTTTTCTTTGGAAAGGTTTAGAGGGTATGTGACCTGACAGAAGTTTTCAAGATTAAGAAATGGTTCAACAGGGTAGACGCTGAGAAGATTGTGGGGGAGACCAAAATGAAAGGCCATAAAAATAAACTAGTCACCAATAAATCCAACAAAGAATTCAGGGAAAACCTCTTTACCCAGTGAGTGGTTAGAATGGGGATTTTGCTATCACAGAGAGTGGTTGAGGCGATTAGCAGCGATGCATTTAAGGGGAAGCTAGATAAACACGTGTGGGAGAAAGGAATAGAAGGATATATTGATGGTGTGTAAAATAAATGGAGTGAGAGAAGGCAAACGTGGAGCATAAACATCTCCATGTTCTGGTGCAGTAATTTCCATGTAACGCTGTGTAAGAGTTCCTATCATATGTGTCCTGCTTCTACCCTCTGCTAATCCATTGAATATCCAGATTCCAGAAGGTCTGAGAAAGCAGGTCAGGTGATCTTCTCTCCCTCTTTGAAGAAAGCTTGGGTTCTGTTGTATTATCAACATGGCTGAGATCAGGGAACTTGATCGACTTGCAAACCAGGCAGAAACCCACGTTCCATTGTGTGTTCCAAAACAAAAACAAAGAGATTTCCAGCATCCGCAGTTCTTTGCTTTTATTCCATTGTGTATTAATGGTTTATTGTATTCACAATGTGTTTGACCCTAAACTGACCTTCAAACTGCGCATCCTATCCATTGATAAGGAGGCTCCATTTCTCCAGAATCCTCTACTTTCTCTCTCCTTAATCCTCTCTCACTCCCTCCTTCTCTCCCCTAAATCCCCCCCCGCTTCCTCCATCTCTCTCCTTAATCCTCTCACACTCCCTCCATCTCTCCTTAATCCTCTCACACTCCCTCTATCACTCTCCTAGATCCTCTCTTGCTCTCTCACTCTGACCCCTAATCCTCTCCTGCTCGCTCTGTCTCTCCTAACCTCTTCCACTCACCCTCTCTCTTGAATTCTCTCCAGCAACCTCCATCTCCCTATCTCCTAAATCCTCTCACACTCCCCCCATCTTGCTCCTAAATCCTCTCCCGCCCTCCCTGTCTCTCAAAGTGAAGTATTTGGGCTATTTTATTACACTATTGGCACTGCATAAATGCAAGTGGTTGTGTTCCTTCAGTATGGCCTGCAGTTGTGTGAGGCTGGGGACTGAGTGCCACAAAGTTGATAACTAACCTGGCCAATGAATGCCACTCATTGGAATATTTACTGGAGCTGATCTTTTTGCAAGGAAGAGTCAGGGCAGGAGCTTTGTTCTATCTGAGTGGGTCAGGTAATTCCACAGGATGGAAGTGAATGGGAAAAGGGATCAGGTGCAATGAAATTCTACTCTTCTGTCTGGTCTGCAATTTACCAGAAGTGGACAGTGGAAACTCACACTAAACCCATTCGCTTGACATGAGTGAATCTCAGTACAACTTGCCAGTGATAAGCACATCGCAGGAATTAAACCTCCTTCCAACAGTACCGTAGACAGATAATCGAGAGTATGACACACCGTGAGATTACACAGAGAGCTGGCTTCAGAGATCATCTCTTTCTAAATATTATCAGTTACAGTGTTGCACGGAGCATTTTGATTGGGAATTCCATAAATTGAACAGGCTACATGAGCCTTCAGCCAAAAATGGACGGAACCCTTTGCCAGTACTGCAACACGCTTTTACATTATTTCAATTTCTAACAAAGAAAAAACAGTAATGTAGACAGAATTGGTTTAGATCTTGTTATTTTCCCTTCAATGGTGCTGATAGCATCTATAAGCTTTTAAAACACAAGATTTTCATCTCGGCCTTGAGTGGTGTAAGAGCATCAAAGGCCACTTACAGCAAAGCTGTGACTCGGGGGAAAAGCAATGATAGGAAGCAACAATATGGTTCGAAAGGGCATATGAGGCCCTCTCATCTCTATTTGGCAATTGGTTTGAACATCTGGGTACTTGTAAAACATTGGATGGTGTGCGTCCAGCAGGGTAAAGAGATTGGGATGAAGGAAGAGAAATCTTGCTACCTACATGACCTGGTAGATTGGCCAGACTTAGAGAGAAACATCTTCATGGATCCTCATTAAAATCCACACACACTGGGTTTTGAAGATTTATCTTATTGAAACATCATAAGATCCTGAGGCAACTTGACAGGGTGGATGCTGATAGGATGATTCCCCTTTTTGGAGTGACTAGAACTAGCGGTTACAGTTTAAAAATAACGGGTCTCCAATTGAAGATGGAGATGAGGAGAAATTATTTTCTCTCAGAGGGTCGTGAGTCTGTGGAATTCTCGTCCCCAGAAAGCATTAGAGGCTGGGTCATTGGATATTTTTAAGGCAAAGGTAGATAGATTCTTGATTTACAAGGGAGTCAAAGGTTATCAGGGGTAGACGCGAATGAGGTGTTGAGGCCTCAATCAGATCAGCCATGATCTTATTGAGTGGCAGAGCAGTCTCGAGGGGCTGAATGGCCTACTCCTGCTCCTAACTCGTATGTTTGTATGCAAGCACATTACTCTATAGGAATGCTTCGGATTTTAGAATTAATCTTCTGTCAATAATAAATGAAGTGAGTTATCTGGCCTATGACTGTCTCTAGCTTTAAGCACCTGTTTAATGAGTAAAGGACTCACCCAAGGACCCACAACTGATTTAAAATAAGACCCACATCTCCCCCAGTTTCTGCTATAGCTTTGGAAAAGTGACAGCCAATTTGCACATTGCAAGCTCCCACCAACAGCTATGATATAAATGATCAGATGATCTGGTTCAGGTGTAGGATGAGGGATCAATGTTGGACCAGGACAGCAGGGTAGGGGGTTGGGTGGGGAAAGCCCTCTACTTTCCTTCAAAATAGTGGCTGTGGGATCATTCGCATCCACCTGAGAGGGCAGTGGGGGCCTCATTTTAACGTCTCATCTGAAAGGTGGGACCTCTGACAGTGCAGCACTCCCTCTGTACTGGCACTGTGTCAACCTGGATTCCGTGCTCAAGCCTCTGTTATGGGCCCACAGCCTTTAGACTCGGGGAGGTGAGAGAGCTACCCACTGATCCATGGCTGACTCCTTCGGGTGCTTGAAGGACATTGAGGCATCCTGATAAGCTATTATATAAATGGAAATTCACAGAATCACAGAATGGTTACAGCACAGAAGGAGGCCATTTGGCCCGTCATGTCTGCGTTGGCTCTCCAAAGAAGCAATTCACCATGTGCCATTGCTCTGCATATTTCCCGTAGCTCTGCAAATATTTCCTTTTCAGATAATTATCCAATTCCCTTTTGAATGCCTTGAGTGAACCTGCCTCCACCACATTCTCAGGCAGCGTCTTCCAGATCCTCGTCACTCATGGTATAAAAGAGTTTTTCTTTACGTTGCTATTGGTTCCTTTGCCAATAACCTTAAATCTGTGCCAACAAAAACAGAATATGATGGAAAAACTCAGCAGGTCTGGCAGCATCCGTGGAGAGAGAAAAAGTTAACATTCCCAGTCCGTATGACCCTTCTTCAGAGCTAAAGACAAGTGGAAATGTGATGAAATTTATACTGTTTAAGGGGGGGTGGGGGGCAGGTGGAGCTGGATAGAAGGCCAATGATAGGTGGGGACCAAGGAGGGATTGACAAAGATGTCATGAACTAAAGGACAAAGGGAGTGTTAATGGTAGTGGTAAGGGTTAAAAAAGGTGCTGATCGTGGCGTAAAGGTGAGAAAGCAGAATGTGATAGTAGCAGAACAAGGGTAAGCACTCTGAAAAAAACGACATGGAACAAGTAACAGATGGCCCTTTTCGGGAAGGGATGGGGAGGACACGGTAGTGATGAAAACATGGATCGAAAATGGAATAGATAAAAAATATGGGTGGATAAAAAAAGGGGATTAAACAATGAATAAATGAATAAAAATAAAAATAAGTGGATAAAAAATAAAAATGAATGTAGGAAAAAGGGGATTAAAAAAGGGGTGAGGATAGAGGAGAGAGTTCATGGTCTGAAATTGTTGAGCTCAATTTTAAGTCTGGAAGGCTGTCGAGTGCCAAGTCGGAAGATGAGGTGCTGTTCCTCCAGTTTGCGTTGAGCTTCACTGGAACAATGCAGCAGGCCAAGGACAGACATGTGGGCATGAGAGCAGGGTGGAGTGTTGAAATGGCAAGTGACAGGAAGGTCTGGGTCATGCTTGCGGACAGACCGAAGGTGTTCTGCAAAGCAGTCACCCAGTCTGCGTTTGGTCTCTCCAATGTAGAGGAGACCACATTGTGAGTGGTGAATGCAGTAGGCTAAATTGAAGGAGGTGCAAGTGAAGCACTGCTTCACCTGAAAGGAGCATTTGGGCCTTGGACAGTGAGGAGGGAGGGGGTAAAGGGGCAGGTGTTGCACCTTCTGCGATTGCATGGGAAGGCACCGTAGGAAGGGGATTAGGTGTTGGGGGTGATGGAGGAGTGGGCCAGGGTGTCCTGGAGGGAATGGTCCCTATGGAATGCTGCCAGGGGGGTGAAGGGAAGATGTGTTTGGTGGTGGCATCATGCTGGAGTTGGCGGAAATGGCGGAGGATGATCCTTTGAATGCGGTGGCTGGTGGGGTGAAAAGTGAGGACAAGGGGGATCCTATCATGGTTCTGGGAGGAAGGGGTAGGTGTGAGGGCAGAGGCACGGGAGACGGGTCGGACACGGTTGAGGGCCCTGTCAACAACAGTGGATGGGAAACCTCGGTTAAGGAAGAAGGAAGAGATGTCAGAAGCGCCGTTTTGGAAAGTGGCATCATTGGAACAGATGTGACGGAGGCGAAGGAACTGAGAGAATGGGATGGAGTCCTTACAGGAAGCAGGGTGTGAGGAGCTGTAGTTGAGGTAGCTGTGGGAGTCGGTAGGCTTGTAATGAATATTGGTGGACAGTCTATCACCAGAAATGGAGACAGAGAGATCAAGGAAGGGAAGGGGAGTGTTGGTGATGGACCATGTGAAGGTGATAGAGGCGTAGAAATTGGAAGCAAAATTGATACATTTTTCCAGGTCTGGTTGAGAGCATGATGTGGCACTTAAACAGTCATCATTATACCAAAAATAGAGCGGGAGGGGGCCGGACTAGGGCAGGAACAAGGATTGTTCCACATACCTCATAAAGAGACAGGCATAACTGGGGACCATGCGGGTACCTATAGCCACACCTTTTATCTGGAGGAAGTGGGACAAGTTCAAGGAAAAATTATTCAGTGAGAGAACAAGTTCAGCCAGGTGGAGGAGAGTGGTGGTGGTTGGGGATTGTTCAGGTCTCTGTTCAAGGAAGAAGCGGAGAGCCCTCAGGCCATCCTGATGGGGGATGGAGGTGTCGAGGGATTGGACGTCCATGGTGAAGAGGAGGCGGTTAGGGCCTGAGAACTGGAAATTGTTGATATGACGTAGGGCATCAGAGGAATCGCGGATGTGGGTGGGAAGATACTGAACAAGGGGAGAGAGAATGGAGTCAAGATAGGAAGAAATGAGTTCTGTGGGGCAGGAACAGGCTGAAACCAGCCTCTGCATTCAAAGGATTATCCTCTGTCATTTCTGCCAACTCTAGCATGGTGCCACCACCAAACACATCTTCCCTTCACCACCGCACTGTTGGCGTTCCATCGGGACTGTTCCCTCTGGGACACCCTGGTCCACTCCTCCATCACCCCCAACACCTCATCTCCTTACCACGGCACCTTCCCATGCAATCGCAGAAGGTGCAACACCTGCCCCTTCACCTCCTCCTTCCTCACCACCCAAGGGCCCAAACAATTCTTTCAGGTGAAGCAGTGCTTCACATGCACCTCCTTCAATTTAGTCTACTGCATTCGCTGCTCCCAATGCGGTCTCCTCTACATTGGAGAGACCAAACGCAGACTGGGTGACTGCTTTGCGGAACACCTGCGGTCTGTCCGCAAGAAAGACCCATACCTCCCTGTCGCTTGCCATTTCAACACTCCACCCTGCTCTCATGCCCACATGTCCGTCCTTGGCCTGCTGCATTGTTCCAGCGAAGCTCAACGCAAACTGGAGGAACAGCACCTCATCTTCCGACTAGGCACTTTACAGCCTTCCGGGCTTAAAATTGAGTTCAACAACTTCAGACCATGAACTCTCTCCTCTATCCTCACTCCTTTTTTAATCCCCTTTTTTCTACATTCATTTTTATTTTTTATCCACTTATTTTTATTTTCATTCATTTATTCATTGTTTTATCCTCTTTTTTATCTCCCCTTCTATCCCATTTTCCATCCTTTGTTTCCCCACCACGGCCCTTCCCCCCACCCCATCCCCAAAAGGGCCATTGTTCCATGTTGTTCTTTCACACAGTGCTTACCCTTGTTCTGCTACTATCACATTCTGCTTTCTTACCTTTATGCCACTATCAGCACCTTTTTTAGCACTCACCGCTACCATTAACACTCCCTTTGTCCTTTAGTTCATGAGATCTTTGTCAATCCCTCCTTTGTCCCCACCTATCGCTGGCCTTCTATCCAGCTCCACCTGCCCCACTCCCCTTAAACTGTATAAATTTAATCACATTTCCACTTCTCTTTAGCTCTGAAGAAGGGTCATACGGACTCGAAACGTGAACTCTGTTTCTCCCTCCACAGATGCTGTCAGACCTGCTGAGTTTTTCCAGCATTTTCTGTTTTTGTTCCAACTCCTCCAATCTGTTTTTGTGTTTTGCTTTGCGAATGTCTGTTATCACACTCGGAGAACCGTGCACAGTTCCAGTCTCCGTATCACTGAAAAGACAGGGAGGCACTGGAGACGGTGGAGGCACTGGAGGATGATACTAGACCTGAGGCATTGCAAATACAGTATCAGGAACAGACTAGGCCTCTTTTCTCTCGAAAAGAGAAGGCTGAGGGGTTTTCAAAGGGTAAGGGTAGAAAAAATGTTCCCACTTGTAGGAACATCGGGCTTAGGATCAGGAAGAGGCCATTCAGCCCCTTGAACCTGCTCCACCATTCAATAAGATCATGGCTGACCTGGTTGTGGTCTCAGCTCCACTTTGCTATCTGCCCCCAACTCCAGTTTCCGGTCTGCCCCCCCCATAACCCTCGACTCCCTTGTCTATCAAAAATCTGTCTAACTTGACCTTGAACAAATTCAGTGACCCAGTTTCCACTGCTCTCTGGGGAAGATAATTCCACAGACTAACGACCCGATGAGAGAAGAGCTTTCTCCATATCCCAGTCTTAAAAGGGAGGCCTTTTATTCTTAAACTGTGTCCCCTTTTAGTTCTAGTCTCCCCCACCAGTGGAAAAATCCTCTCGGTACCTACCCTGTCAAATTCCCTCAGGATCATATATGTTTCGATAAATCACCTCTCATTCTTCTAAACTCCAATGGGCATAGGCCCAACCTGTTCAACATTTCTTCATAAGGTAAAGTCCCTCATTCCAGGAATGAGTCGAGTAAACCTTCTCTGAACTGCTTCTAATGTAATTATATATTTTTTAAATTATATCTTGTAGGGAAGACCAAAGCTAGGGCTTATAAAAGGAGATAGTCACTAATGACCCCAATGGGGGCATTCAGGAGAGGATTCTTTAAGCCCAGAGAGTGGTGAGAATGTGGCACTCACTACCTCAGGGAGTAGCTGAGGTGAAGAGCGTTGATGCAGTTAAGGGGACGCTAGATAAGCACCAAAGAGGAAAAGGGGTGAGATGATGTAAGGTGCGGGGAAGGTCATGTGAAGCTGGCATGGTCCAGTTGGGCTGGAGTGTCTGTTTTTGGAGGTGTAAATTCATTGCAATGTGGTCGAAATGCCAGATGCTGTCTGTGGGTGGCGCTGCTTGCTTTGAAGAGGCAGTGCAGGACAGGAGAGAGTAAGTTATGGCAGCAATGTATATAGAGGCAAGCCAATTTGGGATTTATTTCGTAGCAATTAACAATAAAGCAAACACTACTCGAGACCCGAATAAATCATTAAATGCCAGCAATTCTCCTACTCAACAGCTGCGAAATAGGAAATATAAATAAAATCTCACAAAGTATAGAGGTAGAAAGCCATAAGATGGCAATACTAGGGTTTTACTGTCTCTTTGTTCACCCCTGCTCAGGTATGTTGAGCGTATCTGTTTATGACGTGAATCGGTGCTGGTTTTCCCTCCCCCACCCCAGCCTGATCCCATTGTCCTCGCTGTTCAGCTCAATGTCATACCCACTTTGCAGTTTTCAAAAATACACTTGTGGTTTTTGCTGGTTTTTCTCTTGAAATGAAACATCTGTTAAACGGATGTGGGGAACTCAGTTTCCAGCGTTCCTGTATCTGTCAGAATTCCCACATTTTCCAGGAGATAGAAATCCCCGTACAGGACAGGGAGAGAAATAAAGAAACACTCCTGGAAAGGGGAGATCGAGTGTGAGAGAGAAAGATAGTGGGGACCATGGTGGGAAAGGAAGGACGGGGCAGAATGAAAGAGATGGGGTGAGAAGGGGGGGGAGGTGATGTGGAGAAAAAGTGAAGGAGGGGAGGAGTGGCCTGAGGGAGAGAGAGAGAGAGAGAGAGAGAAAGAGGGAGGTGGAGACAGAGAAAAAGAGAGGAGCGGTGATGGGGAAATAAGAGAGAAGGAAGAGAAAAGAATGAGAGAGAAGAGAAAAGGCAGAGTGGGGAAAGAAGAAAGGACAAGGAGCGGGAGTGAAGGATATTGAAAAGGAGTAGGGCAGAGAAAATGAGTGCAGGGAAAGCGAGAGAGTGAGAGTGTGAAAGAGAAAATGGGACGAGTGACAGAGAGTGAAAGAGTGTAGATAGGAAGAGAGAATGAGAGAGGAGGAGGGATGAGGATTGGGGCTGGGGTGAGGGGTTAGTCAAAGCACATCGAGGTCAATGCACTGGAAGTTGAGGAGCCAATGTAGATTAGCAAGTGGTGGTAGGCCGGGGGGGGGGGGGGGGGGGGGGGGGGGGTTTGGTAATGGGCAGCCCCTGTGTGCACCATCATCATCATATGGCCTCCTGCCCCCAGTACCCACACTCACATCATTGGCTGCCTGGCATGCCAGTGGTAAGGGTAGGCTGTGAGGAGGAGGGTGGGGGGAGTAGGAACAGGGCAAGGGGCAGGGGAGGTGATAAAGGTATATATTGTTCTGTAAAACACATGGAATTCTAGGTTCAGTCCCTAATCTGAGTTGGCTGATCGCAGATGTAGTTACAGTTGTGGTACCACAACCAACCTATGTTGTGGAGGTGAGGGTAGGGTGGGGAGGGAGTCTCTGCTCTGATCACTGTCCAGTAACCAGTGTTGAAGAATTCCACATAGAGATGTTGTGCGGGGTAAAAAAATTTGGGTTCAACTGTGATACTCCCAAGGTCAAATAGCTTTGACCCAAACATGAAGGATGTCCAATTTAACAACCTGGCAGCTGATGCCCGAGGTGGCCCAGAAACAGAAAAGGTGCAGGTCCTCCTGGAGATTGTCAGCTGTGGCTCAGAGGATAGCACTCTCGCCTCTTAGTCTAAAGGTCATAGGTTCAAGTCCCACTCTAGAAACTTGAGCATAAAAGCAAGGCTGGTACTCCCAATGCAGTACCGAGGGTGTGCAACAATGTCAACAGTACCCTGGTTAGATGAGGCATTAAACCAAGGCCCCATCTGCCCTCTCTGAGGGGTGTAGAAGTTCCTGCAGCTATTATTTCAAAGAGGAAGAGCTGGGGAGCTCATTTGCAGTGAGCTAGCCAATCTTTATCCCCCAACAAATGTTAAGAAGAACCAATTATCTGGCCATTATCCCGCTGCGGTCTGTGGGATCTTGCTATGCGCAAATTGGCTGCAGCGTTTCCTGCATTACAACAATGGCTACGCCTCAAAAAGCCCTTCATTGTCTGTAAAGCACTTTGGGACATTCTGTGATCGTGGAAGGTTATCGAAATGCAAGTTCTTTCCCTCTTGCAGAACACAGCACACTTTGATCAGGGGTCCTACGGGAGAGGAAACATTCATTAACAATTTTGCTGAGATTTTGCATCGTGACAAGAGCAGCACAAGACGCGGTGTTAAGAACTGTGTTTTTCTTGTTTTGAAATTGTTGCCGTCTCTGGGGATCCTATACCTGGAAGGTTAACTGTCTCTGCATTGGTACATTTAGAGGTAGTCACAGAGTTTGAGTCCAGTACACACACAGTCAGTAATCAACTGATACTTTATGCATTTGTTTTCAATGTCAACTACCCTGAAGCAGGAGTAGGCCATTCAGCCCTTTGAGCCTGCTCCACCACTCAACACTAATCTTCTACCTCAAATCCACCTTCCCGCACTAGCCCCATATCCCTTAACTCTCAGTGCACAGAAATCTATCGGCCCCTGCCTTGAGTATACCCAATGACTGAGCGTCCACAGCTCTTTGAGGTTAGAAAATTCCAAAGATTCACAATCCTTTGAGTGAAGAAATTTCTCATCTCAGTCCTTACATTTCGAGACGATTCCCCCTAATTCTAGATTCTCCAACTGGGGAAAATACTTTCTCACCATCAACCCTGTCCAGCCTCTTCATAATTTTCTACATTCCAATGAGATCACCTCTCATTCTTCTAAACTCCAGGAAATACAGGCCTAATTTACTCAATCTCTCCTCAAAAGACAATCCTACCCTCAGGAATCAGTCTAGTGAACCTTTGTTGCACTCCCTCTAAGGAAGATATATCCTTCCTTAGATAAGGAGACCAAAACTCTGTACAGTACTTCAGGTGCGGCCTCACCTCCATCATTGTAGTAAGACTTTTTTACTTTTATATTGTAAATTTATATTGTTATACTGTGCTCCGTTCTGGTCACCTCGTTACAGAAAGGATGGAGTTACACTAGAGAGGGTACAGCGGAGATTTACGAGGATGTTGCCAGGACTGGAAAATTGCAGCTATGAGGAAAGATTGGATAGGCTGGGGTTGTTCTCCTTGGAACAAAGGAGGCTGAGGGGAGATTTGATTGAGGTGTACAAAATTGTGAGGCCTGGGCCTGGATAGATTGGGTGCTATTTACTTTAGCAGAGAGGTCAGAGACTAGGAGGCATAGATTTAAAGTGATTGGTAGAAAGATTAGAGGGGAGATAAGGAATTTTTTTTTTACCCAGAAGGTGGGAGGGGTCTAGAACTCACTGCCTGAAAGGGTAGCAGAGGCAGAAACCCTTAGCTCATTTAAAAGGTGTCTGGATATGCACCTCATGTGCTGTAACCTGCAGGGCTATGGACCAAATGTTGGAAAGTGGGATTAGGCCGGGTGGCACGTTTTTCGGTTAGCACAGACACAATGGATCAAGTGGCCTCTTTCTGTGCTGCAAACTTTCTATGATTCTATATTCCAGCCTCTGCAATAAAGGCTCACATATCACTTGCTTTCCTAATTGCTTGCTTTACTGACTTGTTAACCTTCTGTGATTTACGTACAAGGACACTGAGGTCTCTGAACGTCAATATTTTCCAGTCTCTCGTGTTCATTCAGAGACCTGGCGCAGACATGATGGGCTGAATGGCCTCCTTCGGCACCCTAACAATTCTGTGATTCTCACCATTTAAGGAATATTCTGCCCCTGTGTCCCTGGATTCTGGTACCGACAGCAGACAGATCATTCGTTCCCACTGATGTCCCAATGGCAGTGTGCCAGAGGGCATTAGGTACCATTCCAATCAGAACACCCACCCCCCCACACCACCCACCCGATTTTTCTTCTTTTGCACCTCCCAACACCCACTTTATCCAGAAAGAGGAACTGCACACTCTGCCCTTAGTGGAGGGGCTCAATTTACACTCCCCCGCTAGATGGTACTATCTCTTTAATCTCCTCCAGCCCTACAGCTTTCCTGGATCCCTGCACTCTTCCATTCTGCCCACTCGTGCATCTGCAGTTTTAATCATTCCAACATCCTGGGGGGTTACCATTGACCAGAAACTGAACTGGGACTAGCCATATAAATACTGTGGCTACAAGAGCAGGTCAGAGGCTAGCAATCCTGTGGCGAGTAACTCACAACCTGACTCCCCAAAGCCTGTCCACCATCAACCAGGCACAAGTCAGGGGTGTGATGGAATATTCCCCACTTGCCTGGATGAGTGCAGCTCCAACAACTCTCAAGAAGCTCAACACCATCCAAGATAAAGCAGCCCGCTTGATTGGCACCCCATCCACAAACATTCACTCCCCCAACCACTGATGCACAGTGGCAGCAGTGTGTACCATCTACAAGATGCACTGCAGAAACTCTCCAAGCCTCCTTAGACAGCACCTTCCAAACCCACGACCACTAGCACGGAAAACAATGTGATAATGACTAGATAATTGCATTTTACAAAAGCAAAATACTGCAGGCGCTGGAAAACTGAAATAAAACAGAAAATGCTGGAATACTCAATAGGTCTGGCAGCATCTGTGGAGAAAGAAACAGAGTTAATGTTTCAGGTCAATGACCTTTCATCTGTTTCTTGTGATGCTGATTGAGAGTAAATCAAGCCCAAGACACCAGTGATAATGTGCCCTGCTCCTCTTCAAAGTAGAGCAATAGAATCTTTTATATCCACCTGAGAGGGCAGATGGGGCCTCTGTTTAACATCTCATCTGAAAGAAGCTCTGACAGTGCAGCACTCACTCAGTACTGCACTGGGAGTGTCACACAATCACAGAATTGTTACAGTGCCATTTGGTCCATCCTGTGTACACCAGCTCTCTGAATGAGCAATTCACCTAGTTTCATTTCCCTGCCTTCTGTCTGTAACCCTGCACATTCTTCCTTTTCAGATCATAGTCTAATTCCTTTTTGAATGCTTCAATTGAACCTGCCTCCACCACACTCTCAGGCAGAGCATTCCAGGCCCTAACTACTCGCTGTGTGGAAAAGTTTTGCCTTATATCACTATTGCTTCTTTTGCTAATTAATTTAAATCTGTGCCGTCTCGTTCTCGATCCTTTCACGTGTGCGTACAGTTTCTCCCTGTCTGAGGGTCAGACACTTTGCATCTGTCTCTACCAAGGAGGTAGATGCTACTGAGGCCAAGGTGACAGACGAGGAAACTCTGTCATTAGAAGGCTTCAAAATTGATAAGGAGGAAGTGTTGAATAGACTGTCGGTACTTAAAGTTGACAAGGCTCCTGGACCGGATGAGATGCATCCAAGGATATTGAAGGAAGTGAGAGTAGAAATTACAGGGGCACTGGCCATAACCTTTCAGTCTTCCCTAGACTCAGGGGTGGTGCCAGAGGACTGGAGAATTGAAAACATTGCGCCCTTGTCCAAAAAAGGTTGTAAGGATAAGCCCAGCAATTACAGACCAGTCAGGTTAACTTCAGTGGTGGGCAAGATTCTAGAACAATTATTTGGGATAGAATAGTAGTCAGATGGAAAAATATGGGTTGATAAGGGAGAGCCAGCATGGATTTCTAAAGGAGAAATTGTGTTTAACTAACTTGCTGGAATTTTTTGAAGAGGTAACAGAAAAGGTTGATGAGGGTAATGCTGTTGATGTGGCATGCATGGACTTTCAAAAGTCATTTGATACAGTGTCACACAACAGACTGTGAGAAAAGTTATTGCTCATGGAATAAAAGGGACAGTAGCAACGTGGATACAAAATTGGCTGAGAAATAGGAAGCAGAGAGTAATGGCCAATGGATATTTTTCGGGCTGGAGCAAGGTTTGTACTGGAGTTCCCCAGGGGTCGGTATTGGGACCCTTGCTTTTCCTGATATATATTAATGATCTAGATCTTGGTGTGCAGGGGACAATTTCAAAGTTTGCGGCAATACGAAGCTTGGGAGTGTTGTAAACTGCGACGAGGACAGTTTAGAACTTCAAAGGTGGCGGGACAGGTGGAGAGAGCAATTAATAAGGCATATAGTATTCTGGGATTTATTAATAGGGGCATAGAGTACAGAAGCAAGGAGGTTATGCTGAATTTATATAAGACACTCGTTAGACCTCAGTTGGAGTATTGTATGCAGTTCTGGGCTCCACATTATAGGAAGGATGTGAACACATTGGAGAAAGTGTAGAAGAAGTTTACAAGAATGATTCCAGGGATGAGAAACTTCAGTTATGAAGATAGATTGGAGAGGTTGGGTCTGTTCTCCTTGGAGAGAAGGAGGCTAAGAGGAGATTTGATAGAGATGTTCAATGTCATGAGGGGGCTGGACAGAGTAGATAGGGAGAAGCTGTAACTGCTTGTAAAAGAATCAAGAACGAGAGGGCACAGATTTAAAGTGATTTGCAAAAGAAGCAAATGTGAATTGTGGAAAAACTTTTTCACACGAGTGGTTCAGGTCTGGAATCCATTGCCTGAAAGTGTGGTGAAAGCAGGTTCAATCAAGGCATTCAAGAGGGCATTAGATGGTTATTTGAATAGAAACAATGTGCAGGGGTACGGGGAAATGGCAGAGCAATGGCACTAGGTCATAATGTTGATTTGGAGAGCTGGTGCAGACATGATGGGCCAAACGGCCCCCTTCTGTGCCATTAAAATTCTGTGATTCTGAGAATTCTTTTTCCAGTCCTGCATATTTTTCACTAAATTGCTTAAGCACAAGTGATAAATAAAGCCTAATGATAAGGGCATGCAATGTGGAAGAAGGGCAGGGTATAGGATGAGAGGGGAGGAGGATTTACAAAGAGCTACATGTTTGCTTGTCGTTGTGTTTAAAAGGCGTCCGTGTTCACACCAGAGCAATGGGCAATCTTTAATAGCTGAAGGGTATTGATCGCTTTGAATATATGCCACTCGTTACATCAGCTGCTGTAAAATCTAAGAGGTGCAGTTAAGAGGCACTCAATTCTGACTAATCAAGAATGCGAAGTGAAACATCCCAACAAAGGCTTTATTGATGAGCGTGTTTTGAAACAATTCAGGAGCCAATGTGCCACAATCCGTCAATCACTGGGAAAATCGAGCTCGCTTCACAGCAAATTAACATTCATTATACAACACCGTTCCCCCAACACTTAAAAGGTCCACGTTTAAACCAATCAGTTGCTTACATTGGCCAAAATGTGGTCACTATTGTCCATTTTGCATTAACATCAATTTAAAATTTGCCAG
This sequence comes from Cetorhinus maximus, assembly GCF_964194155.1. Lineage (NCBI taxonomy): Eukaryota > Metazoa > Chordata > Chondrichthyes > Lamniformes > Cetorhinidae > Cetorhinus > Cetorhinus maximus. Next base: position 19,360,075 of record NC_135887.1, on the reverse strand, counting down.
TTACAGCCTAAAGTGACCCCCTTTATTTCAGGCCAACACACCGGCGTTTACACGTTAGCTCACACCTTGTTGAGATGTGCTGAATACAAGAACAATTAATAGAACAGAATCACAGAATTGTTACAGTGCCCAAGGAGACCATTTGGCCCATTGTGTCTGCACCGGCTCTCCAAATGAGCAATTCACCTGGTGTCATTCTCCCCGTAACCCTGTTCAATCTTTCTTTTCAGATCACAGTCTAATTCCTTTTTGAATCCTTGATTTGAATCTGCCTCCACCACACTCTCAGGCAGTGCATTCCAGGCCCTAACTACTCACTGTGTGAAAAAGTTTTTCCTCATATCACTATTGCTTCTTTTACTAATTAATTTAAATCTGTGCCCTCTCGTTCTCGATCGCTTCATGAGTGGGGATAGTTTCTCCCTATCTACTCTGTCCAGACCCCTCATGATTTTGAATACCTCTATCAAATCTTCCCTCAGTCTTCAAGGCAAATAGTCCCAACTTCTCCAATCTATCTTCATAACTGAAGTTCCTCATCCCTGGAACCATTTCAGTGAATCTTTTCTGCATCCTCTCCAATGCCTTCAACTGGACGCAATACTCCAACTCAGACTAAACCAGTGTTTTATACAAGTTCAACTTAACCTCTTTGCTCTTGTACTCTATGCTCTCATTAATAAAGCCTAGAATACCGTATGCTTCAATAACTGCACTCTCAATCTGTCCTGCCTCCTTCGATGACATATACACATATACACCCAGGTCCCTCTGCTTCTGCTCCTGCACCCCCTTTAGAGTGGTACCCTTTATTTTATATTGTCTCTCCATGTTCTTCCTACCAAAATTAATCACTTTATATTTTTCCACAGTGAACCTCATCTGCCACCCATCCACTCATTCCACCAAATTGTCTACGTCCTTTTGAAATTCTACACTAGCCTCCTCACAGTTCACAATGCTTCCAAGTTTCATATCATCTGCAATTTTTAAAATTGTACCCTGTACATCAAGGTTTAAGTCATTAATATATATCAGGAAAAGCAAGGGTTCCAATACCGATCCCTGGGGAACTCCACCTCAAACCTTCCTCCAGCCTGAAAAACATCCATTAACCACCACTCTCTTTCCTGCCACTCAGCCAATTAGCCAATCGAATATCACCATGTTAAATTCAATTACACGCAGATAATCACCAATAAAACAATAACAAATTCAGGAGAAACTCATTACCAAGAGAACGGTGAGAATGTGGAACTCGCTACCACATGGTTGATGTGAATAGCTTGATACATTTAAGGGGAAACTGGATAAGCATGAAGGGAAAAGGAATAGAAGGATTTGCTGATAGTGAGAGATGAAGTAGGGTGGGAGGAAGCTCCTGTGGAGCATAAACACCAGCATGGACCAGTTGGGCCGAATGGCCTATACCTGAGTTTTAAATTTGAGGTAATACCCTCCTGGTGTTTGTGTTACACTTAGCACTAACCACTGACTGCAGTTTAAATAAAGCAACAGGTCAGAGTGGAGCTGAAAACAACAGGTTGCTACAGGGAAGGAACTTTCTTGTTACATCGCAACATCGGCACCGTGTTATACCAGACATGGCGCATGGCGAGAAGATCACCCTTGCAGGAAGAAACCTGAGAGAGACAGGATACCATGGAGACAAAGACCCTTGTCTGGTACCAGCGATGAAGGACTTCAGTTATGTGGAGAGACTTAAAAATGCTGTGATTCTTCTCTTCAGGGCAGAAATAGTTCAGGGGAGATTATTTAATAGAGATATTCAAAGTTACATTGAGTTTTGATAGAGTAAGAAAGGAGAAACTATTTCTACTGACAGAAATCAGTAGATTTAGCTCAGTGGCTAGCACTCTAGTCTCTACGTCAGATGGTTCATAGAATCCAAGAACAATACAGTGCAGAAGGAGGCCATTCAGCCCATCATGTCTGCATTGGCTCTCTGAAAGACCATTCTACCTAGTCCCACTCCTCTGCCTTATCCCCGTAACCCTGCACATTGTTTCTTTTCAATCCAATTCCCTTTTCAAATCTCGATTGAACCTGCCTCAACCATCCTCTCAGGAACTTCGTTCCAGACTCCAACCACCCTCTGGGTGAAAACATTTTTCCTCACATCACTTATACTCCTTTTGCCAATTATTTTGAATCTATGGCCTCTAGTTCTTGATTATCCCTTGAGTGGGAACAGTTTCTCACTATTTATCCTGTCCTTGCCTCTCAGGATCTTTAATACCTCTATCAAGTCTCCTCTCAGCCTTCTTTTCTCTAAGGAAAACCTCTCCAATCTATCCTCATAGCGACAGCCCTTCATCCCTGGAGATTCTTGTGAATCTCCTCTGTACCCTTTCCAATGCCTTCACATCCTTCCTCAAGTATGGCGCCCAGAACTGGATGCAGTACTCCAGATGAGGCCTAACTAATGTCTTATACAAATTCAACATGACCTCCTTACTCTTGTACTCAATGCCCCTATTAATTAAGCCTAAGATACTATATGCCTTATTAACTGCTTTCTCAACATGCCTTGCTGTCTTCAATGATTTATGTACGTATACACCGAGGTCCCTCTGTTCCTGCACCTCCTTTAGAGTTTCTCCCTTTAATTTATACTCTCCATATTCTTCCTGCCAAAATGAATCACCTCACACTTCTCTGCATTGAACTTCATCTGCCACTTTTCTCCAGTCCTCTGGCAATTCTCCAGTCCTCTAGCACCACCCTGGGTGTCTAAAGAAGACTGGAAGATTATCACTAATGCATCTGCAATTTCCACTTCCACTTGGATGCATCTCCTCATGTCCTGGTACCTTATCTATTTTAAGTAAAGATAGTCTTTCTAACACCTGCTCCTTCCCAATTGTAAATTCTTCTAGCATACCAGTTACCTCCTCTCTCACCTCCACCTGGGTAGCATCTTCTCCCTTTGTAAAGACAGATCCAGAGTACTCATTTAATGCCTCCGCTGTTTCTCCTGCCTCCATGTGCAAGTCCCTTTTTTATCCCTAGTTAGCCCTACTCTTTTTTTTAACCACCCCTTTATTATTTATATGCTTATAGAAGACCTTAGGATTCGGGGTGGGATTGGGTTTGCAAAGGCTCTTTCGAAGAACAATCCAGTTAGTCCCACTCCCTGCTCTTTCCCTATATCCCCTGCAATTCTTTCTACTTCAATTATTTCTCCAATTCCCTTTTGAGGGTGACTATTGAATCTGTATCCAGTCTGGCAATGCATTCCAAATCCTAACCACTCATTGTGTTAGAAAGTTCTTCCTCCTGTTGCCTCTGGCCCCTTTGCCAAGATTGTGGGTTCAGGTCTAACTCCAGAGACTTCAGCACATAATCTAGGCTAACACGGTGGTGGAGAGCTGAGGAGGTGCTGCATCATTGGAGGTGCTGTTTTTCAGACGAGGCATAAAAGTTCTCGCAGGGCAATTTGAGGAAGACCAGATACCCTGTGGTGTCCTGGACAATATTTACCCCTTAACCAACATCACTAAATAAGAATATCTGATCATTATCTCATTGCTGTTTGTGGGAGCTTGCTGGGTGCAAATTGGCTGCAATCTTTCCTACGTTATAATGGTGAGTACATTTCAAAAAGTACTTCATTGGCTGTGAAACATTTTAGGACATCCTGAGCTTGTTTTTCTTTATTCATTCATGGGTTGTAGGCTTTGCTGGCTAGGTCAGCATTTATTGCCCATCCCTAATTGCTGTTAGGGAGGGAGTTCCAGGATTTTGACCAAGTGACAGTGAAGGAACAGTGATATATTTCCAAGTCAGGATGGTGGGTGACTTGGAGGGGAACATCCAGGTGGTGGTGTTCTCATCTATCTGCTGCCCTTGTCCTTCTAGATGGTAGGGGTCATGGGTTCGGAAGGTGCTGTCTAAGGAGCCTTGGTGAATTTCTACAGTGCATCTTGTAGATAGTACACACTGCTGCTACTGTGCGTCAGTGGTGGAGGAATTGAATGTTTGTGGATGGGGTGCCAATCAAGCGGGGCTGCTTTGTCTGTGTTGTTGGAGCTGCACTCATCCAGACAAGCGGGGAGTATTCCATCACACTCCTGACTTGTGCCTTGTAGATGGTAGACAGGCTTTGGGGAGTGTGGAGGTGAGTTACTTGTCGCATGATTCCCAGCCTCTGACCTGCTGTCGCAGCCACAGTATTTATATGGTTAGTCCAGTTCAGTTTCTGGTCAATGGTAAGCCCAAAGGTGTTGATAATGGGGAATTCAGTGAAGCTAATGCCATTGAACGTCAAGAGGTGATGGTTAGACTCTGTCTCGTTGGAGTTGGTCATTGCCTGACACTTGTGTGGTGTAGATGTTACTTGCCACTTGTCAGCCCAAGCCTGGATATTGTCCAGGTCTTGCTGCATTTGGACATGGACTGCTTCAGTGTCTGAGGAATCGCAAATGGTGCTGAATATTATGCAATCATCAGCGAACATCCCCACTTCTGACGCTATGGCGGAAGGAAGGTCATTGATGAAGCAGCTGAAGATGGTTAGGCCCAGGACACTACCCTGAGGAACTCCTGCAGTGATGTCCTGGAGCTGAGATGACCCGACCTCCAACAACCACAACCATCTTCCTTTGTGTTAGGTGTGACTCCAACCAGCGGAGAGTTTTCCCCCTGATTCCCGGTGACTCCAGTTTTGCTAGGGCTCCTTGATGCCACACGGTCGAATGCTGCCTTGATGTCAAGGGCAGTCCCTCTCACCTCACCTCACGTTGTGAAAGACACTATCTAAATGCAAGTCCTTTCTTTCAAATAATCCATATATGTATCACCGGGACAGTTTGGATGATACTTTTCATGGCTTATTGAACTAGTTACATAATGGAAATAGCCCGTCAATGCTCAAACGCTGACAGACTGAGGGAACACTGTGTGTCTGGGCCTGAGTCTGCATCACAGGCAACTATCCCACACCCCCCTTTACCCCCACCAGATGGACTGATGACACAGCTATCCCAGTCAGAGCCGTGCTCTTTCAGGTGTGATGATGTGGACAGAATGTGTGAGTGAAGTCTGGAAATGCAGAGCCCGCTGGAGTTAGTGGAGCGGGGGTGGGCTCTGAGAGGCACTCTGTACCACTGGGCACTGCTGGGAGTGATGGAATCAGCAAGGGATTGTGATCCTGATTAACTGAAGCTTGTGGAACTGCAAGTGTTGGACTGTTGTGGACTGGGCTGTGGAGTGCCTGATGGTTGAATAGTTTGTGTGTGTGGAACTGAGTCAAGGTCAGCTGCTGATTGAGGAAAGCTGTTGCCAGTATTGGGTGAATGCTTCAGATTCCATGGGCAGGATTTTGGAAGGTGGGAAATTTGGCGATTGGATGTGTAATTTCGGCGATGTCGGCCAGTTTGCCCGTGCCATCCTGCCTCCCCCTGGCCATTTTCCTGGAGGTCAGATTGGGGTAAAATAGCCACCCTCCCACAAGGGGTAGGTAGCTTATTAAAGTAATTAAAAGGCTAATTAAGGTGATAGATCAGAGGCCAAGTGGAAATTTTCACCGGCTTGTGAGCTGCCTGTAGTTTCAGGAGCATGGCCTGGAGGCGGCCTCTTGGCTGCGCAATTTGGTGGTGGGGGTGCAGGGCAGTGCTCCAGGATGACTTAAAGGGTCTCCCTGCCTACCTGGTCACAATGGTAGCCTGGCAGCTGTGGTCATTTTTTACTTCAAATGTAAAATGAAAAGTGCAGGGTAGATGCCTCACGATGGATGCACCCTCTCTCTCCCTTACCTGCAACGGCAGCTCCTTCAGAGCTGGCTGCCTTCCTTTGCCTATCCATCTGCAATTGGATGGCGAGCAGGCTCTCTGGTCACTGACTGGCCAATCTGGGGAGAATTGATGTCGGGTTGCTGCTCTTGATCGGGTGTGGGATCAGAACCTGCATTTGATGCAAACATCAGGGTCCCAACCCAAAGTGGAAAATCCTGTCCCGTATCTTGCGAAACGTTTTCAGAAATGGACTAAAATTACATTTAAACCAGGCAAGAGTAGGAATAGACCAGGTGTTGGGAGGGTTCTTCCTTCCCAGGAGAAAGGTGGGCCTCTAGAATATATCGCCCACTGGTGCAGTGGCCGTTGATCCTCTCTATGCCTTGAAGAGGGAGTTCTAGCTGGGACAGAAACTGGATTGTACAGCTACAGATGGCCCATGGCCCAGGTGGTCTCCTGGACTGCTTTTGATTATCCGCGGGTGGGGGCTCTGAGGGGAATTGTGATGTGCCTAACGTAAGAATCCACAGTTCAGCTCAGTCTTCTTTCTGCTGGCTGCTGTCGCGACATTAGACAAGGGGAGCCCAGCAGGCTGGAGCTCACAGCAGAAAAACAGCCTCTTAATTTCGCAAGCGTCGGCGCTACCTTGTTAACGGCTGGTTTAGGGGAGGTGGGGAATGTCATTCTGTTGGAGGCACTCTTCTCAGTTTTGTGCTTGGGCACAGTTATTGGCACATAGCTGGCGTTATGGCTGCTCTGGAGTGTCAGGCCCTAAGCACTGCAGTGACAAAGGAGAAAGATGTTTGATTCCTCACTGAGACTTGGTACAGAGCTGCACAGGCTGACAAGTCTCCCTGCCCAATTTGTGGTCCGGGTTACATTGGTTGGTCCCTGCCGGGACAGCGGGGGAGGTTTGACGATTGGCCTGGGTCCCCGAGCTTGATCAGTGAGCCTTGCCGGAGAACGTAAAGCGCGAGGGCGTATGCTGAGTGAGGTCAGGATCAGGTTTGGCTGGGGTTCTGACTCCAAACCCAGTAGCCCCCTAGCTGAACCACGGAGCGACTGTCCAGCCTACACATGACAACTGACCTTTGGATGGGGTACTGCATGACGTCTCTTCCCTACGTTACCAAAATACTTCAGAGGCTGTGAAGTGCTTTGGATGTCCTGAGGCCGTGAAAGGTGCTACACAAATGCAAGCCTTTCCTTTTGTGAGGTGCTGTACCTCAAGAGTCACCAAGGAGAGAAGGGGCAGCCTGATTGGTATCAACGAGACTAGTTTAAGATTTTAACCTTAAAATTAGAGCTAGGCTATTAAAGAGTAAAATGAGGAAGCACTTTCTCACACAAAGGGTAGTGGAAATCTGGAACACTCCCTTCAAAAGGATGTGGGTGCTGGGGGTGAACTTAAATTTTACAAGATCAGAATCAATAGGTTTCTATAGGGTAAGGGGATATGGAATTGAGGTTCTGATCAGCCATGGTCTAACAGTATGGTGGAACAGGCACGAGGGGGAAACATGGGGAAATGTTAAAAAGTTCAAGATTATGAGAGGTCTGGACAGGGGTAGATGGGGAGAAACTGTTCCCACTCGTGTAAGGATCGAGAATGAGGGGGCACAGATTTAAAGTAATTTGCAAAAGAAGCAAAAGCGATATGAGAAAAAACCTTTTCACACGACGAGTGGTTGGGGTCTGGAATGCTCTGCCTGAGAGTGTGGTGGAGGCGCGTTCAACTGAGGGATTCAAAAGGGAATTAGGCTGTGATTTGAGAAGGAAGAATGTTCAGGGTAACAGGGAGAAGGTGGGGGGAATGGCACTAGGAGAATTGCTCATTCAGAGAGCCAGTGCAGACATGATGGGCCGAATGGCCTCCTCCTGCGACGTAACAATTCTGTGAATCTGCAAAAAAGTCCGACATGAATACAAACATCCTTCAAATCCTCCCTTTCCCTGATTCTATCTGAAAATGTGCCCAAAGCCCCAATCTCACCAGGTCATTAATGGTTACCAAGCACCAGAAATATAATCAGAACGCATCTGTGTCGGTTCATCAGTTTAAGTTCCTACCGAAACCAAATAAAATATTTGAAAATGATCTTTGTTTTGTTCATTTAATTCCGAAGGGCTTTCTGTGACAATGAATAATGTTACAGTACAGTAGCTAAAGGACACAGCAACAGTGTAATGGATACCAAGCAAAAGTCTGATGTACTTTGTGCCTGTACCTGAATCTAATGGATGATAATTGCTTATTTATGGAAGTCCTTCTGATTGCAGACCTATTATCTGAGCTCAGTGTATGTGTTTCAATGCACAATTTCACATAACGATGATTAAAAAGCCCGATCAGTGGTAAATGTCACCACACATCGTCCTTTCTGTTTACTAATTCGCAGTTTTCTTCCCGAACACCACTCCCATTTTGCCTGCCTCATTTCCAGCAAAGGGATAGCGACGCGTTGGGGAGAGGATTCAAAGATGATTCTGGAATCCTTCCATGACCTCGTCCCTCCCTGTCCCTATAGCCTCCTCTAGTCCGACAACCCTCGGTGCCCTTTTGCACATCATCCCCCAGGTCCCATCACTCCACCATTTGAGGCCGTGCCTTCAGCTGCCTAGGCCCTAAGCACTGGCATGTCCCCCCGCCCTTGGATCTCTCCCCCAAAACCCCATCTTCTCCTTCAAGATACTCCTTAAAATCTTCATCGGTCCCAATATCCCCTGGTGTAGCTCGGTGTTAAATTTTGTGTGATAAATGCTCCTGTGATGCTCATTGGGCCCTTCCACTATGTTAAAGGTGCTGTATAAACGCAAGATATTGTTGTGGTTCTTTTGTAACGAAGGGATACCCGTGGAGCTGAGCTGAATTTTCAGTGCCGAGGATTGACGGATGCCCAAGGTGCTTGGTGCCGCTCTCGCTCGGAGTGAGCTTACACATCAGCTGCCTCTACCCAGTCAAAGAAAGAAAATAACAACCACTTTTAATGAGCTATAGACATTCCCAGTAGTTTCAAGCATGGAAGTAAGACAGGACCCAAAGAACAAAGAGCCAGGAATTCTGACTTGGTGAGGAGAAGAACCTCAGAATCGTGAAGGCCACTCGAGAGGAATAAAAATTGGTTAAAAGGGAAAACAAAATAGAGTTAACGTTTCAGGGCTGCGACCCCTCACGGATCTGAAATACTAACCCTGTTTTTCACTTCACAGAGGCTGCCCCAGGCCTGCTGAGTATTTCCAGCATTTGCTGTTTGGGTTTCAGATTTCTTAGGGAGGAATCGCTTGGTTCCTCAGACAAACTCCTTGGCCCAAAGGCTAGGAAGGTGCGTCATTCAGATGGTTCTCTGGGATTCCAGGCGTTGCTGTCCGATTATCGGGCAGTGATCTGTTGTGCTAAATGATATGGACACTCAAATCGCACCTTTGCTGCCTCTGGGACATTGTCGGCAAAAGTTCTGATATTTGGGCAGCTGGTTATATGGAAGATGTTTACGCAGGCAGGGTAGAGTCTGTGACAGGGTTAAACATACATGGTCTGCAGATGGAATGGAGCCAAGAGGCTGAATGGCCTTTTCTCACTCCATGCTCTCCCTCCCTCCCCTCACCCGAGAATCAGGAACCTTTCCATTTCCTTTTCAAATATTTCAAAGGCACCAGGGTTCCTGGCACCAGGTAATGATTGGCACCAAGAACAAACAATGTAACAGGACAGAGTAAGGTTGGCGCAGTGAAATTGGATCATCTGACAGATTAATATTGACTTCTTAAAATATGACGACTCCCAAATTCCATTTCCCTTATAATCTTGAACTCTTTCCCAGTTGCTGGCATCGATTTTTTTATGGTTTTCAGAAACGCACTGCAAATCCTTTCCTGCTCAGTAACCCCTGCAGGCTGATCCATGGTTACAGTTACACAGGCGGAGGAGACCCACGGCTCAATTAGAGCGGGAAGGGTGAACGCAGTATCACAGGGAACCCCCGTCTACATCTGGACATGAACCAAGGCTCCTTTCTGCTTAAGCATCAGGGACAAACCCAGATTTGGTTAGCAAATTGTTTACTTTTGATTCCCTAGTGCTCCGTTTCAGTCAGTTTGGGAGGAAATGTCGTTTCTCTCAACCCAAGGGCATTAACCCACAAAACAGGCAACGCAAGGTAAGTGTCTGCCATACTCAGTACCATGCCACTAATCTAGGGTGGATGACTGATTGTTGCACACATGCCATCTATACTTGCTCTCATGCCAAGTGAACCTTGGCAGCCAAACCCACACGGACCACCATCAGCGTCAGCAGATAAAATATGACTCACTTCGATTCTCGACTCACCTCTACAGCCTTCCTCGTCCTCCTTAGGGGTTGGTGGGTCACATGGTTGATGGTCCACGGACCGAGTGACTGGTTGGCATAAAAGTCCATTGGATATTGATGCTGCCACTCGATCTCCTTGAGAGTTACAGCTGCCTAAATACAGAGAGAGGAGACCAGAACATGTTGATACACTTGGTCATAAATCTTTCACAGAAATAAAAGTACTAGCTTAACGCTCACTTAACTAGCTTAGCTAGCTGTATGGGCCTAACACTCACTCTCTTCCCCTTGGATGTTTGATCATTTTACCAGCTATTGTCCCCAGGTGAGGGGTTGGCTGGTCAGATTACCCTTTGCCAGGCCTTCTATTAATGGCTACCTCCTCCCAGACTATCAACGGCTACCTTTCTCTTAACCTTTCATGGGATATGAGCGTCGAGGGCATGTATTGCTCATCCCTAACTGCCCTTGAGAAGGTGGTGGTGAGCCGCCTTCTTGAACCGCTAACAGTCCACCTCGTGTAGGTGCACCCACAGTGCTGTTAGGGAGGGGTTTCCAGGATTTTGATCTAGCGACAGTGAAGGAACGGCGATATAGTTCCAAGTCGGGATGGCGTGTGGCTTGCAGGGGAACTTGATGTTCACGGGCCTCAACTGCTGCTGTTCTCTATTTGATGGCGAGGAGTGGTGAGGGCTTCCCAGGCGAGGAAAAGGCAGAAATTGGAAGCTTTCGGCCGCACCATCATGGTGCAGATTGTCACTCTCCTGAGCTGGTTTTACCAAGCGGATAGCTGAACCGTCCTGGTTGGCGGGGGGGGGGGGGGGGGTCGCTGTTTGTCTATTTTTGGGGCCTGCTGCATTCTTGTCCCAGTTACCAGTTGAAGAATGGCTGCCTCTTTGTGCTGGGGATTGTGAGTCATGCAAAACAGTGAAAGTTCGGTGTCACTGCGGAGGATTTATTCTGCTTATCTGAGTGAATCAGGACTCCCTGTGTGACCTTTATTCTTCAGCGGTGCAGGCAGTGGTTATAATGAATGGACCTGGACTCCTGGCTGCTTTCTTTCTCTCAAAGATAGCCTTATCCTGGATAATTGATATAATTAATCTTTTTATTTCATTTCCTCTCTGTGTGCGGTTAAAGCTTAATTATCAATTGTTTGCTGCAAATTACAATTGTGTTATTTCCCCTGTATTATTTAGCAATCGATGTCCTGTTTTCTGATTGATGTTCTGAGGGTGTGTTGCACACGATCTTCTTTTTATATTTGTTCGTTTCTGAGTGAATTTAAAAAATAAAATAAATATTTCCTTCCTTCTCCTGGGATCCCTGTTGAATCTGCTGTGACGTTGTTCTCACATGCCAGTGCTGTTTGCCAGTTAGCTTGACAGCACCAGAGACCACAGACTGCATCACGGGGAATGTGGAGAGGATTGGGTGGGGGGGGGAGGGGGAGGTTTGGTGGGGGAGGGGTGGCCAATCCAGTCAGATTGGAGTTGCCAACTTTCCAGGGTTGCCCTGGAGTCTCCAGGAACTAAAGGGTTAACCTCCAGAGCAACCCAGGAGAAAAACCAAAGGGCCAGTTCAAAGCCCATGTTTAAAAAAAAACTTCAACCTCTTTAGTTTGGAACTATCAAGTATGGGTTCGGGGGGAGGGGGGTGGGGTTGGGATGGGGGGGAGTGGAAAGGAAAGGTTTGTACATTGCCAATCAAGAATTATCCAATTGGGTATTGAGGAATATTTGTTTTCCAATTGGAGAAGGAAGGTAGGGCATCGTGAGGATGGGCGACCGACAGCAGGAGTTTCGAGGCAGGGCATTGACAGCAGGAGGTCATGTGATACCACCTCCAGGAATATGTCCAAGAGATTTGGCAACTGTAACTCAGATTGGCATCACAGGTGACACCGAGCTCTCACTATGACCGGCCGTCTCTAGTGCAAGATGAACCTGGACTCCTGGCTGCTATCTCTCTCTGTCTCTCTCTCTCATAGATGGCCCTATCTAACTGATATTGGGGGGAGACAGTGGCGCAGTGGCAATGTCATTGGACTAGCAATCCAGAGGCCCAGGTTAATGCTCTGGGGACCTGGCAACTGGAGGAATTGAAATTCAATTAATAATCTGGAACATAAAGCTCGTCTCAGTGATGGTGACCATGGAAAAACCTCATCTGGTTCACTAATGTCCTTTAGGGAAGGAAATCTACCATCCTTACCTGGTCCGGCCTACATGTGACTCCAGACCCACAGCAACGTGGTTGACTCTTAACTGCCCCCTGAAATGACCTAGCAAGCCACTCAGTTCAAGGGCAATTAGGGATGGGCAACAAATGCTCAGCGCTGCCCACGTTCCGTGAAAGAATAAAAAATAGAGCTGCTTTTATCAAATGAGAAACATAGTGGAAACATAGTCAGCGGCCGCCCCGAAACCCAGCGGGCGCCCCGAAACCCAGCGGCCGCCCCGAAACCCAGCGGGCGCCCCGAAACCCAGCGCATAGTTTGTGGGTGGGGGAGGGGATATTGGTTGCCAATTCTGGTTGGATATATTCCAGGAAGATTCAATCACATGACCTCCAACTGCCCCATTTCCATCTGGGGTTTGCCATGTCAGCAAGCTATTGGCTGCTTGACATGGCGAACCCCACCCCCGCCATTGATCCCAGTCTCAAAAAAACAGACTTGCCTTTCATGACCCCAGGGCGTCCCAAAGCGCTTTACATACTTTTTGAAGTATGGTCACAGTTGTAATGTCAGAAGCGCAGCTGACAACTTGTGCAAAGCAAGAACAAGCAAACAGCCTTCCCACTCCGAATGGAGAATGAACGGATTCCCCCACTACAGCCCATCTCCAATACTTTTGCAATTAATGAATCAAAGAAAATGGAAGAAACATGCGATTTGTTTTTTTAAAATTCGTCCATGGGATGGGGGAGTCGCTGGATAAGTCAGCATTTACTGCCCATCCCTAATTGCCCTTGAGAAGGTGGTGGTGAGCTGCCTTCTTGAATCGCTGCAGTCCATGTGGTGTAGATACAGTCACAGTGCTGTAAGGGAGGGAGTTCCAGGATTTTGACCCAGCGACAGTGAAGGATATATTTCCAAACCAGGATGGTGAGTGACTTGCAGGTGGCTGTGTTCCCATCTATCGGCTGCCTTTGTCCTTCTAGATGGTAGTGGCCGTGGGTTTGGAAGGTGCTGTTGAAGGAGCCTTGGTAAGTTGCAACGATTTTTCTTCTGTCAGAGGACCTGGAGATCCCTGGAGACGACCCCCCCGTCCCGGGCAATCCTGGAGGGTTGGCAGCCCTCGAGGGTGGAAGGTCAGGGGTCAGTACAGGTTCCTGTGTGATGTCTGCAATGCTGAACTGCTTCACAGCAGTGAAGGTTGCAGGTTCTCCTTCCTTCAGAGATAGGAAGAGCTTACATCGTCATCACAGGAGATGGCAAGGGTTGAATCTCGGTGAGATACTTAACAGACAGTTCACAGTATTGAGCTCTGAATTCCTAGCCCTTCTTTAATGGACTTTCTGCCTGACTGAATGAGAAAAAAAATGTTTTATTTTTTCCTTGGTGTTTGTGAGAATGAGTTGCAAGCACACCTTTTAAATGTCAGCTGTGGATCAGTGCGTAGCACTCTCACCTCTCAGTCACAAGGTTCTGGGTTCAAGTCCCACTCCAGGGCTTGAGAACAAAAATCAAGGCTGACACTCCAGTGCAGTACTGAGGGAGTGCTGCACTGTCAGAGGTGCCATCTTTCAGATTAGACGTTAAACCTGCTTGGGTGGATGTTAAAGATCCCTGGGCGCTATTTCGAAGAAGAGCAGGGGAGTTCTCCCTGGTGTCTTGATCAATATTTATCCCTCAATCAACATCACTAGAAACAGATTATCTGGTCATTATCACGTTGCTGTCTGTGGGAGCTTGCTGTGTGTAAATTGGCTGCTGTGTTTCCTACATTACAACAGTCACTACACTTTACAAGCACAGTAGTTAACTGGCTGTAAAACACTTTTGAGATGTTCGGTGGTCATGAAAAGCGTTATATAAATGCACGTCTTTATTTTTTAAATGAACTAGATCTCCTCTAATAATCTGGCACATTTCTGCTGGTTCAACAGGCTGGGATCGATCCCTGGTAACTGATCCTATCTGGTGTATTAGTAAAGGGGTCACTGCACTGCTATTGACTTCAGCATCTTCTAGGTTAGGGAGGGGAAAATTAGCCTGGTTCCCCACTCCTGATCGCTGCCCATCGCCCCTACTGCTAGGAGACGTTTATGAAAGTCAGGCGAGGGCAGGATTGGGCCTGTGTGTGATACCTCCCTAAGTCAAACAGCTTCTGGTACTCAGTGTTAAGGTTCACACCAGGAGAATGGCCCCTTGGGTGAGGTACCAAAGGAGGGCTTCTGGCAAGAAGCCAATAACTTAAGAAAGAAGGAAAATAAAGACACTGAATCTGACTCCCTCTTTGAAATGAATCACTTGCGAGACAGGCAGCAGCTGCTGGTGGGTTGTACGGTCTTTCTCATTGTGTTTGGGATTGTTGGCACAGGCACGATGGGCCCAATGGCCTCCCTCTGCGCCGTATGATTACAATTCACTGATCTATGACACCCACAAGATACCTCAGAATGCTGATCCTGTCAGGCGCTGAGATCCTAGCAGACCCCACCATCCTCTCCATAGCTCGGGGGCAGACTTTCCCAGCACCTGATACCGCAGCTAGGGTGTTATCCCGGCCACTTACCTCATACGGCGTGAGCAGGGGTTTGGGAAAAGCCTTTCCCCAGTCGATGGAAAGTCTCGGACAGGCGACCTGCACCCACCTGGAGAAAGAACAAAGCAGCATGCTGATCGAAGGTCTCGTTAGCACATAACACATAAATAACAACAACTTGCATTTATATAGCACCTGTAGCATAGTTAAACATCTCATAACATCCTAATAACAGAGTGAATCACCAGCTTATGAACACAAAGGCTTATTAAAAGATGATAAATGAAACCCCAACTCTAATGGCAACTTGCACCTATACCAGGCTTTTAGATTACTAAAATGCCCATGGCACTTCACAAGAGCATAAGCCAGGCAAAAACTTGACACTGAGCCAAAGGAGGAAGCATTAGGAGAGGTAACCAAAATCTTGGTAGAGGGGGGAGGTTTTAAGGAGAGTCTTAAAAGGAGAGCGGGAGGCAGAGAGGTTTAGGGGGAGAATTTCAGATGGACGCTGAAGGCGTGGCCAACGGTGGGACAAAGGAAATGGGAGATGGACGAGAGACCAGAATTGGAGGAGCTCCGACATCTTGGGGCGTCGCTCAGCTTGCAGGGCTGGGGGAGGTTACAGGCCATGGAGGATCCTCCCTCCCTGCAGGGATAGGACTCTCTCTCTTAGGTTGAGGTTGGAGCTCGGCGTTACGTCCCCACCCCCTCCGAAACAGAGCAAGCTGCCCCATCCAACAGCACCCATTGCTCAACTCCCTGTCCTGACCTTGTCTGTCACTTTAGCTGCGAGGTTTGGCGGTGACCGTACCCGTCCCCAATTTATTCCCCAGGTAGGGGGACCAGGAGAAGGTTCTGAGAAAGAAGTTGGGCGCTTAAAATGGTCATGGAATCAACCAGCTCCCTGCAGACGCCAAATATTTCAGAGGCTAATTTAATGGTGCCAACTGTAATCAGGCAGTAAATCATTTTTAGTGCTACAACCTTGAGAGCAGGCAGCTCTTGAATATTTTATGCCGACTGTCTGCAAAGTTACTGGACATAGAAGAAACACATAACATCCTACTGGGTTTCCCCCAGGGGCCTGGGCTTGTTTGATCCTTGATTCCCCAGTATTGTGTGTCCTGGTTGTAGAGACACTGATACTATTTAAAGGAGCTGTTGGGAGGTGATTGTGTGTGTTTGAGTTACGGCCCTAATCCCGTGCTCTCGCACAGGGACTATCCATCTCCACAGGGAGCCAGTTAGTGGGGTGATCCATCCCTTTTCATGTTTTAATTTTGAAAATTCCCTCCTGTCTCCTGACTGAGGTGAGGCTCCACGAGCACTTGGGCCAGGCTTCATTAGGGTTGCCAACTGTGATGGAATGTATTCCTGGAGGTTTCGTCACATGGCTTTCTCCCACGCTCCAGCCATTAGTTGGCCAACACATCCATCCTTGTGACGCACTGCCTTCCTACGCCAATTAGAAAGCAAAAAGACGCATTACCCAATTGGACAATGCTTGACTGCCAGCCAAACTATCTTTTTGCCCCTGTTTTCAATATTTTTTTATATCTGGTAAAAAGAAAATGACAAAAAAACATCCAATCTTTTTTAATGTCTTGATGATTTTTCTCCAGGGCTGCACACAGCAGTGTCCTGGAGATTAATCTTCAACTCCTGGAGACTCCAGGCCAATCCTGGAGGGTTGGCAACCCCAGGCTTTATGGGCTTGATGCTGCTGCTGTTGCTTGTAGCTGCCCCTACTGAGAGATCTGCCCTCATGGGATGTCACACTCGTCTGTCTTGCACCATCCTCAGGAAAGACCTGTTTCCCCTAATGGAGAGGTCAATTACCGGGGGCGGGGGGGGCATAGATTTAAGGTGGTAGGTAGGAGGATTAGAGGGGACATGAGGAAAAGCTTCTTCACCCTATTAGGAACTAGAGGTGGTTTTGAGTAATTTATATTTGTATTTGTGGGCGTTAGGAACAAGATATAGCTTTAAGTTTAATATTTTAAAAAATTTATGTGTTGAGAAAGGTGAAACCTATGTCTTGTTTCATTTAGAGTTTTTCTCTTGAAGAATGTTGCCTGCGAGTCTGAGGGTTTGTTTGTATACCTGCATCTTCGTGACATTTTATGACCCTTGAAGTGGCTCAGGGAAGTTAAAACAAAGTAGGGAACACTGCGCTGTTGCCTAGCAACAGGGGGGCCCATGGAGACAGAGAGAAACAGAAAAGCAGTTTTAATTCAGTTGATAAGAACCATTCCACAGAAACTGCCAGAGAGGGCAGGAAGGGAACTGTAGGGGACAGGTCCTGAAAGAGAAACAGAAAGTCCCAGAAACCAGGGAGTGGGGACAAAAGAAAGTTCCAGGAAGACAGTTAAGTCAAGGAACGAGATCAGGAATCAGGAATAGGTCCTGTTTGGTGGAAGTGAAAGCAAAGAGAAGACGGAAAGGCTCTGAAGAGAGAACGCTGCTGGAAACAGAATCAAAGCAAAGTGGGCTTTCGAGAAGCCAGAAGATCTGAGGAGGCAGTCAAAGGTTGGTGATTCCTTACTATGGGCGTGCGAAGCAGTGGTGTTCTGTTGGCATGGCTGAGTATCTGAGAGAGAGTGCGTTGGAAGGGAAAGCTTGAATGCATGTGGCAATCAGGGGAGAGGAATTGGAAGGAGAGATCGAAATCTTGAAGGTGGACCCTTGTGGCAGGCGTCCAATATAAACCGTCGTTTGGGAGAAGATTCCAAAGCGACTTCTTCAAGAGCGGAGATTGGAAGCCCTCGTACAAAAGACGGGGTTCAGTGAGGCTGGTTGGCTCATGGTGATAAGCGTCTCACGGTGGGTGGGGGTGGGGGGGGTGTTGATGTGGGCTCCATAGCATCTGTTTGGGGTGGCATCCGTCACTTAATTTCAAAGTGTGGTGTGTCTGATTAGAGGTCGCCTATTGGTTTACATGGACCGTGTACTTACTATGAACATGACAGTATAAGGTAGATTTTGTAACTTGTGTTATCCTATGAATCTGTATATATTTGTTAAGGATGAAGGAGAATTGTAATATAGTTCATCTTTTCTTGTTTAATAAATGTTTTATTCTTTTATTAAAAGTTCATCAACTGACTCCTGTGACTCTGTTCAGTAGCCACCTTCCACATTTCTATACAAAAAATAAAAGTTAGGATCTATCAAGCCAGGTTCCATCCTGGGAGCTGACTTGTCCAATAGTAACATTAGCTGGGATCATAACAACCCAAAGGGTGGTAGGTGTCTGGAATTCGCTGCCTCGTTTGGTGGGGGAGGCACAAACCCTCAACTCATTTAAAAGGTACCTGGATCAGCACCTGAAGTGCTGTAACCTGCAAAGCTACGGACCAGGTGCTGGAAGCTGGGTACAGAAAGGGCGGCTAATTATTTTTTTCTTTCTCAGCTGGCACAGAAATGATGGGCTGAATGGTCTCTCTCTGTGCCGTATTTTCTATGGTTCTACATCCATCGTCAGTCGTCTGCAACCGCTCTGAGGCATCCATCATCCAACTACCCCTAGGGCGGCCCCACTTTCTGCTGCCCTCCACTTTGCCCTCTAGCAGAGGTCTCTGTAGCTTTTCAGCTCTGATCAAATGGCCGAAACACTGGCAATTCTCCTTTCCGGGTGTCACTTTTTAAGAGTTCTTCTTTGCTGTTCCGACTTCAAGCATTTGTCTTACTGTCTGCTCATGGAATTTTAAGCCTATGTCTTAACATCCACATTTCAAAGCCTCTATTTCCTTCCACAGATTTTCACTTATTAACTTGATTCTAACTGGCTTTTTAACTGCAGAGGCATCACCCCACTTGTGCATGAATCGCTGGATTGTGATCAGGAGCTGGAACTTCCCGGATGATTTTCCACTCCCCTACTCATCCAATCCTTAATTCTGAAGCAGCAAAGGGCAGAAAACTCAGCCCAGACCCAGAAATACAAGCTGATCAGTCTGGCTTAATGTGGTGTCTTTACCACCGAGGAGATCAATATCAGTAATCCCTTCTTTAAACACAACTAAATGAGGATGGTCCAAGTGACAATCTTTGATGGATCTGTGTACTGTGTACCATACAGTGCTAGCACACAACAACAACTTATATTTATATGGCATCTTTAACGTAATAAAACGCCCCTATGCACATCACAGGAGCATTATACAACAAAATATGACACTGAGCCACATAAGGAGATATTGAGTTAGATGACCAAACGCTTGGTCAAAGAGGTAGGTTTTAAGGACCATCTGAAAGAAGGAAAGAGAGGTAGAGAGGTGTAGGGAGGGAATTCCAATGCCTGGGGCGTAAGGATCTGAAGGCACATTCACTCACAGTGGAGCGATTAAAATCGGGGATGCTCAAGAGGCCAGAATTAGAGGAGCGCAGAGATCTCAGAGGTTTGTGAAGCTGCAGGCGATTACAGAGATAGGGAGGGGCGAGGCCATGGAAGGATTTAGAAACAAGCATAAGAATTTTAAAATCACATTGCCTCTCTATTTCTAAAAAAACATCCAGCCCTATAACCCTCCAATAACTTCACCTTCCTCCAATTCTGGCCTCTTGCACATTCCTGATTTCCATCAAGTCACCATCAGACATACCTTCAGCTGCCCAGGCCCTAAGCTCTGCAATTCTTTAACTAGACCTGTCCCCCCCTCTCTCTCTCTCTCTTCCTTTAATACCCTCCTTAAACTTACCTCTTCGTCCAAGCTTTTGATCACCTGTCCTAATTATGCCATTATGTGGGCCGGTATCAGATT
Source organism: Cetorhinus maximus (assembly GCF_964194155.1). Taxonomy (NCBI): domain Eukaryota; kingdom Metazoa; phylum Chordata; class Chondrichthyes; order Lamniformes; family Cetorhinidae; genus Cetorhinus; species Cetorhinus maximus. The sequence goes on along the minus strand of NC_135887.1, from coordinate 19,340,529 downwards.
CCCCGTGATCACACGCTCCTGTGAAGCGCCTTGGAATGGATTACTCTGTTAAAGGTGCTATTTAAATGCAATTCCTTGTTGTATTTAGCAAGTTCTGCTGGTGACCTTCCCCTGTGCTTTTGTTATAGGAATCGCCTGCCTTCCCTTTAATTATTTGATGTTGGACCTCGAACTGGACATCAGCCTGCCTCTTGCCCCCTTCTGCAGGCCGACCAACCTGTCCTGTTGTTTCCAGTATTTTCTATTTTTGTCTCCTCGCTATTTCCATGCCTGGCACATCAGATTGTATCTATGCAGCGTCACGCACAACCAGGCTGGTACAGCTTCTGAGACAAGGATCATCCAGGATAAATAAGTCAGCAGAGACACCACATTTCTGAAAGTATCCTCTGTGAAATTATAGGGGCTTAACCTGGCATTAATCTGCACTCTCTAAATGCCAAGTTCACGAGGATCATTTTTCTCCCTGGAGTTGTATAAATAGGCCAAATCCTTTTTGGACACGAGTGTCAAAAAGGCAAAGCTCTGGTCCGTACGATGTGGTGTCACCTTGAAGGTTGCCCTTGGCAACCGAGCTTTTAAGTGGCAGAATGCTACAATTAACTTCTGCGTCCCTGTGCTGGAGAGAGGATGTCCAGGGGATCAGTGGTGGCTCCTGCTCTGAATCCCTGCCCAGCAACACCCGCTGCATAGGGTGGGCCGGGGGGGGGCGGGGGCGGGTGCATCGATGTGTAGCGAAGAAAAGATAGCAAACTGAAGAGTTTGAACTGAAGTTCTGAAGAAGTCACATTGGACTCAAAACGTCGACTCTGTTTCTCTCTCCACAGATGCTGCCAGACCTGCTGAGTTTTTCCAGCACTTTCTGTTTTTATTGCAAACTGAAGAATTATTTCAATACAAGAAATGGTTAGTTCTGTACTCTCGGGATGCACAGCATCAGGGTTAAGTGTACAACTGGAGATTGTCATTGTTCTCACGCCAACATTAGTTGGGTTTTGAGGAGTTTGAACATACCCTGTAAATTATATTGCTGAAAAGGGCAATTATGGATGGGCAATAAATGCTGGCCTAGCCAGCGATACCCACATCCCATAAATGAATTAAAAAAGAGGAGACATGTTGCTGAAGCTTTCAAAGAGTTTCTCCTGTAGTATAAATTGTTGTGATAGTTTGAAATTTGGCATTCTTGTGTTTGTCCTGATGAGTGCAAGATGAAAAACTTCAGCAACATGTCTCCCTTTTTAGCAAGATTCAAGTTCTGTACTATCAAGTGAATGAACACAAATTATCTTAATTACAAACTCAGGAAGTGACCCTTCCTTCAGGCACCTATTTGGGACTATGCAGGTGTTAAGTTATTGCAGACTGTCTGGGGACAGGGTCAGCACAGATCGACCAGGCACCAGGTTATAGCAGAAAAACAAAATACTGCAGATCTCGGAAATCTGAAGGGAAAACAGAAAATGCTGCAAATGCACAGCAGGACTGGCAGCACCTGTGGTGAGGGAACCAGAGTTAACATTCCAGCTCTGTGACCTTACATCAGAACTGGGAAAAGTTAGAACTGTAGATGATTGTGAACAAGTGAAAGGCGGGAGTAAAAAACAAAAGAGAAAGGTGTGGAGGGCAGGAGAGATTAAATGACAAAAGGTTTCATGGTGCAAGGCCAACAAGAATAGTAATGGGACAAGTAAAAGAACAAAAGATGTGAATAAAGGAGGTGTGAATGGCAGGACAGCTGCTAACCAAAAGCAAAGTAAAGGAAATATAGATGAAACAAGAAGGAAAAAAGCACAAAGCAAAATGGGGCCAGAGTTTATAATCTAAATTGTTGAATTCAATGTTGAGTCCAGAAGGCTGTAAAGTGCCCAGTGGAAAGATGAGCTGCTGTTCCTCCAGCTTCTGTTGAGCTTCATTGGAAGGCTGCAGCAGGCCAAGGACAGGAAGGTCAGGGTGGGAGCAAGGTGCAGAATTCAAATGACAGGCGACTGGGAGCTCAGGGTTGCACTTGTGGAAAGAATGGAGGTGCACCACAAACCAGTCACCCAGTCTGTGTTTGGACTCCCAAAAGTAAAGGAGACCAGGCAATAACAGACTGATCAGGCACTCGAATGTGGGAGACCAAAATGACACTAATTTATCACATAGTGACTGGGTACCAGATTATAACTGACTGGATACTGGATTATAACAGACACTGACTGGACACTGGCTTATATCAGACATTGATTGGACACTGGGTTATAACAGACATTGATTGGACATTGGGTTATAACAGGCACTGACCGGATACTGGATTATAACAGACACTGACCGGACACTGGATTATAACAGACACTGACCGGACACTGGGTTATAACAGACATTGATTGGACACTGGCTTATAACAGACATTGATTGGACACTGGCTTATAACAGACATTGATTGGACACTGGGTTATAACAGACATTGATTGGACACTGGCTTATAACAGACATTGATTGGACACTGGTTTATAACAGACATTGATTGGACACTGGCTTATAACAGACATTGATTGGACACTGGCTTATAACAGACATTGATTGGACACTGGCTTATAACAGACATTGATTGGACACTGGCTTATAACAGACATTGATTGGACACTGGGTTATAACAGACATTGATTGGACACTGGCTTATAACAGACATTGATTGGACACTGGGTTATAACAGACATTGATTGGACACTGGGTTATAACAGACATTGATTGGATACTGGGTTATAACAGACATTGATTGGACACTGGGTTATAACAGACATTGATTGGACACTGGGTTATAACAGACACTGACCGGACACTGGGTTATAACAGACACTGACCGGACACTGGGTTATAACAGACACTGACAGGATACTGGATTATAACAGACACTGACCGGATACTGGATTATAACAGGCACTGACCGGATACTGGATTATAACAGACACTGACCGGATACTGGGTTATAACAGACACTGACCGGATACTGGGTTATAACAGACACTGACCGGACACTGGGTTATAACAGGCACTGACCGGATACTGGATTATAACAGACACTGACCGGATACTGGGTTATAACAGTCACTGACCAGACACTGGGTTATAACAGGCACTGACCGGATACTGGGTTATAACAGGCACTGACCGGACACTGGGTTATAACAGACACTGACCGGACACTGGGTTATAACAGACACTGACCGGATACTGGGTTATAACAGACACTGACCGAATACTGGGTTATAACAGACACTGACCGGATACTGGATTATAACAGGCACTGACCAGACACTGGATTATAACAGACACTGACCGGACACTGGGTTATAACAGACACTGACCGGACACTGGGTTATAACAGACACTGACCGGATACTGGGTTATGACAGACACTGACCGGATACTGGGTTATAACAGACACTGACCGGACACTGGGTTATAACAGACACTGACCGGATACTGGGTTATAACAGGCACTGACCGGATACTGGGTTATAACAGACACTGACCGGACACTGGATTATAACAGACACTGACCGGACACTGGGTTATAACAGACACTGACCGGATACTGGGTTATAACAGGCACTGACCGGACACTGGGTTATAACAGACACTGACCGGACACTGGGTTAAAACAGACACTGACCGGACACTGGGTTATAACAGACACTGACCGGACACTGGGTTATAACAGACACTGACCGGATACTGGATTATAACAGACACTGAAAACCTATTTCAAGCAATGATGGGAAGAATAAAGTGCTGAGATTTCCAGAGATCAATAAGCATCAGAAACATTTGCTTAATGTTCTATCTAACTCGCCGCTGTTGGATGTCTGTACTTTTTGTGTCTCCTGAACAGGAAACAAGCTGACAAGAGGCAAATGGATCTGTTCGAGGGTTCTGAACTATCAGGCGGGGGAAGTGGGTGGGTGTTGCTCGCTAGGTTGACAGCATATTGATTGAAACTGTGCAGTTAATTAACAGGAAACATGAGTTTTCTCTTCAGGTAACACAAAACAATTGACCAAACAAGAATATTACAAGTGGCAGTGTGACAGCACACAGCCATGTCTGCTTTGTTACTGTGTGATTTACCCACTATCCACACTAATGCAAACTGAAGCCTTGTTACATGTGAGCCCTCTGCTGTGTAAACAGCCTGTCAGCTTGGGCTCCGTTACTATTATTATCACCATAGGCTTTGGGTTCAAGCCCCACTATGCATTTGAGCAGTTAATCAAGACTGACACCAGACCAGCGCTGAGGCAGTTCCAGCATTGTTGGTACAAAAGTACTTGCATTGATATAGCGCCTTTCATGACCTCCAGACGTCCCAAAGTGCCTTGCAGCTAACAAAGTACTTTTTGAAGTGTAGTCACTTGTAACGTAGGAAATGCAGCAGCCAATTTGCACACAGCAAGCTCCTGGGAACAACAAAATAATGACCCGGTTTTTTTCAGTGATGTTGGCTGAGGGGTAAATATTGCTGCACTCTACTCTCTCAGTACCGCACTGGAGGGTCAGCCTGGGCTATTCTGCTCAGGTTTATGAGTCAGAAGTTGTGGGTTGAAGTCCTGCTCCAAGAAACTTGAGCACATAATCCAGGCTGACACTCCAGTGCAGTACCGAGGGAATGCTGCACTGTTGGAAGTGCCGTCTTTCAGATGAGATGTTAAACAAGGCCCTGCCTGCCCTCTCAGGTAGACATAAAGAGGGTCCACGTCACCATTTTGATAAAGAGCAGGGGAGTTCTCTCCAGTATTATGGTGAATATTTATCCCTCAACTAACATCATTTAAGAAAAAGGGATTATCTGGTCATCATCATATTACTGTTTGTGGGAGTTTGCTGTGCACAAATTGGTCGCCACATTTCCTACATTACAATGGTGACTACGCTTCAAAAAGTATTTAATTGGACGTAAAGTGCTTTGGGACATCCCGAGGTCAAGAAAGGCGTGATGTAAATGACTCCGCATGTAGAAGTCCATACGAAGTAGAGTCAGACGGACTTGAAATGCTAACGCCTTTTCTCTCTCCGCAGATGCTGCCAGAGCTGCTGAGTTTTTCCAGCATTTTCTGTTTTTATTAACGCAAGAAAATCTGTGTCCGCTTACAAGCATGGAGCCTGGGGAATCAGGGCCAGTGTTCGCTGGCTGCTCGGGCTCAGTAGTTGTTTAATAGCTTGACATATGGAAATATCTAGTATCATGTCAGTGTTTTGACTGGAAAAAAAGTAGTATTGAAAATAGCCTGTGGATATTTCCTGACATGTTTGCTAGCCGGAGCTAGTGAGTGGGCTACACATTAATTAAATCACTTTTGAGTAAGGCAGAATCACAGGAAAATATCATGTCCAACTTTCTTTTTTATTAAAACGTCTGCTGACGTGGTGAAGATGTTGGAGGCAGAGTTAGTCAATTTATTGGAAAACCATAGGGGTAAATAGCGCAGGAAGTGCAGGCAGTCGATGAGATGAAGGGCTTCTTCCTGTGCCATACCGCAATGATTCGATGATTCTATGAGGGGGAAGGTTATTTGGTCCATTGTGTCTGTCATGGGTCATTGCTAGAACAATCCAAAACTGCGCCCCCCCTCCCCCCTCCATTCTCAGCTGGTCACTGTTATCTTCCTCAGCTCCAGGTGCAACTACTCTCGTGGCGAAGCAGCCCACCCTCGAACAACTCACTCTGCAATTCCACGACAAATTTCAATCATTGGCTCTCATCACTGACTCCCCAGTCAGAGGAAATATCCACTCCACCAAACCCTTTAATTAAAAGAAAAACGATTAAACCTCCTCTTGTCCTTCTCTCCTCCAGTGTCAGCAGCTTTAGTACAGATGCCACCCCATGCCAAACTTGTAACATCTGGTGTGCCCAGAGGAAGGCCAGAGGCGGGTGCAGCTGCAGGAGCTTCCCTCAAGGGTCAGCAGCGACAATGTGAACTGCCAGCTCTGTGGACGTCCAAGCCAATCCCACATCAGACTCTTCAAGTCATCAGAGGGTCCACAGAACACAAGAAACAAGAGCGGGAGTAAAACATATGGTCTATCGAGATTGCTCGGACCTTGGGCTTCAACTCCATTTTTCCGCCCGCTCCCCGTATCCTGTAATTCCCTGAGAGACCAAAAATCTGTCCATCCCAGCCTTAAATATATTCAATGGTGGAGCATCCACAACCCTCTGAAGCCGATGAAGTCACTTACAGCTTGGACACACTCGAATAACAACGGGTCTACCACCAGATGCACTTAAGGGGAAGCTAGGTAAGCACATTAGGTGCGGTGGGATAGAAGGGCATGCAGATGGTGTGGGGTGAAGTTGGGGTAGGAGGAGGTTTGTGTGGAGCAGAAACACTGACATGGAGCAGTTGGGCTGAATGGCCTGTTTCTGTGTTGTAAAATTCGATGTAATTCCACTGCACACCTCAAGCACAGGCCGTGGAATATTGGCAACACGTGTGCTGTTCCCCCACTGGCACACATTCTCTGGTGCTCTCTCTGAGTGGGAGTGGGAATGGGAGTGGGAATGTTTGTGCCACGGTGTGTGTGTGTGTGTGTGGGAATGTGCTTTTTTATTATTAATTCACGGGATGTGGGTGTTGCTGGCGAGGCCAGCATGTGAATGTGTGCGCGAGAGTAAGAGTGGGTGTTTGTGTGGGAGTGTGAGTATGTGGGAGTGGGAGAGTGTGTGAGTGGGAGTGTGAGTGGGAATGTGTGTGGGAGTGTGAGTGTAAGTGAGAGTGTGTGTAGGAGTCGGAGTGTATGTGGGAGCATGAATGTGGCTGCTTGAGTGAGACTGTGTGTGTAGGAGTGGAAGTATGTGTAGGAGTGGGAGTGTGTGGGGGTGCGTGTGTGTGTATGTGGTAATATGAGTGTGTGTGGGAGTGTGTGTGTGTGGGAGTGTGTGTGTAGGAGTGGAAGTATGTGTAGGAGTGGGAGTGTGTGGGGGTGTGTGTGTGTTTGTGTGTATGTGGCAATATGAGTGTGTGTGGGAGTGTGTGTGTATGTGTGTGTGGGAGTGTATGTGTAGGAGTGGAAGTATGTGTAGGAATGGGAGTGTGCGTAGGAGTGGGAGTGTGTGGGTGTGTGTGTGTATGTGTAATATGAGTGTGTGTGGGAGTGGGAGTGTGTATAGGAGTGGGAGTGTGTGAGTGTGTGTGTGCATGTGTAATATGAGTGTGTGTGTGGGAGTGGGAGTGTGTGTAGGAGTGGGTGTGTGTGGCTGTGTGTGTGTATGTGTAATATGAGTGTGTGTGGGAGTGGGAGTGTGTGTAGGAGTGGGAGTGTGTGAGTGTGTGTGTGTATGTGTAATATGAGTGTGTGTGTCGGAGTGGGAGTGTGTGTAGGAGTGGGTGTGTGTGTGTATGTGTAATATGAGTGTGTGTGGGAGTGGGAGTGTATGTGTGTGTGGGAGTGTGTGTGGGAGGATGAGTGTGAGTATGTAGGTGTGTGTGTATGTGGGAGTATGAGTGTCCATGGGTGTAGGAACACGTGTGAGTGAGTGTGTGTTGGAGTGTGTCTGTGTGTGGGAGTGTGAGTGTGGGAGCAGGAGTGTGCAGAAGTGTGTGGGTGGGCATGTTTTGTTGTTTGTGTGGGTGTCTGTGGGGTGGGGGTTGGGGGACTGTATCACAGCAAGCAGACTGTTACTTTAATAAAAGAAAAATACTGCGGATGCTGAAATATAAACGGAAAATGCTAGGAAAAACTCAGCAAGTCTGACAACATCTGTGGAGAGGGAAAGAGGGTTAACGTTTTGAGTCTTTATGACCCTTCGTCATGCTCAGACTCGAAAGGTTAACTCTGCTTCTGTCTCCACAGATGCTGTCAGACCTGCAGACTGTTACTTTAAGATCTGTGGAGAGTGCTGCAAACCCTTGTATAGGTCAAAGTTTATCGATCTGCGAGACAGCCAGGAAAGGCTAATGACGAGGAGTGTAGTTCAGTTATCACTGAAGGGTTGGGAGAGCCTCTGGGGGTGGGTGGGGAGGGGGGGCTCCATCACTGGCACTGAGGTCAGAATGTGGAGGAGTGACCTTTGTGCGAACGAGCGGTGATTCGCTCTGACCCGTGATTGATACAGTCTGTTACACAGCAACAAATTTCCCCAAAGCAATTTTATTCATTACAAATACCTCTCAATGTATTGAATAAATATTGTTATGTCTTCAAGTACTGAGCAAATCTTGACAACATGCATGATTTCATAATAACTGCCTGTATATTCTAGTTAAGTGGATCATTTTTTAAAGGGTCAAGATATTCCCATTATTCATTTACACTATTCAAAGTACATACCGGAGATTTATCCCTATTTTCACTCAGATAATGTTAATTGTTCCCCTACATTCACAATGAATGCAAATAATACACCATAAAACCTTTCAAAGCCGATTTATACTGATGCCAGCGGTAAATGCAGAATATTCCACTAAGAACTCTCGGAAACACAGAAAACCTTCCTTCCCACTGCCAATCCCTATTCTTCAAGCCTCAGTGTGTCAGATACGGGACAGGCATTTTCCATTATTTACAATGGAAATATAACCATGGAACAGAATGCATGTCTTTAAATTCAGTTATTCAGATAAAACTGGACTAAAAAGTTCGCATCAATAATGGTGACCATGAAACTATCAAGTTGTCATAAAAGCCCTTCTGGTTCGCCAATGCCCTTTAGGGGAGGAAATCTGCCGTCCTTACCTGGTCTGGCCTACATGTGACTCCAGACCCACAGCAATGTGGTTCACTCTTAAACTGCTTGCTGAAATGGCCTAGGAAAACACTCAGTTGTCACCACCACCTTAAGGGCAATGAGGGATGGGCAATAAATGCTGGCCTTGCCAATCCCGTGAATGAATAAAAAAAATGAGCCAGGTAACAAGAACATATGAACATATGAATTATGAGTAGGCGTAGGCCATTCCACCCCTCGAGCCTGCTCCACCATTCAATAATATCATGGCTAATCTGATTGTAACCTCAACCCCACATTCCAACCAACCCCCGATAACTTTTCACCCCCTTGCTTATCAAGAATGTATCTAGCTCTGATTTAAAAATATTCAAAGACTCTGCTTCAACCACCTTTTGAGGAACAGAGTTCCAAAGACTTACTACCCTCTGGGAGAAAAAATTTCTCCTCATCTCTGTCTTATATGAGCAACCCCTTATTTTTAAACAGTAACCGCTAGTTCTAGATTCTTCCACAAGAGAAAACATCCTCTCCACATCCACCCTGTCAAGACCCCTCAGGATCTTATATGTTTCAATCAAGTTGCCTTTTACTCTTCTCAACTCCAGCGGATACAAGCCTAGTCTGTCCAACCTTTCCTCAAAAGCCAACCCTCCCATTCCAGGTATTAGTCTACTAAACCTTCTCTGAACTGCTTCCAACGTATTTACATCCTTCCTTAAATAAGGTGACCAATACTATACACAGTACTCCAGACGCGGTCTCACCAATGCCCTGTATAACTGAAGCATAACCTCTCTACTTTTGTATTCAATTCCCCTTGCAATAAACAATAACATTCAATTAGCTTTCCTAATTACTTGCTGTACCTGCATACTAGCCTTTTGGGATTCATGCACTAGGACACCCTGATCCCTGTGCACCTCTGAGCTCTGCAAACTCTCACCATGTAGATAATAAGATTCTTATTTATTCTTCCTGCCAAAAAGTACAATTGCGAATTTTCCCACAATTTATTCCATTTATCACATCTTTGCCCACTCATTTAACCTATCTGTATCCCTTTGTAGCCTCCTTATGTCCTCTTCACAACTTATTTTCATACCTATCTTTGTATCATCAGCAAATTTAGCAACCATACTTCTGGTCCCTTCATCCAAGTAATTTATATAAATGGTAAAAAGCTGAGGCTCCAGCACTGATCCCTGTGGCACACCACTCGTTACATCCTGCCTACCAGAATTAGACCCATTTATGCCTACTCTCTGTTTCCTGTTAGCTATCCTTGTCAATATGTTACCCTCCACACCATGAGCTTTTATTTTCTGAAATAACCTTTGATGTGGCACCTTACCAAATGCCTTCTGGAAACCTAAGTACAGTACATCCACCAGTTCCTCTTTATCCACAGCATATGTTACTTCTTCAAAGAACTCCAATAAATTGGTTAAACATGATTTCACTTTCACAAAACCATGTTGACTCTGCCTGATTACCTTGAGTTTTTCCAAGCGCCCTGTTATAACATCTTTAATAATAGCTTCTGACATTTTCCCTATGACAGATGTTAGTCTAACTGGCTTATAGCTTCCTGCTTTCTGTGTCCTCCCCTTTTTGAATAAAGGAGTTACATTTGCTATTTTCCAATCCAATGAAACCTTCCCTGAATCCAGGGAATTTTGGAAATTTTAAAACCAAAGCATCAACTATGTCACTAGCCACTTCTTTTAAGGCCTTAGGAAGGAGTTCATCAGGACCCAGGGACTTGTCAGCCCGCAACTCCGACAACTTGCTCAGTACCAGTTCCCTAGTGATTGTAATTTTCCTGAGTTCCTGAGAATCTTTTATTGAGGGTAAACCCAGATGAACCACTCAGCTCCCTAGTGGTTGAAGGAGGAGAGCCACCACCACCGCCTTCTTAAGGGCAACCGGGGATGGGCAACAAATGCTGGCACATCCCAACAAGGCCACATCTCGAGAATGAATATTAAAAAAAAAATCTCCCTTCTGGTAGCAGCACCTGGAATCAAACCCCCGTTGAGCGTGTTAATAAGGGGCAGAATGTTCCATCCTGCGGGCGGGCGGGCGCATGCCCAACCTGACCCGGTGTGAAATCACGCACGCCGACGTCGGGTGAGTGTCCCGACGTTATTGCGCACTCGCACGATATTTCGGTTGGCGGGGGCGCGCGTGGGAGTCGGCAGCTCACCGGCCGACAATTAAGAGGCCCATTAAGGCCATTAAAGTATTAGTTAAGGCAGGTTTGTTTGCTGCCCACCAACCGGCAAATCGCCCCGGCGGCCTTTGCATTTTTGCGGAAACGTCCTCCACGGGCGGGGATGAGGTTTCCGACGTTAGTTTAAAAAAAAACGTTTTGACCTCATTTTTATTATGTGAATGTTTCACGTGAGAGAGTCCCAGGTGGGGGACATTTTCTTCAGATTTTCAAAGTCTTTATTATCCCCCTGCCTTCAGGGAGCTTTCCCGTGCTCGCTCCCCCCGTGCCTGCGTAGGCTTCAGCCCTCGCCCTCCTCCTGCCCCCCACCCCGGCCGTGCCGAGCCTCTCAGTGCCGCCTGTCACACTAGCTGGCCGTTAATTAGCCAGCTAGCGGGTCATCGCGATGGGGGGCTAGTCGCAGGCGGTCACTCCCGGGCCTCGCCCGTCGTCCATGCCCGCCCGATGACCCGAAAATCCTGCCCACGGAGAAGTCTAAAAACACCATGGCTCTCAGCTTGGTACTGGGCATTAATGCACAGCTCGAACTGTGAATAAATGTGAAGGATAATAATTAACACAGGGCGGAAAAGGAACAAGATGGACAGTGGGCTGCATTAACACAATGCCTTGCCTTTAGTGCTCTTCTTAAGGTGATTTGCAGAGACTCGAGTTGGTGATGGGCATGAGGAAAAGAGTCAGGTGGGGTACAAGTGAGTTGGGACAAGGTGGCTGAAAGGTCTGTCCTCAATGGCGGAGGTGAGCGGAGGGGGAAGGGGCTGCACAGAAGGCCAGTATGCACAAACAGGTTGAGAACAGGTCAACCTGCCGGGGTGGGGGGAGGTGTCGGGGGGGTTGTGAGGGAGTGATTGGGGTGGAAGGCGACGCAATAGGATACCGGAACAAAAATAGAAAATGCTGGAAAAGCTCAGCAGGTCTGGCAGCATCTGTGGAGAGAGAAACAGAGTTAATGTTTCGAGTCTGTACTCTGAAGAAGGTCCATACGCACTCGAAAAGTTAACTCTTTGTTTCTCTCTCCACAGATGCTGCCAGACCTGCTGAGCTTTTCCAGCATTTTCTGTTCTTGTTTCAGATTTCCAGCATCCGCAGTATTTTGCTTTTACCTTTCACAATAGGATACTGGAATTGGGCAGGGTCAGGGAGAGTAACACTACTGAAACAACTTTATTTGAGGATTCTAATGCAAAATGTGCGGATTGAATTGACAGGACATTAGCACACTGACCCAGGTAAAACTAGGAACAGTGTAAGTTTAATTTTTTTATCTAATATTGCTTCAAAGGGAATGAACTATTCACAGTAACAATACACAACACCTCACACTCACTGTGCATGGCACCCTAATACTTACTATGTGCAACACCTCACAATCAAAGCACAGCATCTCACACTTACACCTTGCACACACTAGGCACAAAACACAGCATGCTCAACATTAGCAACAGAAACCCATCTTTTTTTGATTTTTCTAAATAATTTATTTTTTGATTTGCACCGAGAGAACTTAACGGTGACATTCCAAACAAGGCAAATTATTCCAATGGGGTGATTGTATGTTAAGTCTATTAATTTAAGGCTCTGGGGTAAAACAGCACTCCTTATCGCAGGCACAGTCTGCTTTGGAAAAGATGTGGATTTGGGATGGGATTAACTTTAGCTGCCGAGTCTCTCTTAAACTGGGACAGGGCTAATTCCAGCTGGGGCTAATTGACTCTGTCTTTTGAGAAATGAGCCGGGTTGATAATTCCACTTGTAACTTACAGTTTCCACTTACCCTTTCCTGCCCGCACCTCACAAAACACCCCTAAAAAAAAAACTTTACAACCTGAGGCTAATTCCAAATCATTCACTGGATGTTAATGAGAAAGAAACAAATTGGCCAACTTGGTTGTATTGTAATAAATTTATAACCCAAATGGCTAGACGCTAAACCCATCGGCAATGATTTTAATATGATTGCCTCAAAGTTATTAAAAAAAAATTTGCAGTAAGCTCTCTTGATATAACTTGCAATTAAACGACTGCATTATAAATCATTTTAAAATTAACTTCATTATTGTCAGTACAAAATTTCATGTACTCAAGACACAGCTTGGACATTACACAGCCACTTAGAATACCATGAAGCTCTTAATTTGATCAAGTAAATATTTTTTAAAAGCCTCTAAGACACCGGAGTTCCTAAATGCATGTAATTTGATTTTGTGCTGCTCTTAGCACCTGCAGTCCTCCCTCTATCATTGAGAATGTTATACGATGCCAGTTAATCTCCTTTGCCATTGCGCATGGGCAGTCAAGACTTAGTGGGGGAGGGTTAAAGGACAGGGGTTAATGGGACCGGGTGCACAGATCTCATTCAACCCATTTCAATTCATACATTTTCCCATCATTTCTAATAGTGTTTTGAGAAATCCTACAGTAATTCTGAAAGCCTGGAAGTAGAGAGGAGGTGGGGGAATCAAAAATTGAGATGTCACATCGCCATCACTGGTGGGAGGCTATAAACACACCGTGACATGTTTACACAGGGAGTTTCTATTTTAAATATGGACACAGGGATCTATGACAAGAAGTATGGTCATAAGTAAGATTGGTCCCATTGTCGGCTGTTAAAAAAAATCTATGAGTTTAATTTCCTCAGTCTGCTACATTTGACTTTTAGTTTTATAACCAATTGCCAGGCATTATGGAAGGTCAAGATAATCATAGTATCAAAAAAAAACATGACAATGATAAGAAATAGGTTCCTGTATATTGTATAGAGCGTGTTTCAAATCACCAAAATGGCCCAGGGTTAAGCGGACTGATAAATCACTGAGGACTGAAAATATACCATTGCAAGGTGTGTGATATCTGCACTAGTGTTGCTGTTTTCCTGAAATGGGGGTCACACAGAATGGTGGGGACATTGAATGTCTTAGGCACTGCCTCTGCACTGTCTCATATCTCACACCTTGTCCCAGATCTCACGCACTGTCCCGTATCTCACTCACCGTCCTGTATCTCACTCGCTGTCCCGTATCTCACTCACCGTCCTGTATCTCACTCGCTGTCCTGTATCTCACTCACCATCCTGTATCTCACTCACCGTCTCATATCTCAAACCTGGTCCCATATCTCACACTCTGTTCCCTACCTCATACCCTGTCCTGTATTTCACTCACTGTCCCTGATCCCACACCCTGTCCCGTATCTCACTTACTGTCCCGTATCTCGCTCACTGTCCCGTATCTCGCTCACTGTCCCGTACCTCGCTCACTGTCCCGTACCTCACTCACTGTCCCGTACCTCGCTCACTGTCCCGTATCTCGCTCACTGTCCGTATCTCGCTCACTGTCCCGTATCTCGCTCACTGTCCGTATCTCGCTCACTGTCTCGTATCTCGCTCACTATCCCGTATCTCGCTCACTGTCCGTATCTCGCTCACTGTCTCGTATCTCGCTCACTGTCCCGTATCTCGCTCACTGTCCGTTATCTCGCTCACTGTCCGTATCTCGCTCACTGTCCGTATCTCACTCACTGTCCCGTATCTCGCTCACTGTCCCGTATCTCGCTCACTGTCCCGTATCTCGCTCACTGTCCGTATCTCGCTCACTGTCTCGTATCTCGCTCACTGTCTCGTATCTCGCTCACTGTCCCGTATCCCGCTCACTGTCCCGTATCTCGCTCACTGTCCGTATCTCGCTCACTGTCTCGTATCTCGCTCACTGTCTCGTATCTCGCTCACTGTCCCGTATCCCACTCACTGTCCCGTATCTCACTCAGCGTCTCGTATCTTGCATCCTGTCTCGTATCTCGCTCACTGTCTCGTATCTCGCTCACTGTCTCGTACCTCACTCCCTGTCCCATACCCCACATCCTGTCTCGTACGTCACACCGTCTCGTATCTCACACCCTGTCTCGATCTCACACCCTGACCCGTATCTCACTCACTGTCCTGAATCTCACTCACTGTCCCGAATCTCACTCACTGTGCCGTATCTCACTCATCATCTCGTATCTCGCATCGTCTCTTATCTCGCATCCTGTCTCGTATCTCACACCTCTTCTGGTATCTCACTTGCTGTCCTGTATCCCACTCACTGTGTTGTATCTCACACCCTGTCTTGTATTTCACATCTTGTCCCGTGTATCACACTCCCTGCCCTGTATCTCACTTCCTTGAACTGTACCCCCGTGCCCTGTCCCATATCGGTTTTAATTTAGATTTCTGATCTCTCTCTCTGAGGTGTGGGACCCAGGGGATACGCAGGTACCCCTGAAGATCAATGTTAGGAAGATCTAGAACCATGAGGCCACATGAAACTCCCTGATATTATTGCCATAATGATAGAGCTCTCGTTTCATGGTGCCTCCAGCCTAATGGAGAGCTGCTTCTCTTTGTTTTAAAGATATCTTGCACTTCAAGTTAAGGCTTCAAACTGTCTCTTGCAAGCATTGAGATCTAAAACAACCAGTAACGAGTTCTCCATTACTGGGGAACCGCAGGGGGTTCTTCACACTGCCAGTTTGTTTCTAAATATAGTCTGTGTGCAGATTGGAGCCTCTGCAAGCAGAGCCCAGGACCCCGACTGTTCAATGATATTGGCGAGCTTACAGGTGATTGCTTCATATTCCAGGTTACAGCTGATGGACTGATGTCTCTTCATAAAACGCACAATCTCTTCGCAGTTCACTCGATGCCTATAAAACTTTAACTATCTGCTAGAATCTCCCACAGCGCAGTAAATCCTTCAGATGTAGTCTGGTACATTGCCTTGTAATATCTCCAGATCATAATTTCTTGTAACTTTTTTTGTTTTTGTGTTTTTTTTCCTTTATGGATGTTAGGAAGAGAGAAGGTCATCACTAGGGTTAGAGGGTGAGTGATAATCTCTCTCTGCAATCCCCCAGGCCTAGCATAGCACCTCCTCCTGCTACGGTCCACCCTCGTATGATGGAATACCCCCCACTTGTCTGGATGAGTGAATCCCCACAACACTGAAGAAGCTTGACATCATCCAGGACAACAAAGCAGCCCGCTTGATTGGCACCACATCCACAAACATCCACTCCCTCCACCACTGATGCACAGTAGCAACAGTATGTGCCATCTACAGGATTCACTGCAGCAACTCACCAAGGATCCTTTGACAACACCTTCCAAACCCCCCAGCCAGAACGACAAAAGGGCAGCAGATACATGGGAACACCACCACGTGCAAATTCCCCTCTGAGTCACACGCCATCCTGACTTGGAAATATATCACTGTTCCTTCACTGTCGTTGGGTCAAAATGCTGGGACTCCCTCCCTAACAGCACTGTGGGTGCACCTACACTATATGGACTGGAGCTGTTCAAGAAGGCAGCTCACCACCACCTTCTCAAGGGCAATTAGGGATGGGCAATAAATGCGGGGCTTGCCAGTGATGCCCACATCCCAGAATGAATTAAAAAAAACTTTGCAGCCAATTTGCACACAGCAAGCTCCCACAAACAGCAACGTGATACTGACCAGATAATCTGTTTTAGTGATGTTGGATGAAGGATAAACTTTGACCAAAGCACCAAGAAGAACTCCCCTTCTCTCCTAAGTAGGTGCTAAGAGATTTTTTCTTTGTTTTTGGAGACAATTGTCCCAGATTTGCACTAAGTGTGGCAGCCGGCGGGGAAAACGACAATTTACCCACCAGCTGCAATGGCGGCTTTTCACGCTGTATTGACCCAAGCTTGCCGCATTAATTATGCATTCCCGGCAAACACGCCATTTCTATGGTGGGCAGGCTTTGATTTGCCCGCCAAGCCATCACCTCGCCACTTCGTCCAGCCACGTGCACACCTCTCAGTGCTTCCAGCCCACCACTGGAAGACAGGATGGCCCTTAAAGACAAAAAGACTGCAACCCCCCCCACAGTCTAGTGACACGTCCCTCGAGCACCTTTTGAACACCGTGGAGGCCTCTGGTGATGTCCTCCAGCCCGGCTTTGGCTGCGGGGGAGGGGGGGTGGGGGGCAGATGGCAGTGGTGGTCAGCACCAATGCCCTGTGAAAGAGGACAGCCACCCAGTGCCACAATGGGATGAATGATCTCCTCCGTTCCACCAGGGTAAGTCACTCTTCTCATCACTCTCAACTCACACACTCGCAAACACATCACACATCTACAGGCCCTCACTGACTGCCGGTTCAAGGGACATCACCATTCACTCTCTCACATTCACCATCATTGTCCTCATCCCGTCCATGGGACCACTCATCACCCACACATGCCAGGCATACTTATCATCTGGCCTGGCAGGCATCCTGCTTACGGTCTCTTCATCTCTATTCATGCAGGACAAGCTGGCACACAACAAAGAGGGAGAGGTCGCTGACTGGTGGAGGTATGCCAGAAATCAAGGTCCTCCCGGACTTTGAAAACAGAGCCATCCAGCTGGCCAGCGAGGATCTGGATTGTTCCTGTGCTGACGGTGAGGTCAGCGGTGTTCTATCAAGTGAGGATTCAGCAGCGCAACATCCAGCAGAAACCATGCTGTGAGTGATGTTCCCTGTTTCACAGGCCACTGCCATGCACTAATTATCTCTCCTTACTTTTGCAGGCACATCTGCCAAACAGCCGACAGAGTCCACGACCCAGGGCCTCCAATCAAGCCCTGAAGAAACCTCTGAAAAGGAATCTGAAGGTACCCTCATTGAAGACCAGTCACAGCGCTCACCCACACCCTCCACCAGCGCAGAGACACACACCTCGGTGAGACCTAGCTTTAGAATAGCCTCGGGATCACAATCTGGTGAGCACATCACAGTGTCTGATCCACAGCAGGCAGAGACAGGGACTTCCCAGGTCCCCGGCACTCGGGGGACTGCTGGAGGTCAGAAATTTGCTGAGTCCGAGTCAGATGATGATGTCACAGTTGCTGAAACTGCAAAGGCAAGATCGGGAACAACAGGAAGGGATGTCCACTGCACTCCTCAGATTGCAAAGCATGATGGAGGAGTTCATCTGCCTTCAGGCTGAGTTAATAGTGCCAGCATGCCAATGCACCGAGGTCAACACTGGTAGGATGGCGGCCGCCATGGAGATCTTGGTCCAGGATGTCGCTCCTGCACTGCTGCACGGGCATTGTTGATGCCGTAGTTGGCCTCCAACAGCATGTACGTGGGAGGGGTGCGGGACAACTTGACCTCACTCCAGCTTCCCCTTCTCCTTAAGGAGTCAGTCAGTGTCCCTTGCGCACCCATGGGGAGGAGGCTCAGCAGGTGCACACCCTGGGGCCATCCATCCAGGTGACTCTGGGAGTGTCCGGCCCATCCGAATCCCCTCTTCCTGTGACCTCAGCAGCTCCAGATCCACAGATTGAGGAAGGTGTCACTGCCACACAGCAGGTCGAGTCTCCCTAGATCTCAATCCTCCACAGGACGCCCGTCAAGGTCAGCACAGACAGGGTGTTGCAGTCAGAAGGCTGCCTCCACCTCCGCTGTGGATGTCCAGGGAGCAACAAGATTTACTGGCAGGGTTAGGAAAGTTAAGAAGATGTTGTTGCACAGCTTGAGCACTGGCGTAAATCACTTATACATAATGTTCACTATTGTCAATAAACTCCCAAGAATATCTCCCTGCCTATGACTCCTTGTTCTGATGAGCAGTGTTCATGTCACTCAGATGTGAAACCTTTCTGCACAAGATAAAGATGGGTCTCTCAGTCCAGGGTCTCTTCCCTGTGCTTTGTGCAGTCTTCAGACCACAGTGATGGTCCGGCCTCACACTCCCCGGACACATTACTGATGCCTGCACCTCGATGGTGCTCATCATTGCTGTCAGAATGTTGTGGGCAGGCATCACAGAGTTCAGTCATTCTCTCTGTGTGCTCTCAGCTACTTTAAAAATGGGGCTGGCCCCCATCTCTTCAGCATCTGTGACCAGTGACGCTGTGATCCTGAAGGGGTCAGGTGCTGAAGGCGGACTAAGGATCAGGTGCTTTTAAAGTTTCACAACTGTGTCTCTATGATACGTCCCTGATCACAGAGCACAAGCGAGCTGCCCTCGGCCTGACAGGAGTCAGACACTCTCAGAGGCTGTGCGAAGATCTGTGGAGTGTCCTCACTGCATGTCATCATCATCCTCCTGCAATCGAGCGACTATTAGGGCCTCCACTGTGAGTCCATGAAAGGAGCATTATCACAGAGGGTATGTGCACTGCCATAAACCAGGCTGGAGTCAAACGTTCACAGATGTGATGTGAGGATCTATGGGGTCACCTCACTGCATGTTGTCATCATCCTCCACAAATCTAGCAGCTATGAGGGGCCTCCTGAGCGCGCCTGCCTCGTCTGGCCTGTGCAAGGGCCTCATCCCCGTCATTGTTGCCTTCAAGGACTCCTCACCCTCATCATTGTCGACGTCCTCCTCATCGAAGGAGACCTCCAGCTCCTCCAACTTCTCCTCAGCCAGCTCCTCTCCCTGTTGCAGCGCCAGGTTGTAAAGTGCGCAGCAGACGACAACAATGTGTGACACCCTCTGTGGACTACATTGCAGGGCTCCACCAGACACGGTCCAGGCACCGGAACCTCATCTTCAGCATCCCGATGGTCTGCTCCACCAAGTTGTGAGTTGCAGCATGAGCCTCATTTTACCGTCTCTCTGCTGCAGCCTGAGGCCGCTGCACGGGTGTCATCAGCCACGACCTCTGCGGGTAGCCCTTGTCCCCGAGGAGCCATCCCTGCAGCTTCTGTGCACCCTGGAAGACTCCAGGGATCTGTGACTGACTGAGAATGTAGGAGTCATGGGCACTCCCTGGAAACCGTGCGCAGACCTGCAGGATGTGTTTGTGGTGGTCGCACATCAGCTGCACATTCAGCGAATGGAATCCCTTGTGGTTGACATAGTTGACTATGTGTTGCGATGGAGATCTGAGCGCCAGGTCAGTGCAGTCGATGGCACCCTGCACCTGTGGGAAGCCTGAGATCTGGGTAAATCCAATCGCTGTTGCATCCTGGCTCTCCTGGTCTCGGGTGAAATGCACAAAGGTGTGTGCCTTCGCGAAGCAGGCATCCGCGATCTCATGGACGCACTTGTGGGTGGAGGCTTATGATATCTCACAGAGGTCACCTGTGGAGCCCTGAAAGGAGCCACTGGCGTAAAAGTTGAGCACTGTGGTCACTTTCATGGCCACTGGCAATGGATTCCCTCCATGTCCCCGTGGTGCCAAATCCTGCAGCAGCTGGCAGATGTGACCGACCAGCTCCCTAGATGTGTGCAGTCTTTGGTGACACTGGTTCTTGGTCATCTGCAGGAATGAAAGGCGGCATCTATAGACCCTGGGTCAAGCTAGGCACCAACCAGTGATGGCTCGCTGTGGCTCTTGGGCAGTGTGTGTGGGAGCCCCAGCCGCCCCTTCTTCCTGAGGGTGCTGCTCCTCCCACTGCGCAGCCAGGCATCTCCATCACTCTCTTCTCTGTCGTCTCCGCTCTCTGTACACCATGAGACATACAGCTAGTTCACCAGGCTCCATGACCCTCATGCAGTCCTCCCACAGGATGAAAGACAGGGTTAGCATGGGTGTACTAAGAACCTTTCTAGGTTAAGTGTGAAGGCCCCTTAACGCATCCCGGAGAGTGCTGGCCACCACCTGGATAGCCAGAGATTAGTGCGCTGCATGGCTGCCCAAAACCACAACCACCTGCGCTCCACTTCACCTGACTGATTGGCAGCGGCTTTGCCCATTGGACTGCATGCTGTGCTCTCAGCTCAGGCACAGGAATTCTCCTAACCCACACTGCAAGGCTGCACTGTTAGCTTGAACCATGGGAGAGACTGGTCCAAACCGGGATGATGACATTGCCAGGGACTGTGAGCGCCTCCACCAGTGACTGCTCCATGGCCAGTTTTAGCAAGGA